>NC_080633.1:85901776-86509276 GCF_027579445.1 Ammospiza nelsoni
GTAGTAACATAACCTGTTCTCATTACAGTTCTCAGGAAAGGGTCTTTGTGGTCTTCTTCAGATGTCAGAGCTGTGATCTTTTCCTCCTTAATAAAATAGAGCAGTGACTGTGGTTATATTGCATACTACTCCTTTGCATTGGTTTTCTGCACTGCACAACTGCCCTAAAGTGACATAACCTTTTTAATTCATTGACACTGGAATTTCTGCTGTACTTACACTTTCTTTAAATGCAAACATATATCTGTGTCTTATGTATTTTCAGTGCTGTCTAAACCAGTTAGATGCCCACATCCTATTGAACTTCAGCGTAACTTGCAGACTGAGGTTCCTCAGAGCATTTTGCAAAGTCTAGCTTGAGAGAAAATTAATAACCCAGGGATGATTATCCAAATAAATATGTGTACACATTGTCATTGATTGTGAATTATCATTGGGATAAATATGCTTACATATCTACACAAAAATGAATTTCTGACAGAAAAGGAACCATGAATATCTATCTATCTATCTATCTATCTATCTATCTATCTATCTATCTATCTGTCTACTCTTCCACATTAAATTCCTCTGTGCCCACAGCATATAATTTGTCACAAAGAATTTTACTGTTTTCTTGGCTTTGAAGTGCTTCCAGATTTTTCCCTAACAGTATTTAGACTGTGAGACCAGGAAAAGTCAAACCAAAGTATTGCAACTGGACAAAACTTTATTTTGCTTTCCATGAGAAGGTAGGTATAAAATAACTTACTTTGATAGAAGTATATAAGTTAATGTTCATTTTTGTTCTCAGTAACTGAACACAAGGAAAAATGAGTACATTTGTTTTAGATACTAAAAAATTCATGCTAGCGTACTTTGGTTACAAAATATGAGGAGGAAAAATATATATCACTTATTGTTCAATTAAGTTATCACAATGATCTGTTTCCTACTCCATAGAAGTGATGGGATGCATTTGTTCTGGTGGGGAGAGCAAACTCTGCACACGGGCTCTGCATAGGAGTGCATCCTGGCAGATGGCCCCATATCTCACATCTCCTGTCCTGGGACCCATGTAACAAAAGTGGTTACCTAGACAGCAAGGCTGCTTTATTGAGAATTTTACATGACCACATTGGGAATGAAATGAAGCACAGTGCTCCTATGCAACACATTAAATCCCTGATGCCATGGGAAGAGGCTGTTATAAAATGTGGAAGGTTGTAATGAACTAGAGATGAAAGGTCTTCTGCGGGAGAAGAAATTCCCAACCCACTCATCTGCATACAGACACACTTGCAAATTCACACATATTTTTCTGGGTCTATAAAAAATTACATGCTAGCCAGAGGCAGCCAAACTGAAGGTCTTTTCATGCAAGATTCAGTCCACTTTGTGCAGTGGGAAATGATGGCATACAATTCTGTGGCTGCTCCAAATACCCTTGACAGCTGCAGGTTGCAGAACAACCCACAGGCAACCCAGGAAAAGCATCTGCAACAGCACAGCAACCTGGCCCCTGTAAATTATGCTGGCAGCAGCTCTGGTTCTTGAAACACTCTACATCCTGCAAAGTAGAAAAAGGCTAATCTCACCTCTTCCACCTGATCTGTCTGTACAAGTGTGTGAAAAGACTTCAACAACCAACCTACATATATTTTCTTGAAGTGGTTGGTGCGTATGTACAATTATACATATGCTCATGTAGACACACACTTTCTTAGGTATCCTCTCCAGGATTTCCAAATGAATTTGTTTTTCTCCGAAAGTGGTAATGAAATTGCCCATGTTTTATTTGCCATTTTTTGCAAAGTTATTGCTAACTTGTAAAAGCAATCTGCTCCTTCTGATTTTTAATGCTATTAATTTATTGAAGTTTTCTATCAATTTCTTTAGCAATTATTTCTATCATTTTTTAAGATATGCCAGTTAATTTCATGTCAGTATCTATGAAAAAAAAACAACAAAAAAACCAACAAAACTTTGACATTTAATTGTTACCTAGGATGACAGAATTGCATTGCAGATCCCAAAAGGACCATGTACTGCAGATTTCTGTTCACACCAAAGGCCCCTAGAAGAAATACTGTCTCAATGAAGCCAAATTCTCTCCAGTGTTCTTGTGCAGCCTAACACACAACTTAGAGCAAATCAATTTCACTAGCAAACAATCAACCTGGTAGAATCAGCAAATTTACCAATACCTAAGACCAATGGCACAAATACATTAGTATCTATAAAGTTCCTCAGACTTGCTGGAAAGACCTGCTTATTAAAGACCCACGATTTTTTTATCTCTGTACCAAAATCTCACTAGCACAAACTCACTAGCTCAGTAGCTATCTACCAATTTCTTATCCTGCAAAAACTTCACGGGTTTTGGTAAATGTCTATGGAATATTTTATCAAATGTAAATTTTTATTTATTTTTTCTTTTGGTTTCTTGAGAATTAAACTGCAGATTTCACATTATCCTCTGGGCCCTCATGGGCCCATGTGATTTCTCACCTTGTCTCTAAATACTCTCTTTCCAATACACATTTTGAAATAATTCTTATTTTATTCTGATTTCCTTTATATAGAGTCTCTGAGAATTCATCTATAGGACCAAAATTTTCCACATCATTTAATATCAAGAGGTGCCTGCCAGAAGTGACTGTTTTCCAGATATGCTCATCTGTGCAGTTAAGACCTTGGTAGACGACAGGTGAGAATAGCTCTTTCCATTATTTAATTTCTACTCCAGTAATCACCACTGACAAGTATTAGCCCTCCTCTGTCTTTGTAGTATCATACCCTTGCTTAACGAGGCATCTAATTTTCTGTTTTCTTCTGAATGACCCTATTCTTGAGAATTCAATGTATCAAAATTTGAGTGGGCAATGGGAGCCATTAAAGATTTTCCTACTCTGTGAAAGTTGAGCATTACAGTTGTGCCCTTCAGCCATTAACCCACCTGTACAAAATTGATTAAATATCCTTCTCTGGACTCATGTGGTCAACAGCTTCAAAAAAAAATTTTTTTTTTTGAAAAGTACAGATCCCTAATTCAATGCCCTTTGCAACTATAGTTCCTGACCCGACTCTGTGTATTATTGATATTGGTCAATAGAATTGCATAACTTTTGAGTAACAGCAAACCTTTAGAGCCTCCCTCCTGAATTGCAAATGGACTGTTTTCAGTATTAGTTTAGGAGAATTATTTTTAAATACATTTACAATTCCAAAATTAATAATTGGAATCTCTATTAAATGGGAACAACTTCTGCAAACTTCAATGTTTGCAGAGATAAAACATATTTAAGACATACTGTGTTAAGAGATGCCAAATGGTTAATACCATTGGGAGCAACTCAAAAAATACAGTGATGAAAAAATTCTTCCAGCTACTTTAACTAGTGTTCCTTGCAAAGAGAAAAAAGAAAAGTTGGTAGACTGAACACTCTTTGTCACAAATCTCTTGCTCACTTGTACTTATCCTGACTTAGACCATTGCACATTTCCATCCTTCCCCAGCAAGGCATGCTTACCTCAGCAAACTGACTCAAGTAGGATTTAAGCAGGAACAATGCATGTGCTTAATAGTGGATAGAGAGTTAAAAACACTTTGTAAGCACTGGTAATTTTGAGAAAGAAAGTGTATTGTTTTTTCAATTTAAACACAAGAATGAGTAGAACATACCCAAAATGCAGGATCCAAACTGCAGTATACAATCTCTTTTGAATCTGTAGTAGAGCAAGGATGATGTCTGGATCTTCACTACCACCACCAAAGAAAACCTTTAATAGACTTGATAAACAAAAATTTATTATGTGATTAAATTACTCCATGTTCTTCCTCTGAAAAAAAAATCTTAAGCAAATGAACATTATTAAATTGATCTTCAAGTGAAACCTTTAAAAATAATATGCTGAAATTCTATTTTTGGGACTGGTGCAAACATATATTTATATCACTGTATAGTGAAATAGGGTTTCTTGGAACTTCCACCCATTATCTCTTACAGATTAGTCTATGATGCAAAAACACAAAAGCTCGTATTGTTATAAAAATCAATTGCTACTTCAGGAAACTGACCTTGAGAAAACTATTTTCTCTCTTCTGTAAAAAAAAAAGGTTAAGATTTAAGTGAACCTGGTGTACTAAGGTGGGCAATTTGACAAGAGAAGAAGAGGCAGTAGTGGAGAAAAAGGCAACTACAGCTATCCTACTCCCCCACTTCTGATCATCCCTGATTGCTGGCTAGAAACTATCCTTTAAAAGAGAATGGAAAGTTACTCTCCAGTCCCAAAACCGGGACCTTTGGTTGTCTAAATTGTTGTACAACACAGATATATTTTACTAAAACTTTTTTTTTTTCCCTATTACCATTAAATTGTTGTTGATTAAGCAAAACTTAGAATAAAGCATATATTAAATGAACATCCTTAGGTGTTTGGCTAAAAGCAGCATTAGCTTCTATCAGGCTACTAATTCTTACTGTGAAAAAGATCAGTACAATGATATTAGTAAAACAGAGATATTTCTCATCCTCCAACTTTTTCTACCATATATAAAATCAAGTAAATTGTACATTATTCTTTGGCCAGCACAAGAGCATGACCTGTGAAGGAAAGCTGGTTGGAAAGAAAGATTAAAATATTTGAAATGTATGAAAGTAAAACCAACCAAACAAAAATAAATAAACTTCTGGACAATCTTACTTTTATTCTCGGGGTCAAATTATTCTGTCCAGGAATGAACGAGTTGATATGAAGAAAAGGTCTGAACATCTCATGGATGAGTTTGGATTCTACATGTTGACAAAGTATCTCCTTTCTAGTCTCTAGAACCTGAGGTATTATCTTGTTTATTAACTGCCTACTTGTGGATCAAATGAAAAAGGTCACTTGCATTAGTCAAAAGGTCTGCAATGCTCTCAGGAGTCAGAAATTATCTGAAATTATATGCTTGTTCTTTATAAAACTACTCCTTAATAGGCAGCAACACACAGTAGGAGCAGAATATAATTTAGGTATTCCTACTTAACATGCTATGCACAGTTACAGTGCACTACCCTGCCAAATGATTTGGAAATTCTTACTGTAATTCTTTGAATTACAATAAACCACATACTTTCATGAGTATGTGGTGCAAAGTCTCTTGGCCTGAATATTATAAAATGCACTACATAATTTTAACTCAGCTTTCAAGTAATACAGCTGTTCCAGCTACACAAAGATCATTCTTTTAGAAACAGCTAATTTGAGCTATACTGACACTCAGGTATCCTTCACAGACACCTTGCAAATAGCCCATTGACTCTTCTCTAAGCTCTAGCTCACAAGAAATCAGAATAAACCAGATGCCAACCAGTTCTGTAGCTGGCCTGGTGACAGAGACTTCATACCTTTGGATTTTCAACTCCTCAAAAATTTTTAAGTGGCCTCAGCAAATACTACATTTGCAAGTTTCTCCCCTGCCATAAGCAAGATGTGGGTGGTAACTTTCTTTTTCCCATTTACGCTCCTTAACAGAAAAATTGCTGTGCATTGCCTAGTATGGGACAAGATGTGGGGTTATGGTCCCATCTGCTCTTCCACATAGACAAGAGCTGCCTGAAGGCCTGGACAGTAGCCCAGAAGAGAATGCTTACACACTCCCTGCCACATTTCTGGTTGATGCTTGGCCTTTGTGTCTTTTATTTCCATTGACTGATGGAAAGGTACTTTACTAACCCTGCTTTGCTGGAAGGGCTGCATTATACACGTCAACCCAAGTATTAATCTTTTTTTCTATATAAATAGAAACAATACATCTATATTGCCTGCAGCCCTGGAAGCATTTTTTTGAGCAGAATTTGGAAATTTAGATTAAAGGAAAAAGATGTCATATTAAAGAGCAAGCCTAGAGCTAACAATCTTGTCCTATGGCATGGAACTTTTTGAGACACGAAGTTCATTGACAATAGAGCAGAGTACTACAATATTTGCAGCTTCTTTAGAGGGTTACAGTACATAATGTGAATAGGTCATCCAAAGAGAGTTTTCCCACAGGTGTTCTTTATTATTACTATTATTATTGTTATTCCTGTGAATCTGTAATGATTGTTTTGTTGCTGTATATTTCCTACTCTGACTCCCAGGTACAGAAATGACAAAACGCTTCAACAGATGATAGGCTGTCCTTAGGGTATTTCCTGCTCAGTAAGAAGTGGCAAGTACAAGACAACTCACAAGAAAGCTTATCTTTTAGCAATTTATAGCTGCTTTGTGCACAGCCTGAGTCTTTTGAGCAGGATCTTTGGGCCACTCTCTGTCTCCATGCTTGTTGTTCATCTTTTATTTTTTTCCCTTCCCTACTTTTTTCTTTAAACAAGGGTAGCTACAGGCTGCTTCTTTAGTTTCACTAGGGCTTTCGACTTCAGTATTAGGTCAGATCTCTGAACTCTCCTGTTATGTTAGAAACCATGAGACAAAACCTAGGTCCCTTACAGCCCATGAGAATTTTGCCTTTGACTTCAAAAGGACATGATAATATACAGATGCTTTGTGCAAAGATCCAGGAAAGCAAGAATTTATTTTCCTCCTCATTTAACTCTTTGGCACTTGATGTTTTTGATCTTCAAATATTTAATGCCTTCAAAATAATAAAATTATATAACTCTACAGTGTAGACTTTCTCACATACCTTTATTAATCCACTCTGCTGAAGGGGGTGAAGATCATTAGCTATACTTAACAGACATTAAAACTAAATGAAAGAGGCATTTACTTATGATCATCATAGTGACTGCTAAAAGGAAAAAAAAAGCTAAGTTCAGGGCTTCTTATTTCAAGACCAGGAGTTTACCCTAAGGAGCTAGAAATGTATTTACTGAGGTCTTTTTCATTGTGTTAATTTAGTTAGTGAATAAATAATTGTTGCTCTGAAATAGGAGTCAAATTACTACTTCTGTGTCCAATTCTCATAAAGTATATCTCATATTGCAATAAGGATGAGTGAAACATATCTAAATTTCACTCAAATATCAAGTCCACAATTGAACTCAACAGGTAATAGCTATTAATAATTTATCAGAAGCATTTAATCAAGAAACACCTTTAATACAGTCATGCTTAAGTTTCTGCATGGATCAGAAGTGGGCCCGTGGCTCAATGAAACTGAGGTGCCTAAACACTACAGCAATAAAAGCTGCTGTGATTAATCCTGTGTCTACTGGAAACTCATAATTTTGAAAACAGGGTCTTGCTACCATAAGGGGCCCCCAAAAGTTGAATATCTGTAGATTCATCAACATCAGAAGTGCTGTAGATGCTAGAACTGACTATTCACTACCTAGCCAGTACTGAAAGTTTAATAACTGTTTAAACATGGTTCTGTAAATACAATAACGCTAACAGGAAGTATATCTTGCATCTTTCTGAGAGCAATGAGCAGCACGTCTCTGCTCAGAGTTGCCTTGTAGCATGCCAGCTTTCCACTTATCTGTCCTCTACTTTATGCTCTCTTTTGAAAATATATCAGTTGAAGATGCTCAAAGTTATGGTTTTCCAGTCCAACACTGCAGAGCAAAAGGGGATATCACAGTTTAAATACACACAGAAATTTGGGAGAATTCTGTTCCTTGTGGAGTTCTTGTGCCACTCCAGAAGGGCTTCAGGGGAAGAAAAAAAAAGGTAAGAATATTACTTCTGCTTTATTTTTATTGAGTTTATATCCAGTAAATGATACCAGTATGTTTTTTTCATTGACTTCCATGAATTTTGTAGTAGAGAAAGGTCATGCATTTGGGAGCATAAGATAAACATTGACAGAAGTACAGAAGAGTATGTGACAGCATGGTTACAATGTTAAACACTGTAATTTACAGTATTGATTGACGGTTGCTGTGACTCACCACGGCTGTGCTGGCTGCACAGTGCGCTGCTGCCAATATCACACTGTCCTGTGTTCCCGTGAGTACCCAGCTGTAATGTAATACTGTACTGAGGCATTAGGAAAAGAAAGGCAAGCACACATATATTAGGAATACGGATATGGATTTTACAGAAAAGGGTGAGCTACTGGGTCAGATTTTGCCATTGGCTATTCACCTGTAACATCCACAGTGAGTGAAGAAACTGCACAGTTGAATCTCATAAGAGTCACTGTTCGGCCTGCTTATCTGTATATAGCATTTTATATTGCTGCTACACTTTCAGCCTGCACATTTCCACCTATTAAAAAATATGCCTGATTGCAAAAAGTTAATCTCTTAAATCCTCATATGAGCTGGTAAATGTGAGTCCTGTTTTACCTAACTGTGAAGGAAATGAAGTCCCCACTTATTTCAACAGGACGTTAGGATGCTTACTGGAAAAAAAAAAAAAAAAAACAAACAAACAAAACCGTGACAAACAACCTAGGAAGAAATATGGATATGTTCTTAGATGTAGTCATAAAATCCCTCTACAAGGCTGAAGTTCCTCCTGGTTTGCCCTGTTGGATGACAACTTCATGTCCTCAAAATCATAAAACACAGCATACCTGCACAGTGGGCAGACCCATATATGTAGCATAAAAAAGAGTTGGGACAGACTGGGCATAACTCACAATGCAAACTCCTTTGCAATGCTACATCCCTCTGGCTTTGGAGAAACCAAAATGAAGGAGTATGTCAGGTGTGTATAAGTTCCTTACATTTCAGACAATGGTGGAGGAAAGCTGAAGGAGCTCCTAGGAGAGACTGGAATACTAGAATTCCTGTACTTTAGTTAATAAACATATATTTACATTTGTTTGGTCTCCAAATTCTGTTTGAGTAAGATTAGTGAAAAAGATTGCAATCAAAAATCTTAATGGTTGATTGAACCTCAATTTCACCTAGTGAAAGTCAAGATAAGCTATAGCATGGAACTGGTTTATTGACTCTGTAATGGACAAAGATCAGATTGTCCATGACGTAAGAATCATTAAAAAAACATTTCTGATACTGTGGCTCTACAAAGTAATAAAGAACTGCCTCCAGACTTCCAAGAGAACAAATTTTCTCACAACAACTTGTCGTAATTCCTGCCTTCCTGTTTTAAGAAACAACTTGGAGTGACTTTTGTACACAAAGGTGGCAGGTTGTAGTATATGCCCTATATTGTAAAGACATCATAGCTATGGGGTTTTTTAAAATAATAATTAAACTCTTAAAATAAATGGAATAAATTAGATGACAGAATGGAAAGTATCAGCACCGGGTTATTTTGGAAGGCAAACAAACAGTGGTTGGTATAAAATAAAATTTTTAAAAAAGTCCCCAACTTGAAAATATATTTATCTTTCATGTGGATTTTGTGATGAAACCATCCCGTTTGCTGGCCTCTTAATACCACTCTGAATCTAGACTTTCAGAATTAAACTGAATTCTGATATCTGCCTATTGCACTATCTCCTTCACAGTCCTTTATGTCTGAGGGCGAATATTTTCAGTCTTTGTCTTATTCTCACAATGTGAAGAGCTTTGTGGAACAGCTTTTCAAGTAACATTTCAAAGAACAGAGCTCTAATGATTTTGTTAACATAATGTCTGTTCACAGATTTAACTGTAACTGAGCCAATGCATTGCCATTGCAGTGAGATTTGAAAAAATTGATTAAACTTCTATGTGTTCATTTGTTACCTCTTAAATTAAATTTAAATGTAAGAAATGTTCAGGACATTAATTTATTTGCAAATTTGAAAGTTTTCATATGTAAACATTTTCAGAAGGATTGAATAAATTTCTTTTTTTGGAAAAACTGACTTACAGAGAATTGGTCATTATTGTACATTCTTCATAATAACATATGAAAATCTAATGAAAATGGGGAAGATGATTGGTAAAATCACCTTTATTTTCTGTATCAAGTCTGTAGAGTTAATAGCCAAGAATTATGCCATCTTCTGTTTTATTAACAAGTACAGTTTAGTAATTTATTCATTAATTTTATGAATATTAGCAGGGATGATTAAAAAAATAACAAAGAAAAATCCATCACATTTTAAAGAGGGCATCACCTCTTTCTGACTCTAATTGGATTTCATTTGGGGTAAAAATCATACCAAATGTGGCAAGGAAACCCATTCATGTTACTGCAGTTGTTCTAACTAGACAGTAGATAAGAACTTCAATTGAAGGCTTTAAATTGCTTCAGATGCTTTTTGCATTATAATTGCTTACATTGGTGGTTGGTAGAAGTATCACTCTAATTCTGTGCTTCATTTTTTACCCTGACACATTTCTAAATTTTGCCTGTTTCTAGTAATTATTCCTCAACAAATACATCAAGATTTTTAGAAAAGCAGTAAAAACCACCTTGAAGACATGAGAGGGTTGACTAGCATGGTAGTTCAAGCTCCATGTTGCTTTCTTTCTGTAAAATCAAAATACAATACATGGCATCTGATTTACCATGGCATAAAGACCAATCTTCCCAATTTTAATATTTTAATAATTTTCTAATGCCTTCCATTGTGTGTCACAACAGGGATTTTTTTTTTTTAATGGTTATGGATGAAATTTTGACAAACCTTCTCTGAATTTTACATTGTTCCAATGGATCAGTGAACCCACCCACCTCTGCCAGCATCCTGCAGCAGCTGCTGGATGTCAGCCTCCTTCAGCTGCTGGCTGTAATGCACTACCTCTTGCTGTGCAATATCCTTGCTGAGCAGGTCAGGAATATGCTAAAAGGGTCTTGTGTCCTTTTAATGATAGCTCACACTGCACAGTTCAGTGGTTTTTGCTACCCTCTTTCTACACCGTCTCTTCATCCATAAATGTCCTCTCTAACTCTTTCGCTTCTGCAGTCATTTGGGACTCCTTTTTCCACAAAATCCTGCTCATGCAGATTTTGGGACAAAAAAAAAAGGGAACTCAACAGAAATTTCCTTTGAATCAATCTCATTGAATCAATCTTATTGGAACAGTTTCTTGAAAAAAAATCTCATTTTCCCCCTTTTCAGGAATCCTTGCTAAAGCTCACCTTATAATTGCCTGTCACAATAAGGTATTGTTTTTCTCTTTAGAGCTCAGAATAATTTTTTTCCCATTCATACATGGGGTAAATCCATGTTTAAACTAGCTAAAGAACTTTTCAAAATTTCAGCTGGGCTTATATTGAAATTTATCAATTTGGCCCCCACATTTTCTACATCTTTTCATTACACCTTTACAGGTTTGTTTTTTATGTTCCTTCATATTCAAGCTATTGGCAATAGTCATGGTGTCTTTTTTGCAGGATAGGCTGGCTTAATGGAGCTAATACTGTTCAATCTGTGCAACGAGAATCTCAGCAACTTGAGAAGAAAATAGAACTAACCATCAGTTTCTCATAATCTAACATATCATTGCAAAGTACTCATACTCTTTATACAGCAGGAAAATACATTTTTGAAATCCCAGATAGAATCTTGACATCCATCTAAATGTCACAAATCCTGGAGGCTTACATAAAAAAATGTCCTTCTTCTAATGATTGTGGTCCTCCTACTATTGCCTCCACAAGTATTTCCTTGCTACAGCCAATATATAGCCAAGACATGCAATTCTGCCATGTCTTTGAGCTGGCCACTGATGCTCAAAGTCCTCAGGGCTGAAATTCCTCAGCCATGATTTGTCCAAACTTGGGTTTTGTTTCCTGGAGCTTTGTTTTGGCGTATTTAGCTGCAACAGAAATTGCTCCAGTGACCAGGTAGATATGCCTAATTTTATTTCTTATGGTATAACCATATTTTCTATGGTTTAACCATATTTTTAATATATACAGTAGTAACAAACAGCTGTTCTGGGTAAACTAGATTATTCAAGACTGAGGCATAATGATGCAAGGTAGAGAAACACAGACCTAGTATGACAGCAGAGCTGTTGAAGTGGAGGCCAAGGAATAGAATGCAGGAGAGAGCAGGCATGGAATGAGAAGAGAGAGGTTGGCATTGAAGACCCCAGAGTTAGAGACAGCTCACCCAAGAGCAGGCAAAGAAATGCAACCATGGGAGCCGGGTAAAACAAATCTAAGGGTGACAAAAAGAACAGTAAACAAGTACTGAACATCTCTAACCCACACTGTATACAGGAAATTTCAGTGTGACATATACTTGCAGACCAATGAAGGCAAAGATGTAAAGCATGTTACCAATTAGCCCCATGTAGACCCTATAGTGAGGAAAAGGACACCATTGTCATTGATTTCACTTTTTTTTTCTGAGGAAAAAAATAATGAACATCATCACTGTCTTCCTGTTAAACAGTGTGGGACACTGTCAGATCCTTTTAAATAAATTGCCCTTCCACCTCCAGTCAGACTGAAGTTGCTTACCTAAGGATTCCGAAGGTTTTGGATGGATGAGTGTAAGAGCAGAGAAATTAAATAGGTACATGAAATGAAAAAGTGCGTATAAGTTTTTGAATTGTATTGTACCTATTGTATTTATTTATTTTTGTTAAACGTTTTTCTGTAATAGTTTATTTTCTTTCTCTTTTGTTTTTCATAAACTAGTTAGATCTGTACTAACATTTATTTCATTAGTCTTTTAAGATTTCATTGACACTAGTGATAAATTTGTAGCTTTGCATATAAGGTACGTTTCTGTTTTGCCAATACAATATCTTCAGTGTAATGGGCTATCTGATTAATGTAGAAATATTCAACCAGAAATCTCTATCTCAACTACCCACCTTAAGCTTCCTTTGGAAGCAATAAAAATCAGTCCATGATCAATGGAGTCAAAGAGATAATTCATCTTAGAGCAAATATTTAAATTATATTCTGTTTCTAGTGATTATAAAGGGATTTCCAATTTGTAGCTTTGACAGAACATTTACACTGAGGTCTTCTGAAGTTAGAGATGAATTTCATTGTGTTAAGTACATGAAAGTTAGCGTGGCTTTTGTTTTTATATTGCGTCAGAAGCTTTTACTTCAGTGCACATTCAGCATAACAAAAAGAGTATAGCTTTGAAGTAGCTAATACCACGTTGCAGGGATTGAAGTAATCACACTGGTTCAGCATTTTGATCACTAGCACCAAAAAATAACCACAGTGGGCCTTTATCTGCCCACTGTCTTATACACCACCACAGTCTTTGGAGATCATGTACCTGTATAAGCAAATCTGGGAAGATTGCTCTTTTCTGTGCTCCTGACACCCTTTTCTCTCAAACTTTCCTGCAATTGTTTAATTCTTAAAAGAGCATGTCTCAAAAAGTTAAATCATCAGATTTTGTAATCAGAGTATGATTGTTTGCTGTAATGCTATGGGAATATTTACTAGCAACAGGTCTGCTCTAACGTACAACATAATGCAACAGAAAAGGAAAACAGTCTGACATTTTATTTGCCCTTTTCCAGCCTCCCTAGCAGCAGAACTAAGAAGCAGTCTTATAGTTTCCCCATTCACAAAACACAAAAAAAATTATCATTCGAGTGTGACACTGCTCATCTCTCATATTTTTACTTCTGTAAGGGAGGCTTCCAAACCTCAAAGATAAATAACAAGCAGCAATTTTGAAGTTAAAAGTAAAGGTGTACTATACCAAACATTTACAAAAAGATAATTGATAATTCTACTCAGCTCTCCCTTCAAGAAATAAATTAATCTGGATCCTGTATGTGCTAAAGCAATCAGCATCGTTTCCAAAAAGGACCAACAAGAGAACACTGCAATTAGTAAGTGTGGGCAGAGCCTTGATTTATAATGAACCATGAAATAAAATACTTTATATAGAAGAACAGAAAAAACTTTGCATTCTTGCAGTGATTTGATCTTTAAATTTCAATTTTGTGCTACTGAATGAGTGGCTCAGATCTTTGACTGAAAAACTTTTCACAGGCAAAAGAATTTTTGATTACTTTCACTAGCTTGTTTTAAGTAACCAATAAGTGTTCCTTGCTTTTCATTAACAAATGAAAGATGAATATAAAAATATTCCTGAGAAGTGTATTTTGAAACCACTTACAAGTTGGAAATACCTAGTCTTATATGTATTTTATTATTGATTTATTGCACCAAGTTACAGAGGGTTTTATTTTTATTGGTTAATTAGACTCAAAATCTTCTACGGGCAAAAGGAACATACTCAAGAATTATATTCTTAGTCTGATTAAATCTTAACACAATAACCACAGAATTATTATTACTGTCCTACCCACCTACCCTTCTCTGCCCCTCTTACCAAGTCATGCCCATACTTCCCTCCACAGCATTTTACCCAGGATCATAGATAGCTCCTTTGTGCACAATAAGTGCTTATTATTACAACCTCGATGTTATACATCCATAAATGTGCATTACAGATATGTATATTTTTGTACC
The DNA here is from genome assembly GCF_027579445.1 of Ammospiza nelsoni. Classification (NCBI taxonomy): domain Eukaryota; kingdom Metazoa; phylum Chordata; class Aves; order Passeriformes; family Passerellidae; genus Ammospiza; species Ammospiza nelsoni. The sequence continues at coordinate 85,916,063 of NC_080633.1, forward strand.
TTAGTAACATATATACACCACAGAGTTGTACAAGAGTTTAAAATGTATGAGTCCTCCGGTCATTAGAGAATTGTTTTTAGATGCACAAACTAAAACATGGCTCCAGAAAGGCCCAGAGAGGTCCAAATATTGTCCAACAATCAATGAAGCATGTGCTGTGTGCTTAATGTGGTGTGTTATTTTCAATGGCAACAACATATTTACTGCACTTCAAGGTTATAATGTCTTCTAAAGTAAAGATTACTCATGGGGATATAATTTCAAAGAATTTTTTTTCAAAAAATTGAAAAATTTTCAATTTTTCTTGGCCTCATATTGATGCTATATTAGAAAGAAAGACCATTTATAGAATTATAAAACACAGGTTTCCAGTAACAAAAGAAGACTCATTCATTAAAAAGATCAATATTCTAAGCAAAGTCTTATTGATAAAAATTTCAGGCTTGTGAGACAGGGTGGAAAAGCATGAAGTTGTAGACACAGAACACTGGTACTTTCTGCTGATGAAGAGGATGGGGCAAACTTCTTCTTCATGCCACCAGGCACAGAACAAAACAGAGCAGACTTCATTCAAAGGAAGCAAGTTAAATGTATTATATCTATATTTATATCTATATTCATATCTATATTTATATCTGTGTTTATATTTATATTTGTATTTGTATTTATTTATATAAAATATATATGTAATCACATAAAATTTCACAGTAAAGAATGGGAAACAGAATAAATTGCTGGAGAATATTGTACAACACCATTTCTGAATAGAGAAGCAGTCCAGAATATGCTGGAAAAATAATTAGATACAACACATTACTATATTCCTTGGACATAATTGTTGGAGCTAGCAGTCTTTAGGAATCCTTCTAGTTTTTCTCTCAGATTCAGTAAAGAAAATAATTATATTGTTGGTGCCTACCAACATTCAATGTTTCACTGTAAGAAACTACTAAGACTTGGGTTAGTATTGTTTATTTCCTATGATATATTAACCTAAAGGGGTGATGGCTCTTGCTGTTTTTAGAGTTGTGATGAGTTTAAGTAGTAACAGCACAAAAATGTTTTACTCATTGTGGTTTTTCACTACAGCTCTGCATAATCACCATATGCCCAGTTCTTATTTCACCAGCAGTGCTTAAGTTCTAGTAATAGGACCGATTCCAAAGTATATATTCTTGGCACCCTGTAAGCAGATCCTGTGATTTTAAGCCTACATGGAGACCCAGTGAAATAAAATTCACTATTCACTACTATTTTGCCAGGAATGTTTAAATTTTGTTATTATGAAAACACATTTTTGCAAAGCTTATTAAGGTGAATCCCAGAGTCTCATATATATACAAGTATGAAACAGACATTTACTGGACAGAAATTTAAATGGCTTGTTTATTTAGATGAATTCTTGGAAATATGTTGAGTGGAACGACATTTTCCAGAGAACTATTACATTCAAAACATAATTAAGTCACAAATGCATGCAAGGCTCATTTTTTTCGAAGCGAATTGCAATGTATGTACCATAAATATGTACACACATGAACATCTGCTTATGCTAGGCAGGAGAAAATGTCGACTCTTCACCCTGAAGAATCAATCTAGAAAATCTAAAGCTAAAAATACTAAGCTAAAGCATGTCATGTTACATATTAGAGTTATGAGAAAATATGCTGAATGATCGTATGCATCTGAACTGTAAGAATAATTGGGGGGGTTATGTATGTGACATCATGAAAAAAACAAATTTGTACTCTAAATATAGTTTCAAGTGCACCATTAATAGATAAAACTCCCCTTCTTTCACAATCAATTGCTTTCTTAAGAAGAAGATAAGTGAAATTCATTGGCAAGAAATGCTTATCCCAGGCAGAGGGTGGGTCGGTGGTTAGCTGCTGACGATGCTTGTTGAAGCACTTACTATATTACTTCAGGGTTTGAGTGTGATCCTCTCCTTTATGGCAAAGCTAGGTGTGTTAATATACCCTGCAGCGGTGTTAAAAGGTTTAAAGTGGTGATGTTGTCAAACCAGCCGTGTCACCACTTTCGAAGCTTTAAAGCACAGTTACAGCTTGAAAAAGGTTTATAAAACCCCCATATTCATACCCAGTAGATCTATTCCCCATATGTAAATAATGTATATCTGCTTATTTTACTGAATAAAACAAAGGTTTTGTAATATAAGCACTGTGAAACCAGGACAGTTTTCAAAGACTGCATGGGATTTCACTCTGGTCCATATATCGTCACCAAACTTGACAGATGAATTCCAGTTGAAGAATATTTATTACTGATGATGATATAGAAGAGAAGAGCAGAATCCTAGTTTAATTAGAATTCTAAAGGCAGTTATAAAACTCAATCTTTTGACTCACTCTCTCTCTCACACACAAACCTTAAACAAATCAAAGTAAACAAACCCCCCCCCCAAAAAAAAAAAAAAAAAGCAATCAGGGAATCATTATGAGACAATGGAGAATATTTATCCCACTAATTTTGTTCTTGAATGTCAGAAGAATAAAAGTGGAGAGCTCAAGCCCTCTGTCAGTCGACGACAGATTCACAGAATCACACAGAATCACTAGGCTGGAAGAGACCTTCAAGATCATTGAGTCCAACCCATGCCCACACACCTCAACTAAACCATGGCAGTGAGTGCCACATCCAGTCTTCTTTTAAACACGTGCAGGGATGGTGACTCCACCACGTCCCTGGGCAGACCATTCCAGAACTTTATCACTCTTTCCGTACAAAACGTTTTCCTAATATCCAACCTATTTTTCCCTTGGCTCAGCTTAAGGCTGTGCCCTCTGGTTCTGTCAGTCGCTGCCTGGAGAAAGAGACCAACCCCACCTGACTACAGCCACCTTTCAGGAAGTAGAGAGTGATAAGGTCACCTCTGAGTCTCCTTTTCTCCAGGCTAAACACTCCCAGCTCCCTCAGTCATTCCTCACAGGGTTTGTGTTCCAAGCCCTTCACCAGCCTCGTTGCCCTCCTCTGGATGCACTCAAGCGCCTCAATGTCCTTCCCAAACTGAGGGACCAGAACTGGACAAAAGGTAGTTGTCTGTCTCTGAGAAACAGGGAATGTATGTGTATTGTAAATGTGAATTTCCAGTTAGATATTTATAAGAACCTAAAATGTGGGATGTGAATTCATACTAACATTACTCTCCATCACTTCAACAGTCTTTTTGTGAAGCACCAACACTGTTATGAATATTCACAGGGGAAATTTCTTAAGCATAACCTTCCTTACCAAGAAAACTGACAACTTTTCTGTGTACTTAATTACATTAGTTTCTGAAGCTTTTTTTTTCAGACAATGGCACATATTGTTTCAATAACTAACCATCTACTTACCTAGCTACCTAGCTACCTAGCTACCTGCCTACCTAACTGTAATTTGCAATTCCTTCTTAGAACTTGTATTAGGCAAAAGCCCTCTGCCATAATTGTTTTACCAGACTGTTTATTACTCTTGCCTGTTTGTTCCTGCATGTTTAACACCATGGCCAGCTAAAGAGAGATAAATTGTATGGATGCTGTGAATGTCCATATGCAGCTATTTCTGAAACTCTGGACAACACTGTACAAGTTTCAGTACGTGTTTGTGTGTGTTCCTCAAATTTGGGACCTTGATGCACTGTACACTGGCTTTTTTTCATTTTGAACTATACCTCTGTACCATAAAGAACCTTAACATATTTCATTGTCAAGAACTGGGGTAAATCAGTAGCTCACTGTAGCCAAAAAACCTTAAGTTATATTTATATAGTCTGGTTTTCAACCCTCATAAAGTGCAGCAAGTTTTTTCTTGGACTGATGCAATCCACAATCCACAGCTGAGACCCAAGGACTTTGTTCTTCCAGCTACTTCATTTCCTACCAGTACCACTAATTGTGATATGAATGGATTAGATAAGAAAGCTACATAACGCAATGATTCTTCCTTTTCTCTTTATAGTTAAAAAAGAGACGCCATTTCTCAGTATAACCTTCTCTCTTAAGAACTTACTTGTCAAATTTCAAGCTCAGAAGAACTAAAGCACACACACACAAAAAAAGGCTGTAGACAACAAACGTTAGAAAGAAACTAATGTGTATCTTTAATAAGCATCAGTTGCTTTATCTCATACTGCTTCCATGATGATGTAATTCCAGCATCTGGAATTCAGTCTGTTCCCGGTTTAAGGCAAATCTGCTGGTCTTTGGAGGGCTTTGTGAGATCAGATCTATTTCCCAGACATCAGTTCTCACAGTGACTGCAAGATCCCAACAATAATGTTTTCTCACTAGAACAAATACATTTGCTGTGCTGCAGGAAGAGGTTTGTGAATATGGATCACAGAATTTGCACAGGTGCTTGGCTGAGAAATGACCTTTTATTGCTTTCAGCACTAAATACAAAATTCATTTCTTTCAGCTGACACTAAATACAAAATTCATTTCTTTCAGCTGAGCTTTCTTCTATCAATTCTTCACACATGTAAATCTAATAACACCTCCCCCTTAGCTCCAAAAAGAATCAATCTTTCTCTCCCAAAGGATATAAAATAAAAAGGATTGTTCATTTCTGTTTTAAAATATTAGGAAGGTTTTACAATGATCAGGACTCAAAAAGTATGAAGATTAAAAGAAAAAAAGACACTGAAGCAAAGGCTAGAATCATCCACAAAATTTAGATGGAACTATATGTTTTCATAATGAAAACCAGAAAAAATACATGGTTGATGACTATTCAATGATTTTTATTCCTTCCTTTTCATTTTTTTTGGTAGGCATCTGATTTTTCTACTCCCATTTTATAGATAAACAATACAATGTGATACGTGAGGGAAATTCAGTGGTTTATCTCTCGAAATCTGTTAGCTAACACTTGACCAAAAGTCCAGTAAAATTAAAAGAAAAAAAAACAAATTCCAAAATGCAATGCCTATTTATCACTCTCCTAATTGGCTATTTCAGGACAATACAGAATCTTGTGGGTATGAATATGTGCTAGACACAGGAAAAAAATCAGAAATAGTGTTCCCACAATTTAATTTGGAAATTTGGAAAAAAGATTAAAAACATTTCCATCAAGATGTCATAACTGAGAAATTTATCCTAAATGCCATGTACAAGCTACATCACACCTTTCCCTCTGAGGTATTTTTCCGTTTTTGATTCACTTGCCCAAAGCATCCATTTTTGTATGGAACCATCCATTGGATGAAAAGGCATGATTGTTTTGCTATGGGTGTCCTAATTTCTTTTTCAAAGCACATTCTGAGGCTACAGAAGGGCTTCTCTAGAAAACATAAGGTAATCTGTGGAAAATATAAGGAGAAGATTCTCCTTTGTTTGTGGGTCTGAAACTAATGGAGTGCACCCATCAAAAAATTTTGGCAAATCGCTGGTGATACCAGGTGACTGGGATTTAACCAACTCCTTCAGCCACCATATAATTTTTCATTGCTAAAATCAACTGTTAGGAGCTTGACCCTTAATTTTAAAAAATTATCTTGTTTTTGGATAAAATTAACAAGGAAAAAAAGTAAGGTCACAATTTTTCTTAAATTTTTGAGGATTACAGTAATTGAAAGCACAGTTAACTTCATTTTCATATTAGCTTGTTTGCATATTCCCCACCTAATGCCATGTTAAAAACACCCCCAGAGCCAGAAAATAAAAACAAATTACAGACATGCAGAAAAAGTCACCTCTGCAGTGTTAATTCAGTGTTGTGTTTTTATTACTTGGCCAATCCTTACACATGACCCCAGTTTTCCACCATAAAAAGATGGATTACATTCAGGAAAGTAATGAGGTTCTCAAAATTTTTCTCTTCTCATTCTGTAAAGTATGGCCTTAGGTCTTGTTTGCACTGCATTATTCAAACTCTCCTTTGAAGACATTTGTTTAGACTTCTCTGTGGTGCCCATGACTATATTTCATGAATGTCAATGCCTTTAGTTTTACAACTCCCTATAAAGTATGACTGCAATATTATTCTCATTTTACACTAGGTAGCTAAAGCACCAAGATTGAGAACCACTGATTTGAAGAACTCACTGTCTGGGATGACTCTGACTTGATTGTTCTGCCTGCTTACCCTTCTTGGATATCACCTCCCAAACCCTGCAGCCTCCACATCAGTCCATCCACACCAGCTGCTTTGCCATTCGGGGAACTCCTACCACCAAGTATCAAAAGCAGGTCTTACAGAAATGGGAAAGGTCATTAGTAAGCACCGTAAAAAATGTATTTTAAGCAGCTTGCCTAGCATCAGGCAAAAATTCTGCAGCAGTATCAGGGACAGAAATAGAAATCAGCTTTTCAATGACCTCATCAGGAGGTAACCTTTGTAGCCTTGCCTCATGCATGGTACAAGTACCAGCTTCTGTAAGACAGAGGCAGGGGGCCCTGAGGAAGTAGCCTCCCTCATGCTCCAAGTCATTTCATTCCCAATTTCCAGTCTGCCCTCTCTGAGACTGAAGTTGGGTCCTGTGGTATCAAAGAGTGCAGAGATGTGTCATTAAGTGCACAATGGGACCTATGCTGGAACAGACCAGAGGTCACTCAGTATCGTGTCTAACAATGGCTAATAGAGGTTACTTAGAGGAAAAGTGTAAGACAACATTGAAATATGGACTGACATAACTTTCTATCTTGCAAAAATAAGAAGCTTAAGGTTTCTCTCATACACTCTTCTCTTTTTTTTTCTTTCTTTCAAGGCAGAAGTTGCATCCATGCTAGTGTATTTAACAGTCACCAATGAACATTCATTAAATAAAGCTGCCTAATTAATTTCTAAACAGATTTATTTCCTGCAAAATATCTTACAACAGAAACCTTCATAACTAAAATATATATATTTATCCAAAATAGCCTACAGACCTGTTTAGCACATTTTTCTTGTGGAGCAGAACTGAACATTTAAAACCCTTGGGTTCAGAAGAGAAATTATCCTGAATCCTGCACATTAAATGATGAGTGAATTAACCCAAATGTACAAATCAAGATAGTGATTGCCATGTGTAACCCAAGACAGTGAATGTGTCAGGTAAGCTGTTTGAATGTATAGACTGTTCTGGCCCTGCAACTGCCATAGCAGGGGGGAGTTTCTCTGATATACATTGTCTACAGGAACAACTCTTGATTAATGTCTTTTACAGCTCCCAGCTAATACAAATACAAGGTGTTCACAAATATTCAAGGGGCATTATAGACTTGAAAGAAAGCTTTGCTGATATTGTTTAATAGAGCTGAATGCCCAGTATAAATAGTCTTGCCTACTTTGTTCCCTTGTATAAAGATACACAGAAATTTCTTGGGCATTTTAATACTAAAGAATGAGTGATTTTGTGCCTGAAACAAAATTGGAAGATGTTAAAAATTCTTTAAAATCATATGTATTTTTTCAGTCTCCTCTGCAGATATACTAGATACCATTTCACCATATGATGAAATGTAGAGAGCTTCACCTTAAATTTCTTTTATGGAGTTCATGGAGGTTGCTAAAACACCAAACTCCAAATAAATTAGGAATATTGAACTCATATGATGAGAAAGGTTCTGCTACATAACCTTGAAACAATTGTATCTTGCCAGTAGATCACAGTAGTAGCCATAAACCAAAACCATACAGGTATCAATTAAATGAACCACAAATCAAGGAAATGATAACTGACTGACCTTTTTCAGGTAGCCACAAAAAGGAAGAGCCATTACACACCACCCCCAAAAGCTTTGTTTTAAACTTTCAGACACTGTTCATTCCACTATAATTATCCTCACTTATAAGCATTAAAATGCTTAGTAGGGCAACTTAGGGAAGCAGAATCTATGAGAGAAATTATGCAGTTGAGGGACAATTGCTCAAGTTGCAATTTACTAAATATTGTTGTAGATTCTTTGTGTCGAGCTGCAATAAAAAGAAGATGTTACTAAATTAATTTACACTGGTTTATTAACTCCTAGATAATAACTAATTATACTTTTATGCAACGTAAATCCAATATTTTAAGCCAGATACCTGTGGTTAGACATCCAAAGTCTCATAGTACCAGCTGTTGTGCAGATCTTTATCTTATGCATGCATTTAAATGGCTGACAGCTGACAACATTTGAGTATTGCTTTGTCACAACACTGATGTACTGATTCAACAATTAATACAATCTGTTAATTCATTCTGATTGGCCCCCGTTGCTAAATTATTTGTTGCCTGAAAAATGAAACAAAGGATGAAAAATGAAAACTGGGCTGTATGTGGGTTATTATAAACACTGCCCAAGAGTAAAGAGGAGCATAGTGAGTAGTTATTTATTTGAGTGGCACATATTTACTTGAGAGTGCTGGACATTCTTCAATAATGCATAGCACCTCAAGCTAGGAAAATGTGACTAGCTAAAGGGAGGGATGCAAATGATGCTGTGTAAGCTTTTTCTTCCTTTCTTCAGTCCTTTATTTACAGTGGGTAGGGGGGCAGAGAGAGGTGGGTAGGAAGAATTTATAAGAAAAGTCTTGGTGTGCTACATTTGCTGTCTGGACTTACTCCCGCTGTTCACCTTTAAAGTGGTCTTACATGGCTGTTGTTCTAAGAATAAATAAATATAAATAACTTTAAAAAGGCCACATTTTCAAATAATTTGTTTTGTGAAAGGCCTTGACAGATTTTTAGAGCTACTGTGGAAAAGCAACAGGAAAAAAATCACACCTGCACCCCAGATTCAAAGAGAATCCAAACCAAATTGTAGTTAATATCTGAAAAGGTCAGTTTTGCTTTTTTTTGGGCATCCATTTTCCTATTCATTATCCTTCCAAAGTGTGAAGACGAAAGTTCCTGATAAAAATATTTTTTTAAATCCTGCAGGTTATTCTGTTCCAGTGCATTTTTAATAGTAAGACTTTACAAGATACAAACTGAAGCAACTCACTCAAGCTGGCAGGCCTAAGGATATCACTTAAGGTTTTTTCATGTTGTTCCTCTGACATATGACATTCCCAGGAAGGGCAGTACCATGCCAGAAAACCTCAGTTACACCCTGACATTAAAACATCACTCTCAGAGGAACTGGGCACAAAAAGTAATGACACAGTGCTACAGCAAACAGGGCGTTTTACTGAGTGACCACTGACAAGTTACACTTGGGACCAATACATTAGCTTTCATCTGGGAATTCCAGGTTCCTTTGGACAGAGTTAACGTCTTTAACTCAAATCTGGATAAAGGACTTCTAATTCTATGCAGCATTCCCAATGCAGGGAAAGTCAATGTGAGAACAAGGATAGGAGCTGAGCTCCTCTGAATTTATGCCTGATAGGATTTAGCCAACTGGCTGGACTGCAGGGTTTTGTCAAAACATTATAAAACTTAATTTTGACATGTAGATAGTTCACTAGCGGGGAAGAAATTCACATTCTTGATTGGTTAGTGTTTCCTCATACTTGCTGGGCATTTCAGATCAATTTAGGAAAGGATAATGTTGGGGCGGAGGCTGGCCCTTTACTTTCTTTGTTATTCAGTGATAGATCAAAAAATCTGTACGATTTCACAAAAGCTTTCACTGGTTACAGTGTTAAAGTCACCCTGCTCTCTGCTCTCCACCCTTCCTGTGAGCTGCTGGTGGAAGGAATTTCTCTGCAAGCACCGCTTTGTGGTTTTCCAGGACAAGGATAGATCTTTTTCCGTAAAGCAAAGGTAGTTGCTGCTGCTGGGCAACTTTTAACTTCCTTACTGCTCTTCACAGTACCTGCAGAAATGAGTCCAGTGTGTTCCAAAGAAAAGTCCATCTTTATTTTGTGCTTTCACAGTCTTTTACAATTTACTAAATGCTCCCCGGGGGTCAACTTGTGTAGCAGTGCTATGCATTATGTGGTAACTGCTGTGGCAGTACTTACAGCAGCACTGGAGAGAATTACACCTGAAACGCTCCCTTTGGTTTTATTGTACAGAGCAGTGCCCTCTGCAATGCCTCCAACTTTACAGTACAAAGAGCTAGAATGACTCACTGTCCTACTTCAGATTCAAGAGAAAGCAGACTTTTGCCTTGCTATTAAGGAAAGAGAAAAAAAAAAAAAGCTTTTAGGCATCTCCTGTTCCAGCTGTAAAGATGTGGCAGGCAATGGAAATTGAGCATTCTTGGCAGGTAGCTTCTTCCTAATGTTTATGGGTTAGGTTGTCAGACATGAACAGCAGGGTCAGCCAACTTCTTTCCTACAATAAGTGACACACATTTTTACTTGTAGAGATCTGAGTGATTTTGTGCTCTGGCCATATTTTCCCTGTTTTTGTTTACCAAGCAAAATTTTAAATGAACTTTTAAGCTATGTTTTAAATTATCTTCAATAAGATGGGTGCCTAGATGCAAAAGATATTTTATTTTATTTTTTTCTGCTTCAGGTGCTGTGCCAATAATTCGTATTTTCTTAGCATTACTTTGTAATAACAAACCAGCCACCCTCAAATATATTTACTTCTTGTACATTTTATTGAAAACAATTAAAACAATTAAATTGAAAACAATTAAAAACATTCAGTGAAATGGAGTTTCTGAGGAGCCTGTATAGACATGTGAAATCAAAGTTCATTTTTTTCGTCCAACTAGAAATTTTTTCTTTGCTTTCTTCCAAAATTATAGAATCAGGCTATTAGGAGTGCAAGACACCCTTACAATTCATGGTAAAACACCAATGATATGACATCTCTTCTGGCACCAGGAGGCAAAGCTTTTTAAAGTTTAAAGAGATAATTTTTTCATCCAAAACCCTGCCAAAACCTTCCTGAGGAAAAGAATTCTTATTTTTTTAATCTAAGAGAGATGTCAGGTAGTATCACATGATTTCAGCAACAGAAGAATCATTTTCCAAAAGCTTTCCTCTGTTACCAAAGCTTAATATCATGATTTTGTGGAGAGAACCAACATCATTCTCAGAAAATATTATTTCCATAAGTATTTTTTTTTTGTTTTTCATAGATTTCTGTATCTGTGTTCTATCTTATATTTTTTCATCCTTTTAAGTGATTATATTAGTATTGATAAAAGTTAATGTCTTTCTCTTGGAGATTTATTTTATGGAAGAATGGACAGAACCACAGAAATCTTATGAGTGCATTGGTTGCCTAAGCATATATGCCTTGTGTCCAAATGGCACCTTAGAATATCCTGACTCATGTCCAGCTGCACTCAAACAGATCTAGAATCACCCACTCAGTCGTGAAACTGCCAACCCCATGCCAACAGCTGGAATACTCTAGGAAGCCTAGTAGACATCTTTAGGATAAGCAACTGTATTGCTCTATTTCCAAAGAAGTGTTAAAGACCCAAGAACAGCCAGAAAAACATGACTTAAGAGCTGCTACTTTCATAGCCCTTGTACCTCAAGTGCAGTGGCAGAAACAAGGATGAAGCTCAAAACACCTTCTGGTTATCCTTTTAAAATCCATCTCACGTAGCCAGAGGAAAGCCCACTGCGACACAACCTAGGTACCAGAATTAGAGAATTATCTTGGACAGACATCTTTTCACTCTTCCAAATGCTGTATTAATTAAATTCCCTTGTAATCTTCTGGAGTGGCAGCAAAAAGCTGCTGTTGTGGCAACCCTAGAGCTGTCCCTCGTGAACAGGCTCATGATGAAAAATTCAGTTTACAATAGCTTCTAATAGCTCAGATACTTGGCTTAAACTGGTATTGCAGTTTTCAGAGTAATTGTGACATTTTATTTGTATGACTACAGAGAAAAATATAAATATTTCAGCAGAGGGAAGGAGCCAGTTTCCATTTAGATCAATTAATATTCTCAGGTTATCCTTCTGAAATTTACTAAGCCCTTAGTAGATAAAATTTTGTTTTACTTAAATGGAATATGAATTGGTAGTCTTCTATAGAAGGTAAAAGTGCCTTTTTTGGTTAAAATGCCTCTATCTGTAGTTTCCTTCAATTTTCAACAGAAGCATTAGATTCACATTTCTATTTTGTACTTAATGTCATAATATGATATTGAAAATTTCAACCCTAGTTTCTCATTTTGCTGAGCTTTAACAGCATAATTATTCTTCAGGCTTCTCTTAATTATATGCCCCACCATGTGCTATTTTTCAACATCTTAAAATGGTACCACCTTACAACTAGGAATATTAAACAATGAAAGGCAACACTCTTTTGTTTGGTTACACAGCATGCTGTGTTCTGAATTCAGTCTCCTCTCATAGATCTCCCCTCCCATCTTCTGAATTATATCCTTTATAAGGTTTCAGAGAAGGGCACTTAAAGTTATACTTGCTCTAAAATGTTAGGGGTTGTGTGTGTTATTTTGTATTTCCCATATCCCAGATATTCCACAGCTATTCAGGAACAAATTTAGAAAAAAAAAAAATAAAAGGAAAGAGAAGAATGTAAAAAAATAAAGAATCTTCTATTCAGAAGTTTTATTTCAGGTATTTTTTTTCTTCCCTCTCAAAATGACAAGCTAGTAATCAAGGTGAAAAAAACCATTGAAAAAACTACTCATCTGAAAATGGTATTTCTTAGATATGTAATCTTAAAGAATAATGTTTACCTTAAAGAATGGAAATACTTAAAAAAAAAAAAAAAACAAACCAAAAAAAAACCACAGAAAGTTATTAAAAAGATACCAAAGTTCTTGATCCAGTTAAATTGAATCATAGAATCACAGAATCAATTAGGTTGGAGAAGAACTTTATGATTATTGAGTTTAATCTAAGACCTAACACCTTCAAGTCAACTAAATCATGGTAGTAAGCACCCTGTCCAGTCTTTCCTTGAACACCTCCGATCCATCTAATGTTGAATGAGAGTTCTAATCAAGACTTTTACATCCCCAAAGTCTTTTCATTATAATCCAAAAACACAGAACCTACTGACCACACAAGTGTTAAACATCGACAGTTTGACTAACCAACCCAGAAATGCTATTTTTAAATGAGTGTGGGTTTTCCCTGAGAATGATTTTAAAGAGTTTGACTTAAGAAACATATTGACAGTGTCCAAGCAAGTGAAACAAATGGAATTTTTATATAGTAAGCACTCCTCTATATCATCCAGAGAAGCTGTAAAACTTCAGCCACTGAAGTCAAAAAAACATCTTCCATTATTTAAATAATCTTTTTTGTCAAACTTAAAATGAGGAGATATGAGAAATGCCACAAAGACAGAAAACTATTTTAATAGGCTAACCCAAATAAAGTTAATTTTGCTTTAGTTTGTGGCTTATTTTCTTTCACAATATTCCAAGTCATACTTCTAAAACATGACCTCTCAAAAACAAACAAAAAAAGAAAACCAACCAACCAAAAAGACAAAAGCTCAAATTAAATCTTATTGATAAATCATCCTGGAAAAACAAAGTAACCTGTCAATCATTTCTAATCAACAAATCCTAACATTTAATCACAAGCATATTCACACTTCAACATGGATCCACTTCTGTCTTTAAGCTTCTAATTAATAATTGTGTTGTCAAAATGCAGAATCATGAATAGCCCTTAAGGCTTTTCCTGTACCAAGATGATGAATACTTGTACTTAGCCAATCAAAAGTTCATTTAGTTGTTACAGAATATTTGTCTTTAAAGTAGAATAATTTAATTATAAAATTATTATGGTTGGAAAAAGCCTTTAAGATCATCGAGTCCAACCATTAATCCAGTCCTGACAAGTCTAATAAACCATGCCCAAAAGTAGGTTCAAACATTCAAAATATTTATGGCTTTTTTACCATTTTAAATATGATTTTGAATGGTAAAGAAATTGAATATCTAATTAATGATTACTGGAAAAGGCTCTTCTCTCTAGGGTGTAGTTTACTGTTCCATGGGTCTTAGTACAATGGATTTATTGTACCAGGGTGAATACTATGGGGCAAATTATGTCACCAATACTGATACTACATATCAAGGATGTATTTTTCTTTACAGAGTGTAGATGTGTGAAAAAACAGTGGGACAAATTCTTACTGATTCACTGGATAATGAAGGGAGTGAGAGAGAGAGAGATATATAAAAAAGAGATTGTTTCTATGGTGCGTATGTCTAATACTGGACAGTTTCTTTCTGCTAAGGCTCAGATGAAAATTAGTCTTGGATAGGTTTCTGCTTACCAGCTACCTTTGAAAGAAAAGCTTTCCCATTTTGCAATGATCTCTGGAACTTCCAGTTCCCTTTTGGCTTCTATTTCCTGCATTGTGAAGTACCTCCCAGTTATCAAATTTACTTGAAAACTATTGTCTCATAGGCAGACAAATGCAGTAAAATAATGCCCGAAGACAAATGCTGACACTTGCTTTTTGCCTCTCCAGAAAATTCCTTTCACAGGCTGAAACCGCTATGGTAGCTGTTTCATTGATCTATATAAAAATTAAAGCAAAGGAAATACCTGTAGTTAAAATGATGAAAGTGAATTTATTTACTGATAAAAATTGAATAATTTGGTATGCAAATATCTGAAGCTTTGCCATGTTTTTTATCCTTTTCTCTGTGAAGTTTTCCAATGTGTTGAAAAGGCATTATAGTAGGCATTTTGCATTGTCATTGACTTACCTCAAAGGGATATGCAATATCCATTGTTGACAAAACAGCCCATTTTATTTTGAAATTTTTATATTTGCTCTCATCAGCAGCATAATGAAAAATTACAGTTTTATTAAATCAGAGCTCTCTCCCTTTTCAAGCTAAAGGTACTTCACTACATTGGTTTATGAGGCATGTTTTTTTTTCTTGTTGTTTTTAGAATTTAAAAAAAAAAATCATAAAGATATTAAGGGAATAGCTAAAAGGAATTTAATTCCTTAGCTGAAAAGATTTGTACATGCCTTTTTTTTCCTGGATAAATAATCAGGAATAGTGATCTTGTCCTAGCTGACCACAGACAGATAATGATCAAATGGTACTTTTCACAGAGTGTCTTGTTTGGGACTTGCACTGACTGTCTCAGCTTCCAGTATGCCAGTTTGCTGGGAAAAGCTGCAGTAATCTGTTCCTATCCTCAGCTTTCTCCTTCCTTAAAGAACTGTCCACAAGAGGGCTAGGCATAGCACAGACTGAAAACACAAAACAAAATTCCTTGAAAATTTAATGAAGACAACAATGTCAAAATTTAATCTTGATATGAACTGGGATGTTTCTGAAATGCAACATTTATAGTAGATAGAAATTTATAAGACTGTAATATGGTTAAATTTGTATAACTTGTGGATGATCATAAAATTTAACTGACAATTGAAAATTACAACATAGCAAGAATGACCACAGCGCAGCATTGTTCATAAAGACTTATTTGACTAAGATTTTGTTCCAAAACCAAACAATCAGATAACAGATACCTTGGAACAACAGAAGTATTTTCAAGTGCTAAATAAGGAGCTTGTCTTGCAAGAAAACAGTTTTTCCCTAAGGCTACTCTCTACTTTCATGATTTATTGTAAACCTTCAAAATTGGAAGGAAACAATAACAACAAACAAAACAAACAAAACCAACCAAAAACCAAAACAAAACCAAACCACCAAAAAACCCCCCAAAAACCCCAAATAACCAACCCAAAAAACCAAAGCCACCAAAAAACCACTAACCTCAATGCAACAGCCATTCTGATTTCTTTGCTGCTTTTTCAGTGTTCATCTACACCCAACATGCCCATGCTAGTGAAGACAGGAGAGGAAAGGGAAATTAACAATGTGAAAAATAAAAAATACACCAGGATTTATCCATTTGTTACTTCTTTAAGGAAACTAAATATGCTATTTGAGCTCTATGACAACACTTTTTCCTTCATCAAACTGACAGGTTGTCCTAGGGTGACTTTTTGATGGTTGTAAATTTGTAATTTTTCAGCAAATGAAAAAATTTGTAAATTTACTCCCAAATTTGCTCTAAACCAGGACCCAGGTCTTAAGGAATCAAGCAAAATTTGTAGCCAACTCTATACACAAAAGAAAATAGAATTCTTTCATGAACAGAATGTGTTTGCTTTAGCACTATTCAAAGAAGGGAATTAATTTTTCTATCTGGCCAGCATGACAGTTGTCTCCAGCCCTTCCCATTTTTTTTAAACATGGTGAGCACATCACTCACCAACAGTGCTCTAAACAGCATGGACAAAATAGCCTGGTTACTGTCCTGCTCTCCAATGTGCCTTCCTTTCAAGAAACACCCCCAACTTCTATTTTGTTTGGGATATACCCTCAGGGATACCAAGAGCTAAAAAAGGAGGAAATCAAACTGAAATATCAGTGAAGGTTGAATTCAGAAAAAATGCAGTTAATACACATAATTCAGGCAGTATAAAATCCTACCCTAACACTTTGGCATCTTTTTTTTTGTTTGTTTGGTTTGCTAAAAAGTTCTGATCATATGATTTTAAACAATTTAGGAACTCTAGGTATCAAAAACATTCTTAAGTCAAAAAAAAAAAAAGAAGTTGAAAAAAGTAGGAGGTTCATAAGAAGAGCATACAGCATCAAGGTTTTCTGCGTAAAAAGCTTAGTTTCACATGTTTTCTATAAACTCAGGGTACAGACTATGCTTAAAACAGCTTTTTTTTTTTTTTTTTTTGCTTTTCTCTTTTAAAAGCTAAGAAAAACCAGGAAAAAGCATTTGGATTGATGCCTGAAGTCTCATTTTAAGGTTCTGTGAGCTTTTCTCCCAGCCGCCTAATGGTACAGAGACAATGGTACAGAGAGAGCTATAAAATGTTCTACTATACGTAAAAAGCTGTACTGAAAGACCATTTTTAAAGTTTCAAATCAAGTACTCAAGAGACAGCAAAGCAAGAATTAACTTCCTCCCTTCGTATCCAACAGCAATGTAGTCTTTAAATATACCATGACACAGGGATTTTTTCTAGATCCTCCCCCCACCTCATTATGGACATGTGAAAAATGGAATTAATTAATCAGCAAGTTTTCAACATTTGGCTTATTTTTATTTTTCAGTGTGTGTCCCTAGGCCTCAACCAAGCACACCACTCCAACACTGAGCTGAAGACAGAATTATTCATTCCCTTCTGGGCTTCCCTATGGTGCTCATCATGCAAAGCTCTGAGAGCTTCCTGAAGGTTAATTTATCTTAACAAAACCTCTCCGAAGTGACAAGGTAATATATTCCACTTCACAGACAGGCAGCAGAGACACATAGACAACAGCTAGTACTGAACTACCCAGGGTCCAAGTTGTTGGATTTTGTCACATTTTATAATAATCTGCATCTTCAATCACAGCATCTCTTCACTTTAATTGCAACTGCGACTGCTCAGTGGTTCTTCATCTGAGCCATCAGGGTCCTGAGGTGGGCATTCAGAAATGAGAAGCACACTGTTATTGACCCTGTGTGAAACATCTGATGTAAGGGACTGTGGAGAGTCCCTCAGGAGCTCTGATGGTCAGAGACAGACTCTGCTTCCAGGCAGAACTTACCTTTCCTGGGAGGAAGACATTAATTCTCTTCCAATACATCTAAAGTGTAAGTGCCACATATGACAGCATCCATTACCTTCCAGGCCTAAGCAAGAATCCATTCTTAGACTAGCAGAACTTTGTCTAATGAGTGAAGTATGAATCCAGGTTAAAAAAAAAAAGAGGGAAGGGATTCACCTGAAGTAGATCATAATTGCCTGGAATGAAAGGAATGGATTAATATAATGGACAAATTTCATTATAATATTTTCTGACTTTCAACCCTTTCATTGATGCCTCATTTTGTTGTAGAATCTTTCTTTTCTCTTACCTTTCTCCTGTTTCTCCAGATACTAATTGCAGGGGGCAGGGAGGATTGTGCAGCTAGATCCTTTGCATGTCTGCTCACTCTGTGAAAATGTCATATATGTGCTAAGTCAGCATTCAGGGCTTTGAGGAATTTAGGCACCATGAATGAATACAGATTCTAAGGGATGTGAGCTGCTATTGAGCATATGAAATCCATTTTTATTCACATTTTTGATAATGGCCAAATGTGCAGTAATTTTCACAAGAGTGAAATGTCCAAATACAAATCATACCTCTATAAAATATCACGTTTGTGATTTGAGGAGGAAGAGTGTAAGAGTATTTAAAATAAAAGATCTTTAAAGTAAAATAGAACTAGTTTCTAATATTTTTATAATACTGTCTTCTTCCACTGCTGGTTTCACAGATAGTTGATATACATTTGAATAAGTGGAGAAACCCCAAAGGTAACAACCACCACTTGAAACCCTGAAAGGCAAAGCTAGCATAGAAGCATTACAACCCAAATGTATAGTTTCACAAAATATGGATCTCCAAACTATGAGTATGGCTTATGTTTATGCAGAACAGTAATCAGAACAAGCAGTCTCATGGAAATAACAAAAATCCGCACTTGGCAAGTGTTCTTCAAATAGGCCATTGTCTCAAATGCTACTCATTTTGAAGGATTCTACATTTATTCTTGGTCATGATTTAGGTTAGGATATTGCTTTCATCATGAAATTGCAGCCAATTGTATTAAATTTCAGGGAACCCACAGTGACATCTCACATATACAAATGTGAGAAATTCTTGTACTCAGAGAACTGATACAAAAATTTGTTTAGATTTTCTCTCTTTAAAGATCACAAATTCTCTGAGACTAGACAAGGCTATCATTGGATTGGGTATTAATAATTCTATGTGTGTCTTATCTCCTTTGACTGCGTAAATGTGCAATTGTGTAAGAAGTCCTGATACTCTCAGGTTTGATAGTCAACCCTGCACAAGCTGTTTTCCAAATTATTACCAAAATAATTGCTACTGAGTTATGGTGCTACTTCCGACATATAATTGCATACTATTGAAAAGAAACAATGGTGACATGCTGGGAGAGCTTCATATGAGCACTTGGGTTAACAAAACCAAAGAGCAATCCCCAGTGAGGAGAATCAGCCTCCATTTCAACTTTTATAAGTCACAAATTTCATCAGACAATAAAAAATTTGCCTTGAAACTGTAAAGAAATCATTGAAATAATGATGGAAGAGCTGAAAATATCAAACAGTCGACACAAAATAATTTAAAAAATAACATTTTTGTTTTCATTTTTAGTTTGACTTGTTGGATAGCAACACAGTCATGGTCTCAAACATCAGCTGATCAGTTTCCTGCAGGGCAAAGCAGCCCATATCAGTCCATGTCTTTATGGGACCAAAGCACTCCAACCTTGTTGCTGATTAACCAAACAATAACTTTCATTTCTAACCTTCACTCATCTTGGAATCTCCTCTTCCATAATCACTTTTTTCCTTAAGAGTTAGAACAGATGCATAGACCTGGGATCTCTAAGCTAGGCAGAGTGGCAAACATGCAGAGCCATTAATGATTTTGAAGGAGCATTTGATATGGAACATGTATAGCAGTCACAATAAGATACAGAAGAGATCTACATAATTCAGCTCCAAGGTATCATAAATGGGTCTTCCATTTTTAAATTTCATTGGCATGTTTGAAAAGTAATTCCACTGTGCATGGACATTTTTTTTTCTGACCTGGGAGGATGTCCTGTGATGTCTCATCTGTTAGAATCATTGAGAGGGAGGAAAAAAGGCACCAGGAAGCTCACAGGAGCCATATCATTCATGTTATAAAGCACAACTGGTACTTCTCACTTAAGTTAGACTATATTAAAAGCCTTTCTACAGCACAAAAGGCAGACATTTCATGCAAGGTAACTAGAGAAATTCACTGCCCAGATTCATACAGCATGGTTGATTGTGGAGAAGTCACACCCACCAGGATGAATTTTAACATTGATAATGCTAGGTGGATTATTTCTGCTTTCTCTTTAAGGTATTTCATAGAATCATATGGCTTGTTGCAGCACATGGAAAAAAAAAACATAATAAACATGTAAACAAGTTAAAGGATTCTTTCCATTAAATCCATTTCCTAATACGTTTTCTGTTCTGATATATTAATAACCATATATATTATTTTATATGTCCCTGGGACATTAATTTAAGATTTCATTAGTTCCATTGACTACAAGTTATTTGGGAGAATTATTCTTCTTTTTAAATAAAAAATTGATAAAATTAAATTTACCTATTAAGTGTCTTGAATTGGAAGAAGCAAATAAAAGAGAAAAAAGTGACCTGTTTTTGTTTTCTGCTTTCCTTCTAAACCAGGTGATACTGCTTAGATTCTTTTTCCTCCTGTCTAATTTACATTTAACTTGGCTGCTGATAATATGTCTCTAATTTGTAATTTCAACTGATTACTGATGACGTACATGGGTTTGAAGTGAATCCTATAATCAGCCTTCATTTTCAGGAGTGACTTAGGATTTTGGCTACCCATCTGAAAAGGAACTGAGTTCTTTTACAGAAATTATTGACACATTCACCATCTGAACCCGTAAAGATCTCTACAGTGTGTTTTTAATCATTGAATAACTGACAGACCTTGACTATTTCAGATAATTTAGTTCTACCACCTTTAAAGACTGGTGCTTCTCTTTGGTTTAAAAGGCTTTCTTTGGTTTTGAATATATCCATCATGACCTCCTTTAAAGTAATTAAATCTCTGTGCTAATAGGAAATCTTTCATGTAACACAATTGTTTTCCCATTTGGGGGATCATTTTAATAATTTAAATTATATTTGATTTATTGTATTAATTTTTTATTCAGAATTATTGCTAAGCTTAAGTTATTACATGAGTGGAATAGGCTAGTGCCATGGAGAAATGGCTCCCTTATTTTCATAAATAAAAATGGGAACTCATGCAATTATGAAAAAGAAAAAGCTAAAATTTAGACAAAAAGATTGTTCTCCAATCAGATACCATTAGTCCTGTGAAAGAGATCTCTGCAGCTATGTCAGATGTTTTGTATGCATGCAATAATTTGACTAGTGCAGTGAGTAAGGTGAAAGTTGAATTTTGTGCCATTGTGCAACTGCTGCACTCCCATTGCCAGGAATGACAGAACCTGTCCTGTTCCAGAAAAACATACTGCCAGTGCAGATAAAATTTTCTTAATTTGGTACCATCTTGTAGCTTTTTTTAGTTTGTGATGTGTGATTAGCAGTTAAGTTCAGCTATTTGGCTGAGTGATTATCAGGTGCTCTTTTCAGTTTCTATTTAATCTCTGTCTCAGCTATCAGAAGGTATTTGGTGATTGCTTAGTGCAACAAGCACTTTCTAGATGGCTTCTTACTGCAAGCAGCAGGGCAATTTCAGCCAGAGAACTTCTCTCAGTGCAGATATGTTTCAGGGTGTTTTGAATACCTAACACAGTCAAGGTTAGTCTCTTATCTGAACATTATTAATATACATAGGCAGAAAACAGGAACAAGGAAGAAAAGATTCACTGCAGGAGGAAGCATTCTTTAATATACTGTAAACACCTTCTCTGGTGCACATAAATATATGCATTAATGTCAGTAATCTGTAAGATATGAAAATCCATTTTTATTTAGTTAAATATTTTCTGTAGAAATGTGTATAAAGCAACCTAAGCACTCTAAGTATCATCCTCTTTATCTGCCTTTGAAGACAAAATGAAGTAATTTTAATGTAAGATGCTAGAAGCATAGTTATTTGGAGCAGGCAATAGCAAGTGCGACAGGATTACTGAGCTACTATTTCCCCCTCAGATCCTGTAAGAGGAAAAGAAAAAGAAGAAAACAGAAACAGCTTAACTCACCAAAAATCAAACCACTGCATTGCCTCTTAGCCACTGAGTGTTTTGGGATGAAAGACTGAAGATTACATGAGTACAATAAAAGCTCCCTCTGTCATAAGCAGTACACTATTCAAACACCCCCCCCCCCAACCAAACCCCAAAGAAAAAAACAAAAAAGCAAACCCACCAAAAACCCCGCAGATTTAGCCCAGCATCAGAGGCAGTAGAAGTTAGACAGGTAGAGGTGTAGAGTATGAGGAGGGAGAGGGAAGGGTTAAAGGCATTATTGCAGCCATTAGAAGGAAAAGTTGTGGCAATACAAGCACAGTAGACTTTCTTCCCCCCCCCCCCGCCCCCCTCCTTTTCTTTCCCCTACTCCTCTCTTCCCAAGCTGGATCAGTGTGTAGGGAGGGCAGTCATCACGCCATCCTGAGCAGCAAGAGCTGACGTTGGACGAAGCTGCCAGGTAGCTGAAAAAAGGCACAGAAGGCAGCTGATACCCACTTTTCAGCGGTTTGTGTTTTTTTTAGTCTGTATCTGGACTTCAAGCAACACAGCGCCTGAGACAGCTCATCTGAACCACGCTGTATTGCAATACTCGCTCTTCTCAAAGAAAAAGACTCCACTGAGCAGCAGAATGCTGCCAGTGTCGCAGCCAGGTCTACAATACAGAGCCTTTTTGTAACATTGCACATTTCTTTCTGTTCAGATATTTGAAATACATACATACACTTATATATCAGTTCTTTCTTTTCTGAGGACACCTTTGGCTTTCTTTTTTTTTTTTCCCTGATGTGACTTCTTCATCTTGGAATGATGGGGATCTTTCTAGCTTATATTGGATTCATTTTCTTTTCAGTTATGTATATTCAACAAGGACTTTCTACCCAAGGTAAGATCATTTATTGTCAAATATGTGTGTGTCTGGTTTTCTATGCTAAAACAGACTGAAAACAGGCTGGGGGGGGGGGGGAGGAAGAAAGGGGAAAAGAAGAAAAACAACGAAAATGTGTAAGAGATGAGAACACCAAGCATCAGGTTTACATTTAGTTTGTACAGGCAAGATTGCCTGTAAATAGAAAAAGAAGTGAGAAGTTTCCCCAAAGTAGAAATAGAAAAGGCTTCCTTTACCCAAATGCAAAGAGGGACATAGCAGGCACCTTGCAGAAGAGTGAAGGGGTGCTGGGGAATGGGCATGCATGTGTTTGAGTTGTGCATGTTGTTACAGAGGCATGTTTGCATACAATAAACACCTACCCGTGCATGCATAATTATTGCATTCAGACCAAGTACCGCCTGGCTAAACCTACTGCTTCTCTTAAAATATTGCAGTGTCCTTATTTGCTGCTTTCCCTTTCCTCTCTTATTGCCCTGCAATCCTCACAGCCAGACCTTCATTCCTATTCCGTGACTATGTGCGCTTCTACCACTCTCCCCCCCCCCAAGAAAAAAAAAAAAAAAGGGAGAAAAAGACAAAATCGACTTCTTTGAATACCTCCCCCACCCCCGTCGCCTCCCTCCCTCCCTCTCCGCCGAAAGGCGCGCCTTGCATTCCAAGCAGCCCCGGCGCTGCAGGAGCCTGTCGTTCGGGACCCCGAGGCTGCGGCGCCGCCGTCAGCACCACGGACAGATCGCGCCCGCTGCCGCTGCCCCTGCCCGCTGCCCCTGCCTGCTCCTGCTCCTGCTGCCCCCTCCCACCGCCCCTGCCCGCTGCCCCTGCCTGCTCCTGCTCCTGCTGCCCCCTCCCACCGCCCCTGCCCGCTGCCCCTGCCTGCTCCTGCTCCTGCTGCCCCCTCCCACCGCCCCTGCCCGCTGCCCCTGCCTGCTCCTGCTGCCCGCCTGCTGCCCCCTCTCACCGCCCCTGCCCGCTGTCCCTGCCCGGTCCTGCTCCTGCTGCCCCTTCCCACCGGCCCTGCCTGCTGCCCCTGCCCGATCCTGTTCCTGCTGCCCCCTCCCACCGCCCCTGCCCGCTGCCCGCTTCCCCTGCCTTTTCCTGCTCCCCGCCTGCTGCCCCTTCCCAACGCTCCTGCCCGCTGCCCCTGCCCGGTCCTGCTCCTGCTGCCCCCTCCCACCGCCCCTGCCCGCCGCTGCTGCCCCGGCTGCCCTCCCTCCCCTGCCCGCAGCTCCCCGCGGCTTCGCGCTTGGCGGTGCCACCGGGGGGATGCCGGCAGCGCTCCCCTCGGTGTCCCCAAGCCGCTCACGCTTACTGACAAGGAGGGAAGAGAAGGAGCAAACGGAAAAGAAACCCCAAAACAAACTTACTAGCACCGAACACACAAAATGCACGGTCCTTTTGGCAGTTTAAGTCGGTGACTAGCAATGGCTGGCTGGTGGGCGGTGGGGGTCTGAAAAAGGGGCACCGTGTAATATAAAGCTAGCAGTTTTGAAAGTATTTGTTGCCAGGCACAGATGTAAGGGTAAAGAGAAGTAATACTGGTTGCCAAAATATCCCACCAATTTCAGGTTGGCTAGGAAGACTGTATATAGAGAGGGGAAGAGGGGAGGAGACAATGAGCAATATCTCTTTTGCATCACATTTCCTTCAGATCATAATGTGCCCTAGTCAATCTGTAGCAATTCATAACAGAAAGTGACATTGCAGCGTCTTTCCAATTTTTCCTCTTCTTGAAACACCGCATTTATTTATTAGATTGTTTGTCTGCAGTCCCCCTCACTTGACTATCATGATTCATTATGTAGCACAATTTTAAAGTCAGTGATAGGAATGATGAGAAGGAAGTAAAGATTGAGACTTAAAGAATTACTGATGTCTTGGACAATGTCTATCAGCATTAGCTTTTATACCTAGCAGTAGTAAACTGAAATGGGCAGATCCTGTTGAAGGACTGAGATACAAATATGAAGGTTAGTTCTAGAAAGTGTCTGCTGGGACTGAGAGACAGAAGGTGAATTCACTTTTGGTCTGATTATGCAAGCAGAGGTTCTCAGAATCTGAGTAGCTAAGTCAGGTAAGGCCTTTAAAAAGGACATTTGAGGAGTGATTGTAACACTTACTCGGAAGAGTACCCAGAGGTGCCTGTGCCAACAGCTGCTTCAGCTAGCTGTGGAATGTTTAACAATTTACAGGTCTACAGCTCAGCCCTACAAAATACAATAAATCACGTTGATTTTTTTCCTCTCCTAAAGTGGTCTTGTACAAAATCCCTCAGTGAGTCTGGTGAAATACTGCATTCTGCCCAAGGGTATTTGGACCTAATTTTGTGAAACTTCACCAGCTCATGGGAGCAAGCAGGGGGATCTATAGCATTTCCCAGGAGCAGAATTGAGAGGGTAAAGAGGGTGGATTTGTGCATAAGAGAGGAAGAACATACCCGGGTGTGAGAAAAACTGGGGGAGATAATGTGTGGCACACTCAAGAGATAAAAAATGAAGAGAGTGGGAATAAGAAAAGAAAACAGAGAATTTAAAAGGGGGGGAGTGGAAGGAAACAATAAGAAAAAAAAACACAACATAAGAAGCAGAACATAAATTATTAGAAGTTAGCAATATGTTATGCATTTGTTTTACAGCAAAATTCACAGAGTTTCCCCGAAATGTCACGGCCACTGAAGGGCAGAATGTGGAGATGTCTTGTGCTTTTCAAAGTGGCTCTACTTCGGTGTACCTTGAAATCCAGTGGTGGTTTCTGCGGGCAGCTGAGGACCCAGAGGCTGGAGCTGAGGTGACAGGCACTCAGGTACTCATCCTCTGCCATGGGGTCTTAAAACCACGTGGAGAATGCTACAGAAAGGATGGGGAGGAAAGGGGAGAAGGAAAGAAAGGAAGAGCAGAGGGAAGGAGCAGAGAGAGGCACTGCATTTCCCTAGGGACTTAATTTTGACTATGAAATGACAGAGCAGGAACCTGCAGAGAAAAATGCCCACCTCAAGGGTTGGTGCTTTTGGTGTCTGTCACTTCCACGATGCAGCTAGGGCTGTTTACAAAACCATATAGGTTTCCCAAAGTCTATTTCCTGTCACCCCCTTCCCCTATTATTATTATTATTATTATTGCTTTTCCCTATTTCATTTTCCCTTGGAAAGCAGCTGTTCAAAGACTGCTCCTCGTGAGAATTTTATATTTCCCATGTGGCAAGATCCTACACGTGCCTTCCAATTTCC
This sequence comes from Ammospiza nelsoni, assembly GCF_027579445.1. Lineage (NCBI taxonomy): Eukaryota > Metazoa > Chordata > Aves > Passeriformes > Passerellidae > Ammospiza > Ammospiza nelsoni. Next base: position 85,941,793 of record NC_080633.1, read on the forward strand.
AGCTAGCGCAGTGGAGTTGGCAGCCCTAACTCCGTAAGCAGTTGCCACAGGAGGGCACACGCAGGAGGGGGCTGGGGAGGCAGGGGGTTACCAATGCCCTTAAAGAATTTAAAACCCAAAATCAGTCAAGAGCGTGATTTCATCCTTCTGAGTGGGACAGGATGGGCCATGTCCATTCACACTGCCATCAGGGGACGCTCCTATGGCCGCTGCTGTCTCCTCACCAGGGGCGGCAAAAGACGCCCATGCGAGGCAGGAAGGGCGGAGGGTCCGCGGGTCCGCGTCCCTCGGCCGTCCGTGCCGGCCGTCCCCGGTGTCCCCGGCTGTCCTCGGCTGTTCCCGGCTGTTTCCCGGCTGTCCCCGGCTGTTCCCGGCTGTTCCCTGTCTCTCCCCGGCGCGGCCCGCAGGTGGCAGGCGCGGCGCGCCGCTCCACGGGCTCCGCGGCGGGGCGGGAGCGGGAGCGGGGATCGGGGCGAGGGCCGGAGACCCACGGCGGCGCTCCTTTCCTTGCAGATGGAGTTCCTGCCCGAGCGGGACCTGGACAACGACGGCACGAAGATCAGCGTAAGTGTCGCCGCAGGGCGCGGGCAGTCCCCGCCGGCCGGGCGTCCCTTCCCCAGTGAGGGCCTCCTGGGGTGCTGTTCCTGCCCCGCATCTCCTCCCCATGCCACCGCAGACTCCGGGTGGCTGGCAGCCCGCAGCTCAATGGTTGGACTCAATGGTCTTAGAGGTCTTTTCCAACCTAAATAGTTGATTTTATAATTCTGTGACTACTTCCTTAACAGTCCTGGCAGAGGGTGTTAGGACAGCCTTTCCCCATGCAGCCCCCACACCCTTGGACGTGGAGGCATCGACCAGCGCAGTCGAGGCAAAGTCCACTGGCAGACCCTGTTTGTACCTGTGAAAAATTCAGCCTGCACCAATCCTTGCATTTCTTGTTCTCATTTACCCTGGGCAACTGCTGAGTCTTCCCCAGCAGGTCTCCAGAGTTGGTTTTAAGGCTGAAATTTGTCCATGAAGCTGCACTTTCCTTTAGTGGGGTGTGCGACTGCTGAGATGGGTGTTTTGTCACGTCCATACCCACTGGCAGAAAGAGAGCTCAGAAAGGCTTTGGACAAAACCTCACCATTGGGAGCAGTCTCAGCTCTTTGCCACAGAGACTCAGTTTTACGAAAGTGAGATTCTGACACCAGTTACCAGTCTGCTGCTTGGAGATTACACCAGAATCTTAACAGAATTATAAAGCAGCGTTGCTCTATTCCCCCTGCTGCTGCTCCCTGCAGGGAGAGGATCCCTTCCACAGCCAACTCATGTCCTGAGTCAGGCACAGCCAGAAGGCTGCTCCTGACCTCAGAATAGGTCAGGTCCTCCTCCCTCAGCATCCCAAGAAATGTGTGGTGGTGGGATGATGGTGTGGTGCTCACTGCAGTGGAAAGACAGAGATACTAAGCAGATACTGCAGCATGAATATTCCCTTTGAGCCCAGAGGGGTTTTCCCTTTCTCTGGCATAATCGCTTTGGAAGTGTTTTTTAGCTGCAGACAAGGCTTTAAGTACCAGCAAAGCTTAAAACAGCAACAAATAAAGGGGAATAATTTCTGACAAATCCTTTACTCAGCTGTTTTTTGATGCCTACAAATAACAAACCAGATAATTACATCAGGTCAAAGTACACCTAAGTATAGCTGAAGGGCATTTATAAATGAGGGCTCAAGTTTGCTGTGTTCAATACAATACATATTCTAGCCAAACTTACATTTTCTGTGATACTTCTTACCATCGACTAGAAACGATTTGTGTCAGGGACCATATCTTCAGTTGCATTTGTAGACTACCTTACAACTAAGGCTCTCATGTGGACCTTGGATACTGTTCTACTAGACATAGGGCTAGCAGATAATTCATTCCTTATCAATACTGGCTCATTTGAAATCCCTGAAGTAATCCATAAGAACTGAGACACAATATAGACTATAAAGCTTGTCTCATCTTTGAAGTTACAAATCTCTTTCATTATGTATAATACTAATTCATGAGAAGGTATTTATGGTGCTCCTATAAGCTTGCATAAAACATTTATTTTATATTTGTAATAAAAACAGTCAACATTAGTAGATGTCTAAATCTACTTTTTATCTACATTTTACAATGTAGCCTTTTTTTTTCAAAGGCATACACAGCTGCATTGGTACTAATGCAAATTATCATAATGAAGAGAAAACTAAAGTACATTGAATAAATATTTTTTAAAATTATAGATGAGGGCTGAAATACACCAATTCTATCTGTTCTAAATGAGAAAGCAACACAAACTGAAAACATGCATATGTGTTGCCTGTAAGAATTTCTAAATTTCAAATGCAAAAGTCAAAAACAATTCTGTTGTTAACCAGGGCTATGCAGCGCTGTTAATTTTCAGGCTCTTACATTGGAACAAATGAAGTCACAATATGACCTACCGATACTCTTTCCATTCATATGAATCTTCTTTAATCCTTTTGCTGAACATGAATTGTTCAGTAGAGATATATATTGTTATTGAATATGATTTAAAAAACTATCCAGCACTTTCTGTGCAATTAATATTGCATACATTATGCCTGTAAGTACGTAATCTATACTTTCAACTCCTTTTGCCAAGTATAAATTCAGAGCTGGATACAACACAACAGGCTATAAAGTCCATCCAGTACCTTAAAGCAATGACATATTCACGAGTATTGCTCTTCAATTTATCAAGAAAGCATAATAGGTGCCTTGCCAACACTAGTTACCACAGTAGGCCAAGCTGTCAGAAGAAATTTATTGTACAGTCCCTAATAACATATGTCTAGCTTCTATCTAGTGGTTCTCTATTTTTTTGATCCATCATGTATTCATCATGATGTCTCCTTATTGGCTGTCACTGATATGACTCAAAGCAACCTTTGCATCCATGTTTATGAAACGGTGGAAGTAAACCAGGTCAGGAGTTCTTCAAAGCTAAAGATTTATATCCCGTGGAATACCTTTTGACTGCCTTCCTGTGGGGCAAAAGATATTAATTCAGATAGAGAATAATAGGAAATTATTAAATATAAATTCTCTGAAGTGATGAGCATACAGAAAGGAATCTGTTTTAGCTTCTCCCAATGCATCTTAATACCTGTCACACATTTCTGGGTGTATAATTTACTCATGTGTGTTTTAATTATCAGAAATAAAAATATGTTATGTTGCCCTCAGATATTAGAACTAATTAAAAATAAATCAGGAGCCTTTTTTTAGCTGGCAACATTTAACATGTGCTTCTAATAAGTACACAGATAAACAAGACAAAAGAAACAACCTGACACAATAGGTCTTGTTATCATTAACAGAAAAAAATACCAAAAATTTAGACACACTTAAAGGAGACAAACTGAATGTAAAATATAGTTTCAATATAGTGAAGAGTACAAGCTAGTCTAATAAATAGTTATTTACATGGTTTAAATCTTCATGTCCAACAAAATTGTTAATGCACTAGTTTGGAAACTGAATTATTCAATAAAGCCAACTAACTGGAAAGGTTTAACCAATAAACTACATGGATACTAGGTTTACATAAGAAAGCTCATTAAGAATGTTCATGATCTTAAGCAATTAATTGGAATGAACATGGTAGTTTGGGCTTTTTTTTCTGAGGCTAATGAAATTTCAGAGCAAACTATCTAAACAGATTTGGAAGGAAGATGTCAGGCATCCTCACAGATACAGTTAGCCATACTCATCCTTGATGCAACTTCCCTGCAGTAATCACAATCACACCATTGAGCAAATTGGTGCCATGCCCATAGAGTTTTTCCTAAGAAAGAAGAATTCATGACAATGTTTTTTTCTCTGTTTTTTTTTTTTTCCTGGAAAATTTGCAGACAGTGAAAGTACAAGGGAACGACATCTCCCACAAGCTGCAGATTTCAAAAGTGAGGAAAAAGGATGAAGGCTTGTATGAGTGCAGGGTGACCGATGCCAACTATGGAGACCTTCAGGAATACAAGGCCCAGGCGTTTCTCAAAGTCAATGCTAACAGCCACTCTCGGCGAATGCAAGCCTTTGAGGCATCCCCAATGTGGTTGCAAGACATGAAACCTCGTAAAAACATCTCAGCAGCTGTCCCAAGTAGCATCCACAATTCTGCCAATCAGCGTGTACGTGCCACCTCCAGCCCCGAAGCAGCAGCCAAAATCCCCAAACAAAGTCCACAATCAGGTATGGTAAAGCATTTTGAGCTTTCATTTGATTGCTTACCAGCATGTAAAAGGAGGCTAAATCAACAAGGTAACCAGGAATTGTGACTAGGAAGAGTGTGGTGCTCATTTGTTCCTCCTTCTCTCTGGTTCTATTCATCCTGCTATCTCTTTACTTCCTAAAATCTGAAGAATAAGTTTCTGAGCAGAAGAAGCAAAAAGCCTTAAACTTCTATATGTGGATTTTATCTCTACCAGTTTTACCCACCTAAGGCTAGCTCTCAAATCAAAGCTTAGTTTTCCCTGTAGTGTGGGTGGAGAGACAGAGGCATGTAGTGAATGACTCATCTCATTATAAGATGTTTTGCATGATAAATTAAATAAAACACTCATCCAGATGTTTTTCTTCCTAAGTTGTTTTACACCAGTCACCTAACTTATATCTTCAATACTTGTTAAAATTAATCTACTTTCACTGACAATCCTATTTTCTTAAGGAACTTGACTTGTAAATCTAAGCAGACTATACAGACACCAGATAGTTTCACTGTTGTGTAGGCTTTAGAGAGACCATGGGTGTATCAGAGAGTGTGTGTTTGTCATCTTCAAGTGCTTGATCATTGGCTTTGAATCAAGGATTAAAATGTCAGTGCCTCCATTGTCTGTCATGTAGAAATTAACATTCTGGACATTTTGTTGGGGAGATTTTGATCACCACTGCATACATAATCTATAATCAATATAAGTTTTAATTTTCTACATTGATACCATAAAATTCACAGCGATGCAAAAGTACATGAATATACAGGAGGTGCAGTTCTATATGATGGCAGTAGAGAAATGGACAAGATAAAAAACTCAGATGTTTTAAATTATTAAATATCGTCTGGAAAACAAACTGCAAGTTTGAAGGTTTCTGAGTTACTTGTATTTAAACTGAGAGCCAATGAAAGGCACAAAATCACAGCATACCTTAAAATATGTAATGGAAGCTAATTAACTCTGATGCATCATTTTTCTGCTAGCATGTTGTTTAATCAAAAATTGAATACAGCAAATTTCACAGCGCACCTATTGTGAAATTACTTCAAAGTTACAGGCAAGAAAAGTTAGAAAGACTTTTAATGAGGAAAATACATTTCTTTACAAATTGGAACAATATGATTATTCATATAAAAATTCTTATTGCTGTTATAAAAGGTGATGCATATACTACCAATATTTTACCACTGTATACTCTTTTTAAAATTCATGTAAGTTACATTCAGTTTTCTTTCCCTCAAATGGAGCCACTTTCCTTTTTAAGCTCTTCCAAAAATATCTAAGCTCTTAGAAGAAAATAAATATTTCACTTGATTTAAAACCACCATTCTACCATGGCTTTCCTTTCAGATAAATGTATACACTTCTTATTTTCTATTGGACTCATACACTTCAAAGCAGCAGACTTTTCCATAAAGGGAAAGCTCTGCTTTCTATTCCATCTTATGTGAAATTAATTAAAATAGTCAGAGGTTTATGAAATATGTAGCAACAGACTATACTGCATTGCAGCTGAAGTGTGCACAAAACAGCTAATCAACTAAATCATTTTGGATATATCATTTACTTTATAGTATTATGTCCTTAGTCCAAACAATGTCTTGACTGATTACTGGACATTTTTTATTTGAGATCTTATAGGTTATTACATGGAATGGTCCCTCTTAGAGGAAAACAAAAATCTTTAATTTTTTTACTTGAGCAAAGATTAATGCAGATCAAGTACAGACAATCCTAATAAAAAATAATTTAAAAATTGAACAGATAAAATATAATTTAGTTTATTAGTTCATTTTTATGACAAAGCACAGACAAATGCTACATTCATCAGAGGTGTAGCTTATCTACTGAAGAAATAAAAGTGTACCAGGAATCACTCATATGCCTAATTTCAATTTAAAGGTCACTTGCTACACAAATTATTTGGAATATTTTTGACATCAGATTTTAAACATCAGTTAAACTGTTGAGAACCAAGATTTGTTTTCCTTTACTTGAATACGTTGGCCTGGCTCTTCCAGCTGTGGTGAGATTTGGATTTTCATTCCATTTTACAGTTGTTCAACAGTAATAGAAATACCCCGAGGAGCACAAGGAAATGGGGAGTTTATCTAACTTGGAGGAGCAACTTCAGCTCAGGGAGGGGATATGTCAGTTGTGAGACCTCAAATAAAGCAGAAATGAGGTTTCATAGATGTTAATAGTCTATCTTTTTATGATGCAGAATCAACACAGCCTCCTCACTTTATCAGAGTCTTCTCCTCTTTAACATCATGCTAACTGTATTTATGCATGCACAAGACTGCTGTGTGATTACATTATATGTAAGCAATGTATTCATTCAGCCTAGAACTTTGAAATACGTTTGAATACAAATGTATCATAGTTAAGTACATATTTGTACTTGAAAGATGTACAGATTGTGATGCTTGTTCACGTTGAGTAAAGCATTGACTTCAGCACTACTGCTTGAAGAGAAAAATACTACTAACCCTAGGTAATTATATCAAATATCGAGTATAAAGAGCTGGTATGTAGTTATTGGCAAGCAATACATTTTACTGCCATGCTCACAGATTATTGTGAAATGCATTTACAACAATGGGAAACATGACACTGTGCAGTTATTGGGAATTCTGTATTCAGCTACTGCTGAAGATCTCGGCTACTAATATATGAAAAATTGATTGACTGTTTTGTCCCTAAAAATTATTTTTAAAAGGTAGATAGCACTCTACTCGACTTCTTCTATCCTGAAGTACACTGCATAATTTTTTTTTTATTTCTTAACAGTAGATATTTAATAGGTAGCTCTGTAAAAACATTTTACAATCACTGCCATTTTAAAACGTCAGCACTTCCCAACTGAACAGTTATTTCTGCTATTCTCTTACTCTGTTCAAAATTAAGAATATCAGTGATAACTGTCAGGGAGCTATATAGCCACAGTTGACAAACTAAAGTGCTACAAGGCCCATTCAGTATTTTGCACTGCTCTGAAATATATTATGTGAGTGTAAAAAAAATATATATTTATTACTGTAAGTATAATGGAGATTCAATACAGGAAGAAATAGCTAATAAGAACATCTCCCACAGAGTCTTCATATAATATACTAGGAAGCACTACATAACTATCTCAAAGTCAAAAAAGTCAGGAAAGCAGAAGTCAAAGCCAACACAGCTTGACCCTTTCGTTTCATAATTATGGGCTGCAGCAAATGAAGTAACCCATCACAGCTTAATAGGAATCTGAGTAATTTGACAGAGTAATCTGCATACATCCAAAAAATATCCTATGCTGGTGGAGTGACAGACATATTTTTTCCTGAGTTATTCATAACAATCTATCTTAGTCCAAAGGTAAAAGTACAGAGTTATGACAAAGCTTTGCAATTCTAAGGAATTAAATGGGGTCCAAGAGCTAAAATGAATTCAGGTGAAAGGAAGCTAAATAATCTCCAAGCTGCATCAAGTGTCATTGTTTCATGGATACAAATCTAAACTAACTCTGCTGTCTGCATTCAAATCACTCAACATTTATAGCAACAAAACCAGCTGAAGAATTTTTTGTGCTGAGGATGAGTATATCCCCCAAGCTCTTCCTGTTCTGCCAATGCTCTGTTAAAGCTCTCAAAGCCATTAGTTGCTTTTCAGACTCAAGATCAGTCTCAGAGAATTACAAATGAAGAAGTGACAATTAGGTCAATTTTCTGCCTGCTTATATACAGACTCTGCACATTTCTAGCAACTTCTTGTTCTTTCATGAAGTAACAAATTCATCTATTAAGCTATCTACATGCCAAAACTTCCTGTGATGATGGCAGAGTTCCAATGAATGACTTAAAAAGTAACTGAAAGGAGAAGGTGATACTTACCTAGGCAGAACGACTTGGATTCTTGGCATCTTAAATCACACTGAGAAGCTTATTGTCAGGCATGAATGCAAAAAAAAGAGGATAAATTTTTTTTCTTCAGTCTGTTCATCCTGATAAACTGAGGATATTACTTCCTGTCTCCATTTTTATCTAGAGAATCTAGGAAACGTTTGTCATCAACCAGTTTTAAGCACTAATTTTATATCCAGTTTGGAATCTTTTAGGATATAATCCAGTTTCCTTGTTGGCGTTTTTTTATTCTTTTTAATTTATGTTCCATCTCCTGTCAAAGCAAAGGAACAAAGTGTCTGCTCTAGCCTCCACCAATGTGACAGCCACCATTACTGCTTTCTTCCCTAAAAGAATCTTTGGTTTACATAGTTCCTGTTTTAGAAACTGAGTACCCGTAAGTCTGGGAGGCACCAACCATTACTGTGATTGTGGCAGAGCAAAATGTCATGTCTCAGTTTTCTTTGGACTTCATGAAAGCAAAAACCCAATAAGGTTTTCTCCTTCTTGTTCTCAACCTTATTCAGCTGTTCTCAGAAATGCTTGCAAAAACATTATTCCAATTTACACCTGTATACACTGCAACCTCTCTTTGTAGTTGAAATATACACTTTGATTCCCTCTTCATGAAAAGATGCTGCTCTACTTCTTTTAGCTTCTAATAATAATGGAATTAATTCCAACCATGTTAGTTGATGTAGCCCTAATAACTGGTTAGCTCTTGACCTTGAAATTGTAAACATATTTTGAGAAGTGCTAATGTGCTCTGAATGAATTAATTGACAAAGCAACACCTTTGGAGCAGCTAACCCTTCACCCTTTGTTTTTTTTAAGGCCAGAATTTCCAATGCAATATCAACTCAACAATGCCTTATGCTTCTTTTAAAAACCTCACATCTTAATTTCTTGTATGTGTACTTACAGATAGAACAAAATACATACAAGTACCTAAAATCCTGTTCCTAATGCTTAGTTCACCTAGACCCAGAAACAAACTCTTCTTGGTGTATCTGCAGTTCTAACTCCTATCACAAGCACAAAATTATCAGCTTTTTGTAGCCATCCCTCATTGCCTTTGCCAATCACTGATACTATACCACTGTAAATTTCCATTCATTTCTATCCCTTTTATAAAAACACAGGTTTGGGAATTAAGAAGAGAGCAATCACCAGGCAGTACTTGTTCGTTTTCCTTTTTTACAAGTTTGAGCAGTTGTGCAATCCCACATGCCCATACCACACTGAGTATTTGGGTATGCTTCATTACAAACATATTCTTTCTGAAATCAGAGATATTATTTTCAACCTTAGTATGCCCATGTTTAAACACTAATAATGAATCACAAGGGAAAATAATGGTTTTCTGAAATTTCTTGAGGCAATATTTGGGATTTGTTGTTAAATATATGACAGCATCATAACTCATATTTCTGTAAAAATGATGGTATTTGGATGCTGCATTAGTTATTTTTTTCTTATGAAGCTGTTCATGAAGTGAGAATAGACACGAAACTAAATGTACAAAGTCTAAGAAAATAATTTTGCCCTTTACCCATCTACATTGTAGTTTATATAATGCACACGTACTGAGATCTTTCCTATTCTTTTAGTAACATTACCAGTGTGTTTCACTGACTGTCATTGCTACACATCCACCTAATCATATATCCTCCTTTCTTTTACCTATTTAAAATAAACCTTTCAGACCAACCTCTTGTTTAGAACAAAATTCACATAGAAAGATCTGGCAAGACACCACTCAAGAGGTCCCAGAGTAGCAGAATCACAGTAGTTCTGTTCTACATGCCTGATACGACTTTATTTGGTAAATACTACTAGAAATATTGCAGGTGGGAACACATTCAGTAAACAAAGAGAAGAAAATAAAGGAAGAAGAGGAAGAAAAAGGGTGGGGGAGAAGCTATGTTGATTTGTTTGTCAGCTCACTCAAATTGCTTTTCATTGCTTCACAATCAGACAGATTGCACTGGGTCATCAGAGATTGCAGCATATGTGACAGGGCCTGCTCTTGAAATAACTGATGGGATTTCCTTGCTTCAGAACACAACCCATTTGTTACATGACAGATATACAGCAAAGCAGAGGATATTTTCATTTTGTTCCGATGAGAAGCAGGAAGTTTCCCTTCTATGGTGTCCCACTTCATTATGAAAATTCCTTGCATCACATAAAATGGAAAAGAATGGGTGCAATTATCTGCTGGCTGGAATGGATACAACTCTGCTGAAGTCTAAAGGATGTCTTTCATCTAAAATAGCAAAAAATTTGGCTAAAGGATGAGGATGAAGATGAATCCTCCTCTACTCGTGAAAGTGAATTACAAGAAGAATTGAAGCTTTGTTCTGCTTGCACCACCTGGTAAAGTTTAGGACAGTAAAGGTTTCTGGGAACTGAATGAAGGGAAGAAAAACACCTGAAAACTGCTCTTTTCAGAATGCAGATTCAGGGAGAGAGGGGGTTCTTGATGGGTTTTGTTTCTTCAGTTTTTTCCTGTGTGCTTTTTCTTACCTTTGATAACTTTTTTCTAGTGTTTCTCTTTGAAACCTTGGCCTAGACTAGCTAGAAAGCTCAGCAATATCAGTATCTTCTTATTCTCTAGAGAGAGATTTTTTTATTTTATTCAATTATTTAAAAGCTTCGAAGATACTCCAGAGATTGTTACTATATTTGTGCTAGAGTAGTAATCAATTTTTCTTTGTTGATGATAAAGCTGGATGGTATTTGAAGAGAAGCTAATGATCTTGCTGCCTTCCTTGAGAAGATACTCCAAACTCCAATTTATTCTGTTTTAAGGAAGTTGCCACTGTACTTTTTGGCAGTGCAAATTGTTATCTTGTCTGTGTGTGGGTGTTCTAGTCAGATCCATCTCACTGAAGTTTGATCCCCCACCTACTCACGAATGCTACTATCTTGGAAAAAAGCTGCTTAATTTTCTGTGAATAAAAATGTGAAAGTTATTTGCACAGCCCCATTTACAGTGCTTCAAACATTCAATCTGTGTGTTCATCAACCAACAGAAATACAAAGAAAAAAATCTGGATGCTACTTCTGCTGACATTCCTATTTTTACTGCTGTTATTACCTCAACTGCTGTTGTTTCCTGTGACACTGACTGAGGATTTTGGCCACCAAATCACAGCCACGGGGCAATAAGGATTATAAAAATGACTTCAGCAAGGCTACAGAAGATGGTGTATCCATCTCCAGTTCATTCTGTGCCTCTGAAAGAAAAAGTTGAAAAGACAAGATATTTTGTCAAGGAGCAACAATAAATCAATCATGAAGCCAAGAACTAGCAGAAGGTCTCACAGGGAGCTGTACATTCAGAGGGTGCATGGCCCTTTAGTAGAATTATAATGTTAGATAATATGACTACATAGGTTTGTGCCTGTCTGAAATGCTGACAAAATAACAGGTCAATTACTTATTTTGTACTTTTCTGAATTATTACAAAACATTCAATATTTACTATTCAGTGACCATCTTTTACCTGAAGAGTCTTTGAATATTGATTAATATTTCATGTTTATGATTGATCCCACGTCTCAGATGTATTTGGCCAAATACTTTGAGCTTCATTCTCACAGTCCACAATTTCCAAACCAGTGTATTGTGGGTGTAGGGATGCTTTTTAATAATTTTATTTTGCCTTTTTTTTTTTTTTTTTTTTTTTTTTTTTTTTTTTTTTTTTTCTATTTGCAAAACAGAAATACCAGGGGTGTGAAGGCTTTGGATTGTGAACACTGATTTAGCTCTAGCAGTTTAAAATGTTGCCAGACAAAGTATTTGTCTTGCTACAATCAGAAGTTATTGCCCCAAATCTGGATGGTAGGAGGAAATAGGTGTCCACTGCTCAGCTTTCCTAGTTCACAGTGTCAAGCCTTTATATTGTCATAAAGGCATCAATGACAGCTGATAAACTAAAATAGGGCTCTTAAACTGAGATAGGTGAAGAGATGACATGGGGTTTGCTTGTATCACTTTTACTATTGGGGATTTAATTTCCATAAGAGGGGGAGGCAGAGAGGTGGAGGCACTATCATCTTAAACTGCTCCAGCTAAACCCATTAAAAACTTGTGAGTCATAGCTCTTAGACTGAGGCACCTTCTGTTAGTCATTGTTCTAATCTCTATAACAACTGCATTATTCACCAGGCAAACAAAGGATCAGAGGAATGGTCCCTGCCTCAAAACACTTGCTATCTAGGAATAGACAGAGGAAAACACACTCATCCAGTGGAAACATTGCTGAATTTCATGAAAATAGTTCTTATATAAATGATATAAACAGAAGGAGACCGGGTTGACTGTATGTCAAACATAAGCCTAAGTGTTAGGTATGAAAAATGAGAAAAGGGGAACTGCACGTCACAAATTGAAATATTGACAAAAAATCAGAATTTTTATTCTGTCTGTGTTATAATACCTTCTTTGCATATGTTTTTCATGACAGTGCTGTTGAAGATGATAGTGTAATATTAAGTATCACCCACTTAAAGTTTTTTTCCAATAGATGAGAAAATTAATGAGATACAAAGAGCAAAGGGGCAAAAGGACAAGTGCAATTCTCTTTTTCTTCAAATAAATGTCTTGTTGTAACTTTATGGTATCTTTTAAGAATGGCTCCATTTACTGTTTAATTAAATGTGGTATATATCAAATATACACAAATTTATATACACATTACAAAAATGCTGAGCAGTTTGTGTTGGAGGCATGTTTATCTGCAACAGCACAAGCTGGCTACTAAAAAAATGAGCCAATTCAAGCATTTTTGTTAACAGCCTAAATTCAACCTTCATTCAGTAGAGGGCATAACGATATGAAAGTATAGTAATGATATCAAAGTATGAGGATGAGTTATCACAGAACAGTCAGAAAAAACTGCATTTGCTTTAGAATCAGCCATTTAGTACAGATAAATACAAATGCACTAGTTTATATATTTTCTGTCACACTTAAGAAAAGGTCTAAGATATTTTTTGTTCATGGCTTTGAGAGATAGGATGAAAGAGAAGAATGACACGAAAAAGTGCCTAGTGCTGATAAGAGCAGTCAAAAAAACTACTGCCAGTTGTTCTGAAACAATAACAATTATCAATTGCATTTGGTTAAGCTTGCAACCCTCCCCCTCAGCTTTGAAATAGTGCAATAGGCATTGTTTCCTGGACTGCTTCTCACACAAGTTTTATTTAAATAGTTAGCACTGATATTTCACAGACTATATGCAAACATCTCTTTCAGCAACGCTTTTCCCAAAAAGTACTCTTTCACTGAAATAGAAACAGCTGAAGTCAATGCTTTACTTACACATGTGAAAAGATTTTTAAACTTTGCAAGTCAAACACCAGCTAAAGAATGGAAGGGAAATAGAATGTCTGCTACAAATGGCTGATGCTTGTACATTTGTGACTGTAGGCAGAATGTCATTCTCCTGAAAAAGTCAGGAAGGGTGGAGAAATTGGCTAAGTCAAGTATCCATTTAATCTTTCTGAAAAGCTGTGTTCAAACTCAGCAGTCACTTTTAGCTATTTTCATCAGAAAAGTACAAACATCTATAAATGTTGACGAACTGCCCATTTTAATTATATGTTTATGGATCTTACACCTCCCTCCTGTCTGTTCAAGGCAAAAGGATGACAGGGTTGAATAATTTTGGTGATCTCATTTTCATCTGTGAGAAAGACATTAGAGATTCTCTTAGCTTCTTCATAGTGCATGATGGCCCAATTAGGAAGCCTGCGTCTACTCATGAGGCTTAAAAATGAGATATGAACAAGAGCACTGTTTTAGGAATTAAACAGGGAATGATGACTCTCAAATACATTCTAGCAGAAAGACAAAAATGACAAGAACTAAATATTTCTCTAGGTAGGAGTTAATGTCAGGAATTATGTAGAAAGTAATCTGAATGTAAAATTTCAGTTTATTTCACACCAGTTTACCCTTAATTCTACTTCTGTCCATCTTGGCATTGTGAAAATGAAGAAGTCATTCAAAGTCCCACTCCTCTTTCCTTCTCCTTTCATACTGCTATCTGTTGTCTTTTTATAGTTTTGCTAAGGCTTGTTCTGGACTGCTGAGGCCCAGAATAATTTTTCCTACATGCTACCAATATTTGAAGTCTCCTCTGGTTTTTCTCTTCTGAGTATTTCCATCTCAAGTTTGCATAGAACATGACCTGAGGTGTAGCTGGCAGCAAGGTAAAGGCTGTGACCTGCCTTAGCCCACCAAGGGCTCCAGAAGTTATTGTGGAGCAGATTTCTGGAAGAACTCTCTCCTCTGTTTAGGGCTGGAAAGTTGTAACTTCTTTCTGCCCCATTACAAAACTGAACACCTCTGGGTGCCTTATCTAGTAAAAGCTAAGGATTAAGCATCCATCTAGAATCCCATTTCTCTTTCTCATCTTCTCTTCTGGGCATCACTAAAAGGAATGGATATCACATGAACAGGGCTACATGCTGAATTTAAAGTCTGAGTAGACTTCAGGGAAATTCAATATGTAACCTATTGTAAATTTCTTCTGGTACGTGACACAAATTCATTTGCCCTCTGCAGTATGTGATGAGCAAATCACATTATTTTAAGCTGATTACTGTACAACCAATGGAGAAAGATGGAGTAAAAGTGTAAAAAAAAGGGGTCTCCATTGAATATGAATGATATTTACTGCTCATCTTCATTCCGGCATTCAGTTCCCCAAAATTAAACACAGATGACTGAGCCCTAAAACACAGTGGAGAAGTCATTCCCCCAAAGAAGGAAAGGGGATTTTACATTTGTGCATTAGAAAATTTCTTTCTGAGTGTGGGTATATTTATCCCATCACTATAGAGGAGATATACACCATTGCAATTTATGCAATTCAGAGGAATAAGAATGATAGCAATTGGTAGGCCAGAGGGGAAGAATCTATTTATTGAAAACCTGTGTGAGACATACTCAAAAAAAAACTTCAAATAAAATCAGTCATACTTGGTTTTACCTGTCTTCATGGAAATAGAACTGCACATATCCTCTAAGTAATCTTATGGTTCATTTATGTCCCCAGTAAAATTAAGGCAGGTATCACATGAACTTTTACTTACTTTTCCTGGAAATAATACAAAATTATGATTTTGTCTGGGTTCAACTGGGTTCAATTTCAAATCTAACAGTGTAAAGCAAAGCTAAATGTTGCAAAACCAGGCATTTAAAGATGGAAAACCTCAGCACAAATTCCTGAAAAATTAAGCTTCCAAGGTTTCAAGAGCTCTGTAATTTCAGAAATCAGTAGAACAACAAAATTAACTCATACCCAGCACAGCCCAAATATATGTCTCTGAAATATATGTGTTGATGTTTTGGCCTAATGTAATCTGGACGGAGAATCTGGGATGAATTTTGTGTGACTGGCTGTATTTCTCGTGTACTGGTCAGCACAAAGCCAGGACTCTACTAAGGCATTACTGTTAGTAATGTTGTGATCAGTGGATTACTACTTAAGGAAACTCTAGGATACCCTAACTAAACCTATATGTTTAGTAAAGTACTAAAGAAATGCTGTTGAATTTTCAGATTCCTTCTGTTATTTGTATGAGAATTCACTGTGCATTGTACACACAACTGTAAGGAGACCATTTTCAGAGGCTCTGACAGCTATTGAGGCTCAGCTATGGAATGCTGGATGCTATTACATCCCAGAGAAATCCTAAACCTTACAAAGCACAAGGAATGCCAAACTTGCTAAACTTCAATTCTGGCAGATGCAAACTGTTTGAGACCCAGGGTGGTTTACCATGTAAGGTATTCTTACAAATAGGAGATGCTAAATTTGTAGTTCTTGAGGCAGCTGCTTTATTCACAATTCAGTGTTTAATCCAGTTGTGAAAATAAATGGGCAAAATTATTCAACCATCCCTGCTTGCATCCCCAAATCCCATGTATCATACACAAATTTTGTCTGATCAATATCTTGATGAAGGCAAGGGATCATTTCCCTGTTTGCATTCAGGCATGGAATGAGTAACTACCTTTTTGATCAGTTGCATTTTGCTAAGAATTTATAACTTCTGGTGGCTTTATTTTATAATTAGATGCTCCAAAATTCATTTCATTAACACATCAAAATTGATGTTTAGCTCTGGGTTTCCTACACCAGAAATACAAGCCTTGAAATACAAGCATTTGTGACAGAGACTTTTTTTTTATTTTAAACACTAGGGTCACAATTATTTATGACTATTTTTTTGATTTGTGTTCTTAACATTTAAGTAAATAATACATTCGAATAAAACACATTTTCAAACACTTTAATGTTATGAACTAATCTTTCATGCTGTTGCATAAAAACTCATCCTCACATGCCTTTGGCAATATAACATTTGTTTACAGGAGAAAGCTAAGTATTTCAGGGACACTTGCCCTTTTGGATATATGTTAGGAGCAGGAAATAAAAGAAAACTAATGGGGATTTACATATCACAAGAAGAATTTAACTGGGTCCCCATGGCTGACAGGTGAAACTGAGAGTGGTGAGAATGTCTGACCCACACATCAAGTGGAGTTTAACTAATAATGTAGAAATTATAGACACATACATTACATGACAGTTCTTCTGAGTGAATGTCTTTGAGGATTACATAATTGCAGCTCAGCTTTACCCAGTGTTGTTGACCTGCAATAAAATTTCTTTTAGCTCTCATTATGCTAATTAGAAAATAATGCTTGAAATGGTGGGATAATAAGTAATCAGTTTATCAAATCCACAGTCAGATAGACAGATTTTAACTTACATTAACATGCTCACAGTTCAGGTGATTCTATTCAAGTCCTAGTCAGAATGGTGGACTAAAAACACACCTGCATGGGAGCCTGAATTTGGATACAGTGCAATTGAGCTTCTGATTTAAGCATGCTATGACCTCCAGATTCTGATTCAAAATGAAAATTTATGAATAATTTTTGTCACTTTGTTTTTTCAAGATGAAAAACAAAATAATAAAATATGAGCAAAATGGCAGAACAGGAAAAGGAAAAAAAATATGAAAAAGCTGCTCTCAGTTTTGCTATGTGCTTGTTCTACCTTTACAGCTTTGACTCTTGCAAAATCTAAGCAAATACTTAGGTTCATGAAAGAAAAAATACAGTTCTTCTTCTCTGAAAAAGAAAAATTAAAACTGAGTATTTTACTTAAACTTAAATTTTATTTCATAAAGCATCACTGAAAAGGTGAGAGCACACCTAATAGCCACATATGTCACTGTATATTTCAAGTAAATTTTGTGGGGGCTGATATATGACTGAAAATTTCTCTGTTTGGATTAAACATCATTTTAGAAACTATTAAATCAGTTTAAGATCTAATAAGCAGTTCCCAAAACCTTGCAGAAGATGCTGTCTGTTGCAGTTTTTTCCAATAATCCTAATAGCCCCCTTTTCACATAGAAACTGAATTTTTTTAGTTGTTATTTCTCCTATTTTTTGCAATATGTTTACAACTGTTTTAGCTTTCACCTACTGCATGTACTCTAGTCTAAATCCCCTGCAAAATAAACAAACTTGCTGTTTAGAGAAGAAAATAGATGCAGAACATGTGAAATTAATTGGATGGATGTCATGATTTATTCAGAAACTTAACATTTTAAATAAAAAGGTTATGTGTATGCATTAGATATTACCCCTACTTTGGGGTTCCACACATTGTTTTATTGAAAAAAGAAAAATGAAAATAAAAATCAGAGAATATTTAGTCTGCAGATACGGTGCTGCTTTTTTCACTGTGACATATTTTAAGTTAAACTTATTTTACATTATAGTTTTTCTTTTCTGCATAGCTTTAAAATTCTCAAATTGTAACATCATTAATTGTTATAAAAACTCTTTTAAAATACATTCATGAGCTTCTTCGAAGTTCCATTATATGTATTTTGTGTAGACAAAATATATCTCAAAAGACCTCTTTAAAGTTGTATTGAGACATGTTTCCTTAGTTCAATTAAAAAAAAATAAATGGATTAAAGCAACTAAAAATAATTCAGTACATCAGAAAATGATCTAACACTAACAAAGATTCTAACTCAGTTTTGCTAACCTTGTTAGGAAAAGAAAAGCCTTCATAAAGATCTGTCAATTGCCAGCTTTTGCAGAGAGACAGAACAAAGTCATGCTGCAGTAAAACCAAAACCAGAAATTGAACTCTTGGGTTCAGGATCATAAATACTGTGTGAGAACAGCACACAGCAAAAAGTTGCAGCAAATTTGCTTGTGCATCTGCCTGTTTGTAATGCAGAACGAGAGTCCCGAGAAGCACAGCAAGCTACGGCAGCGTAGTACGAGTAAGGTTATCGGACAGGCAAGAGTGCAGTAGGGCTTCCCAATCGCATCTTGTTTCAGTAGAAACTAAGCTCAAAGTTCCCTTGGGCTTCTCTTGGAAAAATGTTCTCAGCGTCTTTGAGACAGGTTTTCATTTAAAAGTTAATATTTATTTAGCAATTCAGTTCACACATGTATGATTGAAATATCACTATTGCTTCGATATTCTTGTATATGTGACAGGATTAGGGGTGTTTTATGGAAACTGCTATGTATGTAACATCTCACACCACATATTTAGCAAAGCAAGCAGTGTTTATCTAAAATCTGTGGTTTAGTTTAATCCCCATTTCAAAAAGGAAAAAATTACTAAAGACAGGAACAGAAAGACTTCTTGCTTCACTTATAGTTAGCAGATAGAACAGTGTTACATCTGGAAACTTTAAAAAATTGAACACTTGTCTGGATTTCTTTTTGCTTTCATTGTGTATATTCTTTATGATAAGATAAAAGTACTTTTGGGGGCTGCAATGAAATCCATATTTTAATTTAATATTAAGTTCTTTACAAAAATATCTTCTACGTGATTAATATATTTAAAAAAAAACCCCAACAGTGTATTACAAGTCCATCATTCATTATGGATTGCTTATAACACCATTGTTACCCTGTTATAGGACTGATGCCTGTAACCATCAATAATATTTATCCTTTTCAAATACATGACACAAATATAAAATCTGTCTATAAAATCATGCATCAACCTGTTATAAGCTGAACTTTTACTTACAGTGCTACTAAATTACATTTATAGTTTTGACCTCAAGTAATTAGTTTCAAATTCTGAATGTAATTCCAAATGATACAGGGAGTTATCAAGCACTGAGACTTAGCATGTAAGACAGCTAAATACTCATGCCCTTGGTGTGTGAGCATTTCAGTTTAATCAGTCTAGCCTGAATGGTTTCATTCTGCTAGCATACTCAAGTCATGGGTTTAGAAATAATTATACAGACCATTGTTTTCATAGCTTTTTAAAAAGAAAACAAAGTCTGGGATAATACAATTTCTCAAAAAATATATAGTCCAAACCTTTTGGCAGTCTGTTTCCCCCTTGTAAATAGCACAGTCATTTGCCTGTACCTCCCCCGGTTATAAGAAAACACTCTTTTGCCACTGGATGACTTTTTGTTAGCAGTCAATGATGTGATACTGGAAATGATTTTGTAAAGAACACTCTGAGGTGGAAGGTGGTTTGGTTTTGTTCCACTTGGTTTATGGTTTCATTGGGTAACATTGTTTAAAAAGACAAGGAAAAAAAAGAAGCAAATCAAAGCAAAAAAAAACCTCCCTGGGACTGAAATACTTTGTATGTGTTGTTGTTTGCAGTGCATGCCAAGACATTCATGGGCACCAGAGCCAACCTGGCGAGCTAATTAAATAAATAAATGTATATGTTTAAAACAGCCTTATAAGGAGCATTGGAAATCTGCAAGATGAGCGAATATCTTATAACTTCTTCCGCAGGTGCGAGGATAGCTACAAGCCATGGACTTTCTGTCCTGCTTCTTGTTTGTGGCTTTGTGAAGGGTGCTTTGCTTTAATCTAAAAGTGCTGACTTTTTCCAATATCACTTTCTCTTCTTAAAGCAAAGAGCAAATCGCCTGTAAAATCCACGGAGCGGACAGCAAAGTTGACCCTAACCTCCAACCACCACTCTGCACCCAATGTACTCTAAATCTCTACACAAGGAGCACCTTCTTCAGGAAGTACAAACAAAATTACTAAATAAATAAAATAAAATAAAATAAATATTATAAAAAAGAAGAGGATACCAATGTTTTCTTGATATATCTTATTTTCTTTGGCTTATCACTGATATTTTCTTTGAAGAGAACTGGTGTGATGTAATCAAACGTTTTGTAACAGCAAGACCTAGTTTCCTTTTCTTTCGGCAAGGAGAAGCCTCATCCTTGACTTCTCAGGGGTTGGCCTGCGAGTCCTCAGTATTACAGAATTAACCATGGATGACATTTGGTTTCCTACGCTGAAGGAACCGTTCCAGCCTGGAAGCAAAAAGAGGCCAAATAATGAAACAAACCATAGTGATTGAACATAAATAGAATACACACAAACTTTATCAAAAAGTCTTTTTTTCCTTTTCTTTTTTTTCTTTTTTTTTTTTGCATGAGGAGTAGGAACATTCTACTAAGCAGCTCAGCAGATGAGGGGATGTTGTTTCTGAAAAACCTATGAGGATATTTTTCTTTTGAAATTTTTTTTTCTTTTTGCTTTCCAGTATATTTTTCTTTCCCCCCTTTGAGGTTTTTTTCCTGTCTTTCTGTTTGTTTCTTGTTCAGTGATGGCAAGTACCAACTTAGGCCAACCCCTGATGACTACGTGGAGGTTTATATATATACATCCCTTTTTTTGTGTGTGTGCGTTCTATATTTCAGTGTGTTTTCTCTAATTTTGCAACTCCTGTATATGCAAAACCAACTTCAATTCTGTAAATTGCTTACAGTCTGTGTGATATAACTTCAGAGTAGACATACTTTGGTCCTCATGCAAGCCAGTTTTTAATATTATCTATATGTCGTGCCACCAAGAAACATCTTTATTTCCTTTTTTGACAAAACATCACTTTTTAGTTTTTAATTCAGTAATGTGTGGATTTTGTAATGCATATCTTCGCTTTGACTGGTTTGACCCCTTTCAGCCCTCTGTTTACTCTGTAAATGCACATTAAAATTTGTTATGGTCTCTAGACAATGAATTATTTTAGTTTGTATGTTGTGTTGAAGTTCAGATGCTGAAAGCTCTTTGAACTTGTGATGTTTATAGAAGATGAAGTGATTCAATCACTAGAGACTGTAAAATGCAGCTTTGCAGTCAAATGCTGCACATAAAAGAAGGTTAGAAACAGAAAACAGACAAATAAACCAGAACATGTCTTTAAGGATGTTCCTTTGGTAAAGAGTTTTAGGAAAGTGAATTTCTTACACTGATAAAATATATTTGCATCACAGCTCCTTCTACATGGCCAAAGAAGTGTCTTTCTTTGCTTTTTCTGAAAGTGGATTGTCATTACTCATTGATATTCTTAATTAAAATACTTTTTGTCTGTGAACTGAATGTGAGAATTTTGCTGTTGAATGATGTAATATGTGTTACATGAATTACATTCATTAATGCAGGAAGCAAAAATTGCTACCATTTGCAGCTGCAATCAGGAAGGTTTTTTGCTTTTTCCCGTCTTTCCACTGATGCTGAAAAATTCACACCCTTTCATTTATCAGCACAGACAATCACATACACCACATGCTTATTATGATCTATTTATAGCAGCATTAAGTAGCTGCAGTGTGGTCAGCTG
Organism: Ammospiza nelsoni; assembly: GCF_027579445.1. Taxonomy (NCBI): domain Eukaryota; kingdom Metazoa; phylum Chordata; class Aves; order Passeriformes; family Passerellidae; genus Ammospiza; species Ammospiza nelsoni. The sequence continues at coordinate 85,963,619 of NC_080633.1, forward strand.
TGTGATTTCTCCTCACTTTGTAAGTACTGCAGAAGAAATTTTAAAAGTATGTTTATAATCTCACCAGTCTGTGGTCTACAGGCCTAACATTTTATTTCAAAATGCTTGTAAGTCCTATGTCTTCCCCCATTACTTTCAAAGGATGAAGAACAAATAAAGGCATAGAATCAATATTTTGTTAACCCAATGCTTCAGAAAAGGATAACATATTTGTGCAGATCTAATTTTCCATAAATTCTGTAGTATAAGCTTGACTGGGAGTAGTCAGTCTTCAGTTTTAGACAAGTCTTAGCAGTAATGAAGAGAGCAGAAGTTCAGCATAATACAAAAAAAAATAAGGTGTAACCATCAGTAGAAATAAAATTGCTTTTATTTCAACATAAAATTTATCACCCACTTAACATGTTGTATATTGAGAAAGGTTTTCTCCATAGTTATAACAGTTTATTAGGCTACTGACAAAGAAATTAAAAACTGCCCCATTAAAATGTTCCAAAGCAAAGCCAATATTGTGGATCAGAGAGAACACAAAGAGGAAAGAAAAAGTCAAGGGTGAGAGCTTTTTAAAAGTCTTGCTTTCTGAACACACCTGTGGAACTTTGAAGGTTCTGGAGAAAAATTTCCATTTTCTTTCTGAAATGGATATCTGTGACTGGATTATGTGAGAATCTCTTGCTTGGAGCTTGGAAACTTCAGTTTCCATTGGTCTTAACTGGAACCAAATGCTTAATGTCCCATTACTGTATTGCTTACTGTATCCATATATCTTGTATGAATATTCTATGTATGCACATAGAGACTACCCATCATGGCATATGGAATTTGACAGCAGAGTTTAGCCTCACATTGCTGAAGTTGTTACTATGTTAAACTGATACTGTGTTTTGCTTTATGCTGTTAGCTGCTTGGATATAAATCACCATGTACCAGGAATTCAGATTAAAGAACGAGCTGAAATTAAAAGCAGAATTCTAGATCGCTTGGATTAGTGTGATGCAAGCCCAAAGACAATGCCATGTTGGGATCTGCTATTGTACAACTGTGTCAGCAAAAAAAAAATGGGCAAAAGAAATCTGTAGGACTTTTCAAAAGCCTTTACAATTTCCATGAGATGCTAATGGGACACAGAAATTGTCCTCCTTTCCCTCTTGAAACAACATACCCAGATTCTTCAGATGAGGCTGATTGAGCCCTTCTGGTTGCAGATCTAGAGCACAGCTTTAGTTTCGGCCAATCTGTGTGGATGCAGCAGCAACAGGAGCAGGTATTACATTTTTAAATTTTAAACTGTGTCTTAACAGCTATTCTTCAAATTAAGACTCCACCTGGATCTCCTAGAATTTCTCAAAATGGAAGTTAAGATACAGTAGACACCCTTGTTTCTAAGAATTCTGTTATGAATAATATTTGGCATAGGAATGAAACTACTACCATTTTCTGCCAGGTGCAGTTCTTGTTTGGACTTAACACAAATAGATTTTAAAAAAGGAGCTTAATTAAATCCTGAAAAGCTCCTTGCTGAGTGGGGTATCTAGAAAAGCAATTTGTATCTAGCAGTTGTAGCATGTCTCAACTCAATGTCCTTATCCCTTTTACAAAATGAGCCCAGTTTTGAGGTGGTCTTTTATATGACTCATGCTTCTCAATTTGTATCCTCAAAGCCTCGTTGCATATGGTGACATTCTTCAGGTCTTCCCAACAGGTTTTGCTTTTCATAGAAGAATAAACATGGGTGAGTATGAAACGCTTTTGTATTCAAGGTATATGCCACCTACCCGCACACACTTTGAGATCTGATGTATCATCAGGCTGAAAGAAACATGTTCCAGCCCCATGAGGTGTCAGTGACAGCCTTTGTATTACATGGAAAAAGTATCCATGACATTTTGGTACTGCTACCAGGGATTAGTACTGCAACAGAGCCTGTCTCAAAAATTCTCCTCTCCAATGGTTACTAATTATTCTTTTAAGCTCTGAAACCTCATGCATAGAAGTTGCTGCATAAAATATTTGAATGTCTCTTTCTTAATTGTATTTGGTAAACTTTGCAAATAAATTTGTGGAGCATGAGAAGGATCAGACCACGGAGTTAAAAAATCTTAGCAGACTAATTTAAGATTGCCAGTTCCTCAGAACTTCTATTAAGAAAGGTACTAGAAAATTTGAATGGTAAACACAGAATCTATCAAAAGTAATTGTTATTTCTTTTTCATTCTCAATATTAAATATTTACATTTCAGCACTACCTGAAGGCAAAGATTAGAAGTAGGTATAAACATGAGACACCATGGCAAAAATGATAGGACTCTTTGGAAGTTCGTACTTTTTCATCTAATTCAGTGCTACTGTTATTCAAGACCGGAACACATGCTAAAAACAGGTTTTTTTCACATTCATTCTTTGAAGTACTTTCTCTTCATTCAAATAAAGTGAGGAAACATTGGCCAGTGCAAGAAATCTGAATGCTTGCCTGATATTTTTTAACTTCTAATGATCTTTCATTTCTAATGATCTTAATGTCTAATAATCCTAAGTGATGTCGTCATTTAAATCCTTATTTAAAAAATCCCAACAATATCCCCCTCCCCCCAAAAAACCAAAACCAACACAGCTAACAAGCTTAAATTCCTTCCTAAAAAAAAATTCAAACCTTTGTCATTTGCAGGATATGGGAACATTTTTCCACGACATTACTGTTGGTAAATGTCAAATGTTGTTTATAGAGCTAAAAGCATTAAGAACCACGATTTGGATCATCATACTTTGTAATATAAATTTTTAAAGGTTAATCTTACATGATTAGCTCAGCTAAACAATGCTAAGCACACAGTAAATTGAATTAATACAACTCACTATAAATGCCTTCAATCTTTTGTTCTGAGCTTCCTAAATATTGATTTATTTCATTTCACAGTCATAAAGTTTGCACATACATTGACATAGCTGAAAGATTATACATAGTTTTTTCTACTGTTATTCATGCAAAGAAATGTATGAAGTAAGTTAAAGTTGTCTGTAGCAATGAATTACAATCAACTGGAGAAGATACTTGCAAAGAAACAAATGTGTGCTTTCTCGAGAGTCAAGTTTAATTGCAATGCATTACTTGAATTCTCCTTTTTGTGCTATTTTTTTTTGCCAACATTTCAATCAACTTCTAAAACAATACTATATATCTTATTACTTCTTACAAGGTGACAGGACAAAATAATGTCACTTTGTTATGAAAAATCTAGGAGGAAAAACAAATTTTTGCATTCAACAGCATTTTAAACTCTCACTGTTTACATTGTCCTATCACCTCAAAATATCTTGAGATATATTAATATATATAGAGAGAGAGAGAGAGAGAGAAAGAAAGAGAGATAGATAGATAGATAGATAGATAGATAGATAGATAGATAGATATAGGTAGATATCGATGATATATATAATTTGATTTCCAACTCTATCATGCTGATAGTTGAGATGGCCTTCAGATAGGAGCAAATGAATTTTTAGTTATTGAAATACTCCTTTACATTGATGTTACAGCAAAGAAAGAGGTCTTATGTATATGTGAGACTATTTACTGAGTGACAGCTCATAAGGAGGCCAAAACATACATAATAGACCATTAATTCCTTTCTTGTTTTTATATGCCATGAACTTGAAAAACAAGAGAGAAGATTGCGTCTGCAAACTAGCTGCCTAAAATAAACTATTTCATTCAGATCTTTGAAGAAACAAATTCCTTATTAAAATGACTTGTATAACTATAACCTTTTAAACTATATGGGGCTTAGATTTTTAAGAAAAGTATATATATTATATATAATATCTTTGTATATAAAATTGGGAAGGAAGGAGATAATAACTTCTTTTGCTGCTTCTGATAAAAGATTGTTTATTGCTGCTGATTGTCTTCAATACCAAATTATTTAAAAGACCCTTTACACTACTGGCAACCATACTTTGGAAAAAAAATATTCCAATTTTTCTGATTATCTACAATACACTTTAGTTTCTGCATATTAACCAGCACTTGTTCAGGTTTTAAAAATGTTCTTTTTTCATCCTAATAGAAAAGAAGTAATCCATATTTTATTAAAAATAAATGTCAACATGTTTATGAAACCACCTTTATGTCTTTTTCTTTGTTGATTCCTGCACAAGATATGTTTTGTTCATATATTTAATCTGCTCAATGGGGCTAAGCACTGAAAAAAAGACAGAAGAAAGTTGTTCCTAGTTGTTCCACCTCCAAATTGCAATGCTGTGCAAGAGGGGAAACAGAGGTGTGACTGTTTCTGTTTCCCTACAACAGCCAACAACAAAGAACCTTCACAGTGTCTAACAAAACAAATCACTGCTATAAAATATAAGAGTTGTAGTTCACCTTTTAACAACATGAAAAACAATCAAATTGAGCGCAATTTCTTCAGCAAAATGCAAAGCATTTTCTTCCAAAATTATTACTCTCCTCACTGATATGAAAGAAGGTCTTGCAGTTAGGGCTTTGAACAGGCAAAGTTTTGTCCACCTCTTGCAACTGCACAATGGCAACCCCAGAGAGACTCAGCAGTCTCCCTTTCACTATCTCTGTCCTACGTATGATTATTAATCATGAAGATAGATTATATATTGCAGAAGATGAATATATATTGCAGAATAATAACTTCCTATACTTACACCTTTTTTTAAACAGTTTTTAACAGAAAAATCTTTTTGTCTCAGTTAACTTTATTTTAAAAAGCAAGGCAATGTTTATATAATTCATAAGCATTGTAGATAGTTTGTTGGAGTTTTATTACTGAATATTTCCCAGCATTCAAGATAACAGAAAAGGCTTTAAAAGTCTCACAGCAGTATTCTATAGCTGTTTATGTGTCAGAAATACCTGCATTAATGAAAAAAAAAATGAAAACAAAACCAGAAAAAAACCCAAAAATCACAAACAATAATCTTCCTCTTCTGTAGCTGCTGAGGAAAGAAGGTCACCAAAAAGCTCTTGGAGTGATTCCAGTGATAGTGATTTGAAGTTTACCTTTAACCTTTCCAGTATACTTCCTGGATGTAGAAAGGGAGTAAATTTTGAAAGAACTTATGATGCCTGTGCAGCAGCAGAAATAATGAATGCAATGCTGCTGTCATTCTTGTGTGAATCACAGGACCTACTGAGTTTGCATATGAGCACTGGGCACAAGGGCAGAATACCTGGCCTTGTCTGGATTCTAGAAATCTTAATGCCTGGAGCTGCTAGATACAAGCTACTGCCGCCTCTGGACAGGATTTGTGTAACTAGAAAATCTGTTTCCTTACTAAAGTTCCCAATCCAGAGGACAAATAAATATAGCATATTGAAAAATAATTAATATTGAACAGAATTCCTCGTGAGTCTCTCTTACTCTCTGTGTTTGTGATTGACACTTCTAATGTAGACGTCCAGCCAAACTGATCTCCTCAGCAATAACCTCCACACATGGACTTGGAGAATACTATTTGATCTGAAGTTTATATCCCAACTTTATTTCTTTCAATTTTGAAAAGGATGTCAATTCTGAAATGGAATATAGGCATATAGAAACTAGCCAAACGACACTCTGTGCCAAAATCCTCAGTAAAAAAATATTAAATATGATTTATCAAGTATATCTAATATTGAACTAGACTCTTTTATTAGGCACTTTAAAGAATCATTGATTTGTAGTCAGGAAATTTAAGGAGAAATCTGGGAATTATGCTCTATTATGCATTTTGTTTCAAAAAATAGCAAACTTAGAGCTCAAATTAAATGCTATTTATTACAGTTACCTATAGAGTAAAAAATATAGATGTTTAAGACATTTGTCATGAAAATGTGCATAGAAGACAGAATTGTAGAGACAGATCTGCTAATGGTAACATAGTTCGCTTTCTCAGCAGATGGATGAAGCAGATGGAAGACCTGTGTTTTCTTCACACTTTTCCTACTGATCTGAAGTTGTCAGCAATAATGTCAATTCTGTTCTGGAAATATGTATGCAGTGCTTTTTTTTTCATATTAGCCTAGTTTTTTTACAACAGACTAGGCTTTTGGTAGTTTTTGGATATATGTAGCACGGACAAAAGATAGGGCGGTTGAATAGAAAGAAGTATGTGGGCCTTTAAGTATATTCACCAGACATACAATCAGATTTTCCTTAGGAAAAGAAAGACAAAATATTGTCCTGTAAGATGAATTTTTTTATATAAAATTAATATTTGAGACACTGTTCAGAAAGACTTGCCCTTACATATCTCAAAAAAAAGGAGGATCTATTTGAAAAGTTCCTGCTACAAAATTCTAAAATGTTTTTTTTTGTCCCCATTTTCTTGTGGATAGCTCTATTGTAGTCTGTATTCTGTTTCAACAGTTTAGGATAATAAGTTGCACAACCTCACTGAAGTGGATGAGAAACACTTGTGCAATCTGTTCCACCAGGTCATCACTGAAGGCTCAGACTGCCCAGCTGTAAAATGGTAACAAGCAAGTGGTGTGGCAGAAATGTTTTAAAACAATCATAGCTGTCAGGGGGCATTTCAAAAGAGCACACCTTCAGGAGGGTGACACAAGATCTGCTAATGAACCAGCATACAAAGTTCCTAACATTGGAATAATTTGTTTCTGTACTAACTGTAGGTATTCCAGAAAAAGGCGAATGTGCTCAATGTGTCAGAATCAATGAAAACACCACTGTAGTAGTTAATGGGCAAACAAGCAGAAAATATGTTATGACATATATGAAACAAGCTACATAATAAACTCTGCAAGTAATAAAATGACATATATGGTTGTTTTAAGCTGCTGAAGAAAACTACCTGCAGGTTTAAATTCATTATTCCTGACAACACTGATACCAGAATGTGGCAGTGAGATAAAGATCTAACTCAAAATGAAGCTGTGATGGCTGAAAGCACTGTATCCCAAGAGCTAATTATATGAGTACTAAAGATAAATAGTAAAATTCTAAGTGAAACTGGACACTTAATAATAAAACCTACAGATCTAGTAGAAGAGTTTTTTAAAGGTTTGTGGTTGTGTAGCAAGCAGGACTGAGGAACATTTCATCCCCCTGTACTTGGCACTGGTGAAGCCGCACCTCAAATCCCTGTTCAGTTTTGGGCCCCTCACTACAAGAAAGATGCTGAGGTGCTGGAACATGTCCAGGGAAAGGCAACAAAGCTGGTGAAGGGTCTGGAGCACAAGTCTGACAAGTCTGATGAGGAGCAGTTGAAGGAGTGGGGGTTGTTTAGCTTGGAGAAAAGGAGGCTTAGGAAGAACCTGATTGCTCTCTACAAGAACCTGAAAGGAGTCTGCAGTAAGGTGGGGGGGATGTCTCTTCTACTAAGTAACAAGCAACAGGATAAAAGGAAATTACCTCAATTTGTGCTGGAGGAGGTTTAGTTTGGATAATAGGAAAAATTATCTCACCAAAAGGGTTGTCAAACTGGAACAGAGAAGTGATTTTCACCATCCTTAAAGGCATTTAAAAGACATTTAGATTTCTCTTTTAAGGATGTGGTTTAGTAGGAGATTTGACTTGTTAGGTTAATGGCTGGACTTGATGGTCTTACAGATACTTTCAAAACTAAATTATTCTATAACTCTGTGTATACAAATCTTCATGTTTAAAAACTAAATATAACAAACCCCTACTGCTGGTGGGGAATGAAATAACCCTTTGACATATAATTCCTTGTGCAAATTATTCCAGGAGAATAGTTCTGCTTATCTCTTTGAAACATATAGATACAGCTGCCCCTGAACACTAGATACTGAATAAGGTGGGCCTCATTACATTCTTCAAAAGTGGACAATGCAGAGATTGCAGAGACTTTTCTGACTGGGAACACAGGAAGGACCATGGCAATTGATAAGAATGTAATGCTACACTATGCCTTTTTAAACTACTCTTTCAACAAAGTCTTGTTTCAAAATTTTCAATATTTTTTTGCACTATAATTCCTATTTCCTTTGAATAGAATGGTGAAGACAATATGCTTTTTTATAGTCTTCTCTGTAGAAGTTTTTAATCTTCAAAAGGAAGACACTGGTGGTTTATGGTGACTTTACTGACAGCAATTCTTAGTGGGAAGAAAGGTATATATGGTAGTTTCTTCAATGTATTACAAGTAGAGCATTAGTACTATCCTTTAAGGCAGAGTAACTGAGACTCTTATTTTAAAATTCACAAGATTTTGTAATGAAATTGATTGACAATATTATTTTGCTCTGGTTGAGAGTCCAGGCAAATAATTATCACATGCCAAGAAAAACTATCAATTTAGCCTAAGATATTAGGTCATTCTGCTGACTACCTAGAATCCCATTTAGAAGAAACATACCATCTATTGATTTTTAAACTGGCTTCTATCCCCATTAACCAGCATGTATTTTGGGAGAGTCTAGCCTTAATCCTAGTGCAGTTACAACAATCTTTCTGATTCATTTGAACAAGTGTGAATGGGACATGTATGAAAATGAAGGAATGTAAAATTAATACATAAAAGTTAAACACATGTAGATTGGCATAAAATTTACCATCACTACTGGCTCATGTCTTTCTGGCAGGATCTACCATAGAAACATATTTTTGCCTTTTCCTCCCCTACCCTCGTAATTTTCTGGTTTCTTCTCATGCATCTATTGTAAAGGGAAGTATAAATAAGATGTGCTCAATTATTAATCATGTATCATTCAAGCCTGAAGCAAGCAGTGTCAGAAATAAAAATGCAGAGAAGACTTAAAATTATATCCCACTTCAGGAATTTTACCTAAAAATAGCTGGTTCCTATACGAGCCACATCCTGTTGATTTTTATTGCAGAAGTACCAGGCTGGAATTTTAAGTATGTACATACTGTAAGACATATTTGCTTAAAAAAAAATATCCAGACTCAGGTACTTTTCTCTTCTGCAGTGGTGCAAAGAACCTAACAGGAGCAGAGAAAATGAAAAGTAAGGAATGGCTGGAGGAAAACACTATGTACTGACCATAACTCACACACACACACACACACACTGCCCCAGCCTTGCATGGTGCATTGCCTCCCTGTAGGGAATGAGTGTAATCATGGCAATAATAAGGAGGAAACAGGAATTTGGAGTGAAGCTGAGTGTGGAAAAAAGGGGAGGAAAGTTGTTTTCTCTAAGTATGCAAATGTTTATTGTCCTTCTCCTTCCAATACCCAAATAAGTAATTACATATTTATTTTCATTGACAATAAATTTATTCATCTCAAATAAAGTCTGTTTTGCTGACAATGATGATTAGTAAGTGATCTTCCTGACTCCATATTGATCCAGAATGTTTCTCATTCCTGTTTTTTCTTGTCTTCCCCTGTCCTGCTGAGGAGGGGGACTGAGGGAGTAGCTGGATGTGAGATTGCCTGCCAGCTAGGACAAAACATATCATGCCTTTCCCTTTCATGGAAAAGAAGAGTGGAAAAAGAGAAGTAAAAAAAAATTAAGTCTTCTCACATATTCTTAGTTGCAGACTACGTGGGATGATGTGTCTGATTTTTCTTTAATTTCAATAAATCCTTACTGGTTGTTTCTAATCTTCTGGAGTGGATTGTTGGATCTCAGAGGCTAGTGACCCAAAGGCAAGTATAAGACACTTCATAAGCTCTGTCTCCCTGCCTGATTCATTCCAGGAAAATGTAGGAATTATTTAAGCAGTTCTGGAATTTGCATTCAGATGCAATCTCAGACTGAGCTAATTCTCATTCTGTCAACAACAAAATGGGCAACTCCCTCCTTCATCAGGGTCAGAGCGCTCAGAGGTTTAGAGCACTCAGCTCTAGACCACATAAAGTGAAGATATCTCAGGTTCTGGGTTCTTGTTTCCTTACATTCTAACAGCTTGGGGTGAGGGGAAAGATAGTTCTTTTCATCCTCCTACAAAATCTCTATAATTTCCTCAAAAGAGTTGCTGGTGTCAAAATATACAGGGTTAAATATCAGAAGGTGTAGAATGAAGGTTAGTTAACAAACTGGTCATCTGTGAAACTCAACCTTTACAAGGAATCATCACAGAAGCAAACTAACAATGTTTCTCCAGATGTCCTTGTCCTGTACTTGCCATGGGTGACTACCTCAAACAAGTAATTTTTTTTCCATGATCACTGCCTGCTGGTAAATATGATGGCTCTTTCAGCTTCCTTCTCTGCATTGCTTTCCTCCTGGGTGATTTGTTGCTGGATCCTCTGAATGCTTATTTATTCATGCATTTATTTTTCATTGCAGTTCTTTATGTCTCTTGTAGGAAGGAAGACAAGGAAAAGGGAAGAAGAAGATTTGATGTGTCTCTTGACTAGAAATATTTGTCCCCAGATGGAAATGAGTAAGGTTCTTTGCATGGGTAGCTGGGGAAAACAGTCACTGCCAGGCCAGAGAGACAAATTAAGACTATTTTTCTTTAGAATACTGTGTTTTAAAAATGAGAAAGTCACAGTGTCAAAGAAATCTCTCAAGGACTAAGATTTGGTGAGCAGGGAGCTCCAAAAACAGATAGAGGCTGGAGCTTTTTATCAATGAGGGCACCTTGTCATAAATATCAATACCTGAATTAGATTCATGAGAAGAGGAAAGATATGAGAAAGAAGAAATATATTTCTAGTCCTAAAAATAATAGTTACTAAAGCCCAAAAATATCACTAGTCAAGAATGGGCATTCAGAATAAACAGGAAATTGAATATATTTAGAATTTGGTCTTGAAACACATATTCACATGTCTTTGAATGACTACTTGTGGTACCGTTTTCTCTCAGCAAGCTAAGGGACTTCAGTAGTGATAAAAGTTTTTAGCTGGTAGGAGGCTTTTCAGTGTCAAATTCTTCTCTTAGAATTTTTTCTAAATCTGATTTTGTAGTGAGAAATGAGAGGTCTTGAAAATTGCCTCCCATAATGCTTTAACAGGAGGTTCAACTTTTCTTCAGAGTCATTCTGAGCAGCAATAATGATAGTCTTAAATAGCATAGAGGGAAATCATTAAAGATTTCTGATCACTTAATCAGTCTCAGACCAACAAGGGTGAAAATATATGAAAAGAAGAGTTCAGACTGTGTGAAACAGGGGAAAAATAAAGATGGTCTGCAGTGAATGGACAAAAAGAAGAAAATAGAGAAAGTTCTGATAACAAACCTATTACAAATGGTTTAGAAGAGCACAAATAGTAAACACAAAATATTCCAGTTAATCTGATGAGAAATTTGAATAGCTCAACAATCAACTGCCTCTGTTCTGTGGCACTGGTTAAGCTATGTAACACCAAAGGAAAAGAGAGATAAAGAGAAAGCACTCTTCAACACTTGCTCAATTCTGCATGGTAAAGGAACAGAAATTATCACATAAAATTCTATATGCAACCAATAAAATCAACAGAAGTATGTTGATCCAGCTAAATATCTGTGAATATATCACATCTCTCTATTATTGTATTTGGTGAGTGCTAAATTGGTAATCACTCAATACAATTAATTATATTTTTAAGTTTTCCTACGCATTTGAAAACTTCAGCACATTATAGATGTTTTAATTTCATTAGAAAATGTCTCAGTGATTTCTGTATACTGACCTATGAAGTGACTTGTCACTTTTTCTTGTGGAAAAGAAAAAAAATCAAAGGAGAAATTACAGAGGATAATAAAACTACAAGAGGCATAAAGTTAGATGGACAGAAATAGTTCATTTTCTTTTCCAGTGCAGGAAAGAGGACGTGCCAAATTGAGTCAGCAGGAATGCATTTCAGGACAGAAAAGAGTAGGTGCAAGAGACCTTGTAAAAAATAATGTGGATCCAAGAAGTTCATGTAGGTTGGTTGATTGGGAGACTGAAAAGGTTTATGGAAGAGAAATTCATGGTGGGTTGCAAATTAATAGGACCACACAGACTCAGGAGATTTTCAATGTGAAAATAGCTGGAGCATGAAATTAGCATTACACAGAAGTGTCATTTTATAACCTTATCCTGCTCTTCCTTTTTCAAGCCATTCATTTGTGGATGTTGAGGGATACAGAACCCAACTCAGCCTTTGGCTTGAGCCACTACAGCTGTTAAAAGTGTGTTAGGTTCTATAACTGCTGTCACTGATGTCTCCAGGTGAAACCATAAATGTGCCTTCAAATTTATTTGACTCCATGAACATAATATAGTCTAAATAACTAATCTAAGAATTCTTAAAACTCTTTTAATACCTGAAAGCTTTACTTATATTCCTACTGGATATTTATTTATTTATAGCATTTTGTGTGTATTATCCACAACCTCTATTGTGACCATATTTCTTCCCTCTGTTTCTTCTGACAAAGTTTTCCCTTTCTATTATTCCTACCACTCCCAGATTTTAGGAGTGCCTGATGTACGTGAACTGAGTTTTACAATTGAGCTGAAATAACACTCTGTTCTGTTTTTGTTTCTTCTTCTACCTCTAAGTTGAAAATTGGCAGCACTTTTAATTTGTGAACAGTTATTCTTGGATTCAAATTCTCTTTTTAATCCTGTTCCCTGCATTATGTAGAATAAATTTTAGATTGGTAACTAAAAGGAGAATTTTGTCCATATCTACAAATATTAGAGAAATATTTTAAAGATTTGATGGCCCCTGAAAAATTCTGCCAGTAAAATTTTAAAAACAAAGTTCTCCCTTTTAAAACAAAAATTTTATTTCCATAGTTTTATTTCCCAACAGGAAGCAGTCTACTATACCTGGCTTGTTTAGACAATATATCCTTGCTTAAGAATTTATCTCTTGCTGGGCATATACATCAAGCTATCTATCTTGCCAGTTCTTTCTCTTCTGAAGTCCTAATGTACTTTATAAATTCTACATCAGAAGCACCTTATCCAACACTGAATTTTATTCACATCTCAGCTGAAGCATAACTGTCTAGAAACCTTCTGCAACACCTTCACAGCAAAAGAAATCAATAAATAAAGATGAAAATGCAAGGATAAGTTTTCAAATATACACAAACTAAGTAACTAAATTAGTGTAATGATCAGTATACTATCTTTACACTTAAGGAGACCACCAAGAAAAAATTAATGACCTATAATAAGCAGAAGTCTTAATATTATTTGGCATTTTACTTTTATCACTTAACATTCAGTAAACAAGCCACTTTTTAAGAGCAAATATTTACCACTCATTTATAAGATGTCATACTTATTTCCTTTTTTCATGTTAGAGAATTATGATGGTATTAAGATGCTGTCTTATGGTAACTGAACATACTTATTCATTCTGGTAACAGAGCTTCTGCACCAGTTTCAAAACAAATGTGGCTTTCAACATTAAACATTGAAGTGTCAGGCAAGACTTGTTTCCATTTGTGTCTCCTGAATTCTAAGATCAAAATGAGAGGATATTTCTTTAATATTAAATTAGTAAATAACCTATAGCCTTGCTTTATACAGTGCTTGCTTTCTACAAAGTGAAATGACATCCTTTTCACTGACAGCAACCAACTGTATATACTGTGGGAACTCAGAGTTGCCTGCTTCCTTGCTTACTTCTAAATGCTGAAGAATCCAAATTAAGTTGTTATACCTGCATACAGTTAATAAAAATCAATGAAGTTCACCACATGGAAAACCAGCTATAACAATTTGCTACTCCATCTTAAAAAACAGACAAGCTTTTAATTAAAATAAACCTAACACATTGGAGTATGTATTAAAATTATTCAGTATGTCAAACTCTAAGAGGAAAAAAAAAACCCAAAAGTTATTTCAAAAACCATAATCCACAAATATTACAATTACAATTAATTTCTACTTCCTAATTTGTGCAATACTATGGCTTAATAGCATGTATCCATTGACTGCTCTAAATGTATTTTTTCCATACTGTATCTACGTACATAAATAGCAAGACTAGACATGGTTCAATGAAAAGAGTGTGCACTGTACAGTGAAGTCTTCTCTAAATAAATATTTACCTGCAGAACCTGGATAGTTTAAAGCCCATTTCCCACAGTGTTCTTTAGTTTCTCACTGATTTATTGAATGTGATCAGAGAGTCTCTTTCATTAGAGGCTTTAAGAAACAGATTAGACAAACAGTGATCAGAAATTTTGTTGTACAATTTGTCCTGTATGGGAGCAGCAAAATGAAACTGGTGGCTCTCAAGGATCCTACATCTTAAGTGCTAGACTTTTACAAAATTTAGCAACAAACTCAAAAGTGAAAGAAGACATTGACATTTTTGAGCATGAACAATCGCCTTGTCATATCAACAATAGCCTTTTCAATAAGTTCCAAACAATACAGGATTAAGCAATACAGCACTGATCACTCTAATCCATGTTTTTACAGTCTGTAATATTTTTCATTATTAGACCATAATTTGCAAAAGTGTGAATTTAATAGGTAATGTAAATACATTTGAAAGTATTTGGACCCACACATACATTAAAAGTATCAGAAAGCAATGTGTAGTCTCAGTTGTGAAATATGTTTTGAACACTATGTTTATAGCCCAGAGTTGCTCAATGATTTGTAGAAGGGCAGACATCTGGATCATTATAGTATCTGTATGAACAAAAAATAGAGAGATGATTTCACAGCCATTTTTGACCTCTCTGAATAATTTCAATCTGACTTTGCAAAAACTCTTCCCCAAGCAGACAACAGCATTGTACCCATGTCAATTATTGTAGGCAGTCAATGTATGGCTGCTGAATAAGTGATTCAGTCCTTACAGAATTGGTATTTAGATCTGGCATCTGTTTTTCTTGGCTTCTTTCACTGCTGATTCTGCCAGCTTCTTAATCGGAGTCCCTTGCTTTCTCTTACATGCATAGACATTTTTCCATTGCCTCTAAATTTTCTGCAGCAAGCAAGCAACAAGTTGACCTGCCTTCTTTTCTGTGATCCTGTTTTGTTCAGACACAGTGTGTAACACATTCTATAATCCTATCAAGGATATTTCAACCTTTAGCACATTGTTTGATTTTTCGTTCCCCTCTCTATTGCTCCATACACAAAGGACTGTGAGACAAAATGAAGAAAGATCTGAATACACTGTAAAAGGTAAAATACTTTAAGTAACAATAGGAATTTTTCCTCCCAAGTAGCTAATCCTTAAACAGAACAGAAAAAAAAAGTAATAGGACACCACAAAAGACATTCAAAACCTGAAAGACTGCAGAGTATTCAAAAGTCTTGCTGATAACAGATTTCTAACAGTGTTTTCATGTCATCACTTCCTTCTCTTTAATTTAGAGGCAGTAAAGCCCATTTCATCTCTTTCCATCCTGAGAACCTTAACAGCTATCAAACTTAGACCCACCAGTTTCCTGAACATTTACAGGGAACGTCAAATTTAGCCATGGAACAGAACAATATGAGGCGAAACAGTGTCTAGTGTGATACAGTGTAATGTTATATAACACAGTGTACATATTATATAGGGTAGCTCAGTATAGTGCAATACTGCCTAAAGCTGCTCAGAATCATCCCTTAACCCACCCAAATTCAGGCATGGTAGTTTAAAATGCAAAAACATTGAGAGTGGCCAAGGTCAGAGACAAAATGCAGCGCTAAAATTCCCTCAGCTATCATCCTGAAGGGCATTTCTAGTGTTAATCCAGAAATCTAATTAGGCAGCCTGACTAAAAAAAAAAAAATCCCACTTGAAAAACCAGTTAAGGTCATTAAATTGAATAGATTCCAGCTACCATGTGGAATAACACTAATCATATGGAATGGTTTTCACTGCTCACTTTAGTACTACCAAGCCAAATATTTGCATGCAATGTAAACAGAAAAAGAAAATAGTGCAATATTAAGTCCTTGGAAATGGAAAACAGAAGAACAATTGGTAATGATGGCCAATATGACTAGCATTTCCTGTACAGATGTACATGCAGGTGGCTCACAGACACGAGTAGATGAGCTTAGAGCACATTTTTGGGAGGCGTTTCAAAGATGGTTGAAAGACTGCTTTCCATGATAATGAGAGGATGGAAAAGAGTTTCTAGAGGCATCTGTTTTGCAAGGATCTTATGTAATATTCATTCCAATGCTCTGGATCTCTTGCTGCACCACAAGCAACAAAAAGGGACTTGGAGAAAAATAGAATCTTAAAATCTTAAAATAGTAAGGGAGGTAGTTCTACAGAAATATTTTATTACTACTTATTTGGCATTGTTTCAAGAAAGGTCACAAAGCCCTTGAAAATATGCCCAATTTTCTGTGAACCTTTCAATAATGCCAGGGCAAAAATAAAGAAAACCATGACCTTTCTGATTCTTACAGATACTTCAGAAAATTACCTCCTCATTTCAGTGTATGCTTGCCTCCTGGACTTTTATAAAAAAAAAAAAAAAAAAAAAAAAGATAAAAAGCAAAGAAAAAACAACAGACTTATAATCACCAGAGGTATAAAGAGTATATTTTATTTTTACTGTATCCTTTCCATAATCCCTTCTAATTTATTTCATATTATTGAATGCTGAAGTACAAAGGCCTGTTGAAGTACAAAGGCCAATTGTAATTTCTTCTACTGGACTGCTCAATTAAACATCACTACTTTTCCTTGTGAAACTAAAGGATAACTGTTTCATTCCTTCTAATTTTGCGGGGCTTTTTTCTCGTGTTTAAAAACTTGATGACATTTGAAGTGCCGCATCGTTCACCTTAAGACCTGAAAGTAAAGTAATAAGGCCGACTTAGATAATTCCATCCAAATCCAACAACTGAACTCTTGAAGTCTGTGTGAGCTCTGCTACTCTACTCACAAATGAGGAGAGCTCCTGCAGATGTCTGCTTCACACAACCTCATGTAGTAAAGGTGTGGTTCTCCCCTCCTCCTTCCCCAGGCAAAATGAGCCTTCATTATTTTCCCAGGATATTTTCTCTCTGTGTGACTGGCACCCCTTGCTCCTCACCCCGGGTACCATCCTGCCAAGGAGCCCCAGAAAAACCTGTCTGTCCGCATAGTGTGTCTGCCTGCTGCAGCTCAACTTTCAATACTGTTGGCCATAAATTCCAACATTAATAGAACAATTTATAATAATTAGTGTATGCTTTTAGAGAAAAGTGGAACAGTTTCAGAAAGGTTGGTAAGAGGAGCATCAAGTAGGCACATAGGTCATTTGGCTCGACAGACTTAAAAATTTTCTTCCTTCTGCCAAGATAGCTGTTAAATAAAATAAAGTTAATTCCTGAAAGCATATGTCAGCAAAAATTTTCCAGGGCTTTTACAGTCTCTTTAATAAAAACATTTCTTAGAGGCATACCATTATTTCCTACTCCCTAAATGAGTTATTTACTGACTTTTACTGACTATGAGAAATCCTAGTAACATTTTAAATACTAGTAGAATACTTATTTTGTTAGCCAGCACTACCTTTTCCCATATTTCTACTGCATATCACCATACAGGAAATGGAACAGATAAAAACAATATGCAGAGAATTCTTTTTGAGAAGTCATATCATATTCAGATGACTGTACTCAGGAGAAATATCTTTGAATTTAGGGGAGAATCCCTGTCCTTTTCAAATCTTTCTTTTCTGTCTTATGTATACTTCCAACAGTCTTGTGATTCTGTACTGAATAATACTGATAAATTCTGTACTGAAATTATATTAGCCTTTCATAGGCAGTATACTGATGAGAAAGAGAGTAGGATAGAAGGATCATCATTCACTTGCTGTTTCCATGTTATGATTTTTTTAGGGTGAACTCTTTATGCTATTCATTAAATAACTAATTAATGAGACCTGTTTTACCTTGGCTAGCACTCATAGACCAGTATGGTTCGTCTGATGTTTGTGAAAGTTTCATATTTAAAATATCATTCCATTTAAAGAACTCAGTCTTCTACCTATATGCAAAGTTTGCTCACCTAAGTCTCCATTTGTAATTAAGGGGACTTCAACAGTGCTTTTTCAAAGAAAAGAGATTTTCTTATAACAGATTTGTAACTTCTATATGTGACAGCAATGGGTGGGGTTATTTTTACCTGTAAAAATAGGCTAAATTTTATCCTATAATATGTCTGTACTACTTTGTGGGTGGCTTTGTTTTTTCCTGTGGGTTACACAAAAACACATTATTAAATTGATATTATGGTCTGTGAGTCCCAAGCCTAGTTATCAGCTGTAAGCAGGAGCAACTCTGAATCCATTTGAACAGTATCAAATTACAATCTTAGAGTCTCATTCTTTCTCAGTCATTTAGAGTTTAGAGTGAGACTGCCTCCTGAAAGGCCCAGGCTGATTTCAAGCTCTGATTTGCTTCTATCATCTCTGGTTTTTTGTGGTCTTGCAAGATTAAAACACCTAGATGCTCAGTTGACAACATCACTGTAAACAAAGCCTCTTCTAATTTGCTTTTATAGTTTGGATTTTGCAGACACTCAAGGTTTTGGTGACATTGACTGCATACAGTAGCGCCAGCTGAGCCAGTTTTTAAGACTACCTATGACTGTACGTTATGAAGCTGTTACCATGAGCAAGTGCAGGAAGTTACAACCTTCCACATAACCTACCAGATCCTTTTTTATAACAATGAAATATACTCTCTTCTGTCACAGTACAAATACAGCTATATGATTTTTTATGTTACTGAAGTTGTATTATTCATCTTAGGCTATGCATCCTGTATCTTAGAACAGTGAATATCTTGCATATTCTGCCACCAGATCTATAATAAATCTTCTCTAATCATTCATTTCTACATCTGATTTTTATCTCTCATTTACATAGAGCTCAAAGTTTTGGTGGTTTTTTACTCCCTTGGATTTACATGTTTTAACTTGATTAATTGAACTGGTATATTGCTGGTAAATCTGAACAATTACAAGCAAGCACAGCAGGAACAATATTCATTTTTTCCCTGGTGTTCTTGAAGTTCAACAGGTCCTACTGCAACAATTAGCTGGTATGCTCCTCTTGCTGCCTTTTAATAATGTGCTAGCATTCCAGGTGTTTCACTCAACAGACAGAGTCTTAGGAAAAAAGTCCACTGCATTTTCACAAAAGCTTTCTGCCTTTCTTCTGAAACTGTGAAGACCTCTTCTGTTGCTGCTTTATGAAAAAAGGAAGACCCAGGAACCACAGGTAAAATAGAATAATTATTTATTTTAAGCAACTGCCTACAGATACTACGGTAGAAGGATATCACAACTTCCTCTTTTATTGCCTTTTAATTTCTACAGAAACTGAATGCAAGTGGGTTATAAAAGTCAGTGTGGTATTTCCTGAACAGAAACATAAATAGAAAAAGCAAGAGATTTTCTTAGCTCTTCTCAGCTAAACTCTAAATGTATCACTTTAACTAGTAATAAAGAGATTGGGATCTATAGATACATTTAACTTATATGAGTTTCCGTTATATTGCAATAGATGAAGCAAAATATTAAACTGATTTCTATACTTTGATATGGCAATCACCCTCCTCAGAAATGCTGGACCAGATCATACATCAAAACAAGAGGCTCTTTCCATACGCCACGGCACCTGCCAGTGTCATTTTGGAGGATGGCTTGGGAGAGAGACCCAGACTATTGGACCTACAATCACAGAAACTTGGAAGTAAACTTAGCTAAAGAAATTCAATCTAGTTGCAATTATTGACTATCTCACAAGAATCTATGTGAAATACTTTCCCTTACGAATAGCAGATGGTGAAAAAAGGATTAAATTTCTTGAAACAGATAATTTTGTTATTTGATATTGGCATGGAATTTACCTATTAAATTATGTGAATTTGCAGATGGAAACAGACATCGCTTTGCAGTCAGTCTTTAAAAATTCAGAACTAGTTTATAATTTTGATATATCTATTCTACTCAATCTAGCAGAACAATGAAAAATATGGAAGACAGAAAATGAAATTGAATTTTTCTTGGTCAACTGACATATGGTGAATTTTCTGTTGATAGCACGTGCAAATCCATTGCAATCACTCTTGAATAGTGGTTATAGGAGCCCCAGGGCTGAGCAGATAATCTTTTAAAAAATGAAACAAGAATATATGAATAGATAAAAAATAATTTATCCCACTATTTGAGCAGCAGGCCAGTACCCAGTATGTTCAGTACAGTCACAATGAATACCCAATGTATAGCAAGCTTTATTCAAAGCATAGGCTGTAGATTGCTTTTTCCCTTCCTCAAGTTCTTCACAATCGCAAGCATTTGAAGACGTTTAAGCAGTTCAGACAAAGAAGAAGTTTAGACACAGAAGCACGAAGTGTTTTCAAATCTTTTTTTTCTAAAAGCTTTGCATGTAATTTATATATTTGCTTAAAACTGCTCTTTTGCTAATCAGTTGCAACCACAGACAACATTTCCTCTTTCTTTGTTATAAATGATTTGACTATGAATTACAGCTCTGACACATCTATTCAATGTGACAACGTTCTTAATTCTAGAGACAAGAAGCTCTGGCAGTCTTCTGATGATCTATTCATATGAGGTTCTTTTACATACTTTTGCATTTTTACTGTGAAGAAACATTAACTCTTTGAGTCGGAGTATCAACTCTCAAAGAATCTCCCCATCAAGAGTTAGGTTCCCCAAACACTGATTCTTATTCTGGTAATTATCTTGGAAGAATTTCTACTCTTTTATAGAAGACACCCCCAGTATGAATGGATATACTGGTGTGAAGGAAGCACCATCATACCCAGATTCCACTAAAGGCCACCATGATCGTCGTCAGCATTATGTTATGGGTAAGTAGATAAATTAATATATGCTTCTTAGGTCTTGCACTCCCCTTGTGATCATCAATCTATTCAACTGGTGCACTTAATTCTGTAGAACAGAAGAAAAATTTTCTTTTGTGGTTGAAAATTTTGCCTGTTTTTCTAGAGAGAAAATTCTGTGTTGATGTTCCATTAACAGCTGTGACATGATAGGGAAATTTTTACTGGAATATATTAATTTTTTCTGGTGTTTATTACCACTCCTACAGACTTACATTCTGTGAATTCTGTGACTTTCTTTTTAGAATACCAGCCTAATTTGCTGGTAACAGCTGCCTAAATATGAACCACAAGCACTGACCAAATGAAAAAGGTTGTGTAACGTTTAGGAGAACGAGCTTTTAGATAATGATTAGTGAACTGTTTCTGCACGAACATGGGATAAATCATAGAGCTACTGCAATATCTCAGGACCCTTCATGATGGTGTGTTTTCCCATTCAGAAATTCTGTAAAAACCAATTGTCATTACATATATGCAAGGTTGAAAGACCCCACAAATTTATAATAGTTTTGCAATTTCAGAAACTGATGTTCAAGCTGGTAAAAGTAACACCTGCCTCATGTGTTATGTCAAACCAAATTTTAATTAATATACTGCATTTTTTCTTGAGAGTTCAACGCACTTACACAGGGTAGAAAGATCTAAAATGTTCTCTAAAGCTTCTCTAACTCTCTAATTAATGTCCCTATCTAATGATTCCATGGTCTAATTAACATATATGACCTATCAGTAAAAACTAGTTTTCAGGTTTTCAGGATGATTGTGTATATAAGGTGTACATTATATATTTCATATACACAGCAAAATCATATCAGCTTTAAGGCCTGTGAAGGGAAGATGTGATGTCATGCATTTCACCCACAAAAAAATCAGCTTAGTGAACTGCACAGCACAGAAAAAACCCTGTCATTCCTCCGTAGGTGGCACATCCTTATCATGTCAATTAGCACAGGGGGGCTTGTGTGCAGATGACAAACTGAGATGAGATACATGAGATGATGTATCTCTGAATGTATAGAAAGGAAACAACACAGATAAGTCCACATGTAAATCATGAAAGTGAACTCACAGCCATCAGTCAACAAGCAAGCACAGCCTGTAGTGACAATATACTCATGGTGATACTGAGAAGGAGCACAGCTCTCACAAGAGTTTCTTCAAAGTCAGCGGAACAAGTGGTGGATCCAAAAAGAAGCATACAATCATGGGGTGCTAATACATTATAGGAAAAAAAAGAGGGTTTTGGCTGAGAAATTAAGATTTTAGAGTATTATGCAATTTTTATTGAAATATGCTATCACATCCAACCAAGGATCCTGAAAGAAAAATTTAAAAAAAGACTCCTACGTGTTTTCAGTGCCATCATTCAAAGCAATCTTCACTTAAAATGAACCAGAGGATAAGTAGGATACTGTCTAGATCAGCAATCATAATTACTACAGTGCCAAGGAGTGGAAGGTCATTGGGCAAGTTCCCCAATGTGCAGCATATGCTGTGGTCATGAAAGCTGGAGCCTCATGACCTGCTATGAACACAAGCTGTTCCCAACTAGTGGTCGATAATTTTCTGTATCATTTACCATAAATATTAAAAATCACCAACACAGTATGAAATTATGTCCACCTGCTTTCTAGGACATATTTGCATATTTGTTAATTGAAGAGGCATTAGCAAAGAATCACTCTGTAACAGATTTTATTGAGAAATTCTAGAAGCATTTAAGCTTAAGAATCAAATTTGGACTTAAAGTTCAATAAATACAGGTTTTTAGAAAGCTTGTCAGCCTTCTCTATAAAAATTTTACTTCATGTATAAATCATGGGTGGTTGTCATTGTCTCTAAAAAAAGTAAAATCACACCCTCCTTTCACAACCTCTCAAATATTAGACCATAGGGAATTCAAAACTGCTTTTCTCCTCACGCATAAAATCTTCAATAATATATAAAACACTATTTTTCTGTATACTGTAGCTTTTTGACTTGAAGACCTGTGTTTCAAAAAAACTAATTCTACCAGTTTGTATTGAGTTATAAGCTTCCTTCTAGCTTGTTCTTGACAGTACTAGATCTTAAAAAAGTATCTCTCTAGTGATTCAGACTGGAAAACCATTGTATGTCAAATAGTGATTTATATAATTGTTTGAATGACCAAAAAGAGGATTTGCATCCACAAATAAGATCTGCACAGCATGTAATGCAAAAACATATTTGGGGTCAATCCAGTGCTGCATAAAAGCAGGGGTCCCAGCCTCTTGAGGGATAGAAGATTTACGTGCTGTCTGCATTCCTCTTTGTACTCTATCTTATTAAAACAGCTATTTTATTGAGCCATTTGTTGTCAGATCTTTCTTACCAAGATCCAAAAGAACCCTTCACCATCTCGCTCTTTCACACACACTCTTTGTCTTGGTGCAAAACTATTTTTCAGGGATTCTCTTAGCTCATCTGACTTTTATATTTTTCTGTTCTTCAAACAAAAATGGATTTGCAGTGCTATGAGGCTGATTAATCTTTTCCCCAAGAAAACAGCCAAAATGTCTACAGTTGCAGATTCTGAGGTAATTTACTTTCAGATACAACAGTTTGAAGGCTCTTTTAACTTTTGGTGAAAATAAGGTTTATTGCTACACTATTTCTGAGGGGCTACTACATACTCTAACCTAACCTGATTCACCAAGTATCTTCAAGGACACCCTAGTTGAGAAAAAACTCCGGTAACTGGAGAAAGTCTTGACAGTGTAGAAGTTAAGACTCTTTTGATAGTCAATGGTCAGATGACGAAAAGATCAGGCAATATTACGGAATACAGATTTCAAATCGAACTATTAACTGATAGTTTTCTTCCTCAAAGACTCACTTTGAGCAGAGAAAAAATAGCTTCTGAAATATCGTTGCAAAATGCAGCTTCTGAAATATCGTTGCAAAATGCAGAGCTGACAAAGTTCAGGAAGGCTGGAGAATGAAGACAGCTAAGCAAAATCTACCAGCAGACTCCTTCAGATTAACCTAGCACTCCATTAAAAGGGTTCCTTGGTTAGTAAAAAGACATTTCAAAAGAATTATTATTTGGGGAACTTCACAATCAATCATGCTGATAGATGGTTTCATTTCTCTGGGAGAGGACTGTTTCAGTACTGTGACAGGTGAAAAAGGAACAACAGCAAATTCGGCTGTGAGCCACTTGGCACAGTGTTTCAGCATATGCTGCTCTGCATCACAGTTTTGGAAGGACAGAAAGCTCTTAGAAAAGTAAGTGGACAGAATCAATCTCATATGAGGCAGCCAAAGGCATAAATGCCATTTTCATCTGAAGATTTCTTACGTAAAAAAAAAACTGATTCTCTCCATTAGGCAGCAGTCTTTGCTAATAAATGTAACTTGTATTGTTCAAGCGTTCATGGAGTAATATTGAAGTGGCAGATTTCCTTACTGAGAATGACCTGAGCAAGTAAGTACTAAATTAACTGCAGCTACAGACTAGGCCACAAACTCTTGCACATAGGACTATTCAGAATTAAGCTACGACTCAACTACACAGTTTTCACTCAGTACAAATGATGATGGTCTTTAGAGAGCAGATATTCTTCATCTGACAATCTGCTCCATGGCCACTGTAATGCTAGTGACACTGGTCTTTAATGAAGCCAGTCCCACTATAGGATTCATCTGGAGTGATGAAGGTCAGCTACATCTCTCTCAACATGCCTCCTACCAGCGCAGGACCCGAAGGGGAAAAACTAATGGCTCATCAGTGGCACAGATGTGCCTGCAGGAAAATGTTCCTCTGGTTATTTATGGTTGGATAAAGTCATTTACAGAGTCTCAGTGGAGCCAAAGGGCCATAACCAGACTTGAGAATCTATTTTCTTTTTTAATCTCCACAGGAATTTCCATATACTCTAGCTATATTGCATTTATAGAATGTTCCCCTCAAAGAAAAATCTGTTTCATCCAAACCCATTATTTGAAAGAGGATTCTGGAGGGGGTTTTCTACAGAATATTTCCCACTAAAAATCAGGGTGAAATGAAAAATTGGCATGTGTTCAGTGTAACCTACCCATTTAGTTGGGGCAAAAGAAAGCAGGAGCTATAAAAGAGAATGAGATAAAAGAGACAGTCATCAGAAATACCTGGTTAATGTACAGTTTATTATTAATGTTACTCAAGCAAAATATTCTAATGTTTGCGGAGATATTTTTGAAACAATTTTCAATCAGAAGAAAGGGGGTTCTCTATTTTCATTTTTGAATAGATTGAGGACAAAAGAGCATTATCTCAACACTTCCTATGTGACAAAATTCCTTTTGCAGAAAATTTCTGCAAAAAGCAATGATTTGCCTATGGATCCTTGGCAAGGATTTCTCTTTGATAACTGTAAATAGAAGTTAATCAGAAGAAAAGACTAGGTGAACCTTGGGATGGAAAAAGCTGAGGTATTCAGAAGATGCAAACCAAAGATGAAAAGAAAACATAGAGAAGTCAGCAAACAAATGAAACTCAGGCTTGGGAAGCAACTGAAAAAAGATGGCTAAAGCTTAAGTAAACTCTTCCTGCTAGTGGTCTTGAGTATTTTTTCTGTCTTAAACCTCCAAACATAATTTATTAAGTATTCTCATTACAGCTACATACTAGTCCTAGTACATAATTTAACAATATTCTTTAAAAAATTAATTGCTTAACTTTCATAAGACTTTCCCCCCCACCCCACTTGAACAGTGGCAAATGATCATTCCCTAAATAGCTTCAGATATTTAAGACACTTTCCACACACAAGTGCACCAACATTGAATTAATCTATTTATCTTCATATTATTTGTCATACGCAAAACAGAATATCACTTTTAAATTTCAAAATATAAAATGTCTGTCTCAAATTAAATCCCCATCATAAATTTAATTCCCCGTCATAAAGTGAATCATCATTTCCTTCAGCCACCACATCATAATGTTTATATTAAGAAATAAAATATTTTCCTGATTTCAGTATCCATTCTGCATTAGCCTTCTCTAAAAAGTCAAGATAGATTCTGACACTTGTGCTATATTATATAAATAAAGGATTTTGATATTATTTATCAAATTCTGTAATTTAAAACACTGTCTAAATCCTGCGTTGTGTTGTTTTAATTAATTGTTTTTAACAGAAAAATGTAAATTCAAAAATAAAAACATTTTGGTTTTCAACTATATGTTGAATCTACTTAGTCAGAAAGTACTAAGCAGATCCTTAGTCACAATGCCCCCCAAAACAAAACAACAATCAAAGATAACAAATAAAACCAAGCAAACAAAAAAAAAGAAAAAAAATATTCATGAGCAGGATATATGTGTGCTCAAAACAGAGTAACCAATAGTTAGTATTTTATATGTAGCACATATGTTCATGACAAACACTTCCATTCTCTACATAATTTCAATAAATCCTGAAGACTATTGTGATTTTTTTGAAACAGTGATTAGATTACTCTATTGCAAAAATACCAAGTAATTTAAAAGTATTTTTGAACATTTGTGTGCAGATCTGAAATTTATAGTTGTTTTTTAACTTATTAATTATTTATTTATGCATTTAAAAATATAATAAAATGTGGAACCTTTTAAATTTTTAATGATGACAAGAAAAAATTAAAGAAAGTCAAATCTGGATCTCCTCCATCAATGAAAACAGTAATGAAACTTCTATGTGATTAAAACACTACCCTTAAATGATGATGCAGTTCAGAAAAATGTGGATTCATATTAACAAATAAATTCTTTATATCAGATATAGCTTTTTAACCTAATTTCCTAGTGGAAAATACTGTGGTAAATTACAGAATTTAGAAAGCCATGAAACAGGCAGAAGAAGCATGTTGAGCATGATAAAGAATATGAGATGTTTTTGTAACCTTTTTTTGTACCACTTATATGATACCATATGGTCTGCTACTTCAATAAAATGAAGGTTCACTGGCCTAATTTTAAGTACAGATTTGAAAATCATAATGCAAAGTGTAAAATACTAATGAATGTATTTATTTAGGGGTACTTTTTAGAAGTTTGGACAACATTGCAATTACTCAACACATGACATTTTGACATAAAGTCAGGATAGACTCCTCAAATGCATAAAACACAAATGCACCTGCTCAAGGTAGGATAAATATTCATATAGGAAAATGAAGAGTCAAAATAAAAACTGTGCCTCTTCACCGGTACTTATTTTAGCTCTACCACAAAATACATTAACCAGTGAAACAATCCAACTGCTGATAAACAGCTGCGAGCTTCACAAACTGTCTCTGGACCTACTAAACTGGACGTAAAATATTGCGTACACTGCTTCTAAGCAAAAATTTAGAGTGCAATTTTAATTTAACAACATGGCTTTCCTGTAAGCACACTAAAACACACTCTAGCCACCGAATAACCTTCAATAAAATCAATAAGCATTAAGAATTGAAATAGCTTCCAGACTGGGGACTACAGGGTACCAACACTCTCAATTTGGCAAGGCCAGAGTGCTTAGCTGAATAAGCAGTTCAAGATATACATAAAGTTTAGCTGTAAAATATTTTATCAAGTAAGGCCCATAATGATGAATTAAGTGAAAATCAAGAATGTTTCTAATTCTTCTAAAGTACTTTTAGCTTAAAATTAATTAAAGTTCTTTCACAACATATTTAATGGCAGAGGATTTTTATTTTTATTTCTTCCCTTGAAATCTCTTCAATAGACTATGATTTTAATATTTGGTTCATGTCTTGTAAATTGATCTATGAAAAATCAAAAGGGTTAAAGAAATCAGTTGTAGCCTAAACAAAAATCAAATATTAGCTCCTGAAGAGCATTAGCTGGGATTTTCTACAATAAAAATTATAACCTGCCGTATTGAATTCCTTGCAATAAATATATTGATAAAATACTTTCACTTTTAAAGTTTCCCTGAACAGTTTTCACAAAATCTAGTGCCTAGTCCACAAAGTCCTTCATCCTTATTTAAAATGAATGTGGATTTTGACACATGTTCACAGATGGTTGCCTAGGAAATTTTAGCATGCTTTGGACATAACTGAAAAAAGTTATTCTTAGAAGCATTTGCAATTTCAGGTGGCTGTTACTTGAGAAGTACACGTGCAAAAAGGTGAAAAGACTAGCTTCTGTCACCATGGATGTGTCAGTGTCTCCATTACCCATGTCAAATTTAGCTTTAGTTTGCATAAAGAGGAAGGGTGATTCACCTTGGGTCAAAGATTCAGTGCTCTGTAAAAGGGCAAAATTTTCAGCGACCTTATCTATTGCTGGTGGCTGTCACTGTGGGGGTCAATTTAACTTTACAGCATTCCTTTTTGCTGCCACAGCACAACTCCACACAATTCCTTCATTGAGTGCTCTTAGATCCCCAGTGGGCACTTAAGACTCCCAGGGAAATTGTGTAATAGAATATAATCTGACTGGCTGCAACCTACTGCATTTCTGGCACTCCACAACAAAAACAAATCAAAATAAATCCCCAGCATTCAAAAACTTCCTTCACTCTTCTACTCTGCAAAGCATGATCATAGGAGACAATGTTTTGTTTGTTGTTTTGTTGGTTTTTTTTGGTTTTTTTTTTTTTTAAGAGGAACAAAAAGGAAAAGGATAAATGCGAATAATAGGAATATCTATGGAATGCTAACAAAAATCAGAAAATAATAAGAGTTGGCCACAAGCATTCAGTACAAAATTGAATTAATTGCATGCAGAGTAAAGACTGATTTAAATTCACTCATAAAAGCAGCATTAAGGAGGAATCTAGGTGTTCAGACAAGAAGTTCTGTTGTAAGATAAAATGCTATACAAGGTTATACCATCCAAAGCCTCAGTTTTTTATATATGTTTTTCTTTAACTCACCTGGTAAATCTGGCAAACAGAATTAGCTGTGTAAGCCATCTACTCAACATCTCCTCAAAGTCAAACAGAATAAGCAGTTACAGCAGTTCTTCATCATATGCTCTTTTAAAAAGTTATTTCTTATGTATTTTTATTGCATACAAGTGGTTGCTGGTACACAACAGCAAATTGAATATGTTTTACAAAAACTGTTATAGATCTCAATTTTTTTCAGTAATTAATAACGTCTTCATCCACCTTGTTTGCAACTTAAAAAGTCAGATTTCATGGGGAAGCTGAAGGAGAGATGATGAACACTTTAGCTCTAAAAAAACCCCTACATGAGAGTCCTTGATATTTTGTTTTTGAAATTATTTAGGGGAGGGAGCTTAACAGTAATAAATTATTCAGTAAAATGTGCACAATTAAATGCCATTTAGAATATTTTAAACATGGATTTTCAAGCTTTCTTTTAAGAAGGTGTAGTCATAGAAAAACAGGGCTAGCAAGCTAAGTCACTTTAATGCTTTAAAATTACCACCTTCAGAGGGAGGCTGTAGCTGTAAATAACACAATATGATGTTTTATTTGATTTGATTTCAAACCTCAAGGTCTGTATGTTCTCATGCTGCACCCTGAAATTTTGCAAACATGAATTTATTTCCCACATTCAGTGAGGCTGCTCAAGCATTTGACTACATATTTATATGGTTTTTGAGGAAAACACATAAATCATCCATCCACTGTTAGGTGACAGAAAAATTAAAGGAAATACTCACTGGCTTAGTATCTATCTATCTATCTATCTGTCTATCTATCTATCTATCTATCTATCTGTCTGTCTGTCTGTCTATCTATCTATCTATCTATCTATCTATCTATCTATCTATCTATCTATATGTGTGTATGTGTGTGTGTGTGTACATGTATAAATTTGTTTATTTTTTTTCCCCTCCACCCCCAGTTCAGACACTTAAACCAATTCAAGGACCTAGGTGGGTATGGAAAGTTTGTTACAGAGACAACTGGTGTCTGAATCAGCAGGATACACATCACTGTACTGCAATCTAGATGAGGTTTCAAGATTAGGACAAGTCTCTCTCACAAACAAGAGTAACTCATGTACTGATTGTGGTGTTTTAAAGTACAGTCTTGTCTTTAAGTATCTAATTACAGCATACGTTTTGAGATAAAAGTATAAATAATGGGCTATTTCCATCTAAATGTCCAGGTCTTCTATTTGAGGCTGAGAACCATCTCTCCTTACAGCAATTATTCTGGCTATATTCTCTTGTTAAAGAGATAGATCACCAAGACCGCTTAAAATGTTCTTAATTTTTTGGGTGGAATTGCAAGCAAAATAGTGAATTCTCAATACAGATTTTAGAATGTGTATTTCAATACTGATTATTGAGAGAGTTAGAAAATTATAATGCATCTTTTCAACTTCAAATCATTTCAGCTCTGATGAATCATTGTGAAATATAAGAATCACACAGGTTTTTTTATATATTTGTGACTTGATGAGTACTGGAAATATTATTATTTGGTGTGTACAATGTGAATACACAGGCTTATAAATACAAATTGGTCAATTCCATCCTTTAAAAGAAAAATTCATGGTTTTTGCCTTACTTATTTTCTAAGATGTTTTAAAGAAGGAAAAAAATTATAAAATCAATCCTTGTCATGGATTTTATGGTGTATTACATATTACACAGAAGACTTTTTTCATATGCAACATATATATAAAAAAAAGCAGCCTAATAAATTCAAGAGGCACCTTAATCAGAAGGCAAGTAAGGAATATGAATGCCACAGCTAAGGAAACAAAAGCTGCTTGGTGCTAAATATATCTCATCCCAACAAAAGAAACTCAGGAAAACTTTAGAAAGACAAACGAACAAAAACAACTCACAGACTTTAAAAACATTTAAGAGTTCTGTCTTTTCAGAATATGAAATTTTCCTTTACTGGAATTCATGAACTGCATTCTTCCCCTCCAGGTGCACTACATAGAGGTCAGTATAACCCCATAGCCCACCAAACATAGTATTGCAAAGACTAGGCCATATGTTTTGTACTGGTGTTGCAAGGACTCAGAAAACAGCTTTGTCAGGAATAACTTGTACTTTTCTTGACCTGCCTGGAACTTTGTTTTCGACTGTTCAGCTATAAAAGCCTGACTAGGTGTCTATGACTGTTTTGCTTTATTTTTGTACAGCTCTGTATTATATAACTGTAATCCTGTTCATACTCTTGCAACAAGTAGAACAAAATATTCATGGCTCTGACATGATAGTGTAAAGCAGAGAAATGCAGGTTTGTTATGGCAGTGGAGGATTTAAAAGCGGGTTGGAAACTGTGTGGAATGTAGAGGAACCCAGGCATGGGATGGTAAGAGAAGTGACCCAGGGTTGGCTCTAGAGAGCCTAGACCTGTAAACTTAACTATGGACAATTAAAGGAATGCAGAGTAACTCGGAAAAAAGCAAGAAGTGCCCAGTATATGCAACACACTTTCTAAATAATAAATTCAGCTTTAACATGGACCTACAGACCTGCAAAGAAAGAGCAAAGTTTGCGTGGTGTGTTAGAAGAACAAATAAATGACCCAAACCAGCTCCTACAGTGAGGGGGACGCAGTTACCATTAACATTATATTGCTCTTATCAATGCATTCAGGATCCCAAAAACTTGCATGTCCAACTGAAGATATCAACTGCAAGAGGCCAAGAAGCAATAGAAGGGTGAATATAAATGCAAGGAAAGGGGTAGATAAAAAGAAGTCCATGTTTAATAATTTTTCTTTATTACTTTTACTGATTCTTCCACAATAAAAGAGAGTTTGTTAATTTGTTTTTCTTTATTTTCCTTTCATTTCCTATATTCCTTTATTTGAAGGAATAAATATTCTTCAAATAGCTATTTAGGATTTAAATTACCCAAAGAAAAAATACTTGGTTTACATATATAAGATTTGGGGGATTTTTGCCTTTAGGAAGATAGAAACTTAAGTTTAGATCCCTGAAAAATGGTACTGAAAGATTTTTTTAGTGTTTCAACACAAGGAAATAACCTTCTAGTTCAGTTAAACTCATGCAACCTGATGTTCATTCTCCTACAATCTTCTACACATTGTTTTTTTCTTCTACATACCCTTCTTTCCAATTTGTATGTACCAACCTTTGCATTTAAAAAAAATCCACAGGGCTATATATATTTGTTCAGGCATTTGAAGAAAAAAGACTTGTATGACTTTCTGTCTACGTCTAAGATATTTAATCCTAACAGAATGCTATTGGAATAACATTTTTTATTTCAGTTTCAAGAAACATGGAATGGAAGAAACACTTGATATAATGCATTTATTTCTATAACAACTTACTCTGACAAAACTTCATTATACTTCAGGCTATCAGCTGGAGCATCTGTTCACATATCCCTTAAACTGTAAAGTGGGCAATGTATCAGCACAAAGTGCATGTTAAAACACCAGAGTGATATTAGGATCATCCCTTCTCAAGTGAAAATGAATACTTTTAGCCAAACTTTTGCATATGTCCTTTCCAAAAAACAAAACAAAAAAAGAGGGAGTGTATACCCTACACATTACCAGAATATATTGGCTGCTACCTGCAAAAAAAGTAGCACGTAAGTGAAAACATTAGAAGAGACTACACAGAATATGGTTTCCCCATGGAAATATTTCTGCAGGACAAGCAGCCTATAGGCAAAGTAGGTTGAAGCTATTCCAGCACCAGGTAAAAACTTTCAAGCTGAAGGCATCCCAAAAATCCACTCATTTTCACTTTTTTGCACACGTTACAGCTACTTCAAGCAGATCTCAAAATCTGAAAGAGTATGAGCTTTGATTGAAACAAGTGCTATTTCCTTACTAACTGTGCTAATTCAGCAAAATGGTAAAGCTGAGCTGAATCATCATGCAAATCTGTGAGAAGCTTTAAAATACTAGCTGCAAAATGAAAACACATTTTATATTTATTTGTAAAGCCAAGAGACTAAAAATTTGAACCTTACGTCTGCTGAACTTCACAATGTACTACAGAGCAAGAATAATAATATTAAAAATTTTAAAATGAACCCTAAACCTAGTAGGAGGCACAGTCACAACCATTTGCAATAGAATTGGCTATCCTTTATGTCACATTATTATAATGTACAGAAAATACACATTTCCTGATAGACCCATCAGTTATGTTTATGTTCCAGTACAATACACATTCACAACATACTTCATTAAAAAGTAGCTTGTAAGAGAAACAGACACACAGCTTGCATCAGAATTCTAGCTGCAGAGGACCTTAAAAATATCTACAATTGCACTTCCAGCTTCATGTTTAGTTTTCAATCTCCTATAAACCAAAACACCTGAATGAAGTTGGCCCCTATTCTGAAACCCATTGACCACCTTTTCTCACAAGAGAGCAAATGCGGTTGAAGCTATACAACCACATTCAAGTGTTGTCCCAAAACAGACTGCTACATGTAACCAGCAAGCTCCAGACAAGTTCTGCAGCTTTCAAAGCATGCAAAAAACTGATAAACACTCTCAGCCTTCCAAATGTCAGAGAGCATTCAGGCATAACTCCAGAGACAAGATATCCTTGTTGAAGATACTGCTCCAGAAAACAATTCAGAGGAATTGAACTGTCTTCTACCTGAAATTGATCCACAGAATTCCTTCTTCACTAACAGCACAAAGAGATAAGCCTTCCTTAACTTTTCTTCCTGGAAATTGTATTTTGTCTGCATAGGCTCTCCTCCAGTAGGGAAATATGCCTAGAAGATTCAAGATAAGCATCTTCCATTGCTGCAAATTGTTGGTCCAAAAGTTGTGACTGACCAGAAGGCACTATGGTTACATGGCAGCATTTCAAGGGTTGTGCTTGAATACTCAGCTGCTGAGCAGGCTGGAAATATGAGGCTGCATGCATCTGGTCACAATTGACCCCAAACCCCTTAGTCTGCTATTTCCTGTCTGCTATATGTCTCACTGAATACCCAAAATCATGAATCAAAACAGTTCAACAGAGAAGGAAGAGAGAAATAGCACCCAAAAATTTTTAAAGGTAAGAAAAAAACTAAAGTAAGAGCAGTTAAGGGGTCAGTTAACAATTTTTCTGATCAAAATTATGGTAAAATTCTTATTTTGCTTCCAGGAAATTGAATTAAAATGTGGTGAGATTTGATGTAGATGAATTGTCGTCTACAGGAGGACTCATTACTTCAGTAAGCCTAAGGACAAGAAGCTTAAGGATATCTATGGATTATATTTCCTGGTAAGTTTATTATATGCATTAAGGAAAATAAAAAAACTGAAAAAGAAAATGTCTCAGAAAAGTGTAATTCTCCAAAACGTATGGAGAACCTTATTCTTTCTAATAAGTGACTTATTTTCTATGTCTGAAATGTCTTCAGTTCATAATTTATTTTAGGGATTAGAAATTTCTAAAAGTTCAAACGAGTCCCAGTTGTCATGTTATGCCAATGTAATGACATTGTTATGTGTAATATATCATCAAACTGACAATTTTGTAGCACAAAGGGGAATGAAAGATAATGGATTAGAATGAAGGACCTTGAAAAGGTAGGTTTCAGAGTTTAATGATTTCAGTTGAGGAAGAAATCCTTTCTCAGGGTTGTTCATCTTGTTATTGTATTTTCTCCTTCATTTAGGCTTCAAATGCTGGTAATAATCTAATCACTATCAAATGTTTCCAACAACTGTGTTTTTAATAGTGCTTCAAAGCATTGCTTCAAAGCATTCTATATTGCTGCCAATACCCTGGCAAAGTCTCTGAAAATTACAGACATTAAAAATGGTCATTCTCAATATATAATGTTTTGGCCATTGTCCATTTTTTTAATGCTAAATGAACAAAATCCAATAAATGATTTTTCCTCAGGCTCAAGACAGTCTTTCTCCTTAGAATTTATGTGAAACAAGTATGCATGATGAAGAAAGTAAAATACATTTTACTGATTGTGGCATGTACCCAAAATCATAACAGAATGCTGGAAATGTATAAATTTTCTAAATATCTTGGGATAATGTCTCTCCTTTTATTTGATAACAGGCATACACAGGCATATATCTTTTCTAAAATTAGAACTGCTACAAAAAGGAAGGAAGGACATAGACTGCAAAATAGCCCACAGTCTCGTACCAACTTCCAACTGCAATTAGAACTGGAGTTTGTACCAGACTATCCCACATATTAAGTGCATATTCTAGCAATTCTGAGTTAGTTGCTCTATTTTTCAATCTGAAAATGGTCAGTCTGAAAAATTCCTAAAGGAGAAGTTGATTCCTGTTTTTAAACAAATCTTCATAATTTTGTATATGGAGAAAAGTTTGGGGTAAACTGGGCCATCTCTGAAAGCACTGAACTATCCATAGAATAGTGTTACTGGTAGAGTTTCACATAATTTCAGAAACAGTCTCTCAGTGTAGCTAAGGACACGAGACTGAGAATACATCCAAAGTTCTTCTCTTTATCATAATTCTACGTGATTTGAAGCCATTGTTTCTCAGGGATCAGTATTGGGACCAATGCTGTTTAATATCTTTTTCAGCAACACAGCGCATGGGATTGAGTGCAAATTTGCTGATGACACCAAGGCTGTGGTCTGGTTGAGATATTGGAGGGAAGGGATGCAATCCAAGTGGACCCTGACAGGCAGAAGTTGGCCCATGTGAACTTCATGAAGCTGAACAAGGCAAAGTGCAAGGTGCTGCATCTGGGTCAGAGCAATTCCAAGCTCAAATACGGTCTGGGTAGAGAACGGATTGAGAAAAGCCCAGAGAAGATGGACTTGTGGGTGTTGGTTAATGAGAGGCTCAAAATGAGCTGGCAATGTGTTTTCAGCCCAGAAAGCCAATCATGTCCTGGGCTGCATCAAAAGTAACATGGCTAGCAAGGTGAGGGAGGTGTTCTTCTCCCTCTCCTCCTCTCTCCTGAGACCCCACCTGGAGTGCTGCATCCAGCTCTGGGTTCACCAGCATAAGAAGGATGTGAACCTGCTGAAGCAAGATCAGAGGAGGACCATGAAAGATGATGAGAGGGCTGGAACTCTTCATCTGTGAGGACAGGCTGAGGGAGTGGGGGTTTTTCAGCCTGGAGAGGAGCAGGTTCCAAGGAGACCTTATGGCACCCTTCCACTATATTAAGGGGACTTACAAGAATGCTGGGGGAACTGGTCACAAGGACATATAGTGATAAGACAAGGGGCCATGTTTTTAAACTAAAAGAGTGTAGGTTTAGACAGATAGTAGGAAGAAATACTTTACTGTGAGGGTAAATTTACTGGAATAAATTTCCTAGAAAAGCTGTGAATGCCCCATTCCTGAAAGTGTTCAAGGCCAGGTTGGATGGGGATTGAGACACCTGGTCTAGTGTAAACTCTCCCTGCCCATGGCAGAAGGGTTGGAAGGAAATGGTCTTCAAGGTCCCTTCCAAGCCAAGAGTTCTTTGATTCTATGATCAAAGACATTGCATGTCCAAATTCTAATGGCTGCAAACAGCCTGAGAAACTAAATAGATCTCTGAAATTCCACTTGTATTGTGTGTAGGTGGCAAGATTTTGAGCAACATGAGGGCTACAGGGATGGCTGCTTTGGCAGGAGATCAGAATGAGTCTTTTCCCAGACTCAGCTGGTTTCAGCCTTCTCCACAATGGACCCACAACTGGCGGAGTATATTTAAAGAGATAAGAGAAAGGAGAAAGTGTGAGAAACGATCCTGCAAGCAACAAGGTCTGACAAGAAGAGTGAGGATGTGCTCCAGGTGATGTACCAGACAGTCCTTTGTAACTCTTGCTGGAGCAAATTATTTCCCTATAGCCCATGTACTTGATCACATTGGAATAAATATCCATCTTGCAGCCCTCAAAAGACTGACCTCTGGAATGTTTTTGTTTATTCTCTTTAAAGATTAAGATATAAAAGAATGTATATTTTGTGAATATATTTTCAGATTCCCAGACCTACTATTTATTAGTCATAATGCATCACAATGGTCAAAATTGCTTTCTAATGCAAGATTCACGATGGTTTTGAGTTAAATTATTATACTTCCTGGAGTTCTGAATGCCACAGATATATAGCACAAGTTTAGGAAGATTTACTTGCTATCAAATATCATAGTCTAATGCAAAAATGTATATATTAGGAGATTAGAGGATTGAACTCAAAATGAAAGGGATAGCACTACTATTATGTGTATTTTATGAAGAATTATCTTTAGATTTTCACACTCTTTTTGACTAGTTAAATAACAAATAATTTCTGTACATAGATGTACAAATGTGAAGAGATATAGATACATGAGATAAATGCTTAAGTGCTTTCCTGTATTAAAAATATGCACACAGGTCTAGCCCTTGATCCAGCATGCTGAGCATCTGGATTTCAGATTACATCACACATTTTTGATTATTTTCATGTACAAAGCTATATTTGGCAGTACATTTTAACTTCTTATAGTTAAGTGAGGCTCAGGTGAGAGATTATTCTGAATGCTAAGATGCCATTGAAGAATGTTAGTTCTCTGACAATAAAGAGATTGACTCTTGATTTGCAGTGCCGTGTCGTTCACTCTTGTCACTTCTTAGCGAATGGAGCATACTGGGCAGCTCAAGACTGTTCCTGAGTCAGACTGTTTCAGCCAACTCAGCCCACCTCTATCCATTCCTGTCATTAAACAACACCCTAGTTCTATCTGGTCCAAACCAGCAGAACCTATTCAAACTCAGAAGATTGCTTTATTGGCATACAGACGTCTTCTCTCCCTTTTAGTCTGCTGAATATTTACACCCAAGAAACTTAACCAATAGCTACCTATTTGTTCTTATCAAAAACTGATGCACTTCTTGAAGAAAAAGAATTTTAGAATCTTTGCCAACCTTCTACTGCCATTTCACCACTACAGTGGAAGCATTGGAAGGCAACAAAACTGTGTAGAAAATGTTAACTCTTCAGCAATTGGGTACCACTTATCAATTTAAGTCCCTGCCACCACGAAAAAACAAAACAAAACAAATCCATAAACAACAAAAAAACCCCACCACACTTGCTAAGAACTCAATATATCTAGCAAGAATGTGCTTTAAAGGTTATGATTGCATATCACTTTATCACAAACAGAAAAAAAAAAAAAAAGGAATTGGATTTCCATTTTTCA
This sequence comes from Ammospiza nelsoni, assembly GCF_027579445.1. Classification (NCBI taxonomy): domain Eukaryota; kingdom Metazoa; phylum Chordata; class Aves; order Passeriformes; family Passerellidae; genus Ammospiza; species Ammospiza nelsoni. The sequence continues at coordinate 86,001,405 of NC_080633.1, forward strand.
AAGTTTTGGTTGTCAATAGCACAACACTATTTTCACAGAAAGAAAAATATGGACACCTGTTTTTATTGTCACATGAATAAATCATGCCAAAGATTGACATGTTCACAGGAGTGTGTGGTTTCTTCTATTTTGTTTTATTTTGGCAGCTGTGTGTACTTGTTTATTTCCTGTGGTGAAAATTTGGTCAGGACAGAAGCAATTTATTAGGGGAAGACAGAAAGGGACAAAATAACTGAAGAGAAAGAAATAAAAGGCCTATGAAAACATAGAAAGAAAGCAAATAAGGAAAATGAAAGGATGATGGTGTAAACACCCTGAAGGAGAAAAAGGTATGGAACTGAAGCAAGGAAAAAATGAACATAAAAGAATAAATGCCCAGATTAAAAGCTCTGAAAGTCACCTGGAAGTGATGGCACCCATTTCCATTTTAGCCAGTGTACTCTGCTCATATGAGTTGAATTTCTATGTATTGTAGCAATTGTGGGGGGTTTTCCCTTTCTGATTTAATGATTTGGGAGTTCTTTTTCTCTTCTTTCCACCATGACCAAAAAGACAGAGTAACTCTTGCGGTGTTCTAGGTATTTCACACAGAGGAAGCAAATTGAGCTTTAAAGCTCTGCAACAATATTGGTTCAGTTCCATGCTCAATAACAGTTCAATCACAGTCATAGCCCTGCTTTCCTCAAAACATCTTAGTGATTTCCCAACCCAGCATTAGCAGAGCCAGGTATTGCTTGTATGATGAAACCAGATGCAACAATATCTAGGGTACGGCAGCTGCTTGTGACACTGTTTTTTGGCTGCAGACTCTCCCTGTCTTGTTAGTGATGTGAAGAAATCTTTTTTTGCATATACATATGGTCACGCAAGTGAAAGGGTTCCATTCAACCTGTTTTGTACATGGAATTTTGAAATACTCAGAGGCCCAGACCAGAGAGTACCTACAACATTCCTGCTATTACAAATTCCATTATATCTGGTCCCATTTAGCAATAGGCTACCCTGGAGTAAAACTAAATGGTTCTGTTCTAAATAAAATCTGCATTAATGAAAAGATGTCCCTGAAGTCACAACGAAAATTTGATAAATAAGCAATACACCAAAAAACCAAGCAAACTACTTAGTTGTTTAATGAGTAAAATAAAATCTATTTAATGAAATTGTTAATATTTTCCCACTGCAGTGTAATGTAAGTAACTAGGAGATTTTCATTTAATATAATATGCTACAATATCTATACAGTTCTGATTAAAACCAAAGAGGGTCCAAATTATGAATGTATTAATTATAATGCTCTCTTCATTAAATCCTATAGCATTTTTTTAGCTCCCTAAGGATGTCCCAGAATACATCAGAACTCCCTAGTTATCCAATGATGTGTAGAGATGATACATTCTGTGTAATTTTTTTAGCAAATTAGTACTTACTAAAAATGACATGAATGAAACAAAGAATTAGAATTTAGGAAAATAGCACTCATTAAATTGGATGCAAAAGGGGAGGATGCCAGGGAGGAAAAAACCCTGGGATATGTTTTCTGTCATTTCTTCAGCCATTTAACTGATCTTTTCTGGATCAATGAAAATGGATTACACCTTTTCACAGATGCATGCTAATTTCCTGTTATGCCTCATGCTTGTAGTGTACTTTTGCAGGAAGACAGCATGACTGATCAACTGCTTTCCATGCACTCTATTTGGTTACTGATATTTTCTCAGCTGAGAAGGAAAACAAAGACTGACTTGGTTTAGCAGCTTTGCACCGACTATCCATTAGTGACTAACATCATTACCAGGGAAAGAAAGGTAAATTCAGGGAATGGGAAGTACCACCAAACATATGAGGTCTCAAGAACTATAATTCCTTCCCTTGGCTCCTAAGACAGGAAGAGTGCCAGAAGAGAACAAATCAAGGTCAGCAATTAAATGAAGCATTCACGTAAGCACTTGAGAGGAAGCACAGTGTAAGGGACAGTTGCAGTCTCACCAATTAAAGATACCTTGAAGTCAGTACTTACTAAACCATATAAAATGGGCTGAAAGACTAATGACTCAAATCAGCATACACAAACTTAGATTTTAAAATGGTTGTCTTTACTGCTGTGACAGCTGCTTTATAGACTATTGCATTGTTAAATGGATCAGTATTCCTTTGATGCTGCGGAAAATCTGAGATACACTCGTAATCAGAGACTGACTAAGACATTAAATACAGAACTCATTTAGGCAACTGCTCTCTTTCTTTAAGGACTTTACTATGAGCTGGTTAACTTCCAGTCTGATAAGGGAATATAATTGCCTGTTACTTTTCTGTGTGAGTTATTCCCTGCTATGGGCATAAAAGAGAATGGAGAATGTAGATGCAGCAAATCCATTGCTTTCTTCACAATATAAACAATCAGAAAACAGTCAAATGCAGGAGAATAAGGAGACTAGATCTCTTAATCAAAGGGAAAACCCTTTATAAGACCAGTCATTCTTTCAAATAAACAAACTCAAAGTCATGATGCAGTCAGGGAAAAAATTAAATTGATCTCACTATTCAAAACTATTCTCAGTATTCACTAGAAACATGCAGAAGAAGTAGGTTTAAATTGCTGTCCAGAAGTTTTAGGACAGGCATTTGTTCCCTTGAACAAATAACTAGTAGAGGGTGGGCTAACAACATACAGGAATTAAAAGTCAGTTTTTACAAAGCAAGGACTGAAAGCCCACTGAGTTCTGCAGTCAATAATATTTCTACAATAATGATAAAAATCTGGTGAATAGAGAGGGGATAAACCTGATAATGCATTATTCAAGGTCATAAAAATAAAGGTAGAAGGTGAAGAGCTCTAAAATAACTTTTCAAGAAAGGGCAATATGATAGCAGATAAAATTCAACAATCACTATTTAAAAAAAAAAAAAAAACATTAATAGATGCAAACTGATTCATATGCTCCACTCAAGCCTTTTTTTTTTTTTTTTTTTTAGACCATGCTGCACCACCATAAAACTAATGTTCTCTGCCAATATGTAAAATCTGTAAGCACTTCTGGTAAACAAGAATAAAAAAAAAACTTTAAAAACAAGGGTTTATTTGCTGACACCCTCAGCTTGAAACACTAACCCCTTTCCTGCTATGAGTGCAGCCCAAAGCCTTGTTCAGGCCACTGCCTCTGTAGACAGAGGGACTCCATTTTCATCTCATCCTCTCCTTCAGTTTCTAGGGCTGAGGGAAGAAAATATCTATGGTTTAGGTATATGCCCTAAAGTACTAGAGAGGATACTCAGACAGGAGAAAAAGCATTGCAAAAATAAAAGCAAGAAATATACATGAACATGAAAGTGTAACTATTTTTCAAAATCATCTAGTGTCTCAGTTTGGAATACACTGTCTAATTACATTTAAAAATATTAATTAAATACAGAAATATCTTGTCCTTTTAATTACTGAATACTCTTAGGAAAGCAAACTCAGTATTTAGGTGTAAAAATATAAACATTTAAAAGAATATTTATACAAATTATTGCAAGAAAGGAAACCCTGCAGCTAAGTTCTTCCTGGTTGAACAGGCTAATCCAGCAATGTTAACAGGAAAGAAATGCAGATAGAAAAATCTGCATTTTTCACTACTAGTGGAAAAGATTTTAATTGATGAAAATGTTATTTAAAAGAAAGATTTAAGTTTGAAACTATTACCTTTTAAATAGCTTTCTTCAAATATATCTCAATTTAGGCTTCTACAAAACAGCAGGAATTTGAAGCATTCTGATTTCAATGGTTTGATTTAGGAGGATACAGTTGCAGTGAATTATTAAAATTTACTGTAAGCACTTGAATAAATTAATATAGATTTGTTTTGATAGCAGCAGTTGAAATTTGGCAGGGACTGTAACGATATGCTGATTTGCTTCTATAAGAGCTAATGCTGATTCATTTGAGATCTTCACAAGACTTTTTATATAATCTTTCTTGAGTATTACATTTTTTTTCCTCCAATGCAGTATAGTTTATTTTAACTATGGATGGATGATGCAATTTGATAAGAACATATTCCATATGAAGTTGAACCCTTTCTCCTTAATGTATTTTTGAATTACTGGTATTATGTCCATGTTCTGCTAGGTTCTCTGTTTCTGTTAGGGCAGAAAGAACAACTGATGGTTGTGATGGTGCATGCCACCCACATCCTTTCCTTGTTCCCCACAATGATTTCAGAAATGCTCATTAGGCCTTGGCTTTGACAAATAGCACCAGAATTAAGCTCCTCTTGATCCTCTCAGAAACACTGTCAGCTCCCAGGAACTAGTTCTGTCTAATGAGCTCCTGTTTTTTGACAAACAGCTTTGGTAACTTACATTTCTCGCCTGAAAAACAAGCCAAGTGGAACAACATTTTTGTTATTAAACTTTCAAAGAAAGTTGGGGACCCAAATTGCTGGCAGGATGGAAAATTACCATGTCTGAATCCAGTGCTCTTGCAACCACATGAACAGCCATTCTAAATGAGATGCTCTGAGCTCTCCTGGACTCCAGTGGGCTGTGACCACAAACCTCTCTCTGAGTGAGGCCTCTCAGAGACAGTGAACTCTCAAGTTTGCTGTGCTTGGAGGACTGAACAATGACAACAGAAACTGAGCTGATACCCCCACTCCTTGAGGCTCTACGTTTTGTCCATTGTAGAGATGCAAAAATGTGAGTACTTCACTGAATTTCAGGGGAATTTTTCACAGGTATATATCTCATGCATGCTTCTTTAGGTCTGTACGTGTGTGGCTGTGAATATGCAATAGAAAATGTATTATGAACATTGCTCTCGTAGATTCTTAAGTAACTTAGATTCCTAAGTAAGATAGTCCTTTAAATGAGTACTGTTGTGCTTATAATAAATTCCATAAAATCTTTTGTTAAATTATTTAAAACAGGCTATAAATTTACTATTTGTTAAGCTGAAGTGCTGCTAAAACCTTTAGGCCTAAACCTAAACCATTGGTCAAGTCCAGGGTGAAGTTTGGCAAGGGGGTCTACTCTGAACCTTGTGACTCAATGGGAGAGTCTTTCATTCCTTTTTATCCTTACCCTTTTCCGTCCTCACCGTTCTTAAATCCTCAGACTCCAAACAGATAATTTTTGGTTGATTTTAGTTTTAGATTGATTGATTTTTCTCTGTGTGCTTTAGTAAGTAGTAGAGTGAATTTTTACTACAGATCTTGTCACTCTTTCACTTTAATACCGTACCTGGTTTTGCTGATGCATTTGCTGATCCTTTGAACAACCTAAAACACTCATTTGCAACAAATGGTCAGAGAGATGATTCTTTCCCCTCTAGTGTAAATGAGTTAATACTGGAAATATTACACAAAAAACCACCCTCAAAATTGAGATGGTTTTTCTGACACAAGAATTCAGGTTAGTCAATATTACTTTAGAATGGAATTTCTTCTACGAGAAATGTATGGCTACTGTCTTTGGAAACACCAAGTGCTTTCCAAAAAAGCAGTTTCTAATTGCGTGGTACATGTCACAAGAGATATGAAAACCTAAGCAAAATCATCACTTCGCAAATTGAGTTTTCAGCTTGAGGTGATGAAGATGAAAGTTGTTCTTTGTCTCTAGTTATTATCAAGGAAAGGTACGGAAGACCTCATAATGACAGACTAACACAAATGCTATCTGCTAAATGACTATTTTTCACACAGTTGCTAAGCTTTGATGTGAATTTATGCAGCCTGTGTGAAGACACCTTAGTGAAATATGACTTGAGTTGTATCTCTGTACTTTAGCAAGTGATGGCATGTGCTACAGACTGGAAGGCATGCTATAGACCAGCACTAACCATGACTTTCTTTGGTGCCAAATTCCTACATACAAACACATCATGCACTGAACTTGACATCTGTCACAGCAGCTCAAATGATGAGAAGACCCTAAGAAAGAAGAGAAGATTTAAAGATACATTTGATCCAAGAGAGAATGTTACTGTTGGAAAATAGCAGGCAGCGTAACAGTCATGATGTACAGACTTCACAGAAAAGAATTTAATTTCCCCTGGAAAATTATATATAAAGCATAGTCTCATTATATTATGGTGTACAGAGTTTTCCAAGGCTGAAACATTGTGATATATTTTGGAGCTAGTGTTTGTCATTAAGTTTTTATTCCATACTACTGAAAGCATTAATTCAACTACTGCTTAAGTGACATTTATTTGTCAAATTATCATTGTTATTTCAAGAGCAATTCTGACACATACAGCAGTTAAACATTTTTCTGCAAACAGTCATAATGAGGGAAAAATGAGTGTTCGATATCATAGAAACATAGAGTACTTTGTATTGAAAGGAATCTTTAAAGGTCATCCAATTCCCAAACAATGATCAATGATATCTTCAAATAGATCAGGATTCTTAGCACCTCACCCAGCTTAAATTTGAATGTTTCCAGGCATGGAAACAATTCAAGATGCCACATTTCTTTGGGCGACCTCTTCCAGTGTTTCACCACCATCATGATAAAAAAACCTAATGTATATTCATATTTATTGTTATAATGAAGACTTCAATGTCTTTATATTATGAAACACTAGAAGACCTATTCTCCCTTCAAATGCACAGTGCAAAATTAGTGTGCATTAACTTATCCTGCATTTTTACTAGAGTTCTACCCCATTCTTTTCTATCTTTACTAGAGAAATAATAAATAAAATTCCTAATCGAGGAAAAACAGATAACACCAACCAGCAATTAACATAAATTGTAAAAAACCTCACCACTTCAGCACCAAAGTGCTGCAATCAATTATGTTTTCAAGTAATTTTGACTTTTTTTAACACTATAAATCAGATTAGTTCATGCTACTTATCAGGTACTCATGGATGCATAAGATGACCATTAACACTTATTTCTTTTTCCAGCTTTTCCTAGATTCCAGCAATTCATGTTTTTTAGATGGAGTTTTCTTGATTCCCATCGGAACAAAAGGATTCTGTCATTAGCAAGATGCTTGTGTGACCTTCAGAGCTGTGTCTCCAATTTCTTCCTAGCCTCTTGTTGATCTATTCAGCCTGCAGTCTTTTGGGACAATGATGAGCTACATATTTCTCAAGAACAAAGTAACAAAATAATGTGCTACTCTCAGTTGGAGTACAAATATAATTCTAACACAATTAATAAAAGTAATAAGCCCCAACCAATTATATAGACCATATTAAAGGCTGTAAAACTGGGCAAATTTTGACTTGTTCTAATCTACAATGGCAGATTAGTCTATATAGGAATCTCCATAACTTATGCTTTGCCAGAGGCTCTCATATGCTTTTCCCTGGATTTATACCATTATCCTTTGAAAGAAAACCTATTAAAGCGACCAGTATGGGAAAAGCAGAATTAATATTTACCACAATTCTTGCTTGCCATCCTATACTCCATAAGAAAACATGATCTGGTTTCACAATAGTAAATTTTCCTTGAAAATACTTCTTTATAAACCCATGACACACAAACTGAATCTTGGAGCATGAGCTGCAGGAATAAAAATACATAAGAATCCAGACATAAGTACCATTTTTTTTTTATTTTTTATTTTTTATTTTTTAAAGTGAACAGGAGAGAAGCAAGTATTTAAACATTTCTAACTTAAGTTGAGCTTACAGTTTCTTCAAATGGACAAAGCATGCATAGTAAAAGTAAGGTCTACATGAAGATGTATAAAAACAAAATATTTGGATCCTTTTAGTGTCTTAATATGGCTTCAAAATGCCATAAAGTAGAATCAAATTATGCTTTGTTGCAGCACTGGTCAAAAAAGAGTTTAGAGAAAAACAAAACAAAACAAAACCCACAAAAAAAAGGGTTTTTTTTTTGTTTTTGTTTTCTTTTTTTTTTTTTTTTCTTTTTTACTTAAAGCAGTTAATTGCAGCTTTCCCCAAGAATCCATTTTCCAAATTTTCTTATCTGCTATTTATTTTACAGATCAAGCAGGATGGAAATGCTATTTTTTTCCTCACACAAAATTATGCTGTTTTTCAAATCATATATCTTACCTCTTTTCTCTCAATTTTTTTAGTTCCCTCATTACTTCTCTTATTTACTTCAATATTATTCTTAGTTTATGTTTAGGATGAAAGTTATGTCACCTAAGTTTTCTAATCAAATGCCCAATCCTTTTAAATCGCCCAGTATAATTAACCACACAAAGTCACTTCCAAGGAGCATTTAATTCCCCGCCAAGATAGGAATTTTCCACAAGTTTCAATTTTCTCCACCACTTGTGGCACTGTGGCTTTGGCTCCTTCTCCTGAGGTAATTTACACTAGCACAGCTGCAGTCTTGCCATACTCCCTCCCCTTGCTCCCACCTCCTCCCTTCAGCAAACAAGCAGGTTTGAGGGAACACATCAGCGGAGAACCAACCACAAGGCACACTTGCAAGGGGAATATGGCAGCCTGAGTTTTGCCCAGCTTTTAAAGCACTGGTTTTTACCAGTAAATTAACTCTAGTTCTTGAAATTCTGTCCAGGCCAGATCTTGAAAGGACCCAATCTCTTCAGATCTTCAGAAGTAATTATTCCAGGCTGGTAAGCATTCTTCTGCCAATGTTTTTTTGTGTTCATTTTCCAGACAACTGTGAAATAGTGTCCTGTTGGTGTTCCAAGGGTGGCTAACTCCACTTTAATCTGCTCCTGATACTTGTTATGTGCCTCCAGAACTGAAAACACATCCAAATTGTTAGTATTAATCATTTGCTAAAGTAGAATACCTTTCCAACTGCTTGTAAAAATAATGGTGCTCATACATTGTTGCAGCATACAATTTGTAGCATAAATCGTAGCAAGTTATTTTATTGATACCTATAGACAAATAAGACTGTCAGGGGAGTCCAATATTCTACCTTGTTATGCATTGAGATGTCACTATTATTGCTTCAAAATATCTGTTGTTCTATCAATTCTAAGACTTTTTAACATCAGATAAATATTTTTGAGGCATTTCCACAGATGTACAAAGTAGCTGATATGCACACTTAATTTTCAATGGAACAAAACTATCTACAACATGAGCTAGATTTTACAGATTTCTGTCTCTCCAGAGGCTTGTAATCATAGATAAGATTGCTAACATTGGTTGGTAATAATTTCAAGTCAAGAAAGATGTTTTCTCTCTTGGTGATGAAGTCAAGGTAGTCTGGTTTGAAAGAATAAAAACAATACCAGAGTAAGTATCAGTCCTAAAAAGAAAGTAAATTTGTCTACAAATAAACTCACACATAACAGAACTGCATTTACCCCAACTCCCACAATACTCTTACCACACACAGATCTCAACTCCAAAAAATACAGATTCAAGAAGAACTTGAGAACACTGCCTAAACTGATGCTGACTGCTGCAAGATGTACTGCAATCAATGCTCACATCTATGACCCAGATGTGCTAGTTTTGACTGGGTTACAGCTAATTTTCTTTACAGTGCCTAGCATGGAGCTGCATTTTGGATTTGTGCTGAACAAAATGATGATGACATAGAGATGTTTTCCCCTTCACTCAGCAGGACTTACACAGAGCCAAGGTATTTCCCACTTTTTGTACTGCCACACTACTGAGGAAACTGGGGGTGCATGGAAAATTGAGAGGAGACACAGCTGGGACAGGTGACCCCAGCTGAGCAAAGGGATATTCCAGAACATATGACATTATGCTCATGCATAAAGTGGAGAGAAAGAGAGAGGGTGTTTTTTGGAGTGATGGAATTTGTCTCCTCAAGTCACTGCTACGTGTGATGGGGCCCTGCTTTCCTGGGGTTGGCTGAAGCCCTGCCTTCCCAAGGGAAGAGGTGAATGAATTGCTTGCTTTTCTCTGCTTGCGTGCACAGCTTGTGCTTTCTCTATTTGGCTGTCTTTATCCCAGCCTGTGGGTTTTCTAGCTCTTACCCTTCTGATTCTCTCCCTGACCTCACTCGTGGGGGAATAAGAGAGCAGCTCTGCAGGGCTTGGTTCCTTGCTGGGGTTAGACCATGACAGTCCTTTCTGGAATACAGTGCAGGGGCACAAAATGTTGAAGGTAATGCCAGATTCGTATCCTAACTTTATCTCCAATACTTAATTAGGGTATCTTTGTTTCTCTGTACTTAAATTTTCTTTTTCTGCTGCTCATGCACGACTGACACACATGATTCAGAGTCTCATCTCAGAAGCAGATTTTGTAAGCTGATAACCTGAATTTCCTACTTCAGTTCTATACTGTGAAGATTAAACCATTAGGACATTCATCATGGATCTGCATTTGTGAATATGCAGACATTGGCTGATATGTAAAAGTGGCATGCTCAAGTTTGAATTAATGATCTTGCACTAGCTTTTACAATCTTTAAGGAATGGATCATGCAATATAATTTCCTACCTATGGTACAGTTAGATCAGAATTTAGCCTCACTTTATTGAAAAGAGAACAACATCTAGGTAATGCCATTTTCCTTCTTTTCTGAGTGTGAGAAAAGTATGAAGAAAATGAAACAATTTGAAAGAACTTTACAAAATAGTATGTGGAAGAGCATTTTTCTATTTTCTCCTTTTTATTCATTACCTCGTCTACATCATTCATAATTTTTTAAATGATAAATGGAATTAACAGTGAATTCAGATATGTGTTAATTAGTCTGAGAATCTTTCTTCTTCCGCTCTTTTAGTTTGTCTCATATATAGTAACCTCTGTAAAGATGAGCAAATACTAGCATCTTGCTTTCCTAATGGGTAACAGAGATAGATAAAACTCAGAAATTTAATTTTGGAGTTTAATGTTGTATTCCATATGCAAACCCTTCTCAAAGAAGCTGCAGATGAAATTGTCATAGGAAACTAAATCTACCCAAGAGCAGGTGGAATACTATTGAAGCATATCTCTTATGCAGGATGTGGAAAATATGCAATTATGTTACAATCTCTCCTCACTTAAGCATGTTTCATCAATAAACTTACACATCTTGGTATCTATCCAGAAAGAACCCCAAACAAGCCTTCTGTAAGTAGACACTCTTGTATACTGCCACAGATGGGAGAGCATGTTCTCCACAGTCAAAACACCTCCCACAATCATCTTTTAGCTTGTGAATATAAAAAATGGTGGAAGCTGAATGTATTCTCTAAGGAAGCTAGCAGAAGGAAGAAAATTATCAAATCAGATGGGGTTTTTGTCATGTTTATGAAAAGGAGAAGTGTGAAGGAAGCAGCTGTAAGTAAGGAGTAAAAATAAAAAGATGGGGAAAATATTTAAAACATTTTTGTTCACATTTATTGAAAAAAAAATCTAGTAAAACCTACAGAAAGCTGAAGGTCTATTTTGAACCAGTTCTGGATAAATATTCTGATAGCAATGTCTTGGGTTTTTTTAATCCGTCCTATAAACACTGTCATGTTTGCTATTTGTGTCTTGGCTTTCCAGGTTGGAAACTCACACTTACAAATTTCTGGTTGAGCATTTACATCTTGAGAAAGATGAAGTTAAATTCAGTGGGAACCTTTCAGTGAGTGATATTTTAAGGATTTCAAGGTGTGCTGTCCATATTTTGTGCCCAGGTCAGTGTCTAGCCTGAAGACATTTGAATATTAACTGAAAAATGACTTTTTGATAACTGAAACACAGAAGAATGTATTTAAAGGGGGTAAAAAAATAAACCCAAAAGGATCTCTTTTGGAAAGGGGTGAGAATGATGTCAGATGAAATTAAAAATCCACTAAAAAGTTCAGAGCAGCTATTGCTTGGTCTTGTAACGATGACAAAAGGATGCAAAGGAAGAGTTCCCAGGAACAGAATGCTAGAAATAGTTATTTGTTTGAGAACTAATTGTTCAAAGAGATTCAAACAGAAACTGTAATAGAGTATAAGTTTAAACAATAAGTTGGTGATAGTAGGTAGTATGAAAATATAACCTAGATTTACCAGAGTTGATTTTAATACTAAAAAGCACAGCCTCAGGGAAATTTGTATATGTAAATGATAATATAATGAACTATCAAGAGTAAGATCAGCATTAGGAATTTTGTCATAGGCATGAGTGATCAAGCATGGGTGTCCAATCACTTTTGTTTGTGAAAGAAGCCTGCTTTAGGGACAACTGGAATTTAATGTTGAGGGCTAGACGGAACCACAGCAGTGGATGTGGAGGTAACTACTGCCTCAGGAAAACAATTGTGTTTTTGAAAGGCACTTTCTTTCTTCACTTACCATTTTCATATTTCTTTCAAGGGAATAGGCAAAGTGAAAAAGATACTAGCCCCTGAATAATATTTCTGCAGAAGCAATCAGGTGGTATCCCAAGCCTCTTCTACCTGAATGTTCAAATAACCTGCTTCTTTTGTCTTTAGATGGCCTAGGGAGCCATTCCCTACATCTCCCATCCACTGCAGAAAATCTTTGTTTCTCAAAAAACTTTCCAGGTTTACCACATATCTCTGAGTTTCAGTTTTTCTTCTGCTTTGACTCTCCTAACCATAGCAAAGTTACCATTTCTTTCCCCTTCAATTCTTCCACCTACTCCTTTTTCCCCATTTCCACGTTCCACAGAACACACCCTCTGTAACAGCCAAAGCTGCTGAGCTGTCCCTGCTTGTTCTGCCTCCACCACCTCAATTTCTGGCACAGCCCATGCCACCACACCTCCAGCAGGTACCTATTTTTTCCTGGGCACCTCAGCTGGTGCACCCCAATCTTCTTCCAAACATGAGCCATGGACCCATACTCTGAAAGGCATGGCAGATGTTTCAGACAGTGGAAACAACCTCCTCAAGTGACATTCTGAGGGCAGAAAGAATGACACACAAATTAAAAAATGGGTGGTTTCTGATCTGCCCTCCTTCCTATTTTATCAATTAACTGAAGTGCTTTGTGTACCACTTTGCAGCAGTTTCAGGTCGCTCTTGAGTCAATCTAGACATATTGGCTGTCAGTCTTTGCTCCTTACTCTTTCCTGCCACTGTTTGGCCACTGCTAAGAAAATAAAAAATAGCAGCTAGACATTTAATGCTTCTATCCCATTTTCTCCTTCTGGTAGAAGGCCATGCAAGGAGGCAACTGACAATTTACTCTCTTCTAGGATACAGATGCTGAACCACAGTCTGGCCTGGTACATTTGGTATCGCTGCACATCACAAAGGATTTACAACAATACATTTTGATTAATCAGTCTCCAGAGCTTCATCTGGAATTAATACTACACACAGCTACATTTAGAATTATTTTTAAATCAAGTGTGCCAGTGTAGCATTTTCCCCTCACTCAGTCTTTGAATTTGGCAATAAAACTGGATGAATTTTTGCCAAGGTGATTAATTTCATCCAGACCTCTAATTATATGTGGGCAATTAAGGCAAGAGATGGGGGCAGTTGAACAAGTCAAGAGGATTTTATAAATAAAAATTTTTTGAGTATAATGGAAAGCAATAGCTACCAAGTAAAATTACATAAATAGAGAGCTAATGTTTGCTGAAGAAAAATAAAAACAATAAGTGACCTTTCTGCAATTATGCAGGTTGATTTGCTGGATGAGAAAAATGCAGAATCTGGAATGAAACAGGAAAGGGATTTCAGAGTCATAAAATCCAAGCATACAGAACAAGTAAATTCTGCTACTCTAAAACAAAAACTGTACCTTGAGTTCAACACGAGCTGAAAGACCACATTTGTCTTTAACTTTAGATGTTTCCCATTGTTCTGCTTCACCTGGGTTCCAGTGACATGGTGCACTAAGCTACATTTGGCAAGGGTGATCAAGGACCTTTGAAAACCATCATTAGCTGGTTTAAGTCATCATAACAGTGAACTCTAATTTAAAATTTATTTATCTTTATTTACTCTTCTATTTCTTCTACTAACAAAATATCTCTGTTGTGAAAACCTCGTGAGTTTCTTAATATATCAAATTTTATCTCTGTTAAGAACTATTGCACAGTAACCATTTCAAGAAAACAGAGGAGAGCTCTGTACAGACTGAGCCCTATATTCTTTAGGAAAGAAAAAAACAACTTAAAATCAGCAGGTGTTTGGATTTACAGAGGGTGCAAATTTTACATTTGTGGTTTAAAAAATGAAACATGATAATCATCCCTTAGTTGTCTTTCAAGCACTTACTCAAATAAATAGTGTTAGAATAACAATTCACTTCCTTAACTTTATTGATACAGCACCACAAATCAGGTGTAACATTCTCAAAATGACCTGAGAAAACATTTTTATATCTGTTTTTCTGATGTTGTGAGTGATGTTTCTCCATATTTTGCTTGAACTAATTCATTTCCACCAGAAGACATTTGAAGACAAATTGAATCATTTTCTGAGTCATGTTTAAAATAACTGTGTGAGACTGATTTTCCATTCTTCTGAAGTGTGTATAGTCATTTCAATGGTGCAGAATGGTCCCACTTAAGCAATCTACTTAAAGTACATGCTTGACTAAGTGTGTGAATCGTCCCATTGATTCCAAAGGAAGTATTTACATCTTTAATGAGAGGCACACTTGGGAAAGTCAGGCTGAATCAGAGCTGTAGCAGGACTCAGTCTCTCTCCAGCTTGTATACTGGCACTTCATGCCACGCATCCACCTATTTGTAACACCTGCCTAGGCTGAGTGAAAGGGTGACCAGGCTGCTGCTTCCAGGCCCCAAACACAACAATCCAATCTACAATAGGCTGTCTGAGAGATGCAGCACTCTTTTGGACAGATAAACACCATTATTCTAGCTGGTGGTACGTCTATGCTCACCCCTATACAACACCATTGTATAAAATCTCTAAATGTACAACATTGTGCAAAACCATTCAGCTAAAGAAATACCAAAATGAAAGAAGAAGTGCAATATTTTGCATGTAATTAATAAGGTAACACAAAATTTATTAGTAAGGTATAGAAATGGCTGAAGCATGACCAATCTTAGATTATATCTTTGGAACACCATTTCCATGTTCAGAGCAGGATTATCCTGTTTCTACAACCAAGGTTCCTGGAAAGGCTAAAGCTAAACAGCATTAAATACCTGAAACAGAATGAATTGTATATCAGATCATTTTGCATTTCAAATTTGTGTGTAATCAGCTGTGTTCACTAAATTTAGGTGCTAGTGATTCTTACAAGATATACACAAAGAGCAAAGACAAATGAAGGGCTGGTAGATAAAGTAGGTTTAAATGTATTCTAACTGAATCTCTAATAAGCAATAGTAATAGCATTTGAAAGATTTATTTGCTCTATAGTTTAGTTACGTTTCTTTTAGTATCTTCTTACAGGTGTTTTAATTTCATATAAAGCAGAACATGGAAAAATACATTACAACTGCATTAAATCTATGAGTTTTGAATATTTTTAAACTAACTTTTAAGTAAACTTCTTTTAAACCTTTTAGAATTCTAGGTACACAAATGATGTCTTAAATAGAAGCCCTGTTTACCTCTCCAAACCATTAAGTTGCACTGGTGTACACAGATCTAACAAATAGCTTTGACATTCTCTGCTCTTTTAATATTACTCTCTGCAGTCCCATCTCTCTTTCATCACTTGTTCCACTGTGCAAAGACATTTTGCTGCTTTTATGTCATGACCTCAGCCCCACAGAAATGAAAACAGGGAACCACAGGTTGGCTGAGGATTGCCTGGGGAAGGATCTCTGCTTCCATCTATTGATGAACTGCTGGAAGAGAGGAAGAAGGCTTTACTCATTTCCCTGTTTTCTCTATTCTCAGTGGGAGTTTTCTGTACAAACGTCCTCTGGGCCCAGAGTTACCCTGCTGTCCTCACCTGTGCCACAGAAAAATGAAGTGAGACCTTCTGAATGAGCTAGTGGTGTTTTCCAGCTGCTATATCCTAGATCTATCAGCCTTATTGCCTGGCAGAAAATATCAACCAAAGAACATGTCCCATGACACAGTCCAGTCACTGGTAAGGCTCAGGGACACCAGGCAGCTTCCCTACGACCAAAATCACAACTAAAGGCAATATCACCACACAGAGAAAACAGTATCACTTGAAATATTGCTCTAAATGTAACAGTCTACCAGGAGAAAGACAGAAAGCAATGCTCTACATAGATTTACGCCGAGCAAAATAAACAAAAAGATAATTACTATTCCCAAATGTTTAAGTGAGAGCAAAAGTCAGGACATTGAACTCAAGAACTGAAAGACATTTAATCCTTGTTCTTCTTGTTCAAATCTTACACCAACATAGTATTGGCTAATATGAAATCAGTAGTTCAATAATATTTCTTTCCTAGTACTACACGTAACCACTACATGTTGCCTTTTCTCATTACTCTTTTTCCTTGTATGTATCATTGTCTCTTAATATCTACCTCCTCAATATTTTTTCTAATAATCTTAATTATCTTCTGGTTTTTTATGTCTTTTATCTGTATTCAGCTTTATTTATTCCACTTCAATTGCTATTATCCCATCTCCATCAATATTTCCTTAAATATTGTAACCACTTGTCTATCATTTTATTTTTTCTCCTCAACCCACTGCTCTTATCCTTTGATTTTTTCTTCTTGGCATTAGTTATTTGCTGTTTCAAGAGAGTCCCTTCACACCCTTGCTCCTTGGAATCCCTCCCAATTTATCTTCACTTGTTGGGCCAGCATGTTTACTTCAAGCAGTCACCCACAAGGGCAGTAGAAATCTTTCTACTGCCAGCAAAAGGAGTCTCTCAGTCTTCATGTGGTATATGGATCTGTATTCAAGCTGGTACTACACACTAAATTAGACAGAAGATTCCTACCATCTGTTCAGAGTAGCTGTAAAGAGTGCACAGACACTGGTTTGACTGCACAGCGACAAATTGTACTGGTCTTGGTAACCCCCGAGATTATGCTACACAGTGAGCACCATCTACTGGCTTCCAATTATTTATACGTGTATGTAGATATAAAGCATCTCTCTATTCTTGAACTGAAAAATATTTCTTTTTTAAAGAATCATAATTTGTTTTGTAGATCTGCAATTAGTTTTTTGTTCACATCACTACATGATAATAGCTCCAGTTCTGGCTGGAAGGGAAAAAAACCCATTATATTTAAAATACATTATTTTAAATTAATGTAAACATACATGTAGTTTAACACACAAAATTTGTGGATAAATATACAAACAAACAAACAAACACATAGTAATGGTAATCTTGGCTTTAAATCACTTCCTCTCCACTTTTATCTTAGGAAGCCTACCTAAAGAAAAAAAAGGTGCTTAATCTCACAGTAATAACTGCAGATACTGCAGCATGAATATAAGTATTAATATTATGAAAATCTCTTAACTACAGAAAGACTCTGAAGAGGGAGAGATTTTGAAATACAAATTTAATTTGGACAAGTATTTGGTACATATGTATCAAAGGAAGAGCTGGACAGTTTTCTAATCAGAATGATTTTGTAAGAAAAGCAGTTTTTACAAGCTCAGAATGTTCTGAAGGAAGCTTTGATTTTCTTCTAAGCCTTATACTTTATGTGAGTAAAAACCAAAAAATCTGTTGTAGAAAAAGGAATTTATTGTATTTAGTTTTCTTCTTATTCAAATAACATTATTTCATGCCATTCAATTAGCATGGTTTAACATCAAACTGGCTTTACCAATTATACTTTTTTTTTACATAATAGAAGTGATAAAATTTGAATTTGATGATGGTTGGGGTCTGTTTAATCTCAGTTGCTATTGTTTCACTCTACAGACAAATTGTTTCGTTTTTATTTTAGCAGTAAGCATGCAAGAGTTTTAGTCCGATTTTACTAATGGAAAAGTTAGAAAACACTCTTATTTGGATCTTATGCTTTCCAGAAATATAGAGGTTGCAGAGATAAGATTTCCCTTTCAGTTTCTTGCATAAGGAAGGCTGTCAGGACACTGTCCATACTACAATACTTGACTGACTGTGCCCAGGAACTTCCCCCAAATATGGGTAGCATGGAGTAGCTTGTCGGATTTTTGGTATTCAAAAATTATGATCATATTCTCTTATTCTCCACCACAGGACATGCTGCAGTGAGCTTAACATTGGGAACAACCCTTGGAGTTATATCAACCTCAAGCTGTTCCAAGAAACTGTTTAGGATTCACTAATTTGTATTTAGGGAACATAGGAATAGTTTTGTAGACTAGGCAGTCATATTTCAGTGTGTAGAAATGCTTGTTGATTAATCTGCTAGCATAGACACAGCTGTAGAGGTTTAAAAAATGAAACTAATCCTAGTGACAGGCTGATTGAGATGTACTTCCCAAAGCTGAATATTATGTCACAGGAAACCTGGAACAGGTTTAAGGTGCACTAATTGCCTCATTTAGGGCATACAGGGGAATCTACAGGGGTTTTATTCAGTGTTAAGGAAAAATTACATCATTGTGCTTGACATCATTGACATGTATATGCCAATCATCAAATTAATTCAGAGCAGTGACTCTGGACTTTATAAATATGAATCACAAAAGAAATACATTCAAGGATACTCTCCTGATATTCATCACCAGTTAAACTGTGAGTTTCAATGTATTTTGTCATATCATCTTATTTCAAGAGATAATGATACATATCAAACCAGTTCTGTTAAAATTCTTGTGAAAACACACTGGTTTAACTAAAAACTTTCACATACTTTTAAATGGATGATAACACTGCAAAACACCTAACCTTAAGTTGGACAAAAGAAGTCTATGTATTTTAGCATATCTGATCCAGAAAAGTAAAGGCCACAGTCTGGAAATAAAACCAGCATAGTGCATAAATACAACCACTGCCAGGATTTCTCAACATTTGTTTCTGGATGAAGACATTATTTCCAGAGCAAAGATTAGTTTTCCTCCCTAAATGCCAGTTATCTTCTGAACCCTGGAAGACTTCTGTGGGACAATATACACAAGGACACTTGGGCTAACCCTGTGTCACCCCTACAGCTGCAGTCTTACAGCTATTCTTCCCCCTGAATTGAGATAATGAGTTAAGCTTGCATCCTCTCCTGTCATTCTATCCTTACTAAATTTTCCTCAGCATAAAATATTCTTTTAAGTAAAATATTTTGTTGGTCTAAAAAGCTATTTAATTATACTGCATTATACTAGATGAATGCAAATGAATTATCAAAAATGCTACTGAGATTTAGCAGTGAATTTCTATACAGCTCTATTTCTTGTGCCAAAAGTAATGAAGACCTTCCCTTTTCAATTTTAAATTTATAAAGAGAAAACACAAATGAGCATATATATTTTATACCATACCATACCCTTCTCAATTAGCTAGTGAGAATAAGCCTTCCTCTGACTGATAATTCTTCTGAAGACTCTCTTTCCATGCTTCCACATAAGATTGTGTGTTTTTAAATTGATTTGTGCACGCATTCCAAAGCTCTGGCAAGGCACATTAAAAAAATTGCAATAGAATATACATCAATATTTAAACACATTAGATACTCTTGAACTTTTACCTTGAGCAGTTTCTTTGATTTGCATCAAAATGTATTTCTTTAAAGGCTGAGAAGAGACTGGAACATACACACTCTAGATACAGGCATGCTTAATTCTTACTTTAAGGAACATTTTAGCTAGATAAAAAGTTTCAGGTTCAAGACTTGAACTAAATGGAATATTAAGGGCTAGTGCCTCAGTAAGTGTAATACATACAAGAAGCAGAAAGCAAGGAGAATTATTTTATGAGAGTTTAACCTTTTAAATTTCCTCAAAATATTTTGCAGCAGTGCAATTTTTTTAATTTGAAAACTGCATTTTTCAGTTTTCTTTCAAAGTTTCTGAATGAAGAACAAGAGTTTCTGTGAATATGAAAAATTAAAAGTAGCTGAGAAGCCCTGCACCTTCACCCCAGGGGCACCATTACCTTAGCTAATCAATTCTATTAATGCTCAGGTAGCATGACAAACTGCCTGAGCATCAAGAGACTAAATTCTGTAACTCTATTGCTTGCCAAAATTATGCAGGCTACTCCTGGCACGTCCTTGCCATTTCTAAAACTACACCTTCTCATCTCCACTGGGACTGAAAAGGCTCAGGAAATGCTAGATTTCTGTTGAATGACAGTGTATAAATAATTTCTTAGACATAAAAAAAGCCCCTAGGTATTACCCATAAGCAATGACTGCAAACTTCAATATTACTTGATATAAAATTCTCATGTAGCTTCACAAAACAAATAGATCAGGCATATATTGTTAAAAGACAGAATCTGACTGGTTTTGTAAAACTGTTTTTTACAGCTATCATAATTCCAAATTTCCCCCAATTTTTATTGCCAGCACACTCAGCAACAGAGTTATGTTTCCTGTTGAAAGTTATGAGATAGCACCACCACAGGTACTTTTCATACCTCAAGACTGATCGTACAGACTCTAAGTTTTATTTTCAATAAACTAAAGTGGCTGCAGAATTAACATGTACAATTCAGAAACCCAGAAGACTGTAACTTGTGAGAAGAATTAACTTCTCTACTGGTGCATGCACACTTCAGATGTAGCTGGGAAAGAATCAATACAAGATCCACAATTAAAATCCCCAGCTATATTACACAAAGTTGGACCTTATCTCACACTATCTGGGGTTTCTACAATTTGACAAAAACTGGCATTGTTTAGAATAAAGAACTCAAACAATACATGCCAGATGCACCTAAACTGCAGGTCAAGATGTAGTAACACGATGTACCACACCTGACTGTCCCTCAACCTCTCAGGGTAGTGACCTTAGAAATTAACCTCTCACCAGCAATTGTCTCAAGGCTGTAGACTGGCAGTAGCACTGCATCTTGATATTGTGCTGTTGGGAGGGCAGTATGATCAAGTAAAAAAATAAAAATTATCTTCTAAATTGCAAAAATGGAAAGCTACCAGAAAAGAGAGACCTCTCCATTCTAATGTATTGCTTAAAATGTAATTATTCTCAAGCTTGTAAATCAGCTTGAGGACCCCCCAGATTATTTAATGGGAAATCCAGATCTGTACTCCACAACAAAAATAAATACGTGAGACTAATGAACTCCATAAAAGCAGACTAAAAAAATATATATATTATTATTATTATTAACATTAGGTTTAGTGACTATTCTGATTCTGAATAACATGAAATTCAAATTTACTTATTTGATCTACAGGTCTGGCATCTCACCGTGGAAGCTGGATGCAGAACAAGTTATTAGCTAGTCGGGTCAGTTTGTTTGCAGGCACAGGACAGTTCCCCACAGCTTTTCTATTATGCAGCACTTAGAATCCAAATCAGAGGGCTTTCATTATATCCACAACACATATTATTTCAGCATTACAAATTGTCCCTGATACTCATTGCCTCCTTATTTTCATCTCTCTCTGTCTTGTAACAAACTCTGTACCTGACTTAATTTTCTTTGCTCCAGGGTTTGAAAGCCACTTGGTATAACGTGGCTGTTCTCAGTCAAATGCTGCTAATATTCACTGTAACCAAATTTCTCTGCTAAAATGAGCTTTACACATTTTGGATTGAAACTTGTCATTATTAGGAGTGAATGTTAAAATAATCTGACTCTGTAATGCTATTAGAAAACCAGGGCAATTAGACTTCAATGATTTGTGATTAAAATCTTAGGAATGCAATTTTTTCTAAATGGCAAGGATAGGATTTCAAAAGTTTTTTTTTTACTAAAGCCTGTCACAGATAAGGTGGACAGGTTGAACTTTTTTAAGCAACCCCAAGTATCCAGCTGTCAGGTAATATTTTCTTAATGAAAAGATTTTTCATAAAAAGAAGTAGGAAAATCACTGCTATATGTCCAGTTAGAGTGGCAAAACCCCACAGTACACATTTATAGTATGTGCATTTACTTGAGTGTGTAAAGAGAAACCTGAATTCACACTCTGGATGTGTTTGATGAACATCTACCTAACATAAGTGCAGCTACTGTTTAACCATTCTAAATTAAAAAAAAAAAAGGTAAAAATTGAACTGTATTTGTTAGCACATTAATGAACAAATTTTAAGAGAATACAGGACTTTTGACAGCACTTTGAAAGAAATTAGAAAATAAGGCTCACTTAAAAGTTGCACGGAGGTGTAGGTGGGTTTCCCATTGATGATGCCAACCAGAATCTAAGATACCTGAAAAATATGCAGGAAGGTCATAAGCAAATGGATAAATCCAGAATAAATTAAAGCAGGTGCAATCCCACTATGTACTAAGCAAAACAGAAGAGATGGAACTAATATTTATATTACTTATCTATCTTTATGATTAAACTTAATTTGCTTACTGTTAATTAGATTGGATATGAGAACCTAGGGAAATTTGCTTGAGGAACATCACATGTAAAGTACATAGCACTAACCAAAATGTAATTAATTCTATAACACAAATCCTAAGAAATCATAACTGCACTACAAAGCACGTTTGGAAGTGATAGCACATCTTTCAAAGAGTGCAAGAGCAACATCAATATAAGAAAAGAAATCAAAGCTCAAAATGAAAATTTTCGGGTCAAAAAACTCTCCTGCTATGTCCTCTTCCCATCACTGGTGGGGAAGATCAGAGCCTGACCCAGGTGCAGGACCTTGTAGTTGACCTTGTTGAATTTCACAAGGTGTGCATAGGACTTTCTCTGAAGCCTGTGTAGGTCCCTCTGGTTGGCATTCCTCCCCACCAATACGGCAACCACACCACACAGCTTGGAGCAATGGTGAAACTTGCTGAGGATGCACTCAATCCCACTGTCCATGAGACTGACAATAATGTTTAACAGCACCAGTCCTGTTACCAACCCCTGAGGAACCTCAGTCAGCACAGAACCTCTCTATGTGTCTGTTTAAGATGACAGTTTATTAAGGGATGTAAAAGTGTTTTAACCCTTAATATTCATCAGCTCAGTGGGTTTCATATTTTTGGTACCACTGGGATCACTCATGACAGCAGAGCTATAACAGAGGAGCATGCAGTGTGTATGAATAAAGCAGATAAAACCTCTTTCCCTGTTTGCAGCTCTCTTTTCTCATTGCATCCTTCAGCTGAACTCTGGTTCCAGGCATCACACATTTCTCTATGAGGCAAAGAGCCTGAGCTCCATCTCTGCTGCTTCCAGCAAATTTGTGTTTCATGACAAAAGTAAGCTTGCCCAAATTTCGAGCATAGCGAGCACTGGGAATTTTACTGACAAGTGGTTCTTGTGCTGTTTGCAGGTTTACTGATAACTGTGGCTAGACTTTCTGCAAAAGACTGAAAGGTTTCTAAAGCAGCAAAGCCCCACAGATTATTTGAATTAAAAATTCTAAACTTTTAAATAGACAAAACACCAGCCAATGCAGGGAAACAGGAGGGTTGACAAGTACTCCACACTGCAGCCTTGGAGGGAAGGCCTTTATCACAGCCAGTTCAGGGATATGTTTTCAGAGTTGCAGACACTTGCATAGCTCATGTCATCCCTAGTCTGGTTCTCAGTTCCCAGTCTTGAAAAGTTTCTTGACATCCTTGAGGTTCAGGCTTCAAACTGCAAATAGAAATTCTTCTCTAGCCTTACGCTTTAAATTCTTAAGTACTTTGCATATTGAGACACCTCAATAGCCTCTAAAAGAAGAGCATTTTCCCATCTCCTTCCAGATGATTTTATTGGACTCTCTAAAATAAACAGGAGCAAACAAAACCAGAGGGATAATAGGACCATAATCCACATTTGACTTGAGTCCTGGCCCTCTATACCCCTGCATTGTCACAGACACATTTTATGAAAAATCCTTTTGCTAGGATTTTTTCTCCTGAGAAGCTGAGAGGCCTCAGAAACAAATGCAAACAATAATTATCTACTGCTGTGGAATGCAACAGGTGGGTCTTTGATAGGTCCGTGTTGGTTGTTTCTAATTAATTGCCAATCACCGTCCAGCTTTCGCGGATGGGCTGGTCAGTCACAAGATTTTATTATCATTCCATTCTTCTCTTTCTTTTCAAGCCTTCTGATGAAATCCTTTCTTCTATTCTTTTACTATAATTTTAATATAATATATATCATAAAATAATAAATCAGCCTTCTGAAACATGGAGTCAGAGCCTCGTCTCTTCCCTCTTCCTGGGATCCCTGTGAACACCACCACACTGCATAGCATCAATTCATAATTAAACTCCTGGGCTGGAGCACTGCTATTACTGGTAGATCTGAATAACTCTTTAGTACTGTATTTTCTTCTTAACATGTGCCAAAATAGGATAGACTATGCCATGTAAATTCTGATTCTTTGCCTATTACTCCATCTCTTTCAAGTGTGGAATGCATCACATTCTTTTCCTGAACAACACTGTCTAACCTTCTAGTGTCTACAATTACTGCAAAGACATTTTATAAACTGAAAGCTTGTTCTGAGATGCTGGAACACCTTTCCATCCCTCAGGAAAAATTCTGCAGTCTTTTACCCCAAACAAGATACTTTTTGTCCATGAGTTCCCAAGTAGCTGGCAAGGGATACCTTCACAGGTATCTTGACCAGATAACAGAGTAAGCCTTCATGTCAGAGCCTGCATAAACGGCCCAATCTTGCTCAGACTATGTGCAGAAGTACCAGGTAGACAATGCTGACTTGAAAATAGCCTACCTAAAGGTCAAAGACAGAGCTCTTGCTTAAGTTCAAGCCTGAAGGCAAAGGGGGTGGTTACTGGTGGTGTGTGCCAGGCAGGAGGAGGAGCGCGCCTCACAGAACAGCTCAGCTGCTCAGCACTGGGCATGGCTGGGATGCACCAGCTTTACACTGCCACTGCTCCCAAATGAGAGGACTGTCTCTCAGCATAAGATTCCTCCTTTTCTTGTTTCTAACAGGGAAACTGTCTTAGAGGTGAGGAGCACAGCTGGTGCTCCGAGCAAAAGAGGAACATTGCCAGTCAGACAATGGCCTCATCTGGCAGTGCTGGTTTGTCCCTGGGATGAACTGCAATTGCTGCAGCCCTCTCTGTAGCTGAGAAGGTCACACAAGGAGCTGCAGTTTCAACTAGAGTCCTGCCAGAGCAATCTGTTATCAGGCCTGGAACAACAATGTGGCCCTGATACACCTCAACTATTGCTTGCTTCCCATCTGAGGATGCTGGAAATACCTTCTGCTCTGTCTCCAACACCTCTTTGTCCACTCTGTAAATCAGAACACAGAAGAAGGCACACTTCTGACCCTTTCCTTCTTGGGGCAGGTCAGCAGCTGCACAAAGCCTGAATGCCCCCTGACTTCAGAGAGGTCTACCCCTGTGCTCCTGGATAAAGTAATGAATAAGTCAGTCACCAGAAACTGTAGCAGATCTGACCAGGTCATACCGTTTCTGCTCTTCACCCTGAATCTCTGGTCTCTGTGTCACTGTATAGTCAGACAGTACACATATTTCCAGGGATGATTAAACCTTTTTCATAAGGCACCAGCATGACTCACAGTTATAAATTCTATTATAAGGATTCAATAAGAGATAGAAATCTGTGCACCCACAGACTCTCTTGAAAATATGCAGCTCTACACTTTTCAAAATGTAACCCACAATACAAGTCTAAATCACTGCAATTCATTTGAAAGTACTGGGTTTGAGTGATGACTAATTTACCCACCTGAAGGACTGGCCAAAAACAAAATTAAACTTATTTATTTTACAAATGCCAATGTGACAAAAACCTTATACACTGTATAAACACGTAATTCAATAATCAAATTGGTAGAAAGATTTTTTAATTAATCTGTAAAATTCTCCTCCATGGGTAAAAGGAGGAGGTTAAATTGCATGACACAATACTGCCTATGAACTCTGAGACATGAATAGTGTCTAAGTTTACATCACTGTCCAGAATCAGTGCAATACTACAACAGATTTGGGAATACCTTACTCCTCTTTCTCTCCAACACTAATTTTTTCAATTTAACCACAAAATCTTTAAAAAGTTGTTTCCAGCAAGTTCAACTAAGAAATAAGAATTGGATGTACATATCATAATATACCTATTATGTGTTATATATGTGATATTTATCTATCTATAAAATTCATAGATTGTATAAAAATTTATTAGAATTTTCTGTTTCTCCATTGGAAGGATAAAGTGAAATATGCCATACATGTGTTTAATTTATATGGTATGGTTGTATTATGAAAGAGTGATGTTACAGACCTTTAAGAAAGTTATATTTAAACAATAACGCACACAAATAATAACATAATGAAGCACTAGTAACATAATGAAACACTTAAAGAAATTCCAAATTGGTAGCAGATTATTTCATATCTTTTCCTCTGGCTTTCTCTTATAATTTTAAGAGTTCTCTCATTCTCCCAGATTATCTCATAAGCTTTGTTTAATTAATGTTGGAGGCTGATATTACATAATTTTTTTGGGAAATTCCTTCTAGAAGAGGTGTACATAACAAGAAAAAGTAACTTTGCTGTTTTGATTGAAATAGTGCACATCTATGGCCTCTGGCTAGCAAGCAGCACAAGCAAAGAAATATTTACATGTTGCCAAAACATGACTCAGGATTTTTCTAAGTATGACAACATTTGAAAGTCATGATCCAAAGAATTTCAATATAACTCTCCTATTAACTTCAACTGAATAGGAAACTATTTTTTTATTAGCAAAATAATATTCCTGTCTAATACTTGAGCTAAACATGTATTTCCTTCAGCTAAGGTAGTTCCCAGCACAATTCTCATTAATTTTATAATTATTCCTTGTGAAATCCTTATTTTATTATTATTCCTTTTGAATTTTATAAGTGGAGAAACCAAGTACATTTGTGTTTTAAACTTGAAACTTTCATAATATTAAAAAATCCTTTCCGTAAATATAATAAGTTTTAAGTCATCTATGCAAAATATTCAGTTTTCAGACACTTGTTCTTTTTATTACTGCATTAATTGTCAGAACAATAGCAGACATTATAGAATTTAAGGGAAGTAACTGGAAGTATCATCTAGGAGTTTTGTGCGTCAAGTGAACCCAACAAAATTTTCATTATGAATTTCATGGCAACATTTCATGACAAATCATGCTGAGAAGTAATTGTGACAAAACCAAGTATTGAAAGATACTCTTCTATCCTGGCAAGCCAATGAAAGGATAGAGAGAGTGAATCAACATTTTACATCCATGATGCCTAAGACTACAAACTAGGCTTAATAGATGTAACAGATATGGCTATATAATTTGTACAACGATAATCAAGAATAAAGTGCTAATGCAGTAGTAGGAATCTGATACAAAATCTTAGAGCCAGACCAAAATATGATCTGAGAGTGCTTATGTTATCAAAGAGACTAATACTGGAACTGCTTTGTCATGAGAAATTAAATTTGCAAAATGCTAATGGAATTTCCTCACCAGTTTATCACAGGGTCAAATTCCTACAAGGATGCAGCAACTGATTGTTAATTGCCCTTGACAATATTTTTATAATGACTTTGACAGCTAAATAATACAAGCCAGAAGGACTGGTCAAGAGGATTGAATGTAGTTGTGACTTCATTCCATGAGAGAAACCCTAATAAATGGAATTACCTCTGTAACCCAGGGCCTCAGTCACATATTATAAGGTAAAAAAATAGGAAACTAAGTTAATTATGTGAGCTGGACAGAGAAAGAGAGGGACCTCAGGAATCAAGAACTCAGGCCTGAGAAGTGTTTTTCTCTTTTCTTAATTTTTGGTTAACAGATGGAAACAAATCTTCTGGGTTAGCGTGGCTGCTAATGGGAGAGATGCAAACAATATAAACTTCTAGAAACAAATATTTAAATTAAACTACTCCTAAGCAAAAGTGTCAATCTGAAACTCACACAGAAAAGATGAATTTATAAAGTCTGCACTCGCAATTAGAGTCACTTGCCAGTACCACTGTCAGATAATAAAAAGCACATCATCACACCTGAACTTGGAGAAGCATAGGGGAAACTGTAATGTGAGGTTTTGGAGTCTTTTACCTAAAGAGTGTGTGCATTTGGCCCACATTGCCTAATGCCAATATATTTTGAGTCATTCTCTGTCTGTTGCCCCCACTGCCCAGTAGTGTCTGACTGGCATTTTCAGTGAGTCCTTGCTGAGTCTTTACACACCCAGACATTCAGCTGGAACTACTCCTTAACTTCCCACAAGACATCAAACACTACCCGTATATTTTGGGAACAGAGGCTACAGTCTCTGCTCCCGTTTCTGATTATGAAGTTTCAACTGTCCAGGGGTTCTGAAAGGCATAATTTGGTCCATTGTTTATTCTCAGCACACCTGGTTCATATATGCTTGAAATAATTTTACAAGATTCTGCAATGTCTAAGATGACTCTTTGATGTAGTATGCAATAATATTAAAGGGTTCTCCCCCTGCCTTCTTCCAGTATTTATAAATAGTCTATATATCTAGGCAAAATAGATGAAAATTTGATTGTGACTTCTATTTTTCCTTTCCCTCTCATTCTTCTGAGATTAAATTTTTTCTTATTACAAATTCCAGGAGTCTCAAACTCTGACAGCCATCTTTGGCTAGTATTTAACTTTTGGAGCATTCGCAAGCTAATATTTTATTGCTTTGGTTTCATTTTAATTTGTTTCAAACTTGAGGAAGTATGGCATTTTATATTTACTTTGTCATCTTGTATCTTACAAAAAAAAATAAATGATGGACTAAAAGATGCAATGACATTGCAGCTACATGTCCCCAGGTTTGGCCAATAGTGAGGATGACAGTAAATATATGTAAAATTGCACTTCAAGTACTACCCATATGTGGCTACACATACATACACAGTTGGACATGTAGCAAATGTTACTTGAGCAGAACACACGGGAGAATAAAAGTAACATTCCCACAAATGTGAACAGCACAGATGGGCCAATCCTGTTCCTCCTGTCCATCTGTTCAGTACTGAGGTCAGCTACTGCACAAAAGTGAGCAGACAATATGGACCACTCCAGAGGCTGAGTAGCCTTAGGCACTCAAGTCTATCCAATGGCCTTCCCCCAGACATCTTGAGTCTCCTTGGCTTCCTTCACCAGGACATGCAAGAATTTGAGATTTGCAGCCCGACTGCAGCTGATGGTATTTGGATTTCTTGTCATTACCAACATATACATAGACAGTGCATTTACACTTCCTTCTCTCAACAATTCTATCCAATAAGTTGTCCAGACTGATAATCTTTGCTGATGTTGACCTTCAGGTCCCTTTGTCTTTCTGGGAGCTGTTTTGGATTTATGGTGCCTGCAGCAGCTAACTCTCACATCTGTCTCTTCATTATTTCACTAGTGCTGTGCAAACACAGAATATTCCACCCAGGAAAAGAAGGATAGGGTTTAAAAAGAAGACATGACACAGTACAGTCACAACCACAGGGTATAAATGTGGATAAATTTGCTGGCTAGCCATCTGCTTACAGTCAACTGGTAGTAACATTTTCTTTTGTGCCTTTTCATATTCTTGTTCATGTGCATGTTTTCATGTGCTCGTTCCTTCTTTATCTACCTCAGGTTGTCCCTTTCCCTGCCTTTGCTCCCCCACTTAAGAACCCCATATTCAGTTTCCCGTTTAAAATATCCTCTAACAAATTTTACACATTCCCCAAATCTCTTTCTGCCCCATACTGGCTACTGTATCAGTAGCTTACTGTAGTCTTCAAGGCAGTCCAGGAAAGAAGGGTCTTTCACGGAACTCTTGGTGGGTCACAGTGGGGCTGACTGTTCTCCTCTGATAGCCTTAGGAGAAAGGCACAAGCATTCCTTCTAATGTGTCTGATCATCTGATCCTCAATGGGTCTTTTCCTTTGTTCATTATGACCAGACACTAGACATACAATGCAATAAAACCTAAAAGTATTTCAAACTAACAGTACAGATGGAAATATCAGTCAGAGAATTACTGAGAGAAAAAAGCCTTTGTCTTCAGCCTTCAGAGAGAAGTCGAAATGTAGATACCAGAAAATCTTCTGTTTTCATTCAGTTGTCTCTGGATACAGGAAGCAAAAGTTTTTAGTTCTTCCTTGAACTATCAAACCCAGGTATTGCCAGGCCTAGATTAACAAGAAAAATGGAATTATAAATTAATAAGAAAAACTTAAAACCTATTAGAGTTTGATTTTTTTTTCTCAATGAAAATGTAATTGAGTTTATTTAGGGGAACCTTATTTAAAGGAAGTTTACACTCACATGCTTTTCTCTCTTTCAAGGAGGTTCAACATTCAAAAGGAAAAAATGAGACTACTTGTCCCACAGGAAGAAAATTGCTGGAAGAAGCAATAACTAACCATACAGTCTCTTTCACATATATTTTAAAGCAACTGGCCAGTTAAAAAATAAATTAAAAATTGTAAGAGGGTAAAATTATCCATTATATAAATTGTACTACAGCATGTTGCATCTGTACATAAACTGAGTGCCATTTCAGAGGGAAAGGACACACTCCTCTGGTTAGTACTACTTAAGTAGGTGGAGTACACAGGGAGAGGCTACTCTTTCCTCAGCCATTTTTACATTCCTGTCAATTTCCCCTGTGTGATATTTTAGTCCTTTCAGATGTAGTTCAGCAGCTGATGTAAGAACTTTAAGCAGCTGATGGAGTCATAAAGGTTTGTCTGAAAAAAGTCTCTGGAGGTCACCTAATTTTATTTCTACTTGAAGAGTAACTTTTCTCAGAACTAGGTCAGATCAGCCATGACTCTGCCTACTGAAGTCTTGGAAATCTCCAAGGAGGTTCCATGACATCTCTAGGTAAACTGACACAATGCTACATGTGTATATATATATATCTATATATTCTACTTGGTTCTGATTATCTCGATTTTTCCACCACTGGACTTGGTTTTCTCAACAGCTTTTTGAACTGGGAGAATAAAAGGCATAGGAAGTATGCAGCCTCAGTAAGACTGAACAAAAAGAGCTAATAACTTCTTTTGATCTGTTAGTCACAGCAATGTAGTTCAGTATGCAGTCTGTCTTCTACAGGGAACACTGCCCACTCACATTCAGGTCAAACTCCACTACTCTTTTGCAGGACTGCTAACTCACCAGTCAGTCCCAGTGTGTGCAGTTGTGTGGGGTCATTCTGCTGCAGAACTGTGCCCATCTCCTTCCTGACCTACATCATATTTCTAATGTCCTGATCAACCTGCTGCTGTGCCTGTGTTAAAATAAAAATACATTAGGGAAAAAAAAAAAAAAACAACAACACAAAATCACAGACAAAACCACTTCATTTTTCCTTCTCATGCCAAATTCAAAATTTCAGGCTAAATTTCTCTAGGTGTCTATTCAGAAGAGCTGTGGGTTAGTCAGAGCAACTGGCCAGGAAGGGTTACTGTGCAATCAACTTGAAGTCCCACATCTGGATATTCAACATCATATGCATTCTACATTTATCTACCATTGCATTCCTGTTACTAAATACCTTACTGAGTTTATTGGTACAGTTCTGATGCCTGTAGCACCTTTCTGCTAGGCACTTCTTTAGGAGGAAAAAATTCTAATTTTGGTGCCCACATCTCACTGAAAATCAATGGTGAGCAGACTCTAAATAGAACATGGGCACTTAAACAGCACTGGCAATTTAGCTCTTATTAAAGGGGTTGTGATCAACAGCGTCATATCGTGATGGACATTGGTGTCATGCTGTGGACCTGATGAAGCAAGTCCAGAGGAGGGTAATGGAGACTGTTAGAGGCATGGAACATCTCTCCTACAAGGAAAGGCTGAAAGACTTGGAGTTGTTCAACCCCTGAGAAGAGAAGGCTCTAGGGATACATTATAGCAATCTTCCAGTACCTAAATGAAGCCTGGGAACAAACAAACACAACTCAGAAAAATCACAAAATTACTTGAAGCTTTCTGTTGAAGAGAAAATTCTTGTCTGTATGCAGGTAGCATCCATCAGAACCAATTTCAAAGCAAAATACATTATCATTTTTGTCGTGTTGTACAAAAAAATGACGATTTTGTCAGGTTATTAGGGATAAGTTTTAGAGTCTCCACAATATTTCACCTTAGTATCAGCCTTATTAAAATTCTCATATCTTCTTGTATTAATTTTAAATCCCATTCACATATAGGAATCATGGTTTAAATTAATAGAATGAGAAAGATTTAACCTCGTAATATTATTCTCAGATAATTCTTATATCAGCAAAAGTATTTTAATTCTTTTTTCTTCTTTTAAATTCCTTAGAGATTCCACTCATACCCTTAATCTATGAAATAGTACAGTAAAACACTGTGATTTTCCTCTCAGAAGACCTGTATATTTCCTATTTTTACAGGTGTATGAGTTGCAGCCTCATGATTCTTTATTGAATGTGGATGATTGAATTTTGAGTGCAAAAAGAAGTTCAAAGTGACATAAATTGATGCCTCATACTCCATGTTTCTCACAACTTTAACATCATCTAATGTATCTCTGCTCTGCCCTTCCTTCCAGCTGTGACCTGGCATATCCCTCAATTCATATCTTTAGTTTCATGGCTTGCAAGGATAGAAACCTCACTTCTCTGACAGTGCTTCTAAATGATGTGAACCATACAGTCATGTCCTTTAGCACACACCAGATCCAAAATGTCACGTCTGAATGGCAGCTAAATGAAACCAAACTTGCAATTTCTATCTCAGCAATGGCTCAAGCAGGTGAAATGCCAGGAAACAAAATCCGCTTTTTCTTCTGTCGTTGTATCCTCAAACTTCCTTTAACAAAGTTTAGTATTGTTTGGCACTACATACACTGGAGATTATGGAAAGGAATCAATTAATGGCTTGCACTGGAGTTACTAAATATTAATGAAATTTACCAAGATATATAGATTACTGTAATTCAGCTGGAGAATAACTGATGACAGAACATTCTTTCAGAATTTTACTGCCTAGTTTTGATATTGATGTTAATGCACAGTGTAACCCTTAGACGTCAAACCTGGAAAATAATTTCAGCTGTGTCCTAGCTGAGCCAGAAATGATGCTTAAGCCTTATCACTGATACCAGCTATGCAAAATTCAAGAAATTTCTGAATACCACCATGCCCCACAATGTTCTTTCTTTCATGATCTTGGGAACAAGTGAATGACTACAGATTCCTGTATGAAAATGCAGTCCTTTGGAATGGCAGCATTTATAATGAAAGCAGATTTAATTCTTGATGAGTCAAATTTGAATTGCATTTACAGGTTAAATAAAAATTTTAAATTCTGTTTAAAGGAATATTTGCATTCCTTTTCACTTGAATGCCTAAGAGAAAAAAAAAGATTGAGCAGGGTTTTATCTTTCACATTTTCCTTAAATAAAACATGGGAAAAAAAATAAAAACAACTTAGGAATTTTGCCATTTTAATACACCTTCTTAAACTGACCTTAAATGGTTTATTAAAAAAACTTCTATGTTCTCTCTCTTTGTATGCATTATCTTCCACATAAATGAGACATCACCTTTAAGGTTCAATTATTGTACTGTGTTACTATAGCAACTCCCAGGCGAAGTCTATTAAGCAACCTTCAACAAAAAAAACCAACTCTACTTCATTTATAAACACTCTCTAAATTAAGCAAAAGATCTTCTTATTTTAGTGGTTAAATACCTGATTATAACAACTACATAAAGCAATAAAAGATCTTTGCCTGTATCATGAAGCCAGCGCTGCCTATAGAGCTTAGGGGAAGGACAGTCAAGGCTGGAGTTAGGGCAACATTCAGATGAAAGAATAATTCTTCATTAAACTTTGTGATTAAAGACCCCTTTGAACGTAACCTATTCTGTAAGTTAAAATGGCCACATTTCCAGTCATGGAAAACTGACACAGTTTCACTGAATTCAATGGAGCAAAGCCAATTTACACCTGCTGGGGCCCTTCATATTGTGTGAGACGAATAGTACATTCGTTCAGGATGAGAGAACTTTTTGATCACACTCTCTGAAGTGAATGGGCAACTCTGAAAGCAAGACAATGGCAAATGTTTAATTCAATATTAACCCAAGTAAAATTGAATTTGGATCATAACATTTTTTCCTGTTGAATGTTCAAGATGAAGTTCCTGTCCTGACATTGATAAATGCACATCTACATGCTCAGCTTTCAAACTGTGATCTAAAATATTTTATGTCAAGGCTGATTGTTGAATATATATTAAAAAAAAAAAAAAAAAAAAAAAACAAAAAAAAAACAACCAAACCAAAATCAAAAAAGCAAAAAACAAAACTAACTAACTACTTATTTTACACTTTATGTTGAATTGATTATAATTAGCCTGGAACCAACATTCCTTCTAACCAGTATTGGGACATATTTTTATGCCTTGCTGCTAAAAATAGTTTTCCTCATGAAAAAATCTATATAAGAAGTGGGCTTTAGCATCAGCTATGGATTTTAATTCCAAACACATAGTACTTCAATTACAGATTCGGGATTGGTTTCCAAAATGCTGGCAGTCCAAGTCCAATGCAGAATTTCCAACATTACCTTCAGTGGCCAAGTAAAACTGAAGCATGTATATTCCCACAGATGTCAAAAGTGATTAGGCCAGATACTGTGCACTCTGTCTTTTCAATTTTCAGCTTTCTTCCCCTCTTAGTGGAATGATATCTAAGGTAAGAAAAAGAGAGCTGGAAAGATACTCACAAACCCATCCATTTTCACCTTTTGTCTGAAATTGTTTGCAATATTTAATTACTGTTTGTATCATGTTCCTTCTTACCTGTATTGGTTTGATCTAAATGTAGCTGAGAGATGGCAACTTATTTTATTTTTCTTTTTGAATACAGTGTTGAAGAGAAAGAGAGATGGAATGAACATAGCAGTACAGCTTCAAAATTTCTTTAGCACTGTATATTGTACCTTTGTGAAAAATTGATGCAAAAATTTTTGGGCAGCAAAATAGGCAGGTGATTTTGACCAGAGTAGCCAGTTGTGAAGAAGAATGTTTTACATTCACAAGTTTATATGCATTGAGAAGATAAAGGGTCTGACATGACTTCTTAATAAACACAAAAACACAATACAATGGGGTCAGGAACAATGAATGGAGAGAATGTTCTCTGAAATTTAGACAGATATGGTGGCTTTCCCAATGTATTATTGGTTTCTCCTAGTATTTTTAATTGTTATTAACTCAAAATCTTCTGGCTGCCATGTAACCTTTAAATCAGACTACACCAATGTTTCACTGCTGAAAGTCTATACAAGCTTAAAAATACTGAAATTCAGCTTTAAATGACAGGAATTTTGTTCTGAAAGTTGTTGTACACTAGATGAAATTTAAGAAACTAAAATCTCTAAACCACTAAACGGTCTTACAGCTGAGAGCACAGCTTCTTGAAATTCCATCCAATTTCTGTACTTTCTGAAGGCACTGCAACTGGCAATAGCAAAAAGCAAAAATATTGAAAACAATCAACTTAATAATTCCTTTAGCAACAAACAAGTGGAGATTGGATTCCTCTGTGGAATACAGTTAATCTTCCATATTATTTTATTTTTAGTAAGCTTGTTATGCAAGTAAGCATGTAATTTAGTAAGCTCACTCACTTCTCTCCACATCCTCCAACCTGGTGGGATAGGGGGAGAATAAGGGTAAAAAAGTAACATCTATGGGTTTAGATAAAAAGAGTTCAATAATTGAAATAAGGTTAAATATAATGGCAATAATACTATTAACAAGTGATGCACTATACAATTTCTCGCCACCTGTTAACCAATGTCCAGCTTGGCCCCAAGGAAAGATCAGCCTTTTCCAGGTAACACCTCTCAATTTACACTTTGGGCATGATGTCCTATGCCATGGAATGTCCCTTTGGCTGGTTCAGGTCAGTCTCTTGTGCACTTCCTTACTGGCAGATCATGAAACACTGAAAAATCCTTGATTTATGTACATTACTACGCAGCAAAAGCTAAAACATCAATGTGTTATCAACATTATTTTCATACTAAATCCAAAACAGAGCACTGTAGCAGCTAGTAAGAAGACAATAACTCTATCACAGTTGAAACCAAAATAAAGCAATAAGCTCTGTAGGCAGTATCTTTGTTGAAGCTTCTCTGGCAGCCCTTTAATAAAATGTGCTGGAGATTAGCCTTCAAGACTAAGACTATCCCTTGTTCAATTCCATCCAGATTGGATACTTGAATTCAGAAGTTACAGAAGAATAAGCTCCATGTCACGAAGAGAGTGGAACAAAATTCAGTTATTCAGGAAATTTTGCTGTAGTAACTTCTTTTCCTAGATATGTCCAAATATTTAAAAACATATGACCATATTTTAATTTTAAATGCAGAGTCTTCTGGAATTTTCCCTCACAGAAAACTTTTCTTTTGTTTCAAGAGAAAATTTTAAAAGCATATGCATTTTCAGGACATTTTGGAAAACATGAATGCCATAGTTTCCTCAGTTCTTTCTACAAGAAAGATCCTTCTGTCTTGCTACAGGAATTCTTTTAGACATTCTTTTACTTAAACCAAATTGTTTATCTTTAAAGTACATCTTCTTAGTCTAAACTTCAGTATTTTATAAATAGCACAATAACAGCATTATCCCCATCACCTTCCTATTTCCTGTTAAATCCAAAATTTGAAGCAAAAAAAATTTCCTAGAGTGAGAGCAACATTCAGATTTATGCTAACCAGACCAACTGCAGTGAAAACTGCAGGGGAACATTTTTCTCCTATGTGAAAGAAATGAAGAACCAAGAAACAAAGTGAGTGAGAGGAAAAAACAAAGAAACCAACACACTAGTGAACTGAAGAACAGGGTAACCAGTGTTTTCTCCAAGATGACTGGTAAGCAGATGATTTCAGTACTATTAAAAAAAAAAAAGCAACCAAAAAAAGGGGGAGACTGGGACAAAAAATACCAAGTTCCCCACAAACTATTTACTGAAATTCCAAATCACAGGTAGGACCTATAGCCTTCACAGCTTGAATGAGTTCTATTATTGTACTTCAAAATCCAATTTAAAAAAATGCAGTGTGCTGGTTTCAAGGTTAACGAGCAGGAGGAATTATCCCGACAAAAACACCTTTGATAGATTCAAAGTCAGAGCTACAATTTCATAAAACAAGTACAAGAAAGACAATAGCACAGAGACACTGGCCTAAACTGCCCAAGCCAGAATACGACCTGACAATCTGTTGGTCAGTGTGGTGGTAGCAGTCCGATTGAAGGGTGGCTGCAGTCCTGTTGGAGTGATGGAATGTGATCTGTTTGAAGCAGTGATTCTGTCGAAAGGTCTGGTTCTTCTCTGGAGGTCCAGTGGTGGTTTGTCAGGACCTCTTGTCCTCTAGATATCCAATAGTGGGATCTTGGTGTCCCAAGCCCCAGACAGGAATGTTTGGTACCTCCCCCAGGGTGGGGAATTTCACAATGGGGTGGTGTAATTCTGTGAGCTGTTCTAGGGAGTCCTTGGAGGTCCATTAGCAGAGATGGCCCCTTCAGAGTGGCGGCTGCTTTCCCAGAGGGAGTTATCACAGTTGAGTCATGGTAAAGATAAAGAAGAAGTTCTCCACCCATTTTAACAGCTCATCAGAAGGTAATAAGGATGGTGGTAGAGCACATACTTTGGTTACACCTTACACTGTAACCAAAGACAAACAGTATGACAGAAAAAACCAACCAAACACCAAAACCCCAAAACAAAAACAAAACCAACAGAGCCAAATAAATACAGAAACAAAACAAAAAAACCCACCCTCTACTTCCCCCCCTCCCCCTTTAGTAACAACACTTCCACTAAAACTGGTAATTTTATTGCTGCTGTAAAATTCAACACTTGAAGCCAAGTGTTCCTCCATTATCTTATAGGTTGACCCATATGTGAATTTCTGTGGGAGTCCTATCTCATTCAGAAATTTGCCAGAAATTAATTATAATTAGGTAATTAGAAATTATCGCAATGCCCATGTGTACATTTTGAAACTGAATATCACTCTGAGAATCCTTTTATTTTCTACTATGCTTTTTAAACTTCATAGATATAATTCCATAGTTGTTGGTTCATATTATTCATTATATTTGCCAAACTGTCATAAGAAAGATAGGTAACTGGATTTTTAAAAACATACTAGTCATCTATACTTTATGTTTGAAGTGTTTTATAAACATTGCTGTTATGAGATCTTTTGCTGCCTGTTGCAAACTATAAAATCAAAGTTACAGCTAGCAATGTTTCAGCATGCAAAATTTGTTGTTCATATCACTCTTTAAAGAGCTAGTATTTATTTACAATAATCTGTATTTTAAATATTTTCAAATTTTCAAGGTATTCTAATTATGTCTTTCCATTTTATATCTGAGGAAGTACATAAAAAAATATTGCTTTTATAAGGCCCAGTAATCTTGTTTGAAACAGTTCCTTATTATGTGTAAGATAGATGCTCAGCAGATAGAGTTTATTAAAATTAAATACTCACATTACAAAAAGAAAGTTGCTTAATAGGAGAACAGATGGCTAATGGGCTGTGACTAGCCACAAATGGATCGTGAATATTACAGCAAGAATCTATCAACAGAAAGGAAAATGATTCTGGACAAGGACTGATTGCCTGGAGTCAGAACACAATCTAATTTTAAACCCTTTCATTTTGATTTTTACATTTTTTTTTCTTTCAAATAATACGAACAATATGATGGAGTCACTTTGCTGGAAACAATTGAACAGAACTGACAAATTCATAATGCTTCAGAGCATGAAATCCCAATTGGTCCAATCACAGATACATTTATCATGCCTGTAGAGATATTATTGTAGTTACAAGTTATAGCCTTTCCCACTGTGATAACTACTTCTTTGAAATTGGCCAGTTTTTCAAAATAATCCACTCAAATTTCTTCAGAAGACCCAGGAAAATAATTTTTTAATCAGAAAGTTCTTTTGTAATTTAATTTTCCTTCTTAAAAGTGCACTTGAGAAGCACTTTAATAGGGGTTTTAACATAAAATAGTCCACCTAGAAGCTTTGTTCTCTGTGTCTGTTTTGACAGTGTTTTGCACCAAAGGTCAAAGCAAATGTGACTAAATTCACACATAACCACTATCTGCATAAAGAGCTTTCTTTTATACAATGAACACCAGTCTGCTTTGTTCCTATAAATTTTTTTAAGGATTGGCACAGGGATCCCTGACTATTTTATTCTTTCTCTCAGTTCTTAAAACCAGCCTAAGATACAAAAGCTGTCCAGGACAATATAGTACCAAAAAAAAAAAAACCAAACTCACAGACTCACAGTAAGTTAAACAGCTAGATTTATTATAAATAATTCTATTAATTTATTTAAGCCTAATTGGGCTGAATATTTCATTCCTGGTCCTATTTCAGAAAGTGTCTTTCACTTTAGAGGTATAAGAAAGTATTAATATTTTTGAAGTACAGAGATAATCAGAAGAGTTTCTGTAAAAAGAATAAACCATAAGTAATTTTTATTTGGACTAAACACTGTCTGGCAGAGGAATATCCCATCTTCAATTATAGAATTCAAATGATGAGGAATCCACCAAAATCATACTTAATCAAAGATTCACAGTTAAAATGTACTCATCATATTTTTATTTTACTTCTACTCTGTCTTAGTCTAACTTCCAAACGTGGGCATTCACAATATTTTACTGCTATCCAAAAGATCACTTCACACTGAACTACCTGTAGACCAATCACTGAGCAGCTCTCTCTCAGAAAAAAAACAAAAACAAAAAACAAAACAACAACAACAAAAAATGAAACAAAAAAAACCAAACCAAACCAAACCAAAACAAAAAAACAAAAAAAAAAACACCCACAAAAAACCCCAAAAAAACCCAGGCAGTTTGAACTCACCAAGTTGTTTTTTTTTTTCTCTTTTTTTTCCTTTTTAACTAATGCCTCTTCTCTGTACCTCCTAAATTTTCAATACAGTTATTTTGAGCATAGACACAAAAAGCCAGAGTGTTTCCTTTGGAACCAGAATAGCAAGATACACAGAGCACTCAGTTTTCTGACTCAGCTTTCCCTAGTATTTACTGCTTTTTATAAAAAACAGTTTCATAGTGCAAACTACTGTTCCAAAAAACATCTGGCTATCTTCAAACCATACGGACTTGGTTTGGTTTGGTTTGTTTTTTATTAAATATTCACACCTACATTTTGTAAATGCAGCCTGTAAAACTTTTTTTAATGATATAACTTTATATTAGGGAGTAGTTCAACTGCATCTCATTCTGCACATTACATAGTCCAGGGAAAAAATAAATTCAAACCAATCTTTTTGTTATTTTATCAAATTCTATTCACAGCCATTTCCCCATATCCAAAATTTGGGTAGCATACAAGTACAGATATCTAATGCAAAAAAAGTCCTTAATTACAATTCTGTGTTTGAGAATTTGAAATTTGAAGCTAAAAATACTGAATTAGGAATTTTTTCTTTAAATTCCTTGTCCTCAGAACTCCAATTTGTCTTGTGTGGCACCAGTATTACAATGTGAACTGTCAGGATATAGTTTTCTCTTTCTTTAAATCATAGAAGATCACTAATTGCATTAAATGATACTAGCCTGCAAAATCAGAACATGGTGTTAAAATGAAGATGTAATAATGAGGCATGAGTGCTTATACCTATGGTATCAGCTGCAACTTATTTCTTCAAGGGTCTGCAAAGTCTAGTAATCAGTGCTGAAGTTTTCAAGACCTTCTACTGATTGACTCACAAAATTATACTTAGGTGGTATGCTTGCAACAAAAACCCTATAAACAAACAAACAAATAAACCAACCAACAAACAAATTTTATGAATATCATGTATATCAATAGTCTGGATCTTTTTTCCCCACAGAAATGGAAAAATAGTGCACTTAATTAAGTAAATGATGATCCAAAAATGTTATAACTTCATTTTAATTTGTGTCCCCTAGCTGGGATCTTTTATTTTCTATTTATTTTGATTCTAACTATTCCTTATACTCATGGGAAAGTATTAGATAACCTGCTGTTCAGGTCTGTTTGTAACCAAACAAAATCTCATGAACACAGTAAAATACATAAATCCACTCCAAATAATAATAAATCACACAGTTCTACTCAGTTAAATGAGGGATGAAAGTCTGTCAGAAGAAAGAACTTGGGCTGTTTTGAAAATCTAGATAATGCAAGCCTTCTCATACATACTCGGTACCTGCCTAGTTAATCACAGATGGAATAATATTTCCTATCCACCAAGCAATGCAGTCTAGTTTATACATTATATAATTGTATTTGTTCTTTTAATACTTATTCCAGATGTACTGCTATTCTATGTCCTTCATCTTAGAACCCTTCTCATTCCAATAAGATTATCAGGAGGTCTTTTTCCAAATATTTGTTAAATGCAGTTCTTAGGTAGCATTCTCCTATACTTACAAATATCCAAAAAGTACTATTTGGTTTGCCCATGGTTAGCAAACCTGCAAAAAGAAGGTTTCTGTGAAGGCCAGCTGACAAACAAGGCTTTAAACTTTATTATCCAGAATGTTCCAACATGGTCCAAGGAAAAGGAGGATTAGTCTAATTGAAGGTAGCACTTAACAATCAAACTGCTTCTAATCTTCGAAAGCGACCTCTGCTTCTTCATGCTTATCCATGGGTTTAAGCTAAAAATTTTCACACCCATTATGTCGATGATCCCTTCCTATAAAGAGTAAAAGCACATTCTCATGAGTATTGCAGAGCTACCCTCAAAGCAGGAGCGGTATGTGAAGTTGGGGATGGAGGAGAGAGCACCTCCTTTTGAAGACTTAAGGGTGAATCATGTGCCTTTCTCAGCTCACTTGTCTGAAGCAGCACAGTGGGAGAGGATTAATAAAACCCAGCTCCTCCAAACTTTCTCTTTGAAATTCTAAGCTGCTTACTGTAAGAACCTTAGGAGTAGTCTTGCTCTCCTTGATCTTCTGTACTATGCCCCCAGATGCACATGCTCAAGAGTTAAGAAAAACTTTGGCCATAAGAATACCTCAAACTTGCAGCTAGCTTGACTTTTTCTCACTTAGAACTCTCTCAATAGGGACTCAGAATTCAGATTAGTAGTTGCTTCCAGTCTGCTTTCTTCTACAGCTGCAGGTGTTTCCTGGAGCACACAGAAGTTGAAGAGGATGTTTCCAAGTCATAGACTAGGACGACTCTGACTGAAATAGAAAAAGCGGGCCAGGGGTTACAAGTAGAAGATTATCTTCCCTTTGTACCCCTGACACTGGCCAGAAATCAGGAGAGAACAGATTTCTACTGTTGACCCTAGGTGCCATTCACTGCTCAGAATTATTGTAAGGGAAAAATACTTCAGACACTTCAGGGCATCATGAAGTACAACCGTGGTTGTACTATGAGTTTGGGTTTGGATTTTGGTTTGTTTTGCGCTTTTTGTTTATTTTGGTTTTTGTGTTTAGTTTTTTACGTGTGTGGCTTTGGGGTTTTCAGGGTTTTTTTGTTTGGTTGGTTTTGGTGGTTTTTTTGGTTTTTGTTTGTTTGTCTTTTTTGGTTTTTTTTTTGATAAAAGATCTTAAATCATGTGATTTTCCTGCTTTTGGTATATCTGGCTAGTTTTTCTGGATCTACTGGTTCCAGACTCCCATCTGTGTTTTTTGCAGAGCATACCTGCATGAAACTTGTAGGAAGACTTTGACTCAAATTCTCTGGTCTCTATACATTGAATTTTCTTCCTACTTTATAAAAAGAAGGGCCACACACCCAAAATGTTGCTCCAAGACCTTGACTTTACAAAAAAGGCAAAATGCCCTCCATTGCTTCACGCATAAAACCTCTTAACACAAAATGTTGGCTCCTCTACCTTATGGACAGACATCCAAATTAACTGCTTTAATTTAAAGTCACATATTCTGATGCACCATTTCCTTTCTAATTCTTTTGTGACTCATTTTATTCTGTTGACTGAAAGATGAAGATGGTGGTGGAGGTCCCAGTCTGAAGAGGGAGGTCTTCGTCATTCTCGGCATTTTGCATCTCAGGGCTGTAGGTGTTTTTTGCTCGGTATATCTTTTCAGTTTTTATAGCACATCATGTGATTGCTTTCCAAAGAGCTTCATGTATTAATCACTGTCAACAAGTAAAGAAAATCAGGTTGTTTTTTCTGTCTAGATATATGGATGCACCATAGATTTCTTCTTATTGTAGCCCTACAAGCTGCTTTTGTTATGAAGTCCCACAAAGCCTGTGAAACTTTTGCTGAAGGATAGTAAAAGAAAAGTTGGCTCGATAACTGTTTCTCTTCCCATAGTTCTTTGAAAACTAAGAGTTTTAATTCAGTAAAAATTTTACTAAATTCTTCATTTTAATCACATAACAATAGGTTGTTCTGCATGGATGTCTACCCATATGAATTTGGCGTTCAGAACTGTTGCTCATCTCTTATATAAACTTTAGTGGGCACATTTGTTCCTGTCAATTGATAAATATTTCAACAGATTAATGTCAACATTTGAGCATAACAGTATGAAAATTAATTGAAACATCACAGGTGGTACAATGCAGGTGACAGATGCAAAAGTGACATTGAATAGGAAGGGGAAAAAGAAGACAAATAGGGAATTTTACACTGCATGATTTTGTTTTCAGTTTTGATTGGATGTTTCCTAAAAATCCAA
Organism: Ammospiza nelsoni; assembly: GCF_027579445.1. Lineage (NCBI taxonomy): Eukaryota > Metazoa > Chordata > Aves > Passeriformes > Passerellidae > Ammospiza > Ammospiza nelsoni. The sequence continues at coordinate 86,044,926 of NC_080633.1, forward strand.
TAAGATAATTATATATTCATGTAATTCAATACACTTAATTAGGTCAGAAAAAAAAGTAAATCAGTAAGTGTAGCCAAAGGATTCATTATTCAAAAATCTATATTTGGCTTATTTTATTTTTCAGGTTCAGAATTGATCTCAAATCCATTTTCAGACTATACCACTGGCAAGAATTTTTATTTCTACTGTACAAAAGTTCTCCAGGGACAACAATCAGTTGTCTTAGCATTAGAACATAATCCTGGCTACACTTCTCATTAGTGAGCATACCACACATGATGTAAATCTCTGAGATTTGAGATATATTTACTTCATTTTGAAAAGTATTTGAGATATATTTACTTCATTTTGAAAAGTCTGTTTAACTTGGGGATATTCTATAATATCTCTTAAATTAATCTATCTCTACTCCTTTGCAAGTTCATTTCAATTTCCGTCTGATAGATTTACAAGATAATATCTGACTCCAAAGTAATTTGTTTTTCTAGTACAGTGGAAAAAATGTGGTCCATTTTTTTCAGAGCTATTTTGGAATGGTTTGGTGTTGTTGTTCAGGGTTTTTCAGAACAAATATTGAAGTAAATAGCAAGTAAATGAAATAAAGAAGAGAAATTAAAGAAAGTAAAGTAAAGAAGAAATATTTGTAACTGTTTAACATGGTGCAGATCATTTAAAATGCTAAGGAGAAATACTCTTACATCCCTCTTGAGCAGTTTTTGTGGTTAGTCCATAGGTTCCTTTAATGATACTTTTTCAGCTCATGTTCCTGTCATGTCTATGCTGTTTCAGGATGGCTTTGTAGATTTTTATTTTGTTTTTAGTTAGAATGATTGTTCTGTCAAAAGCTACTTTTGCAGGTTCTCTTCTCTTAGGTCTGCCAAGAATTATCTTTTACTAAACATTTTCCTATTACACTTTGGAAAGAACAGTCCATTGCTCAATGCAAGATGCAAATGTTGTAATCCTTTAATGACACTCAGATCCATTTTAAATTAGGATATGTATTGCATTAACACTGACAATGCAGCTCAGAAGACCTTTCAAATAAACCACATTACTTTGGGATTGCATGATTTAATGATGATCTTTTTTTGTGTTCGTAATTGGCATATACCAAAGTGACAAAATAAAGGATTAAAAAAGGCATAAAAAGGATAAAGTATTAAAATCAACCTCAGTATTTTGAAGACTATAGCACATGCTATACAAAATCAAGAATGCTGTTTTTAGCATTTGCTAAAAGCAAGGGAGCTTTTAGCTTAAGAGAAATAAGATAAATAATACGGTTGTGAACACTTTTCTTTTTGACACATGGAATTAAAAGAACAATGGCACTGAGTTTCAGCTATAACTTCCAGCTGCCTAGTTCCCACCCCTACCTCTCTACAAATCCACACAGTGGATATTCACAGTGCAAGTCATTCATTCATTTCAAGTACTGAAGCACATAAGTGATTAATTTATTTTCAATACCTAGCACCTGGTAAAACAAATTAGTCAGGAGCAAAATGTTTCCATTCTTGCTTCATCTATGTGCTTTTTTTCCCCCCCACTGCATTTGCTACAGGCTGCATATGTGAAAATTATCAGGCTGTTACTTTAGAGTGACAGGGTATCCTGCACAGTCCTCTCCCAATGGAGAGGACTTCAGATTCTTCAGTTATTCCTTTATCAAAGATATTTCATGTCTGTCCCCTTGATACTTTTTCACATGTTTCTAGAATTTCCCATATCACTGAAAATGAAAATATCTCTACGAATACAGTCTATAATCTGTGCCTCTGGTGAATGTTTGACTACCCTTTCTGCCAAAATGCAGCTTTAGGTATAAGGTGCAGCAGGATTACTGTGACTTCTAAGGAGTTTATTTTGGATGAATAACATTTCAGAATATATTCCTGCCAAAGGGTTTTCTGTGAATTCTGACTAGCATCACTCCATTTATCATTTGAGTCTGTTACAGTTCTCAACTATTGCAGCTTGACTTTGGTTTCAAATTTTAGTGGCTCCTGGGACTTTTTATTTATTTTTTCTTCTCACTAGGTATTTGTTCTGTGTCCTTTGTGTCATTTGAAACAATTGTCCTCCCACTAATGTTTATATTAGATAGCTTCTACCAGTTTCTTTTTCTTTCTATTTACTCAAAAAAACGATTTTATTCTCATTACTTACTTATTGATAGCTGTATTTAGTGTAAAACAACTTGGGGACTAGGGTTTTTTCGAGCTGCAGCTTGAAAGTCCAACCATATAGGAGATGAAGATTAGGAGAGTGACCTAGATTTGTATTCCATTATCTTTTTCCTCTCTATAGTAAAAGTATAGTAAATAAAATCTGAGTAGCTAAGCTTCTTATAACAAATATGTTTCAAAAAGCTAAGGCATTCTCAGGATAGTACAATATAATGTTTGTAATAAAAGGACTAAAAGAGGATTCTATGATCTCACCCAAAATACTATGTTCAAGGAACAATTTTTTCAGCTTTACCTCCTGAATGGAAGATGTTCTGTTTATATCATGATGGCACTCATGCTTCTAGCACAAGCAGCACACAAATCAGTTTCATAATTTAGATCAGAATGCAAGTCTGTTCACATAAGAGTATTGAAAACACCAGAGGGGAAATCACCATCAATTTTTTTCTGATGCTGACAGAAAATCAAATGGTGTAGGACACTTCTTATCCTAACAAAGCTGTTGAAATAAACACTGATTGACTGACCTACCATTTCTGCTTGGAAGTTCTTTTTGAAAAAACCTAAATAAGACTTTGGGAAAATAATACAGTATTATACCAAACAGATGATACAGTCTTTTAAAATCTCCAAAAACCCAACTCCCACTAAAAGTTAGCTGGAAAGCTTTTGTAAAGTGTAAGCAAGAACAGGGTAAAACTCCAGACTGATTACTTGGGTTTCCATATTGTTATGGTTTTGGCCTGGCAAAGCCAGAGCCCTCATGAGTACACCTTCTCCCCGGTGTCTGCTGTGAGATGTGATCAGGAATAAGCAAAGCAGGCTCCAACTTAAACATAAAGAAAAGTTTATTAACTAAGCTACACACAAACAATTACTAAACTACACACAAAAGAAGAAAGAAAGAAAAAAAGAAAAAACGAGGAAAATGAAAACCTCACAAAAAACACTCTCCCCCTCCTCCCCCCTAAATTCCCAATACAATATATCCTCCAAAATCACCAATTCTAGGTCCAACACCACCCTTTAGATTGCTCAAACTTTCAGTTCCTCAAGAGGAGAGGGAGTCCTTCCGTGTGTCGTGGTGGCCTCTTCCGTCCTTGTTCCGGTGCTCTCACCACCGAACAGGGATCAGGGCTGCTTCCAGGGTTGTCTTTTTAAGGATGCTTTGTCCAGTTCCAGAAAAGCACAGTATCTCACCTTCTCACCTTTGGGACATCTATCCCCCCATATTTTATATACCCCCTGGGGCCGAGGGGTACCCACACTGAATCTTCTTTGGCACTGGGACATTCTCCCCCTGGACTCAGTCTCTGTATCTCACGGAAACATGGCTCTGTCCATGGCTACACCAAAGAGTCCAGCATAAAATGCCACTCCATCTTCTCCATTCTTTCAACATCTCTCACTCTCTCTCTGATTCAGACCTCCATCACTCGTTCATTTCCTTCGTCCTCCTCCACTCTTATCACTCGTCTAGGAAGGCTTAATGTTCTGTAAGGTTTTCATTGTCCAAAAAGGGTTAAAAACTCCTCCAGGTGGCTGGACTCCTGGCTGCACCCCCCCCATCTCCTCAGCCGGGCTGCCTGCTGCCAGCACATGTTTACTGAGTTTCAAGATAATGACACAGGCTGCACTCTCTCTCTCTCTCTCTGTCTGTCTCCAAGGGGGGGGTGGGGGGGGGAATGGCTATCCGATGTCTCTTGGGGCTCCTCCACCCTTCCATCCTCCAAGGCCTCCTCACCTCCCATCTCTGTCCAGGCCCAGGCCTACCACATGGCTGCCCCTGCCCCGCCCAGCAGCAGCGGCTGGACAGGGGAGGGAGATCCGACCTCTGTCCCTCGAAGTCCCAAGAGAGTCTCCCAGGCCCGAAGCTCTGCTTTTAACCCCTGTGTGTTCTCGGAGGTGTGTCCAAACCCCACTGGCCACACCAGGTGCCAATATCAAAATCCAAGCACCCATTGGTTTGACCACAACATCCCAGAATTCCCACTTCTTCCTGGTCAAACCACCACACAAAAAATATTTTGAAAATATTTCTTTGCATGAAAACAATTTTTACTACACTCAAGACATTTAAATCTGGAAGCAAAAAGCACAACATTATTTTGATTGTGATGAATTACACAATCCAGATTTATAGCAATTTATCTGTTTAGAAGCGCATGTCAACAACCCAGTAAGTTGTCCTCTAGTAAAGTGTAAACGTGGTCTTCTCTATACTTATCTCCCAAAACTGCTTCATATTCGGCTATACATTCCTCTGACAAAGATATTTAACATTTTCCTAATAATTTTCTAAGTGATAAGTCAGATTCTTGTTTCTTTCTTTCTTCTTCTTCTTTTCTTCTTCTTCTTCTTCTTCTTCTTCTTCTTCTTCTTCTTCTTCTTCTTCTTCTTTTTCCTCTTCTTGTTCTTTGTACTTATCCTGGTAAAATGGATACCTAAGATTTAGGGCTTATCTAACCTAAGCATGGCAGGAGTCAGTTGTTTAGGCTAGATGAATGGATGTTGGCTTCTGGAACTACCTCTGTTTGGTTGGGGATTTTTGTATTCTTTTGGGGTGGGTTTTTTTTTTTTGTTTTTTTTTTGGTTTTTTTTTTTTTGTTTTTTTTTTTTTGGGGTTTTTTTTTTTGTGTGTGATTGTGTTAGGCACTATAGACAAATGTATCTACCTCAGGTCAGATCACTTGGCAGCCTAGACCTTAGCAATCTTCTGCACAAAATTCCACTAAAGGCTGTTGGCAAAAAATATTTCCTGGGGTGATACATTCTAAACTTTAAGTCTTGCATTTTCTTCTTACAAAGTCCTAATTCTTCCACTCTTTCTCAATCCTATTGGGCATAGGTTCCTGCCTACTCTATGTATGTTGTGGCTTAGTGCTCATCTTAAATGCAGAGCTTTTTTCACATTTCTTTATACTAATTACTGCAACTAGCATTCCATTCAGAGGGAATTTCTATTTCTTTCCATTATTAGCTGTAATTTCCAACTTTTGGAATTAAAGTCCATGCTTCTTTTTGATTTTTGAATCTTCACATGGATTGCTATTTTGATAGGCTTCTTCTAAGCATAGTTTATACCTGAATCTATTTTGTCTGGATTAGTCACTGAAGACAGTTTAAAAAAAATGTATTTCTCTGTCTCTCACTGAATACAAAGACATTGTTTGACAATTCTTGGAACTGGGAAGTGCCAACAGTGGAAGAGACCTTTTGTTGCTAAATTCCATGGTGGTGGCAAACTGCAGGAGAAGACAGGGACTCCTTGGGTTCTCTTAACTGGCTTCTGAGCAGAATTTAGCTTTGTCTCCAAGGTAACAGATCCTATTTTCTTTGGAATTGGTAACCTAGAAAGAGCCACCACACTTAACACTCTTGTCTCAAGTTACTACAGATCTTACTGTTAGATGCCTGTTCAGCCTTTCCATTTCCTGCCTTTGGCAATTGCACCAGGGGATACTCTTAAAAGCGAACAGATGCAATAAAAACAGGCTTTTGAAAGTGCACTGTAGAGAACAGCTTTAGAAAATATGTAGAAATAACAAGAAATCCTAGTCTTCATAACACTGAAATCAAGTGCATCTTAAGCACAAGTGGCTTTCCAATCCTGATCTGTAAGGGTGTAATGTAATTGCATCCTCTTAATACCATTTCAGAATCTGGGCTAAGGAAGTTTCTAAAATGGGAAAAATAAGCAAATAGTTGGAACAGTGAGAGCAGTAGAATAAAACCTCATTCTGCACTACTTTTTTAAAACAGAGCCACAGGAAATGTGTCTAAATGGTAAGTTATGAACAAAGCTTTACTTAAATCATATTTCAGCAGGAAGCTATCCCCACACCAGTCATACTTAGTCTAGTGAGTCTTGCAGTTCTTAGAGGTCATTTAGAAGCGTTGAATAAATATTTGGAGGCACTGAATACCACTGCATAAGAAACCAGCTCAGCAGGATATAATGCAGGTTCATACTTGCTCTCATTGAGAGCAGCCCTGCTGGGAAGAGCTTGGAGGTGCTGCTTGATGAGAAGCTTCACCATGAGCTGGCAATGTGTGTTTGCAGCCCAGAAAGCCAATTCTGTCCTGGCTCCATCAAAAGTAGCGTGGCCAGCAGGGCGAGGAAGGGAATTTTCCTCTTCTACTCTGCTTTCATGAGACTTCAGCTGGAGTCTGTCTGGCTCTGGGTTCCCCCAGCACAAGAAAAACATTGACCTGCAGGAGATAGGTCCGAGGAGGGGCACAAATATGATCAGAGATCTGCAGCACATTTTCTATGAAGACAGGCTAGGAGAGTTGGGATTGCTCAGCCTGGTGAAGCAGACCCAGGAAGACCTTAAAACAGTTTTCCAGAACCTAAAGGAGGTTACAAGAGAAATGGAGAGGGATTTTTTTGCAAGTGCATACAATCCCCTTCCTTGCCTGGCTGTGATGCTGGGCCTGATGCACCCCAGGACACGCCTGGCTGCCAGGGCACTGCTGACTCCTGTTCAACTTGCCATCAACCAGGACCCCCAGGTCACCTTCCACAGCACTGCTCTCCAGCCTCTCCTTTCCCAGTCTATACACACAATCAGGGCTGACCCATTGCAGGGGCAGAATCTGGCACTTTCCCTTGTTAAACTTCACAGGGCTGGAGATTGCCCATCCCTCTAATATTTGTCCATGAAAATTTAAATCCTACTTTTAATCACCCCGGCTCACAGCTTCCTTTTGCTTCTAAAGCAATTCACTTTAAAAGATGCTAAATATCATATTTGTTTCCAGATATCTTTGGAAAATCTTCCTTTCTATCTTATTTTAGTTAAAAGATTTCCATTAAAACAAAACCCTAAACATCTGATACTTGATACCTACCAAGGCTTTCATTCATAGCATCTCTAAAAGGAAAATGTAATAATGCATCCCCTGATATAGATTAAGGAAGAGAATCAAAATAAATTTAGATCAAGTAAAAAATAATTTAAAAAAATAAATAACACAACATGTTTCTTTACAGGTTAGACTTTCACTCTTTTAACACCAAAGAACTACCCAAAGTCATCCTTCTTACAGGCTGATATGGCTGAAACCTGCTATTAATTTAAGTTTATTCCAGCATAATGAGTCACAGACTAATTTAGTCAATCTTGGGTTGTATTCAGATCTCTTTCAAAATCCAAGTGAACAAACACCCATTATTCCAGGATAAAGTTAAAGAAAAACAGAAATAATTTTGAGGGTTGAATATAGACAGGGTTTATTCACCTTTATACTGGGAAAAGCAGGGACAGGTCTGATTATTTTTACTGCACACAGAATGTGAATGAACCAGGAAATCTCTATCAAAATTTAGAAGTCATCTTTGCAATATCTCTGAGGAATAAGAGACTTCATTTAATGTCCAGTGAATATTTTTAATGCAATCATGAATACTAGACTTTGTTTTAACAGAAGTCTAGTTAATTCAGATGTGTAATACTCAGAACCAGGCTGAGAAATCAGTGCATTACTAGACCAGCATGAGCCATACATACATTCAAGCATTTAATAAGCTGATAATGTGTTCTGAGGTATTGTCATACCTAAGGTATTGTCATATCTAACCAATAACTTTCTAATACCTGTGATCAAAGGCCCTGCTAAAATTTCCTGTGGGTATTTCACTTTAAGCTTGCATATTATTACAGACAGACAAATCCCATTCTGTCCTGATCTCTGAGCCAAATTCAATTCTAAACCTTTCCATGTTATCGTTCACATCAAAAGTTCATACAGAATGAGGCTGGAGACCCTAAACAACCCTAAGCAACACTTGCCTTATATATTTAAGTTAGATATATCAGGATGCTTTCTTGGAGGACTCTTAACACTTACTGGTAACACTGGCTAATAATATTGTTATGCAACTCATCATTCAGACTAGCGTAAATCAAATAAAAAGTAGACGTTGTTGTCTACCTAAAATAGTACGGCTAGATTAAATTATTCTATTATTGAGTTGCATGCTAACTATATAAAGGCTTTCTTCAGAATATTAATTTCCATAAATCCCAATCCCAGTGCACATGCAAAGATTTCAGTGATTCTAAACAAACATGATCACTATTGTTTTATTACAGAATGTGTGGAAGATCAATTTTCGAAGGAATGTTTGGCATTTTTACCTTCAATTTTAACTCCTGTAATTCATATATGTGCCAAAAATACCCTACATCTTCATGACCAGAAAACTTTCCTGGTATTTCATTTCATTTCATTTCATTTCATTTCATTTCATTTCATTTCATTTCATTTCCTGGAACTTGTTTTTAAAACCAACCATACATCCAATATTACATCAAGACACACAAACATCAGGTCTGACAACTTTTTCATTAATTTATTCTATTTATACTGTTTTTATCACTTTTAATAGCCAAGACACAAAGAAGGAAAGCTTTGCATTCTGACTGTATTTTGGTCACACTATTCAGGTAATTTCTATATATAAAGTCTAGAGAATGTGCCAAGTATCCTTTGGCATGATGTTTTCAAGAAGACAGTTATAGATCCACTAGGTAATAGAAGTTATTTATAGAAAATGGTACGACATATGCTCAAAAATAAGAGCAAGATGGTAAGAGAATAGCAATTTCACAGATGAGACATACTTCCAGACAGTCACATTCATGTCTAGCTCTTCTTTGCATACCCTAGTAGAGAATAAAATAATAGAAAACATCACACAGAAGAAGTAGCCAGCTCTTTCAAAAAGTAGAGGTATGAAAAAATCAGTAATGACGAAATAGCCCACTTGTGTTTATCTAACATTTCTTGCTGGGATAATATCAACAGGGTGTTTTTAAGAGATAAAATTATTTTAAAATATCAGTAATAAGAGATGGATTTTGCTCCTAGACAGTATTATTGTGGTATAGAACCTTAATTTTTGTGGATGGTATTTCTGATTATTCATCCACAATACTGAGCAATACCTTAATTATTTTAAAACCTTTGGGAAAAATTAAATTAATCTGTGACAGCTTAATCTCTTTGGAATGGGTTTTCTGGAGTCACCTTTTCCAGCTTTTACTTGGGAATGAATTTATTAGCAAGTAACATTGTTTTGGGGTTCATACTTGCAGTAATAATCAGTCTTTCCTGTTTGAAGTTAGGCTTTAAAGCTTAGAAGGAATTAATTTATGATTTTGGGGGATGAGTGTAATGAAACATCATGCCCTCTAGCCGCAGTGTATTTGATTTAATTGTGATAATGTCCTACAAATAGAAGAACAATTTCTGGTGAATAACACCTAAACTACAGGTAATTTGCCAGTGAAGTTTCAGGGTTCTAACTCAGAAAAATGGAGAGTAAACTGCAGATAAATAATTTGGGGGTTGCTTCTAGAAAATCATTCTCTGAAATTGACTTAAAAGATTAATTTGGAAAAGAGCATTACGCTAACAGTCAGTTCTGCTGTCCAACAGCCTGTAATTTTTCCACAAGTTCTCAGCTTTAGCATCTTTTTCCTGAGTGAGAAACCAATCCTGATTTAATTCAATGGGTTTAGTTCCCATAACACAAGTAGGTTTTTTGAAGAGTTATACAGTTTGACTGCTTGAAAGCTTATTTTGAAAATTTCTAGCATTTATCTGGTTCGAGCTGTCAGCATTCCCGTCCAATAGCAGAAGGCTGAATAAACCACATGGCCTAACCATATCTTCAGCCTGGTATCTCCAGTTTCTCTACATACTGCCCAGCTGGTTTTAGAGCTGAAATTATGGACATCAAGACAGTTGCAAGATCAAAGCCAAAGCCTTGGGAACACAGTCTAGAGAAAAAAAAGCAAGAGATAATAAAATTTACTTATATGAGGTCTCAATATTGCAACCTCCTAATCAAAATACTAAGCTAGCCCTGCAGCTCACTGGCTTGTGGAAATTCTCCAAGGTAGCTGTAGGATTGCCAAAACCTCATGGTTGTTCTGCAACCAATTCAGATTAACATGAATAACTTAACACTGGTCAGGTTCTCTGTTTTTCCTGACTAACTCCTACTAGCCAGCCCATTAGCCAATGCACCTGTACTGCAAACTCAGATAGCCTCTGACAGGGTCTCCTTTGGAAATAAGAGTTGCCTCTTTTCTACTTATTCTCCGGCTGATATCTACTGTATTGTAAAACAGCTTCAGCTGGAGTTTCTTTCTATCTGTGATCTGAGTTCCTATGGAAAGCTTGATCTTTTGTCTGTATTTTTCCTATACCTGATGATTTCAGAATACGTAGCAGAGCAAGCAGGTGTTTCAGAAAGAAATGTCATGTGAAAACAGGTGTTCAAAAAAGAAAGAAAACAGTTCAGAGTTCCTGATGATGTTTGATTAATGACTTGAATTTTCCATCTGCATAAACAACTCCTACTTTAAAGACTGTGAGCTAATATACCCTGTGGTTATGTTCGTCATTACAAATCTCAAAATAATACGTTTACAAGGATTTTTTTTTCATTATTAATTTTTTTTTTTTTTTTTTTTTTACTTCAATAGATTTAGTGAAACCCCAGTTTTTGTACATTGTTAGGATTCAGGAGCCCAGTGAGGAGTCTTTGGCAGTGAGGAGCTACAGAACAGGCCTCTGTAAGGAGAGGCTAGGACTGCCCTGTGTTGGATGCAGCTAAATCCAGACAATTCTACTGCCTCTGTAATAGACCCAGTGACTGACCCAGTGCGACCCAGCACAACATGACTGAGCCCATCAGTTCCAGGGGTGGTACCCTGGGGAAAACACACATAAGAAAGGGCAGAAAGCACAATGTGGTGAGAGGAGGAGAGAACTTGGGGAGATAGAAAAATAGGGAGATAGCAACCTCAAAAGCCCAAGACAGAGAAGGAGAGACTACAGGAGACAAAAGAAACATTCCTTTCTGGGGTTGGAAAGGACCCTATGATGGATCCAGTGCCCATTTCCTCAGGGAACTGTGGCATCTGGAAGGACAGACCCTGGAGCAGGAAAAGTGTGTGAGGAGTAGCAGTGCCAGAGAGAAGCTGTTGGGAAATGACTGCAGCCCCCTGTGCTCTTCCAGGGGCAGAATGGGCAGATGGGGTAGGAAGAAAGGAGAGTGAAGGCATGAAGAAAAATCTGAAAGATAGGGAAGAAAGACATTTTGTTTATTATCTTTGATTCTTACCATCCCCAAACACTTCTATTTGGCATTAAATTTATTTTCCCCAAGTCAAATCTGCTTTGCCTCTGACAGTAACTAATAAGATATCACTCTGATTTTATCTTGACCCACAAGCTTTTTCATCATACTTTCTTCTCCTGTTGTGTTGAGGAGGGAAGATAGGTGGCTTGGAGTTTGATATTTAATCAAGGTCAACTCAGGAAAAACCTGTGCTAAGCTCCATTTTAGGAAACAGGAAATTAAATAACCTTTTCTAAACGAAGTTTTCAACCACAAGACACATGTTCTAGACTCATCTTGCCAAAAAACTATGTACAAACAAACTTTTCCTGCTTTTTGTCAAGAAACAAATTAACAGATATTATCAGTTCTGTCCCACAAGTACAAGACATCTGATAACATAATTTTTTTCTGTTTCTGAATCTAAGATAAATGGATTATTTTAGTTTCAGTCAATCTAAAATGTACAAGCAAAGTTCCTTTGAAGTCTATGGGAGTGCTTTTCTTAATATTGCCTAAAGTTACTTTAGGAAAAAAAATATTTGAAGTTCTACAGGATTGGATCCAGAGGGTGCTGTCATTTAATGAGAGAATATTCTTCACCTACATATATTACCTTACTGAATACTTTTTTCTGAAATTTTCCATGAGTTATGATTATGTTTTCTAGCAATTAAAAAATTAAAATTTTCTTCTTTAGATGCACTGAGCTTAAAACATGGGTCATTAAAGAAAGCGTAACTGTAAGTCTACAATATTTATTTCTGTTACCAATCATGCATCCCATATGTTATCAAGACCACAGGCCTGCTACCTGAAGTATACTAATTACACAAAACTATGTCCCTGAGTAACAGCTAAATAAGCTTTTCCTTTAAGGCTCTCCAGTGTCATTTGATGATTTGGTCAACATAGTTTTTACTTTCCTTGATAAATGTAAAAAATCTCAGTTAGTTAATGTTTAAATTCACTGAACAAGTCTACCATGGATTGCATTATGTCATTTTTTACAATGTAATTTAACATTGAAAATTCTAAACAGAGAATTTATTTTTTTTCAGATGTACCTCCCTCTATTTATTCCTTAAGGGTTTTTTTTTTTTTTTGTATTTTAAGCTGGCTTATTGTGTCAGACACTTGTATTTTCTTGGTTCTAGTTAATAGGTGAAGAAACAAGAATCTTTTCTGACAATTGAGATTTCTAGCCACTAGGATAATATAAACAAGTATTTAAGGAAACAAAAAATACTACACTAAAATTTACTATTTTAACAGTAGCAGATTTAGATTTTAAGAAAGTGTTTTCAACCCTTAGTGATAAGTACGTGCCTTCCAGCTACAGAAAATAATGATGTTGTTAATTCTAGAATATAGATACAATGTTTTTGTCAGGTAGAATTCATTTCAGGACCACCTGGAGCCCTTAGAGAGAATAGTTCCAGTCTTCAGAGTGTTCTAGCCATTACAGTAGAAGAACTTAAATGAGTAGTTTACATACTTGTCAACATCTGTGAGGTAAACATGCATGCCTATTTTGGAAACATAACATGTTTCAGAAAGAAAACACAAGTTTGACAGCTTCTAGATCGTAATTCCAGCTTCAATTTTACTAAATGAGATTTAGATTCTACATTACTTACACATTTCAGTTGCCTAAATCTTCCTTCATGCCCTTGCTTTATACTATATTTTTATTGTTTATTTTTCAATAACTATGATGAAAAAGGATATCAGTACATATAGTACTGTATCTTTATTTGTCTAATGGACAAAGTTTTAAAAAATCAGTTTAAGTGGAACATACACAATCTTGTGAAGTTACTTAGGATAGTTCTAATTTTAACTCTGTTAGCTTCAATAAAGTTAATTGAAGCTGTCTAGAAATGATTAATGATGAAAGAAATTAAGATGTTGGAAAGCCATACCTGAGAGAATAATTTATAAGGCATACTTCCACGGGCTTAACTAGCAGGAGATCTAAACAAATGGTGAGGCTAGAAAAGTTGTGAAAGGATATCTAGGCTTATCTATGGCAATGTCAGCAGGAGCTGCATGACATAGCTGTTTAATATTGAGGCTAGAGAGGCCCAAATTTTAAGTGTCCCATCATCTTGTGGGATACTCAAACCAAGCAAAACAATAGATACTACACACAACATGAAAAAGTTTAATAACAGAGAAAAAGGTGTAATGGGTCACAGTCCAATCTTATCACCACATCACTGTGTTCTTTTGTTATCTTATTTGTTATTAAGTTGAATTTTCTTTTGTACATTACTCACTCCGTTATGATAGCTGTTTCAAAAGCTCCTTTTTTCCTCATTACACTTCCAGCCCAATAATCAGTAGTTTATATCATTTTGTTCCAGCAGCATTTTTTGTTTTAATAGCTATTTTGCCTCTTCAGTATTAGACTCTCAGCATAGGTTTCCAGGTTTTCTCTCTCAGTGTTTTGATTTTTGGTTAGCTCTTTGGACTTTGCTTACAGCAGAGTCCAGAGCTTCACAAGCAGGCTGTCTCTCTGCCTTTTGGCAACTACTGCCTCCCCCCTCCAGAAAGGATGGTCTGACTTGTTCAAGTGAAGTCTGATCACAGCCTTGCACTGTACTTTTCCTTATAAAATAACAATTAAAAAGGTGTTATTTCTAGACACATGAAGATCTTCTTTCCATGTTTGAAGCTATTTCTTTATAATAGAAAATGCACCCATCCCTCAGTATTTCAAACACTCTTGGGTTTCATGTCATTCAGTTTTTCCAGTATTATTGTCTAAAGGTCTCAATACCAACAGTACTACCAAGCTATTTGCTATGGACCAACATCTACTTTTCTTGCTCTGGAGCCAGGACAATCTGTGGGAAGTAGCTGGTTGCATTTCTACTTTACAATGCTTTCTAAAAGACTGACACACATCTAAGAATGTCCAGCTTCTGGAGGAACAAAACAATTCACCACAGTATGAGTTCTGAATTCAAACTCTTGCTCCCAGCCTTTTGGAGGGGGAGTCAAAACACACCCTATAATATTATCAAGCCTTTGTTTGATGTCTTAGGAAGGCAACACTTTTTGGTCTCTTTTCTTAAATTAGTTAGATTGTCAATACTGTTTTCTCCTCCATACTAAAAATACTTTGTCAGTGGTAGTCTAGATCCTCTTGGGCTTTTTGTAACAAAAGGGAAAAATTATATCAGATAAGGCTCTGTGAAAATACTTAGTCTGTTTTGATGGTCTAATTTCCAGATTTAACCAGTATCTTTGCCTAGTACACACTGAATTATGTACATAAAATAGCTTGGGCCAGCAAACTTAATTATCTTTATAGTTCATTCCATTATGAAGCACAGGCACATCCACACAGCTTCTAGATTTGGACCCATATTCCCCTTAAATCAGGTCTAAATTAGAGAAGCTATATGTTTAATACAACTGAAAAATTTCAAAGGTTTCACCAAGATATCAGCTTATTTTACTTTTCTGTAATCCTTCTATTTTCATATCAGTCAACTTATAAGTTTTATGTGCTTTTAAACATTACACTGAGAAAATTGTGTGGTTTTATTTTTAAGTCCTCGTATTCCTTCAGTGATTTATTACGTTTTTTTGTTGGTTTAGTTTCCTAAATGCTTTCATAATACTTTAATACAATATCTAAAAAAAAAACCAAACCAGCAAAACCCCATAAAACAAAGTTAAATAAATGCAATCAACATGCAACAGCTATCTAATATTTTTACACTTTAATAAAAGGATTAAACAGCCATCTGTGGGGATGCTCATCTAATTGCCCTTCCACCCATCCACCTTACTTTGTAAAGAGAAAAGACAGCAGAAACTATAAAGTTACATTAGGGTTGAGATTGCTTTTGTTTCTAGAATTCAGTCACATGGGATGAATTTAAAAAATAAAATAAAAGTGACTATCTAAAGCATAATTAAAAAAACCCATATTCTCAAAATTTAATTCCCATCTGACTCTCAGTGATAAGGCAACACCAAAATAAAATTTAATTAATACCAGGAATGTATACAGTTGATACTACTATTAATAAATAAACAGACTCCAATTCTCATAGTCCCAGGGGGAAAAAAAATAATGGTACCTTTATTGCTTTCTTATAATCAGCTTTCAAACTATAAAATGGAATGTCTGAATTCCTTACAGTGATTAACACATTCACACCGATTTTCTGCTTCCTCCCTGCAGATACATTGCAGCAATGAGTCCTTTATTGTTCATTTGACAAACTACACATCCAGCTATTACAGATCACTTTGAAGCTTTCACAAAGTATGAGAGAGAACATTCTTTTAAAGTACTTTCAGTGCCTGCCAATAAGATAAATACATGCATTTACTGTCATAAATACAGGCAAGGGTTTGAAAATGAGGGATATTATAAAATGTGTTGCTACATTTTTTGCAAATTTTTTGGCAGTTTTATTCAAGGTATATGTGTCAAAGTATGACTGAGGTGTTTTGCACAGAGAACGAGCATTCCTAGAGAAATAAGGTTCCTTTTTTAACCTTAAATATTCTCAAAAAAAAAAAAAAATCCCATGCTTTTAAGAATGAGTTAGAATGGTTTTTTATTTTCTGTAGAATAAAATTTGACTATACTAATTGTTTTTTCTCTGGTTTAAAAGCAGATAATATCTTCATTTGCATCTACTTTGTCTCAACTTTGAACAGTCCATTACATTAATATGTTTGCTTATTTCTTTTCTAAATCACCTTTAGTTCCTTTTCATTCCTTATTCATACTTGCATCTTGATATTCAATATGCAGTATAAGCCCAATCTCAATTCTGTAGTTCTGAAGGAAGAAAATTAATTCTGCTTTACACACGTGTTTTCTCAATAAAGTTATTTGCTTTTAGCTTTCCACTACTTGAAGTGTTAAGGGGCTTTTTGTCGGCTTATTTTTGCTTCTTCACTTTTCTTTCACAAAAGGAAATCTAGTTTCTACCAACTGGAATTTGTATCTAGAATCTAGTTTTTACCAACTAGGAATTTTTTTTTCCTGTTTTGAGAGGCAGACTGATGAAGTGTAAAGCAAAAAGTTTAAAACCAATTTATGTCATAATAATATTCCACTTAAAAGATAATCAAACTTTTAAAAAAGAAAGCAATTATTTTTTTTTACAATTGAGGAGCAGACCTCATTTTTAAAAAGTCAGTGGCAAATTTCCATTACCCTTTGCAGGAAATATATTCTCTTCTCTGTTGCAGATTAGACTGTTCTGAGGACAGTGATTTTAAAAAGGTCTAGTGTCCCAGCTGAAAGACTCAAGATATTTTGTTGCATTCCTCAGCTGAAAATTCTGGGTGTTCTGCATGAAAAGTAAATTCCTTATGGGTGGTCCAAGTCCTGTGTAATGGCAAGTATTTGACATCTCCTTGGCTCCTAGTACTCTACTGAGAAAATAGTTTCTAGCTTTTTTCCTTTTATTTTCATATTTCCATAAAAAAAATTACAGAGGCAATTTTTTAACCTTTTCTTCCCTAACTGTATTTATAGGAAAAAATGTCCTTTATGTTCTACTGTGTAAATTGTGAAATTTAATGACTGTTTAAATATGTAGTCAATTACAGATAACAATGGTTCAAAAGGAGTTTTCCTAATTTACAGCTCAAACAATTTCTTGACATATATTTTATTTCCATATACTATCTACAAATAGGAAATAAGCATATTATTAAAATAAATAAATAAGATCATGTCTATACCTAAAATTTACAAAATCTTGGTAATTGTAGTGTCACATTATCAGCTTGGTCCACTGCCCACACGTGGTGTTTTGATGCCGAAGTATATGAAGTGAACAGATTAGAGGAAAGATTTCCTACTGTTTGGAGAGTCCTGAAAATATCTGTGCCTGGTAGGAAATGTGAGGGACAAAGTGTTTCTCTTCAGAACAACTTGTCTTGATTTAGTATTTTAAAGTGTGAGCTTTAATTAAAAGAAAAGGATCTTCAATGACTAATTGCTATTGACACCTAAATATACTCTTACTTAGTAAATAAGTGGCTAAAACCAGCTTTTAACAAAAACCTATTTCTTACAGCATTCCAAGGCATTGAATGCATCTCCCAGCAGGAGTTGATGTTTTAATGATATAATGTCGTACCTCCTATAAAGAAGAGCAATGTCAGGAAGCATTGTAGGAAAAATAATTTATCAAGACTTGAAAAGCACTGTACCAATAGATTCAGATAAATCTGACTTCCACTTAGGTTTTTTCAGATCAATTGAGCCTCTTCTAATGACTTTTTTTAGCACAACAAAATTAGAACCAATCGTTTAATGATGCTGTGATGCTAGTTCCATTACTGTGTTCAGAATACACCCCCAAGATTTGCAAATAAAGTGAAAGTGCATTTAGTTATGTATTTTACATTTATAAGTATGTAATATTTATAACTGTCCAGATGAAATGGAACCTTCTTTGATAATTATTTCAATTAAACTTCATCTCACAGCAGCCGGTGGACATCTTTCTTTATTAAGAAGTTCAATCAGTTAAAAAAAACTTAGTATGTCTACATTTACAATGAATATGCACCTAGACAAAAATAGTGTGGAAGCTGCTCACTGTTCCTCTAATCTGCTCTGTATATTTGCTCTCCAATACTGTCTGTTATCATCATGGCTTTAATCAATAAACCCCACAATTATAAGTTACCTCACTTTTTGAACATAGCAGTATTTCAGTGACCCTTGCCTTTGAGTTACAACATTTTTCAGTCGTCTTTACAAATCTTTTCATGTGCAATATTAAAATTTCATGCAGTCTGAGGATGAAAACAGATAAGTAGTCTTCACTCAGGAAGAAACTATTTAGGTAGATTAAAAGCAGCACAAATACCTGTGCATATATGAAATAGCAAATCTACACATGATAATAGCCCTTTTTAATAGGTATAGTTACAGAGAGAACAAGAAGATGGGGAAGGAGATGGTGAGATCTTAACCAATCAGCATTGTTTAAAAATTACAATCCATCTGCAGTGCATTTCCTGTGAATGCTCAACAAGACAAAACAAAGGAATGCCCCTGATCAGCATGTGTTGCTGCTTCTGCTTTATGGTAGTGTTAAGCTTGACTTATTCACAAGTTATTAAACAAGCTTGGTGGGCTGGTTGTGGCTGGGATAGAGTTAATTTTCTTCACAGTGGCTGCTATGGGGCTGTGTTTTGGATTTGTTCTGTACACAATTTTGATAATATAGAGATGTTTTTGTTCTTTGTGTAAGCTGAGCAAGACTTAGAGCCAAGCCTTTTTTGCTTTTCATATGGCCATGATGGCAAGGAAGTTGGGTGTGCATGGGAGAGACACAGCCAGGACAGCTGACCCCAAATGACCAAAGGGATATTCCATTCCATGTGACATCATGCTCAATACATAAAGTGGCGGAAAAAGAAAGAAGTGAGGGAATGTTTGAAGTGATTGTGTTTTTCTTCCCAAGTAACCATTACATGTGATGGGGCCCTGCTCTCTTGGAGATGGCGGAATATCTTTCTGCCTGGGAAGCTGTGAATTCATTCCTTGTTTTACCTTGCCTATGTGCACAGCTTTCACTTTCCCTATTAAACTGCCCTTATATGAATCCCTGAGTTTTCTGTTTTCTACCCTTCCAATTTTCTCCCCAGTCCTACTGGTGGGGAAGTGACCGAGCAGCTGCGTGGAACTCGGTTGCTGCCTGGGGTGAAACAACAACACATCAGTATCTTTGAGCTGACAACCCTGCTGTCATTTCCTATGACAGCCTGCAAAGGCTCAGCCAGTTTGAAGCAGGAGGAGATGGTTAAGCTCTTATGAAGCCTTCCCACTGTTTTAGCAGTCTTTCCCCTGCTTCAGTGTGGGGTCCCTCTCACAGGAGATGGTCCTACCAGAATTTCTGCAGTGTGCATCCAAACCACAAGTAACAATTCTCCACAGAATGCTACAATGCAGGTCACTCTTCCGTGGAGTGCAGTCCTTCAAGAACAGCCTGCTCCAGCATGGGATCCCCCACAGGGTCACAAATCCTACCAGGAAACCTGCTACAATGTGGATCCTTTCTCTGTATGTCTGCAGGTTCCTTCCAGGACCCTTCCCAGCTCTAGTCTCCCACAGGGTCACAACCTGCTCTCAGGCATCCACCTGTTCTGGTGTAGTATCCTCCCCAGGCTGCAGGCGGATCTCTGTATCCCCATGGATCTCCATGGCCTGCAAGGGCACAGTTACCTCACCATGGGCTGCAGGGGAATCTCAGCTCTGGTGCCTGAAGCACTTCCTGCCCCTCCTTCTTCACTGACACGAGCCGTTCCTCTCACATATTCTCATTTCACTCTCCCCTGGCTGCAATCATATCTGCACAATAGCTTTTATATTTTCTTTCCTAAATATGTTATCACAGAGGTGTTGCCACCATTTCTAGTTGGCCCAGCCTTGGCCAGCAGCATGTTTGTCTAGGATCCTCAGGTGGCCTTGGCTCTGCCAGACATGGAGAAAGCCTCTGGCATCTCCTCACAGAAGCCACTCCTGTATCCCCTCCCCTACCAAAACTGGGCCATGCAAACCCAACAGAGAGATGCATAAGACATGGTATGCTGAAAAGATAAAACCTTCTATTTCAATTATCATAATAGAATTAAGACACACCACTTTTGTCAGTTGTCCATAGCATTTAGCTGAGATTTATCATGAAGAATTAACATAGACAGCAATCAAATACTCTTGTATTTCTTAAAATAATCTTAAAATAAACATGCACACAGAAGGATTTTAATAATGAAGTGTTTTGTTAAGCACAGATTCCAGTGCTGTAAACTGTGAACTTCAAGGGAAATGGCCTAAAACTGATTAATTTATACACAGACATTGATACAGCTCATTTGTGAAATAAATAAGTGTAGTTAGTGTAAATAACAATTACACTACTAGCAATTTCCTCTAACTGTACCAGCTACCTGCTTCCAACATTCTGTTTCCAGCCTTCCCTGGTTTTGCTTCATCATGGCCCTGTTGTCAGCATGAAAGCAAAAAAAGTTGACCATTTTTCAGAAGGCAAATTGGTTATGTTCAGACAGCAAACAATGAGAGGGTGGCTATTTTTATGAGTAGCTTATCTTCATAGGTTTTGGGTATTTTTCTGTGAAAGTCTTTGTTCGTTGGCACAAAAATCCAAGTTATCACAATAGTTCCCTAGTTAGCAATGTTTTGATTTAAGAAACACTACTATGAACCTTCTTTCCCATAAATTTTATACAGACGTGTATTTTTAAAAATACCTGGAAAAATTCAAAGAAAATTCTTAGTAGATATGAAAGCATGCAAAGTTTCAATGAAAGGCCACAATTTGAAGAAAAAATCTATCATTTTATGCTTAATTTTAAAGTGCAATGAATCGAGAATTATGACTATCCATGTGTCATAACAAGAACTTGCTCAATATAAACAATTTTGGGGACTGTATCTTATCAGACAGTACAAGTTAAAACTGTTGAGAATGCTTGTTTCCTATAAAAGCACAGATTAAAATGGGATGTCTTTTAAAAATTAAATGTATATAAACAGGTTAACTTTAAAGATTTGTCAAATAATTCATAAAAATTAATTTGCACTTTGAACACATACTGAGCTTTCTGCTACTCAAAGAAAACTTACCTTATGTTTACATTTCTGAAGCTCTCACAACTTATCAGAAGGCAAATTTAGAGTAAAGTAACTTAAAACTTTAGACCTCTTGGCAGTTTAAAGAGTCAGCACACATGACAGAGTAATGAGCTTTTAAGAGCTTAATCTGAGGCAGGGGGAAGATTCATTATTTATCTTAGGCTTTTGATAATGATTCTTCTCTGATATATCTTCTGATTTAAAAAATTAAACTGTTAAAGAGTAAGAAAAGTTTTGTGTCCTTGTTTTCTCTCTCTCTCTTTTTTTTTTCTTTAAAACATTGATTAATTGATTACATTGGGAAAAAACTTGCTCAAGGCACCCATCAGCTCTTACATTTCCCACTCTGATACACAAATTATATAAAAGCTGTTCTCAGAGCTACTTAAGGCTGGCCCCATTTCCTACACAGTATCTCAGAATTGTTTTATTGAGAAGAAATAGATGAAACAAAAGAGATTATGTTTACAAGGCAAACTGACGAGTTTTCCTCCAGAAGCAAGGAAGCACTTGGGTTCGCTAAGAAGTCAAGGCAAGCAGCGCCAGTGGTCCTCTGCTACAAGAAAGCCCTGAGACACTTGTACTACAGAAGTTCTGCAACTCTCCCATCCTGTTTCATGCCATATAAACGTTGCAAAGGTGATTAGCCTGCTCTACAATCATTTAACAACAGAATAATAATGTCTGCTTTGATGACTCAGATGTCATGGACCAACAAGAAACTAAGAACTGAGAAAGAACAAGGAGAAATTCCTCAGGATGTAAAAGATTTACATTATGAACTACAGTAGAAAACTGACAAAAATTGAACAGAAGAAGAAAAGCACTTCTTCTGGTATCTTAGATTTTCTTCAATATTTTTCTTTAAAATAAACCATAGTGGAGATCACAGAACTAAAGGAGAGACGTGACTGATATGAGAGACAAATTAGATCCAGACAGCACAATTTGCAAAGCATGGCAATTACCTGGAAAAAGGTTATGCCGGCTATAATTGTGTTTGAGTTAATTTTTTTAAATTTCTTCACTAGGAAGACCACCTACCTTGAGGGCAAAATTTCTGATGCTACATTTCACTTTAACTATACAAGTTTTAATCACATGTGTTAGTTTCTCATTTTTGTGGCTGACAAGAAAGTTATTTACAATACTATTATACATTGAAACTTCTCCTGCCTTACTGAAGCAGCAAGGGAATACATTCCATATACTGACATCTAAATAACTAACCATGAGCCATAAGGATGTAGTCACAGAGCTTTACCTTCTTGCTGCAATAAACTTACAAATTCAATAGAACTTTTTTAAAGACAGCTGTAGGTAAAAGACAGCTGTAGGAAAAACAACTATGAAGAAAAGAACACTATTTACATCTTATTGAAATTAAGGGGTAGATTTAGTATGCAATATAGTTTTTTTTCCTGCTGCAACTTTATTTCAAGGTACAGCATAAAAAGAAAGAAAAACTCTCATTCTTCTTTGAATAGTAAAGGCATACAATGTGTTCCACCATTATTTTTTTATTTCTTTTTCATAATTCTATGGAAATTAGAGTTCAAATACTGGTAAACAAGTTGTCCTCTGAAACAAAACAAAAAAAAAAGGAAAGAGAAATTTTCTTGGGTTTAATAAACATGAATTACTTTAGAAGTTGCTTAATTTTAAATATTTGTATTTTTATTTTGAATAAGCAGATGTCTCTGTTAACTGTCACTATTCTGAAAAAGGTAGACAAATACTGGAACTTAGACTTGAAAGTTAAAATACAGTATAATAGGAACAGAGCTTTGAGCCATGTAGTGCTTGCAATCCACTGTCTGAGTTACAAGGAGTAAAGCGAATCTGTTTCTTTGCCTAGTTGTCTTCAACAAAAGTTTAAAGTATTTGGAAAAAAAGAGCATTACTCCAATCTGCTTTTAGAATAAAGCTCACAATTTAACAATTTGTGAACTTTGTTTTGAATTCATCAGCTCCCTTTCCCTACATGTTCATCAATTGCGCAATGTCTTTCTGGCTTCAGTAGTATGGATTTTGGATCTACAAGTATTATTTGCTGCATTGTGATACACTTTAAAAAACTGCCTGAGCAGGTGTATGGTTGCTTGGGTCCCTGTGTTACCACAGCAGAAAGAAACTGTAAATAGCACAGAACTGTCAGAAATATTCTGCCTGAAATTTTCTTAGAGAGCCGGTACTGAAAATAAAGGCAAACAGAAAAGCCACAGTAATGATGGCATGTGATGCATCTATGTTTCTTGAAGACACAAATAATAGGACTGAAAAGTAGCGCTAGCAACCTCTGTTCAGAGACTAAAGTAATGCAGTAATCTGAGCCATTGCCTGGGATCTCAAATTCAGACTCCATATCATCACAGCTTGTAAACATACATACAAGGAGACCTTGTAGTTCTTTATCTGTCATGGAAATCCAATTTTTTGTTTAAAAAATTATTATTTTTACCCTTCTTTAAATACAAATGTGTATCAATTGTATTTAATATTCAGAAACTCTCATATGGATTAAATCTTAAAGCTTTTTTTTTCCTGGTAATTATAAGCTTATATATTTTTTTATAATTTTTGTGTCATTCAACTCCATCTATTCCTATCTTACCTCTCTCAATTTACCAGGTACCTTTTTCTGAAGACAGTACATAGACTCAATAACTAGCAACTAACATGTTCAGTCCAAGATTGCTCTCTCAGTGGTTTAAATTGCCAACAGATCTCTCATTTAAACAAATGAAAGATAGTAATATAGAATAATCAAATGTTTCATAGTTCATCAGAATCATAAATTGCTTTACAAAAGCATAAAATAAATTTCAGCAAGCTGTCTGTAAAATTAAGTTGTGCTTCACTTAAAAATAATCTGTAACCTGACAGGAACAAAATTCATATTATCTACCTGTTCCTGCCTGTCAGCCTAGGGCATGGAGCACAAATCCAAGTAGCATAAAATAATCAACATCAGGAAGATGTATCTGGCAACAGTGAATATCTGGTATATTAAATCATTTTTCTGATCAAAAAGTAGGTGTTTTCTAAAATCTTAGTTAAGGCTAGAAATATTTCTCATTGCTTATATATACCTCTCGCCTTTGGATTTCTCCCTTTTCAAAGACATGAAAATGTAATCTCTTTTTCTTGATGATCCATTTCCAGGCTCATGCTACTTCTCCTTTGTTGACCTTCAAGAAGACAGAAGTAACTTACACTTTCAGGGTACCTTAACTCTGAATTACATTCTTGGGCCAAATGATCTATGCAACTCTCTTGCTTAAGGAAATACTTATACTAACTGCACACTGAGAGTGCAGTATTCCCAGTTCTCTTTCCATGTATACTACTTTGGGTACACAAGGTTTTGCAGAAATATGCACTGATAACAATTACTTGTTTCTGTATTCATTAGGATAGAATTATTATAGGTATTAGTTGGGTAGAGGAGTCACAACTGCTGACAGATATTTTAAAGTTAGCTATTTAACTCTGCTGATCTTAATCTGATATCAATGCCCTCTATTTTCCATATATCTCCCAGAGAAATAGTTGTGATGATACTTTATTTTAGCTTTCAAACTCATTTTATTTTCATCAGTTAATAAACATCCTTAATTTTCCACAGAAACTTAGGCTTTTCGGTTTCCTGATTTCACTGGACAAAACTACTCTGCAAATCAAATAAATATTTGGTCTGAATACTCTGGTTAAATATGTTAACCTTTTGTGACACAAAAAAAGCAGTATGCTTAAAAGGAGCTTGAAAAAAAACTCCAGTATCTTTATTTCAGTGTTATGAAATCCTTCAAATCTACACATCTGAAAGATTCTTCATCTTTCAGGCAGAATTGGCTATATTTTGACATTGTTCTTGACTAAATGAATTAGTAATAAACTCAGAGACGTCAGAATAGGTACTGATTTAAGTGCTAGTTAAGATAAAGTGTAGTGAAATCTTGAACATTATTAATAGTTATATTTTTTGATATTATATGGCAAATCCAACGTCAATAGAAAGTTCAGGCAAATTAATTAAGACTTGCTACTGACTTATGGCCACGTATGAGATCAGCCACATAATCTACACATCTCCAAGCATGTCTTTCATAATATGAGAGGTCTACAGAGTTCAGGGTGATAATCTAGTTTGGGAGGAAGAAAATCACATTCATAGCACAAAGACAAAAATCTTTTGTTGCAAACTTAGTATTTTGCCGAAGAATGTTTATATTTGTGTCTGAAGGTATTAGTGAGATTTTTTGCTACTAAAAACAGCTCTGAGGAAAGTCAATGAATGCACAGTACACACACAAATAGTTTAAGAGATGTGATGAATGCAATTTTATTATGACTTTGATTTATCATAAAGATAGCATCACAGCATACATGATGTCCTCTCAACAGACAAGAGTTCAACTGCAAAATCATGTGCTGGATTCTCTCTGCTTTGTCATTGTAGTGATTGACAATACAAACTTCCATACCTACTCAGCTCACACTCTTGCCCTCCACAGCCATCTGGTGCTTGCTTAATCCAGTAAAACACCCTGTTGTCTTCTCCCAGATATCCATTATCCTGCATTTTTCCTACATCAGACATGCTGTCCTTCATCTCCAGCTATCAGCCTTCACACAGAAACAGCATAGCACATCTTTTCACATTTCCAGTGTCATTCATCCTCTGTCAAATAATTGAACAGTCAAATTTTTACTGTTAATTTTGTACTTGTCCAGTCTTAAAGGAATTCTCAGCAACTGGACCCAAGAAAATCTTTCTTCAGTTAAGGCAAGTGAATTGTAATCATTTAATGAAGCTTATTTTCCTTTACTCAAAGGACACACTTGGATATTTACTCAAAGGACACACTTGGACGTTTCTAGCTGTCATTGAAACAATGCCACTGTCCTGGATACTAAAATGACCACTGGTCCAGGGCTGAATTCTGTTTGGTTTCTATCTTATAAAGTCAAATCAAGGGGAAAGCTTCCAAATGTTGACAGACAGAAGAGTTATCATCTAACTGTGTAGGCGTTCAGCACTGAGATGCTTGGTAGTGATCACGGCAGGGATGAATCAGTGGGTAGAAGTGTGAGAAACAGTAGTTTGTAACTTCTGCTGTCAAAGAAGGTGTATAATTCATAATCACAAACAATTCTTGTTAAGCATTTATGTTTTAGGTAGCTTTAAAATAAAATTTACAAAAATCAACAACAAAGTCACCAAAAACATCGCATTCCTGTCCTCCCTCCCTCCCTTTTTTTGTTTTAATTTTTCAGTAGCCATTGTGGATTAGTGTATCTCCAGAAGAAAACTAATAGGTAAGGGTAAGGGTATTTCCCTAGCCTGGCTACATTGACTATGTAGAATATTTAGCAGAGCTGGAATAAACGAATAAGGTTATTATTAAACTGACTTCCTAGACAACCCTCAATCCCTTTCTTTTGTCCAGGTCACAGGATTTTGTAAATAGCAGGTTTTAATTCAGTATGGTCCTTGTTTTAAATTGAAATTACTAGTTACTATATTAATCTTAACATCACAGCTTCTTGTGCCATTTGTATAACAGTTGTGAATCCCACAGCACAGCTGTATAAGAAACATTTGTGTATTTAAAATCTCAATTTAACAAATTTTTGCAGCATCAGCTGCCCTTTTCTCCCTCCCCTCTGCTTCTCAGTGTTTTTCTACCACTCTCTAGCGCAGAATCCAAATGAAGTAACAGCTTCTCCCTGTTCTGAATCTCATCCTACAACATATACACTACCGCTGATATTCAGGCAATTACCTAGCTCTGCATAGAAAATTATGCACTATTTAATCTAATTCATTATTGTGTTGCTTAAAAGCTCTTCTTTAATGCATTCAAGAGAAGAAACACCATCTTTAGGAATTAATTTGGTTTGCCAGTAATGTAGTAACACACTACTATAGAAACTCTTATGGGTAAGGTTGCAAAACAGAAGTTAAATAACTAAATTCCAGAAGGCTTTACAACAGACTTATTTCTGTGGGGAAATTGGTTTGTTCTGACTGAGCATGAATTAACCTTTGAGTTGTGATGGCATATAAGGAAAAAAATAAAACTATTAATCCCATAGCCCAAATTAATTAGAGGTAATATTTAATCCAGGAAGCATCCTACCACTAATTAACATGAAAATAAATATTTTAGCTTACTTTTGATTCTCTAGGCACATCTCAGTTCTAGAATATTTCAGTCAAACTCTTTTCCTTTACCCTTCAGACCTATATTCTTGTGAGCTAATTTCTTTGGTATTTTCAATGCTAGACAAGAAATCACTGCAGTTAGTTTTAAATAAGACTGCATAAAAAAAAAAGATAAATTCTAGACAGCCATACTGCTTCTGAAGTACTGAACTGTGCTATAGCTTGACATATCCTTAAAAGCGCTGCTAAATCATGAAGGCTCAAAAGTCAGAACAGATTATTGAAATGTTCGTAAGTGGATTTTTGACAACATTTTTACTTGAGCTATGAGGATATACCACAGCATAAGGTGACATTCAGAAGTGGTTTTTGACATGAAATACATTACTACTTGTCAGAATATGTAATGGAGATCATAGTATGTATAGACTTTTCATATATTACATGATAGATAATGGATTCTTTGAAAGCTTTTTATGATGAAGTACATTAACCTATAAGATATGACTATATGCATTTTAAAGTTATTACATGCTTCATTAATAATTATTAAATACTTTGAACTATTGAAGTGATGGCATGTAGATTTCTATCTAATTTTCAAATAATAAGGCACATAATTTTTTTGTTTTACTGATAAAATAACCTAAAATCAGCTGAAAAATATTATTTTTTTTCACTCCATTCCTCTCTTTCTGAATTTTCAGTAGCTACTCTATATTCTACTTTGCAACCTGTGCATATATGTTTCACAGTTTACTTAAATAATTATTATTTAAGCCAGCCCTGGTCCTTATCCTAATATGCAACGCCCTGAGACACTGCAACATTTAAATAAAAGATCACATTTTCCTTCCAGCTACTGTTGGACTAAGCACTCCCTTCTTATGTCCTCAGAATGGGTTGTAGATGGTTTTCTAAATGGGTGGGAGGAGACAGGCCACTGTATATCCCTGATCCTTTTCCTCTTTGATTTTATATACCATCAAGAGCAGAACCCTACAGAGGTTAAAATCCAAACTAAACTTCTGCTTAATCATTTAAGCCACATTAACAGAACTGAGACAAATATCTATAATCATACAATCTACAGCCATAAAATCTAGAAGTAGGAGAAAGCTTTCTTGAGCAGCCAAACTGAATCTTTAGAGGCTTCAGATAGTTTAGAAAAGTAATTTGCTACTAGCTAAGTTTTTCAAGGCACTTCTTACTAGCAGTAATTGAAATCTGAGCCACTAAAATTATTACTTTTAAGAGACCTGGATTTTCTGTTCTCCTTAGCTACAGTTCTTTTAAATAGAGGAAAGTTCATTCCCTTGAGCTTGCTTATCAACAAACATGGGGTTTTTTTATTAAAAAATAAATATCCATCTTACTTTAAGAAGTTGTTGCATTACCATACTCAAGACTTGTGTTTCTACTGAAGTCTTACTGTAATTCCTTTTGATTTACACAATACATGCCCAATTTCTTTTCAATAAAGTTAAACTTAATATCAGAGCTTCACTTATTTATATTGTGCTGGTATGATCTCTACTCAGTAATATCTTTCCTTCAGGAAAATATGCTTCCATGCAATATATGTAACATACCTGAATTTATAAACATGTTATAATTAATAACAGAAGGACAGATCTGTAACAAGAGAAAAACAAAGCTCATTTTATAAGTGAATATAAATATAGGTAAAAATCTTATTTTGGTATTTATTGCCCATAGAGTCCAGTTGAGGATACTTACTTAACAACAAAAGATAATGGAACTCATCACCTTTAATCTTAGAAGAAATTTAGTTTATGATGATGAAATGCTAATAGCAACTCAATGACTTCAAACACATGATAGAATCAAGCAGGTCTATTTAAATTCCGTTTTGACAGAGATTTTTTTGATGCTAAACATCCATTAAACACCAATAGGTTTAGAGCATTTTGCACCTTGCAGCTCTTTTGAAAATCCCTACTGCTCTCACAGTACATAACTTGTGATGTACTACAGGCAGTGTAAATTTAAGATTTTATTCTTTAAAATGGTGGGTTAATGGGAATTGAATGGACAAATATACCTCAAAGGACAATTTTAGTTTACTTCATTCCTGAGAAGAAAACAGAGGTGTCTCATACAGAGGAAGAATTAATTCTGAACACAATGTGTGAAGGATCTCCACTGAAGAATTTTGAAAAGGAATTTCCAAAGGAGAACCAGGATTTATTGAGTCACTA
This sequence comes from Ammospiza nelsoni, assembly GCF_027579445.1. Classification (NCBI taxonomy): domain Eukaryota; kingdom Metazoa; phylum Chordata; class Aves; order Passeriformes; family Passerellidae; genus Ammospiza; species Ammospiza nelsoni. The sequence goes on from NC_080633.1 coordinate 86,074,312, forward strand.
CCCAAGTATTTGCTTTGCATTCAAGTATTCCAGATACCCTCTAGGCACAGCGCATGACCCTTACTTGTTATTCCAGAAGCATACACATCTTCTGCCAGCTCTGAGATAACCTTTCAAATCATCTGCTCTGAGAGTACATAGAGAGAAATGTCCCTTCCATTGACTGCCTTCTTTAATGAAACATGACTGGGCAGGAACCTGAGTCAAGAAAAATGAGAAATTAAGGAGAGCTGGAGGTCATGGTCACACTGGGGGTGGAGGGCTTGAAAAAATGTTCTTGCTCCATTTACAAATGTTCAATTTTGGAATAGTTTAATTTCCCTGGGTGCTGGTGAAGACAAACAAGACCTGTAAGGGGGTTTATCAGAGTTGACTGCCCCCAAAGCTTTTGTCTACACAAAGAGAAGAGGCAAGTTAAAGTTACTAGAAACTGTGGCGACCCAGTCTGGTGGCTTGACCCAAGCTAGCATCTCAGGTTCATTGCTTTTCCAGGGCTAAATTCCAGGTTGCTACAGAGGGACTACTGAAGCTTGTCTACCTCTATGTTGTATTGCTTTTCCGTTCGAGCACTGTTGGTACAGCTGGGAGTAATGCAAAACATATTGAAAACAACCCCAAATCTCTGAGGACAAGTATAAAAGGCATGTGGGGACCCATGTTGTGCTCAAGCCTGTCACTAAGGCAAAGGACTGGAGCAGAAGTGGCCTCATCCAGCAGGTCTATAGCTGTCTGTGTGCGCCAGGGGCTGCAGTCAGAGCTCTGGCTGTGGGATCCTGTTTGTACCTTGCAGCAAGCACCGCCTGCTGGGGTCAACACAGTGGTTCACAGTAGCAGGATAACAGCCAAAGAGCACAAGTTCAAACATCAGAAATTCTGATTAGGTATTAGCAAAACATTATTTTAAGGTGGTGGAATACAGGAACACATTGCTTAGAGCAGTGTGTAATTCCAGTCATTGGAGGCTGATCTGTGCACAGCCTTGAGCAGCCTTATCTAATTAGATCTCTTCTGAGCAGCATGTTGGACTACTGAAGGGTCTTTCCAATATACATGATTTTAAATGAAGAATGATGGGCACTAGCTCTGCATACCAAAAATTACTAGCTTTCCCTACCGGTTATTTAAAGTCTCAGAAGATTTCTTCAGCTGCTTTTATTATGAATACCTAGGACAAGGCTAGATGAACCTCAGTCACAGTTTCGATTTTGCTGATGTTTGAAACCCATAGAAATTTAGACACCCAAAAGCCTTAGTTCTTTTGATATTTTTTAAGTTCAAATCTTATTGAAAATCATATATATATTTATATATAAAATATATAAGTATAAATATAAATAAATTTATAAATATAAATATATAATATTTTATCATATCAGTATGCAAATCATTCAGCATTTCATTGATGAATAAGAAAGGCAGGTTTTTTTCACCTCAGTCTTAGGAAGAGTTGCACCCTAATACCTGTAAGGTTGTGTCACTTATTTGCTAAAAATAGTTACAGAACCAATTCCTCTTGAAGAAAAACATCTCTGTGTTAAGGCCTCCCTGGAATACTTAAATTCTTATTCTGTGCTGTTATCTCCTAATGCTTACTCATATGAATAAAACCATTTATTCAGTTAACGTTTTTGTGTTAGTGACTTATTACTGTGCTGGAATTCTTGAGTAGTATAATGGTTACTTTATATAATAACCTTTATAATATGCTTTTGAGATTTTTGATGTTGGTATAATTCTTCTAAGTTGCTTCAAGTACAGAATAATAGAGAGAAAAATTGTGACCAGAAAAACATAAGACAGTAGAGGCAGGGGCGACTGTCTTTTTTCTAAAAGCAAAATAAAAAGTTCTTAATAATTGAGCTGACATTTGCAGAAATACAATTTTTGGCAGTATTACCTGACCAAAATTGTTCAACCTTATATTACAAAAATCACCTTTCAATTTCACACTACATCCCTTTTTCAACTAACTATATAATTCCCTGAATTATTATGCATTAGTATTTAAAAAATTATAGATCCTAAACTGAGAAAGTGACAATGTTGGTGACTAAATAAAATAGAGGAATACCATCCCTAATACATGTTTTATTGCTAAGACTAGTAAAAATTTAGGCATCTATTACTCACTAGAATTTGAGATCTGTAAAATCTAAATGCCTAATGAAAGTCCCTAAAGTAACTACTTCCAAAAATGAAACCAAGTAGAAAATATTTGTTAGAAAAAGATCTGTTGTTCCAGCTTGTCAACATGAGCCTAAATCGGGACTCATTAAAAGTTCTTTGTACAAGATGTGAAGAGAAATATATTTTGGCAAAGAAATAATGTTTTCACCTCAGCATTTCTTATCATCCTGGTAGCCAGGCTTCACATGATCTATCACCCCAGAGCCCACAAGTTTACTCTAAGATTAAAGAGGTTCCTTGCAAAATTCTTTCGCAGGTGAGGCCTGGTTGAGCATGAGCACTGAAAGGAAGTGTCCATGTCGCCACACTTTATGCCAATAGCTGAAACAAGGGAAGAGAGCAGAATAGATGCTCTCATAGAAAAAAAGTAGGAGAACTGTGAAGTAGAAGGGAATCAGAGATGGAATCAGAGGGCTCAATCTAAAAATCAAGAAGTTGAACTAAGATAGATAAAAGAGGCAAAGGTGAACCTGAAAGACTGAAGAGGACTCATCAATGATGCTGAAACACAGACCCAGGAAGGTGATAAGCTGTCTCCATGGAAACTGCAGGCAAAAACCTCTGGAGACTGGTAGAGAGGCCAGACCAACTGAAAAAGGGGCTCAAAGTTAAGGCTGTTAATGGAGAATATGAAGTACTACAGATCATGAGAGTGAGTCTCTAGGCAGGTGAGAAGAAGAAGAACCAGCCTAGGAGAATGCTGTTGAAGAGGAACCTGAGCAGGTATAAATGAATGTATCTTGGAAAAGATGATGAAACTTTGTGTCAAGAAATCCCTTTTGAAGGATGCCTACTAATGATGAGTTCTCTTGCTGGGCACCTGGTTTTATAAATGAAAGCTCACCTATTCTTAAGTGCTCTCAAGGATATGATCATTGCCTCAGATTTGTCACTCATAATCCTGGAATGTCTCACAAAATATTTTTAGGTGTTGCTCATTTGTAAACCTGAGTTTAAATTCATATTCTCTAGGAACTGGTTTAAAAACCAGCACATCTCAGAATAGCAGCAGCATAGATTTTTTAGTGGTAGTAAATAAAATCAAGAAAAAAAAGAGAAAAAAAAAGGCAAGGAAAGAAAAAAGGGGAAAGAGAAGATGACTGGTGAAAATATTACTGTGAGGCATAAGACTCTGACACACAATTCCAGATTCTTTATTCAAAGTGGTGTTTGAATAGCATGGGAACTGAAGTAAAACAGTGTTGATCAACTAGACTTCTAAGAGATCCTATTGTATCCTTTGTATAATATTAGACAGATTTTCTGTAGAAAAATATATTTTATAGCCATACGATTACAACCTACTTATTATTTTACAATATATTTAAAAGATCACATTAAGTTTGCACAAAAAGACTTAATCCTCACATATTCTAGAACATGGAATGTAGCTTTAACAGTATTCTTTATATATATTATGTGTGCAGAAGACATAAAAACATGTTCTATTTTATTTAATTTAAAGTTGAGTCACTCCAATTAGAATTCTGTGCATGAATTTTCCTGTTATACTTAAAGTAGAAGGTTTGCATGAAATATTTGCTGTGAATCTCAGTGAAATATTTTTTTAAATTACATAGTATTCTCCAAGCAAATATTCTTTTACAATCAAACAAAAGAAACCGAGCTCCTTCTTGAAAATGCTCAGCATTGGTTATTTTCCTCTTGGAAGACAGTCCTAAACTTTTGCTATTTAGATCACAGAAAATGTCTCTAATTTTTCATAATTATTTTTTTCTCACCCATCTGTTGGGATGCTGGCCATCTTCTTGTTCAATTTATTTTCTCTCTTTCTCAGTCTGAATTACACTCTGTGTATTGTATGGATAGCAACTTTATTCTTCTGTACCTTCATTGAGATACTTTCAATATGCCAAGTTCTTTTAGACCTATCATAAATCCAAGCCTCTCCACACAGAACAAAAGGATTTAACTAAGTGTTGGAGACAATGTCCTGAGTCTGCAGGTTTCTCTTGGTTCAAGTACTTTGCCTTCACCACTTTTCTCTGCTCTGGCCCCTGACAGTTTTCTTTTCATAAAGACCTAGAAAAAAATAATAAATAGTTTTAAAAGAAGGTGAAAACTACTGAACTTTATTGGCGTCCAAGGTCCAATATGATTTGTATGAGATAGATTTACTGTAAGATCATAGGCCAGCATTAATGGTCAGAGAAAAAAAAAAAGAACAAACAGAAAAAATATAAGTACTAAATAGCAAACGAAACTTACAAGAGTTCTTCTTTCTTCATGTTCTATGTTTCCATGTTTCCCAGGAGCAGGATTATGATCATCCAGAGAGCATAACCATCAAATAGAGGGGTGCTCAATGAGCAGAGATTGAGTGATCATTTCTGAAGTGCAGTTCTGGCACTTCATTCTGCCTGATGTGTGTGAATGAGTTCCACATTAATTGAAGCTGAGTTCTGCATTTTTTCAGGTTGTATTTCAAAGACCTAGATGTAAAATTTGGGCCCTTAAAGAACAATACATTATGAGAATTTCACCCGTGGGTAAATACTTCAGCTATGGGATAACTCTCAGCATTTACAGGATGTTATAAACTAGACAGATGTTATAAACTAGATGTTATAAAGTATTGTCAGGGGAATTCACTACTTGCCAAGCTACAATCTTTTATAAGCATCTGAAGTGGGTGGGGTGCCTTGTTGGGGTTTTTTTGTTTGTTTGTTGTTTTGGTTGGTTTGTTTGGGTTTTGTTTGGTTACTTTTTCAGTGGACAATCACTGATATTAGTCTATTGTCAATCTAGTATGTCATGAATAAGATTCTAAAACTTGATTTTGTTTTTACAAACCTGTAGTTGAAAATCCAAATGACAGTTCTGGAACCAGAAGTCTTATCAGGTGGAAAAAAATTATCAGATTCTGTCTTCCATAGGTTAGTGACTAGAAAGTATCTAAACCATCTGATCTAACCCTATTGATAAAGGGAAAAACACACAGCAACAGCAAAAGCGTTACACTTAACCTTTAGGGCCATTATAAGCTGTGCACAGACAGAGACACAGTTTTGTAACATCCTGCTCAAACACTCAAAAAGTGAGCTTGAGTCACCTCATTCTCCAGCTTACAAAGGACAGCAAGAATAATTTTTAAGACCTCTACACAAATACTCTGCATGAAGGAATGTGGGCCTGATTGCCTTTTATGGACCAACTGCTTTCATTCTCTTCATTGATGCAAAAAAAAGCTGCAGAATCGGTCTGACTAATTGGTTAGCCATCTTTACTGCTCTGCTGTGACACTGATATGCTTTAAATCAGCTAGAATTTACTGAAAGTGAATGAGGCTTTTTATTTCCAGGAGTCGCATCCAAGTTAATCAGTAACAGGTAATGTCTTTACTTTAAAAAAGAAAGAAAAAAAAAAAGCAAGGCCATCATGCAAATTGATGCTGACATTTTAAGTAGCTGTAACAAGATCATTCTTTTGCAAAGTTGTGTTTTAAATTAATTTTACAAAACTACCAATCAACAAAAACAACAAAACCAAATAAACAAAAGTGGGAAACAAGGAGGGGTAGCAAGATAGTTTTATATAATTCTGACCCTTCTAGTCTTTCAAAGTAATGTAAAACATGCCCATCCATGACAATGATTGGGTTTAACAAACAGACAACTATGAGAAAAAACTGCATTATTCCATGTTCATTTGGGAAAAAAGAAATGTAATATGCAGAAACGTGTGAGTTTGGACAAATGTAATTATACAAATCCTTGGTTAGGATGATTAATTCCTTGGTATGAAATACTTGGTACTAAATTATATTATTCTCCTTTTGACTGTTCAGCTATTTACAGATAGTGCTTATAGAAACTATAAAAACTTTGCCGTATCCCACCCACAGGCAAATTCTACATGCTTTTTCTTATGCTAAGATATTGTTTGGTTATTCTCTTTAAATGTATATGCATTTCTTCTGGTGCATGTACAAGAAAATCAAATAGATAATTGATTCATTAGCAGAATTTTGACCCAGACCTAAAAGTCAAAATTTAATCTATATTTTGTACTCTAACAACTTTAGAATCTGCTGTGGGATGTGGATTCCTCCATGTTGGACATTACAGAAGTAGAAAAAAAAAAAAGGGAAAGGGTACCTGTATATCAGCTGTATATTGGTGAGATAAAATTTCATATCACCAAGACAGAGAAGCCACTAAACAGTGAAGCACTTGTACAGATATACACAAAACAACTCACAGGATAAACAGCCTATGTATTTGCTGTCACCTATTGCCATAAACTTCCATGTCCTTTATTGATTCATACAGGAATTCTTACTGCCTGATAGTCTGAAAAAGAAGCGTGATTCATCTGGAGCTCCCCAAGCCTCTTCATATCATCAGCTTACCAGAAAAAATGTTTAAATGATGAAGGATCTTCACCTTCCAGGTAGACTTTATTGAATATTCATGCTGAAAAATGGTGCAAAGTAGATTCCTTAAATATCCTCAAGATGTAAGAAAATTAAAGAAAGACAGAATTATACATTTTCTTGGTATCAACTCTGTCAGAGGAGATAATTTAAACTAGACCAGTCAAGTTTTCTTCCATTAGTCCCTTAGCAAATTACATTGAAGACAGAGATTCCAATCAGTACAGTATCCAGGCAGTACATCCCAGGTGATGATATATCAGCTGTCTGCAGCAAGAAGTAATCATTGCACAGTGATTAGAAAACAGAATAATGACCCTGCTCTTGATGGTGTCTCAGTCATAAGGGATGGCAACCATTAGTTTCTGGTGCTACAGGACATCTGGCAGTAATGACTGAAGAGAACATCAGTAAGAGATCAGCTGCATGAGTGAGTGGTTGTATCACTGCTTGATTTACTCTTTTTTAAACTCTCTCATGTAGCACAGGAATGCCTGGAGAAACAAGTGTTGGGAGGAAGGGATGATAGATAAGGAACCCAGAAACAATAGAAGCACAGTCTTGAAGAGATTCATTAAGCTAGATAGGCAAACATCCCAAAGATGCAGAGGTTACTGAAGTGCAGGAGCCTAGGAAGAAGTGCGCTAACAGCTTAAGGGGGAGTAACTGTTTTTTGAAGCCATTCAAAATTATTGCCAAACATCCGGTAGCTGATGGCGACTTAAACTTCACCCAGTAGACATGTCCGTGAAATAACTCACAAAAGGAATAATGTGGAAAAAAAGAGAAAATGAAAAAATAAACAGATAAACCAAGTCTGCAAAGCTCAGGACTCAGAAGCATACTGTTTGCGACTGGTTGAAATATTTCCTTAAAGAGTGTATATACTGGGTATTTAAAGTGTGACCATGGCCTGGAGATGTTGTTTGCTTCCCATACCCCACTGGGCTGCAGGGACCTGACATTTTCACCCTAAGGCAAGTAAACCAGCTGAGCTGGTTTCTTGCTTGTTTTATTTTGTTTTTCATTTGCATTTCACATAACAAAAAGTACAAAATGCTCCCTTTCCAGAAATATTATGGATCTTATTAAGCTTAGTCTGTCTGGGTTTTTTTGGAGATTGTGACTGACTGAATTTAAAATTCTGTATCTGCATAGTAGCTTTCTCCTTTGTTATAACTTTTTGTTTCTTCTTTTATTTTGCATTTTTATTTCCAAACACCCCCTTATTTTTATCCAACAAATATAGTATTTCTGGTTAAAAGGAGTTTATAATCAAACCCATTGCTGTGTGGTGATATACTTCAGGTGCCTCTTCTGTAAATAAGTGGGGAAGTTGAACAGATAAACAAAGCAATTTCATAGACATTTGTTATAATTTGACTAGTATTCTGAAGGGTGCAAACAAGTCTGCTAACTTCAAAGTGCAAAATCACACTGAAAACAAAAAACCCTCTGACCTATTAAATATAATTATTGGTTCTAAGAAGTCTAAATGGACAAGTCAGGTTTTCATAAATTTTGTGACTGAGGATTATTTATTTTCTTGCAATTTCATGAAGTCTGTATCTAAAATGAATTTGTTTGAGTAATTGCTAGAATGGGGAGAAACTTCTTACATTGCTTTTTCACTGATCCTGTCATTTAATCATTAGTACAGTACCTACATTCACTTAATTCCCAACCTTTGCTACTTAACCTGCACATGAGGCTGTGGAGATTTACTGATCAGGAGGAACCTCAGCAGCATTAAAATGTACCTGTTCAGAGAGCTTTAAAAATACATTATGCCCATCTAGAAAGAATGCTGAGGGTTTGACAAATCCAAAACATGCAAATTCTACCTAATTTTCAATCACTAAGTTTCATTTATGACAGAGTGGCCATTGACTTAATTGCAATATTATGAACTCATAAGTGGTCCTTGTTCAGAAAAGGAGCAGGGATATGCCCTGAAGACTGTGTTGCTAAACATAAGATTAGCTAGCCTGTGAAACCTCGGGAGAAAAGCCATTAATTTGTGAAAATGGGGCTCAGATTGCAATTATTTTCTGTCTTTCTTGATAAAGGTGACTTCCCTGAGACTCGTCTATCTTCATAATGTGCCTCAATCCAGTTATTATAATAATGCATTTTAAAATTGAAAGGATGTTAAATTCTCAACTAAGCTCCTGCATTTGTAATCAAATATATTGTGATCCACTGACTTAAGAGCATTTTGCTAGGATGCTGTGTATATGAATCAGAAGGGAAATTATGTGAGTGTGTTAAAATTTAGGGAAAAAATGTCTATGTTTGTATATTTCAGAATAAAATGTAGTGTGTTTGTGTATACATATGGAATTGAAAATCTTCTGCATCTCCTTCAAAGGAGAAAAGGATAACTCTTGTAAAGTACATTATAATGCAATCTCTAGCTGTTTTCCTGTTGAAATATATGAATTTAAAATAGTGTAAATTATAAGGCTAAACATACATTTGGAGATTATTTGGAAGCTCTGTTTTGGCTGCAGCAAACTTTCTAATCTAGTTTTAAAAACAATAGAACCATATTTCTAGCTTTAAAAGATAATTCACACTGCTCAGGCAAAATAAATTCAGCTACAAACAGATTTTCAACAACCTTCTTTCATCTTAGTCTAAAAGCATTCAAAACCTACTGAGCCCTGTTCACAATGGAAAAAAAAAGTAGGAATGATTTTTTTATCTTCAACATAAAAAGAAAAATTTCTGAAGCACATATAGAGAGAAATGGTGTCTGACCATTTCAGCAGTGTTCAATAGGATTGCACTCAAGTAAGAGACAACATGAGGACCACTTGGCTGGCATGTGTATACCACATAAATGAGTTATTTTGTCTTCAAGTGTAAGTCAAAAACAAGACTATGCTTTGCAGCCCATTATCAAGCTGATTTCATGAAAACTAAAAAGTTGAAAAAGCTGAAATTTCATTTTAGTCCCTGAAAAATTAAATTCTGTTTTTGCAAGAACTACGCCATTGTTATGTCTTTTTCTTTTCTATTCTACCCAAGAAAACTTGAAAAATAACTAAGTATTGTGTGAAATGCATGGCTGATGAAACTAAAGACCAACATGACAAGGCAGGGCTTGGAAGAAAATCTTACTAAAAATATAGTTAAATTACAAAGCCAAGGCCCCAAACTTAAAATTTCCATGACAAATCTTAGATGTTTCTTTTTATATTCATGATGGATACATGAAGCAAGTAGCAGGTATATTTTCTCTTACTGAATTTTAGCATGTCAATTTAAATGTGCCCTTTGAACTGCACAAAGACAAGTCTGTATCTAGTTGGCAATGTGACAAGTCTCCTCTGGACACCTGCAAAGGAGCCTAGAGACACAACAGAGAGAGGAATAGGGTGGGAGGCTCCCTTGGCCCAGCCCAGGGACCCTCAGCCCAGCAAAGGCCCATTGCTGGAATTCATAAAGTTACAGGGTTTTAATGAAGTGGTTAAAAAAGAATAGGCCTCAGACTGATGTTTTGTTAGCATTGCAAATACAGCAAAAAAGTTTTCTAAGCAGTAGAGCATATGTGACAAATAACAATAGACCTCTGTAGAACTGGTTTATGGATTGCAACAAGGTTATTTAATGTATATCTTTAGAAGGTTAGTATGAATAGAGCTCTGTTCTTTGTCTCTTCTGAACAAGTCTTTGTTTTAACTACCATTACGTGTGTTTCATATGATTGGATAGAATGCTTGTCAATATGTGTTGCTCTATGTCTGATTGGCTGAAATCTAGGCTGAGATGGTTTTATGCTGTGCTGTAATGCCGCACTTCCTTGGCATTCCCTGTGGATCAGCGAGCTGTTAACATCCTGTCTCCATTGTCTAACAATGTGCTGAGACTGATGTGTTGAATAAAAAGCTCATGTCATGGGTCCGGATGTCCCGTACCTGTTCGTGATTGTATATATTTGCTGGTGGCACGTGGGTTCCTCGTTAAGCATGGCAGCCCATCACAAAAGCCCAGAGAAGCACTGTAGTACACTTGGCAGGAAGAATTCCTGAGGAGCAGCAGGATTTCCAGGCCACTCCCTGAGCTGCCACAGCAGAGCTACTGGCCATGGAACCCATCCTGTGAGTCGTGGGGAGCAGCCACCCATCGCCTCTTGCACTAAGGGGTGCTGCTGTCTAGGGGTGACACACATTATGGGGTGCAGGCCAAAAGCAGTTTGGGGTCACACCAGACTTACGGGATATTAGGGAGAGCAGGTATGTGTATAAGAGCGCCTGTTCCTGCATTTCTAGACATGAGAATTCAATGGAATCAACCACATGGGGGGCCAGGGAATCCTGAGCAGCCAGAGTGGGGTGTGCAAGCAACTGGAGTAAGTCTGTGCCCTCAGAGGCTTGAATGCCTGTGTGCCAGCAGCTGGGAAGCTGGGATCATAGCATTTCACTGAAGCTCAACCAACATCTTGAAATACTTTGGTGCAGCATGTGATTGTCCTTCAAGCTCTTTTCCTTGTATTTTTTTATCGCCATTAATGTGCTTCACACATTTCTTACTCCTGAGGAGAAATTCAAACTTTACCCTCTACTGGCATCTGTAGCCTTGAAACTAAACAAGGGGAGGTAGGGAGGTGGATGGTAGCAATTCTGGTTGGTTGGTTCACACTCTCCACTACATGAGGTTTCGTGTCAGACAGTAAACTCTTCCAATATCACCTTCCTTAGCCTTGTCTAGTCTTCTGTTTTTATAACACTCTTCAAATTTCCTCACCAGCATCACAACTGAAGTGAGAATTGAAATTTCACAGAGAAGTGAAATTACAGCTCCAAGGTTTGCTTTGAAATGGAAGAAAACTAGTTAACAGCAGTAGGAAACTAGTTAACAGCATGAACAGCCACTGAAACAAAACTTGCTCCGTATCACACAAATCTATGAATAATTTTTAGTTACTGGCAAAGTAAGGGATATACTGGACTTTTTATGATAGCTAAAAATAAAATTGCAGAACCTATGATAAAAAGAGAAAGAAATTCTACAACAAATATTTAAGTTAATTCTTAAAAGATGCTTATTGGTTATAACAGATTGTCAAATACTGATAAGTGGGGTTAGGCATCTTGCATTTCAAAAGAACCTGCATATAAATTCTCCATTGAAACAAAGAAGCAAGACACGGTAGATGAAAAATGCTTAGGACAAATAGCAGACATTTGAAGAGGAAAATGTTAGGGAAAAAATCACAGCAGTGTCTTGGCAACACTCCTAGTTAAAAGCCTAAATGAACATTCATTCAAAATGTCATGGTTATTAAAACAATAATAAAGCAGTTTAACTGATATGAATAAGTGGGAAACAAGATCATTGCCTCTAAGTCTTTTACTTGCACCTCTATCTGTCCCATCATGTCAAAAGGATTATATGCAAAGCTAATGATTGCCTTTCTTTCTAAAATATTCCGTCCTACTGCAATTAATACACAGAGTGCTCCTCATAATAACGCTGGTGTGTGTGGTGAAGGATGACATTGGGTATCAGCTCTATTCTCTCTAAATTCTGGGACAGGTCCTTCTAGGAACTCATCAACTCTTTCTGTAGTTACAAGAGAAATAAGACCTCCTCTCATAATTCTGTACCACCAGAATAAAAATAAAAAAAAAGTAATGCAAACGAAACATCCTTAGAATTATTCTGAGAATCCCCGTTCCATTTCTGTTTACTAAATAGCAATGGATAAACACTTCAGAAAAAGAGGGGTCATTTTAGGCTGGAAGATGCTGCTTGCAGAAGAACCAGTGGTGTTGATTTGGCTGTGATTTTCACTTTGGAGTGAAAATCAATCCAGACCTAACAGACCTAGGTGTGCTTCCTGACTGAAAGTCCAACAGTCCAAAGACGTGTCCACACCACCTGCATAATTTGAAGCACAGCCAAAATTAATTGCATCACAATTGCATAACATCCAGTGTTTCTGATCCCAGAATCATAGGGATAGTGGAAAAGGTCTTTGTTAAAAGTGGAAAGGGGGAAACTTAAGCATTGTTTAGAAGCCTTATGAGGCTCACTCAGTGTTAAATACAGATTTAAAGAACTCTCCCCCGATTTATGTTCTTTGCTAAGAAAATTAATCTGAATTTCAATGACAGAAAACAAATGAGAATAATAGTTGGAAGATTAAAAACCCACATGCTCAAAATAATTTGTACTCTGCATTTGAAAATATTTGAAGCAGTATGTATATATATACATACATATATATATGTGTGTACATATATGCATATGTATATATATATAATATATACATGTATATATATTATATTATATTATATTATATTATATTATATTATATTATATTATATTATATTATATTATATTATATTATATTATATTATATTATATTAATGTATGTAAATATAATATTGACAATTCATTCAATATTCAAGAAAATGTGTTCATTGACTGAGTTTCTGAAAACACCATACATTTCTGAGAGATTAGTTTCAACTCGTTCATAATAAATTCTCAAGTTTCAAATATTACTAGGAATAACAAATTACCCAACCCCTACAGAGTATGGTCCGAATATGGTTCACTAAAATTCATCTAATATCGCTTCCTCCTCTTCTTCTTCTTCTACTCCTTCTTCTTCTTCTTTTCATTCAAATTGCTCTTTCTTCTCCTTCACCATGACTGCCATTATGATCAATGAACAATTAATAATATCTGTATATGGGAATGGATTGTAAAATCTGAAAACTAAGAGAAATTATTGTGTACTTGCTTATGGTGGCATAATTTGTTGTTTTGTTCTTCAAATTTTAGCTAATGTAGAACACAGGTAGACAAACTTTTAAGATTGCAAATTCCCTGACATTGCTTTTCTCTAAGTGGAGCTATTCAATAATGGATCAATTAGCACAAAAATAGGCAATGAATAGTACTTTGATGTTCTAAGCCTCTAGATTTGCAGGCCCAAATTTTCATACATTGTCTTCTACCAGTACGGAGGCAGAAAAAAAGATCTGGCTAAAGAATGAGCGCTGTTACAAAGAAACCTTCTAGATGGCCCGCTAGGAAGTGACTCCCTTCCCAAAATGCTGGATGACTAAAAAGTAAAAGTCAAAAATCAATGAAAGCTGCTGAGAGCTCTCACTGAAAACAATAAAATGCGAAAGAATTATGTCACTTTCTATGGACATAAAACAGAACAAAAAACCCCCTTAATTTACACTATATTTCAAAAATATAAACATTGGAATGAAGTATTTTCTTTATTCTAGCCTGATACTTTGTACATTTCTGCTAAGCCCCTTTGCAAGACTTTTGCTCCTATCAAGACATAGATGTCTTCACTAGAGCAGACAGAATTGTGATGATAACGCTTTGCAGTGCTGCAGACAGCCAATCTGTATAATCTCTGTTTTAATATGGTTTAGCTCAGGCAGCTTTTCCTAGTCCATGTTCTGAGTCTGGCTAAATATTGGAACAAGAGAAATGTTATATTGTTTGAGTTTGGAAAGACAGATGGAGCTTTTGTATTTGCTTCATATCAGAATCCAGCACAGAACTACTTCTTCTGGTAGCTGTAAGGTAACTGCTGCATAAGTTGAAGGGGGAAAAAGAGGTGTGGAGAAGAAGTTTTAAATCACTTCAGTCTTGTGCTTCCTGTAATTGTTGATGTTCCTCATAGACGAGGGCAAAAGCATTAAGGACTCCTAACAGACTCAGTCTAGTGAAGAAGACACTTTGTCTTAGAAATAATAGGAAAAATCTTTATGATGTCAGCTTGTGAAAAAGCTAATATATCAGCATAGCCTGAAAAAACAAACAAAAAAAAAGCCTCACCTTTCCTGTTTCTTATTCAGGGCCTGTTTGATAGCAGAAATCTGGAATTTTTTCAGTTTCAAATGTATTTTCCTAATCATCTTGAACTGCTATAGTCACCAAGGATATAACTACACCAATATATTTGATTCCAGTGTTAACAGTTTGCGTGTTACACCTTTTAGTGTTGAATCTTGTGAAACTAGTTATTCATATATCAGAAGAAATGTACAACAGGAACTCAATTCTATAGGTTTAGGTATACAGGCAAAAATTATGTTTATTCCATGGATATTTAACCTAATGTTTCTATTTAATCTAAAAAAATGGAGAAAACTCTCCATTTTTTTCTTCCCCACCACCTTGCTTGTCTCATTGAAAATCTGACTGAACAGTACACCAAAGATTCTATTATATCACCCGTACCCTAAGGCAAGATTACTCATACCAAGGTCATTTCTGATAAATATGGATGTAGTGTGGTTGAAATTTCTCATAAAGACACTGTAATTTTAAATAGCCTTTTTGAACACTTAATAATCTCTGACATTTTCATGTATATCTGACATAATATCTAACATTCTATTGCTGCAATTGCTTTTTTCCCAAAGATTTTGAGAACTGATTATTGCCCTTGGCTTAAAAAAACCTCTAACTAACAGAAGACTCCATCATATCTCTTTTGGATAACTTCCTCCATTTCTTTTCCCTGTTCTTTACAATTTTTTCTGCTAGCTCCATACTCTAGACTTGTGACAACACAGTTATAATTACATCCATTGAGATATATCCATTTCATTATTTCCCAAAATGTGATGAACAAAATGGGGTTCAGTACTCCCTGAGTATTACAGTGCTTGATGAAGTAGAAGTCCTTCAACTGACAAACAATACTCTTATTAATTCATTCTATTATAATCTTTTTTTTTCTGACAACAGACTTTGACAGCAGCTTGTGACTCATGAAAGCATTGGATGCAGTGATTATTTCTTTCTCAGTTTAGAATTGAATTTAGCTCTGAAAACATTTTAATTATTCAGTGTGTTAGTTATCAGCCTGCTTCTATAGAAGTGAATTTCCTAAGATCATGTTCCAGGTAAGTATGAGATCACAGGTCCCTAAATAGTTTTTTAATGTTTTTTAAATAGTTTTTTAATTTCACTGCTCATCATGAAGCAAATTTCACAGAAGGATAAAAATTTTAAAGATGCTTATGTTCTTTCAAGTCTGGCTCAAGTATACATGCAAGAAAAAAGAAAAGAAGGCAGAAATATTATGATTACTGAAAATGCTTTCCCATGATCTATCATTAGACACCGGTGCATCAGCACACACCAGGCATCATCACCCTTCCACTCAAAATGTTTCAATGTCTTGAATAGACAGAAAAAAAGTACATGACAATAAAACCAGATCCAATTATTTTTAGTACTCACTGATTAAATATTTACTTGCAAGGTTATGGTTTTTATAGTTCTGGTTCACTTATGTTGGGGTTTGTTGACACGGACCTGAGCTGTTGTTCTAAATATGATTTCTAGGTCTGGCTGGGATGGAGATAATTTTCTTCATCAGTTTTCTTCCTCTTGCTCTTATCCTTAGTCCCTCCACACCTCCCACTGCCAGATAGACTTTTTCCACAGCACTACTGTACTTGTGAATCTTAAATGCTATTTGGACAACTTGATTTTTTGATATCTCAGGAAAAATTAATTGAGTTTTGGTTATAGTGCAAATATTTCTGTCAATAACCAATGTCCTCTTACTTATATGAATTTAAATTTTATTTTTTGCCACTCTGCCTTTACTCCAAGGGCTATTTAAGGTATCTTTTTCAATCCTATTTTATTGTTTATCCTGCTTTAGAAAGTTCTGTGGAATTCTATGCCATGTATAAGGGAAACTATAAAAATTTAATCCACAGGTAATGGGAAATCAATGTTGGTATCATTAAGCTGAACTTGTAAACACAGAACTTTAATAAGAATGTGAAATATCTTGAGAGTTGAAAACAAACAGGTGAAGAAGAACACAAGTACTTAGAGCTGGCTGCTGTATGTATGGCATTTTGTTAAGAAAGAAGGAATATAAATGCTAAACTTTGAATCATTACTTCTTTCTCTTCTTTAAATAAACAAAATCCTCAGCAAGCTTAAGAACAGCATCATCCAGAATTATGGAAATTAATAAATAAAAACTGAATATCTCAG
The DNA here is from genome assembly GCF_027579445.1 of Ammospiza nelsoni. Classification (NCBI taxonomy): domain Eukaryota; kingdom Metazoa; phylum Chordata; class Aves; order Passeriformes; family Passerellidae; genus Ammospiza; species Ammospiza nelsoni. Next base: position 86,090,909 of record NC_080633.1, read on the forward strand.
AAGGATTCAACTCTTATTAATCCGTTTCTCATGCTTTATAATATTTTTTTATGAGCTTACTCTTTAAAATATATAACCTCAATTCAAAAGAAGTACTAATGCCTAGATCATTCCAGATGTGAATTAACAAAAAGCAAAGGATTTCATCAGAGTAATTATTGGAATTAATCTTTCCTAATGCTAAAATTGCATTACACAGAAAGTAACAAACTATTGCAAGTATACTGTATATTCTGGGAGGCAAGATTTTTTGGAGTCAGGAATAATGTCCTTGCAAAGAGAGAAGAGGGTAAAGCAATGGTACTGAAATTATTTGTTGTTAACTTTTCCTTATGTTATTAAAAAAAAAAAAAAAGACTCTATGCAACACAATGCTACTGATATCAAATTAAATAAACGTGTAAGGTCAAACAGTATTGGGGGATATTTGATTGTTTAACAATTGTATTTTCATTCCCATATTATCAAAATCTACACACTGAATGTGAAAGAATATGAATGCTAATGACTAAGGGCTGTCTACATTAAAGTAGAATTAGTACAGGGACCAATCAAAAAGAAACTTTTATAAAAACTCCTTCACTGTACATCTGAATAGGAAAAGACATTGTTTCTTCTGTAACTGGTGTTCACTGATATACATTTAATAACTTTCTTTTTTTCTTTTCCCTTAATTCTCTATTAAAATATAGCTGTTTGGGTTTTATGACAAAAAAAGTCAACATGTCTCTCAACAATGAATTTGAAATATGCCACTAGTAGTTAATTCAGAGAGCTGGTGTGTCAGCTAACATCAAATTTAGTGCCATGTACAATAATATTTTATATGCCTGTAGCAACACTATTTTTTACCCATTTAAGTACGTTTTGAATTAAACTCTGCTCCATCTTCTTCATGCTTTCCACTCACTGGAATACTTTGCAAATTTGTTTTCCAGACTTCTGTCCTTACTCTTGTAAAACACTGTTATTTCTCTGGCTTCCTCTAGAATACAGGGTAGACAAATAACTCTGATACATGGCACAAAGTCCATTCAGTTACAGGAAGTCTGTTCCATTTGGAAGACTTGAGTTATTCCTCAAAAGCTACATCCAAGTAAGAACTCAACTATAAGAAAACAAGCATTGTGTAGATTTTAGATACCTACATTCAGCTGCTTTGAGGCCTAATGTGCATGGAATCCTAGACAAGGATGCTGCTAATAGAGACACCCAACACTTCCCCATTTACTCAGGAGTCAGAGACTGTTCTTTAGCAGTCGTATTTAAAAGTATTCCTTGTCACATGACAGCATCCAAAATAAACATCATCCAGTCCCAGAGAAAGCAATAAATTGGTCCAGTGTCCCTCATTCATGTGGAAATCCTAGTGCTTTCTGCTGTTAACAAGACATGTATGCAGCAGAAAAATTTTATTATGTAGTATTATTATTAGGTATTATGCATTTAAACAGGTAGAGGCCTTCTGAATCTAATACTTTACACAAAGTTACACTGCTTCAGAAAGGAAGTGTCATTTGCCCAGTGTTATATCCACATTGTTTGCCTCTTTTCCAGCATAACTTTAAAGTCTTGTTGCTGAGGTATGAAAAGAATTACCAATTTCTGTAAGCACTTAGGCATGATTTAAGGGCATGATTTATATTTTAACAGGTGTGCTTTAATGAGTTTGGGAATCCATGCAAGTATATGGCAAAGCTTCCACAGTAGTAAGCAGTATTTTGTACATCGGGACTATCAGCCTAAACTTGTGCACAATGTAGTACAGTGTAGCATAGTCTAGTCTAGCCTCCTATAGCCATACAATCAAATGTTTATTCTCTAGTAAAATATTAAACTTTAAAAAAAAGCATATCCTGGCAAGTTCTGCATTGTTGCTACAGGCAGAAAATTATTTTTTTGATGCCCCAAGCAAATTAAGCATACAGTGATGGGTCTACAGGGGTCTAAAGCTGTACTCACTGATCTAGGTAATGAGGAAATCAAGGAGGAAGAAAAATTATGGTCTCAGCTATATCTGGGTTGTTCACTCAAATATGCAGATAAAAATTGTTGAAACAACTTTTGGTCACTGCAGTTACATAATTTTGAGATATATTAGATTATTTATAATTTATTTAAAAATATTATTTTTATAAAAGATTTAGTCTTGAATCCAGAATTTAACCATGTGAAAATCCAGAATTTAACCATGTGAAGCAAACTCAGCAGAACCAATTACTATAGGGCAAGACTATACTATATTTTCAGGAAAGCTTTGAATAGCACCAAAATTGGGATGACACAGAAAGATAAATGCACACAGAAAATAAATACAAACACATATGCTCCAGAAAGGTGCAAAGATGGTTTCTCATCCCAAGAGAAGTTAATATTTTCTGTTTCTCTGCCAGTGCTCACTACAAAATTTAAATTATAATTGAATACTAATCTTTATAGCACCTGACAGGGGTCAGGTAAATAAAATATTTTTTCAGGAACAAATTAAATAAATGTTAGGTTAATTAGGGGCTTATAAAGAAGTAGCTGGCAAAAATAAGTTAAATATCACAAAAATTAAAAAGATGAGAAAATAGGCACCTAATGCAAAAAAGTTGTTTAAAATCTGTCCGTAGCTGACTGAAAATAATATTTTCTGTGGCAAATCATCCCATCCTAAGACATCAAGGGGGGGCATGCCTCTTCCATGGAAAATAATACCTGACACTGACCAGGGCACTTGAACTGAAAGGTTAAAGCCAGTTTCTAACTACTAGGTATTTGAAGGTGGGCAAAATATATCCCACTCTGATGTTCTGTAGGAAATGTTTTCTTTCGCAATCTGGAGAGTAACTAGCTGCTGACAAAGTTTCTAGCTCAGGCTTATTTGTCAAGCACTTCTGATAAGCAATCCATACTCTGGATTGCTTTAGAGTGTTAATTTTTTTCTGTTATCTAATGGGAGTGTCTTAACAATAAGCTTAAAGTAAATGCCACCTTTTGGTGACTAGATGGAGGTGAAAGGAACTAAATTTTAAGTGATATTAGGACATAAATCCATTAAAATTCATGGCTGTGTAATTATCAGAGGTGCTAAATTTCATAATATTCTCTTAATATTTTTTTTTTATATCATCACTATTCTTTGCATTGTTTCTCTCTTGTTGAACATAATGGGAAGCAGATAATGTCTGAACATATCACTATTTTTTTATTTTCTTGCAAAAATAAAGTAATTTCTTGTTACTGGCCAGTGAGTGCAGAGAAAACAGACCTGACAGAATACTACAGAAACCATATTACCTTCTACTGAAAAATGCTGTGGCAATACTTTCCTTCTTACAAAAAATAGCTTATTATATGCCCACCAAGAATATGGTATGAAGATAAATATGTGCTGAAGAAAAACGTTGGAATACATTAGGTAAACTGCTTTTACAATGAGGAATATGGCATCTTTTCTACATGTAAGTGAATTTTGCAAAACTTGACTTTGACGTTTAATGGTGATAACTACAGAAAAGATGTAAAGGAAACTAAAGGTAAGACATATATTCAATAAAGCAGGAAGACAAAATATATGTTGTTGTATCAATTCTCAAAATGCATGTTTTTCTAATTACATCAATGGCAATTGCACACATTTTGTATAGACAGAAAAGTTTAAGGTAAGCAATCCCATAAAAGCAAAGCAATTAAAAGTTTACTTGAAATAAAAATTCCATCTTTGGAACACTTCATTGTGTATAGGTTTAACAGCACAGATGGTATACAACTTTATATCCTTCTTTTTTGCTCTTATCTACAATAGTTAATTGAAATATGTTCTTTGTTTGATTTAATAGAGGGGAGGGAAGAATTCATGTGCTTTTAATGAAATAAACTATTTTCAGCACCAGATTCATAGAAAATGTTTTCAGTAATTGTAAAAGACAGCTGTCATGATCATGCTGAAACTATGATTCAAAGACACGAGGTAAGACATTTATGTCAATTAGATTGTATGTATTGTCTTGGCACATTATATTCATGGTTTTGTTTAAAGTCTATTATTTCACAGCTCATTGGTTTGCCAAAAGAAAAAAAAAAACACAAAATATTTTCTACTTTTGAAAAGAACTTAAACTCCAAAGATATTAGTTATCCAAACAATAACTCTTAGCAGTTGAAGCAAGGGCAGACTTTATCTTTGAAATATCAGTTTTTTGTGTCTCGTTTGATGGAATTTTGTATGTGTTATGTTATAGCTTCCCACCTGTGAAACAGTGAGAAACTCTCTTACATGTAAATCAAATATTGCTTACTCGTGGACCTTGCTCTGATCCTGGGTCAAAGAGGTCAGAATCTTGCTAATTTTTTTAATGTAATAACAGAATTGATGCCTTTATAAGTATATAAGACCTCTTGAAACATTTGAAGATAGTTTTATCTTCCCCACTCAATAATAAAAAATGTTTTTAACCATAAATTAATAATATAGACAGATTCTCATATCATTCCCTTCCCTCTCAAACTGAATTTTGAAGCCTATTGCAAAACTTTTACTTCAGAGATTTTCAGGGAGGTAATTTGTTCCAAGGCTTGCAAGGGTTTTTCAGGGTGAAGAGACGAGAATCTTGACCTCATGTTCAGAAGGCTTGATTTATTATTTTATGAGATATATTACATTATTACTATGCTAAAATAAATAGAAGGAAAAGTTCTCAGAAGCTAGCTAAGCTAAGAATAGAAAAGGAATGAATAAACAAAGGGCTGTGTCTCAGCACAGAGTGAGACCCAGCTCTGCTGTGAGTGGTCACTGAATCCAAACATTCACCCAAGGCCAATCACAGATCCACCTGTTGCATTCCACAGCAGCAGATAACCATTGTTTACATTTTGTTGCTGAGGCCACAGCTTCTCAGAAGGGGGAAAAATCCTAAAGAAAGGATTTCTCACAAAAGATGTCTGTGGCAGTCATTCAAGGAGTTTAACACACATATATTTATGATGTGAGTATAATTAAGTACATCCTAAAACAGAGAAAAAAGACCCCAAAACTTCTCCAATTTCTATTTTTTAATTTCTAACTTTCTGCAGAATGTTTATGTTTTACATTTCTTTTGACTTGATCCTAAAAAGTATTGATTATTTCTGAGAAAAATATGGGGGTTTTCTGTATTTTAGGAGAAATTCTTAATACATTCAAGGTTTATAGATATTTACAATTACTAAATCTGTAAGTGTTTGGTGTTTCTTCAATGCTAAGAGAGAAATTTTTATCTTCTTCTGAACTTCCGAGCTGCACATCTTGCTAGAAAATGCTTTTGTCAATCTTCGTTGGGTAACAAATGTAGGTCAGCCTTACACAGGTAGCTGAACCTCCACATGAAACTACAAATACATTACACATTTCTGGCTTAATGGACTTCAGGGACAACTTTTCTTAATTTTTAGGTTTGTTTGAAGGCTTTCATACCTGCATTTTTATCCAAAACTATGGCTTTGGGGAAAAAAAACTCTACAATATTGATAAGAATTTGAAAGTAATTTTCTATGTCATTGCATTTTTGGAAAGCAGTAAACTTAATAAAACTGTATATTCGAGTGATATCTTATTTTTGCTGTTGCAGTTTCCATTACCTGTAAAATGGAAAAAGCCATTATTTTTATGATATATTTTTCTTTCTTTTTGGGTGCCTCAAAGACATTTAGCTTTGGCCCTGAATCTGAAAAATCTTCTTATGGCTAACCTCTAAGTTTAACAAAATGATCCTTCAGCATATTCTTATTTGAACAACACCATATTATCCTGGCCAACCAGTGGTCGTCTGTTCCTACAGGTCATTCTTCAGAAATTCTGCATAGCTCAGGCAGTAATTTCCATTATTAAAAAAAAAAAAAAGTCTGTATACACAATACTGCTCATGGGAACAAAATAAGAAATTACAAATAAATAGAACCTGAATCAAAGGCTCTGTTAGTATTTGCTAATAAGCGTGCTCCAGGTATCAGCAGAAACTCAGAGGAATTTCTAGTACACTTCACACAGGGAATTATGGCTCTAATTCCAACATTATGAAAGGATTTTTTCCTATTTAAGTGTTCTCCTGCAATGTTTCCAGGAGTCAATTGTTAAAAATCAATGCTTATTTCTGTGTGGTGCCCTATTGTATTTTTAATTGAATCTAAATTTAAAAATAAATAACAAACACTATCTGTACTCATGTTCATGAAATAAACAATCCCAGCTGTGGCATTCTTACTAGAACACTAATATTGCATTTGGAATATGAAGCCATTTATTTTTGGGTTTACTGTCTAAAATATTGGGAAAATAGACATGGTTGATTTCTATTTTGCACAAGATTTATCTCTAATTTAAGACTACATAACTGCCTGGAGGTTAAAAATGGATAACTTCAGTATAGTAAATAAAATTTGTATCATCCAAAGGCTTATTTCTCTTTCTGAAAATCCTTTGCTTTTTATCTCCTCAAAATTCTAAACAGCATGTGTTTTTATAGGTTTTCATAACAGTTCCTGTAAGTTTTCTTTTAGAGTGGAACTGGTTTATTTTCCCTTAGGACTGGTAATGGCAGACATTTCATAAAAAGGAACTTATCATAAAATTTCTTGTCCACCTTCCTATACCTAAGAGTGCCTTGTTTGCTTCTTTGTTCTAAATACAGAAAAGTTTCTAGGTCAAGACATGAACTTGCTAGTTAAATTCAATCCTGAGGCAATTTTTTATCAGTAGAATAGTAGTCATATTAACTGTAAGCATCTTCTTTAATCACAAAAATAATGTTAAAAATTTCTGAGATGTTGTTACTTCAGTTTTCTGTACCTAAAAATCTATAGATTTTCAGTTTCTGATTAGAATTTAGAACAACTCTTAAGTCTTCAGAAATTATAGCAGGCTGGCTTCTTAGGGTTTTTGCTGATGAGTCTTTCATCAGGACACTTTGTACAGCCAGAACTGAACTAGAACTCTGTAACTAATTTAAGTCCTTTAAAAAAATTCAAATTGTGGTGTTCAGAGTTTGCTATATGAGAGCTGAGATTTGAGTAGTAAACTAATTCCAGTAGATAACAAATGCAGTGTGTGAAGAAGCTAGCCTTAGGGATTTCCTTTATTGTGCTATTGGCATTCAAAGTCATGTAAACAATTACCTCTTTCAGCTGAATATCATCTAACATATGGATCTAATAGCTTTATGCCCATTTTAAATCTAATCAGTCTTCAACTTGGCTGTCATTAGGTGTGAAAAAAAATCAGATTTGAAGCAAAACAAAATAATTCAGGTCTGAAAGGACATTCAAGGAAAAACTTGTGATATTTGCTAGAGAAAGACAAGTATTATTGGTTCCATTAGCAGTGCTTCTAAAGGGGCCACTGCACATTCCACTAAAAAACAGTTTAATTGCTAAAACTGGTGTGTTTACAGGGATACTTTTACCACTGAAATAATTCACTTCAGTGGAAACATACCCTTGTTTTCCTTCCCTGTCCAGATTCAGTTAATATTCTGGTGCAAACCTGCCAGGTGGATGGTAGAAAGGGGCTTGAGAAGGAGTGACCAAGATAAAAGGTACTGGCTTCACAGACATCCGACAGACTTTCAGACTGATAAAACCACATCCATTTAATTGATGAAGGCCTTATTGTCTCTGCCTGAAAAATAGACAGGTAAATTATAACATATTCGTGCTGAACCTTGTTTTTTTTTCTATCAGGAACAAATAACTTTCTCCTTGTGATAATTTTTCTTTTTTTTTTCTAATGTTATGAATTTTACATTTTATCCACTACTATGATCATGATCAGAGAAGGTTCTGTAAAGTAGCAGAGAGAATTCTAAGTAGTACTTTCTAAACTAGATGAATACTAACAACCAAGTATTTAACAAAGCCTGTGTAATGTCCTGGGAGAAGCGCAGGATGTGTATTGGCTTTAGAAAATGAGAGGCCATATCTTGCTAAGTAAGTATTAGCTTTCACAGGTGTAAGCAATGTGTAGTCTCAGTGAAACTGCCTAATTTTAAAGGAAGTTCTATTTATAAAGCTAAAGTGTCAAGCAGAACTGTAGAGGGACTGAAAAAATCCCAAACTTATTTTGTATAAAGTAAGTAAAAGTACATGCTGCCATATTTGTGAAATGAAAGCTTTATCTTAATCTTGAGGTTTTTTATAAAAGCTGTTGGAAAAAATTCTCTTTCAACTCTTAAGTGTTCAGAGAGTCTAGTTCTGGTTCATCAGATTTATAGCAGAATATTTGCTGGTTTTATGGTCACCAGAACCTGATCCATGGCTAGTAACAGTGGTCACATGAAGAAAAAATAGTAATGGCCTTCTTTTGCCCATTCAACTTAGGTTTTTAGAAATCTTCTAAGATGAAATTATTCCATTCTCTCCTCAGTTGGAACATATTTAAGCCAATTTCTCTCACCTTCCAGAGGAATATCCCCACCTTTTCCTTACTTTCTGAAGTAATTCAGATCAGCAAACACATGTTTTATAAGTGTAGGGGTGAAGTGGGATAAAAAGGAGGGAGATTTACTTCTGCTGACTGTTAATAGTTAGTTAGTTACTGTTAGTTCCAAATGTATAGAATCTGCTTTATTGAAGACTTAGTTATATTGTATTTAATCCTTATGGGTGCTATGGATATGCCACCCATAATCATGGATGCACAAACTAACAAGATCCTAACACATTTTCCTACATGGTAAATTGTTAATGACACCCTCTAAAGTATCTCTAAATTTTCAGGCAGTAATTTCACTGACATGCAGATGGACATTTATTTTGTCATGCATTCAAATATATATAAATCCATTTTCTACTCCAGATTCTGAGTATATGCTTCTTTTTGGGAGACACATACAAAGAAACACCAGAGTTTGAAAGAAATTTTTTTCAAATTCAAAACATCAGGTCCTGCATATGACTGGAAAATTACTTGAATGCCTAAAATGCTTTAACTGCTGGGATATCTACTGCAATTTCAGGAATTATAGGAATACAAGTGTTGCTTTTATTTACAAAAAAACATCTTTTTTCCACAGTTGCTTTGTGACTAGCCTCAAAGCACTCACACTCCTTAAAACTGTAATTTTGCATAGAGTTTGGTCTAGCCTGAGCCCAAGTGCAGTGATATGTGGCCAGCTGAAGAACCAGAGTCCAAGAAACTATCTGATTTAAAAAAAAAAAAAAAGTTTCTGACATAAGTCTGTAAATGATATCACATATGGTTTAAAACATCCTTTTGAGTACCATTTGTGAACTAAAAATCCAACCTCTTGCTTAAGCCAGAGTAGAGGAAAGAAAAAACAAATAAATTTTATTATCATTTTTATGTTCTATGCATAGTTCTTATGTTTCCATTCTCAATTTTGTCTTGAAGCAAAAAAGATATAGTTTTTTTAATTAGACTAAACTGTATGCAGCACCCTGCAGAAAGAGTTGTGAGTTAAACATATAAAAAATGTCTTTAAAGATACATTTTCAGCGGGATGAAGAATTAATCAAATCTTGCAGATATCTTGAATCTTCTCAGTGATTGGGTCACCTTTCAAGGTTATGCTTTATCCTGTTTTCTGAGTTTATTAACATACCTCTTCCACTCTGAAAGCAAATCAATGATACCTGTCTCAATCCATCCTCCTATCAACTGAAAAATAGCATAGTGAAAGAAGTACAAAAAAATGCTTATCTTTATAAGAAGAGAAGAATTTTTTTCTGAAATAGATCTGATAAAATAAATGCTTCAAAAATATCTTGACTTTGCAACTAAAGCAAATAATGCTTCTTATGAATCAAGTAATGATTCTTAGTACCATTGCAGGAAGGGAAGTCCACAGCGGTATCTGTCATTTCTAATTCAAGCATTTTAGTCAGCTAAGCATATAGTCAGGGTGCCATAAGGTCCAGTTTCTTCCAATGGGCTTTAGGAACAGTGGAAACTTGCTGTGACCAGCCAGGGCCCATACCACCACCCCACCCAGGTGACAGCCAGCCGAGGACAGCTCCAGCCCCAGGGATTGTTCAAGTCCCTGGGTTATGGCCGAGGACGGATCAGAATGTTGGGAACTGAAGATGCCTTCTGCAGCACTGCTAATGACCCCAGGGTCTGAAAAAGGCTCTTGGACCATGGGCCAGGGGCAGAAGAAACAGACACCAGGACAGTTGGTCCTACAGTGCCCTCAGGGCTCAGACAGACAGAGAGACAGTGTTTGTTAAAGCCACAAAGCCTTCTCAGAGCAAAGGGAGCACATAGGAGAAGAAATGCTTCTATGAAAGTGTGTTATTTGCAGACGTTAGAAAGCTTGTTTATTTTTCCTCCCAGGCTACTTTTACTGTTTACTTCTTCACAAACTACTTTGCTCCTCAAGCCATTACATTTTTTTTCCTTAAACAGCTTAATTTAAAATATATACATAGCACTATCTTTTGTGCCATGCTGCTTAAATTATTTACTATCAGCGTAGATTATTGAAATGCAAGAAAAAGTTTATTCTCAGAGAAATTAAACAGCTATTAACAGTAAATTGGACTTCATTACAATTTCATAACTCTTGATTTAAGATGATTATAAAACTAAAACTTCATTGCTGTAAATGCAAATATCTCCTTCCTAGCTTATTTTATTATTAGTTTACTTTTACAGCCCCCAGTCTTGTCAGAAAGTTGGTGGTTAGTAAATTATTTTTACAAAACACATTATATGTTTCTTTTACATACAGTCAGTAAGAATATAGGATACCTGCTGGTTCAATTATTTTATATAATTATGTGTTTGTCAGAATTTCTTTGCCTAGATTCAGTTGTTATGCAGCCTAATGTCAGAAACTGTAATGAATGCACTGTTTGGTTATCGCAAATGAACTAAGAAACCTCAAATACCTTAGACTTCCAAGAGCTCCATTTGGCAGCTGCTAGAGAGACATTTAAGGAGTAGATAATCCCCCATTAATTTTTACTTTTTTACGCATCTTCAAGAATATGACTAATAATTTCACTATCACCAAATAAAACAATGCCTCACTAGTGTATTTTCCTTGTGTCTTTGACGACTTTAAGTAAAATCAAGTTCCATTCAGTGAATTTATGTCATGTTTTCTCAGTTAAAAAGCTCTTCATGTTTTTTCAAGTAAACTTATCATACAAAGAAAAACTGCATTCTTGACCATAAAATGAAATAAAAGGTACATTAATTGTGATATAGAAAATGTGATTAGTGTGTGCTTAGTAAATAATTCCTTCCTTTTGTTTTATGTTTTTCTTTCTTTCTTTCTTTGACATATTTATGCTTTTTACATCTGTGTAATTAGCTAGCAACCTAAGTTCACATTTGTAATGCCCACATGAATGGCATTTTATGTACACATATTTATAATATATATACAAATATATATGTGTGAGTGTGTGTGTGTGTATATTTTTAATTCAGAGTCCTACAATCTTCAAATGCTGAATGTAAGCACCTCTTAAATTTCAACTGGTATTGCTGACAGAACAATTGTGACAACTGTTCTAAATTTCCATTTCATCTTAACACAAGCACAACTGGGGTGAAGATGATGCAAGTCATTAGACAAGGGCAATATTCTAGAATATAAAAATGTTAATTTTTATTCCTCTTGGCTCTCAGGCATGGGGCATCTGCATATTCTCTGTGATGTTCCAGTGTCCCATCACCCTAGGAGCAAAGAACTGTTTCCCAACATCTACTCTAAGTATATTCTTTTCTAGTTTAATTTTAGTTTGATTATTCCTTATCATATCACTATACTCCTTGATGAAATGTCTTTCCTCATCTTTCCTATAGTATTCCTTTAGGTAGGGCAAGGCTTCCAAAAGGTCTCCCCAGAGCCTTCTCTTCTCCAGGCTGAACAACCCTAACTCTCTCTCTGTAGTCATAGGAGAGGGACTCCAGATTCTAATCAGGTTTGTGGCCCTCCCCTGCACCCCCTTGAGAAGCTCCATGCCTTTCTTGCGCTGGGGACCTCAGAGCTGATGAAGTACTTGAAGAGGGGCATCACGAGGGAGACAGAGAGAATTACCTCCCTGAGTCTCAGGCTGTCCGTGGTACATCTGGTGCCCATTCTACCCCAGTAAATGGATAACCTATTGAGCTGCAAGTGCTCATTTTTCAGGTCATGTTGAGGTTCTCATTCACCAACTCCCCCAAGTGCTTCTCCTCACAGCTTCTCTCAATCCTTTCTCTGACCAGTCTCTATTAGTAGTGGGAATTGCCTCAATCTATGTGCAGGACCTTGCACATGTGTTTTCACAAGAGTTTTGCATGGGCCAACCTTCAAGCCTGTCCAGGTCTCTCTGGATGTCATCCTTTTCCTCCAGCGTGTCGGCTGCACCACCCAGCTTGGTTTCTTTAGAAAACTTGCTAAGGGTACGCTCAATTCCACTGTCTTTGTCCACAAAAAAGATGTGAAATAATACTAGTTCCAGTATGAACCCCTGAGGTGCACTGCTCATCACTGATCTCTCTCTGGACATTGAGCCATTGACGGCAACTCTTTGAGTACAAGCTTCCAGCCAATTCCTTGCTCACCCGGAGGTCCATTGTCTTGGGTTAGAATGTAAAATGTAACCAAAAGTATCTATTCTATGAGCATCTTCATAAGCTGTTAAAAACAGGTGGGGCAGTGTTCTTTACCTCTTACATGACTCATTCCTGGTAATTCCCTCTGGGGGTTACCTCTGCCATCAAGTCTCACTGCATGACTCATAAAATTACATCATCCCATTGTGAAATGCTCTGCCCAGGGGTAAGTACCAAACATTCCTACCTGGATACAATCTGAGTTTTGGAACACCACAAGCAGCGCTACCCACTGGATTCCCAGACGACAAGAGCTGCACAACCACCACTGGGCCTTCAGAGAGGAGCAGACCCTTCCACAGGATCACTGCTTCAACAGAACCACATATGTCACTTCAACTAGACTACAGCCACCATTTAATCAGACTGCTACCAGCACCCTGACCAACAGGATGTCAGGTTGTATACTGACCTTGTCAGTTTAAGCCAGCGTTTCTGTATTATTGCCTTTTATCTTAATTTTCCTATCAAATCTCTCACTGGTTTGTTTTTGAACTAATACATTCCATCAAATCCATGTTTCTTCACTTTTGATATTGATGTTATTCAGAGTAGTGTCAAATGCTTAACACAAGTACTAGTAGATTATGATTGTCACTCTTCTCCTAACCACCCAGTCTGCAGTGCCACTGTAGAAAGCCACCAAATTTTTTCAGGCATGATTTGCCTTTAGTGAAGCCATGTTGGCAGTCACCAATCACCTTCTTGCTTTCCATCTGCCTTGACATCATTTCCAGGAGGATCTGTTCCATCATCTTTCCAGGCACAGACCAATCCCTGGATCTTCCTTTCTTCCCATATTAAAAATGGAACTTATCTTTCTTCTTTCCTTATCTACCCATATATATTTGTATGTATATATGTATATATAAAATCTTTATTCATGCACACACATGCACACTACTACAGAAAATTTGTATTTATTCAAATATTTTCTAATTATCAGTGTTAGAAAAATACTTGCCCTTGAAGATGCTGCTACTTCAAAGCTCTGCACTATACTAAGAAGTAAATCCTTTTATACATATGATGGAAACTTCTGATAATATACAAAAAAAAATCACGGGAGTTGGTTAGACTATTATTTTCTTTTATGTATTTTGGGTGGGAGGTGTTATTTTTTTTCTTGAACCTGTGATGAAACGCTTCATGAGTTTCTTCAATATCCCTTTAAGCATATTTTTTAAAGAAGAAAAAAAACCCCAAGGTAATCCAGAAACAAAAAAAGAAACCAGAAAGAAAAGTGATATTCTCAATTGCTATATGAAATGTGATATAAACACACAAACTTTCACCCCAGACAAGTATTACAAATTAAAGATTGCACTGCACATGGATTAATTATGCAGGTTTTCTAATTATGATAAACTTAGTTACAGAATGAAATGTCATAAAATGCTCAAGGGCATTCAGTCCAATCTTTATGGCATACAGAAAGCAATAACAGTTTATATCAAATATTTCCAGTACAAAGACATTTAAATTTGACATATAAAATATGATGGGATATCACAGACTGACACTTCTAGATTTCTTTTAGGCTGGAAATACACTGAAATGTCCAGAGTCCCTGAGGCATATCAATAACAAGTTTGCAACTAAAAGAAAGATTTTCACACTTTACACTATTGCAGGAGAGAAAAGAAAAGCAGAATTTCTCTGGTATGAATTACCCCTGTTTTTTCTAATTAGGTTCATCCAGTTCTAGAAATGCCTCTTAGGAAAAGTTTTTAAGGTTTCTAAGAAAGGTCATATACTCCACATATATTTATTCATTCTATGAATGGAATATTTACCTACTTAATATAATCTAAATACTCCTTAATAATGCCTTGTGATAGCTTCACTAAGCCTGCTTGCTGAACCATTCCACAGACAAAATTATTCTCTGTAGGGAAAATTTATCTTCTAATGTATTATTCTGCTCCCCACAACTTTGATGTCTATTCTAATATGTCCTCATTGATCAGCTTAACCCCTATGAAACTTCTATTTGTATATTTGCATTTCAGGGGCTTATTTTACATTTGTCATGCATGATTACGAAAGGTAATCACTCTCTTTCTCCAGAAGATAGCACCAGGAAATTATCCACACCTCTGACAATAATATGCATTATTTATCTGCTTACAGCATTCACTGAATGGGTAATTTGAGGTGTATGTATGTGAAAAATAAAATCATACGGGAAGGGTCTTACATTCATGTAAACTTGGTCCCTCTAGCTACTGAAATTTAGAGATCCATAGCTAAGTTTGGAAAAGTAATTAGCATTATCTCTGTCTTTTTATTTATAAAATAATCAGCCTGATTTTCAAATTTTATTTAAACTACTTAACTCTCTGATTCACCAGATATGGTACTAGAAAGAGGAATAAATATTATGTACTGTAATAATTTCACTCTTCATTTGAGGCTAAGGAATAAAACTTATGAAGTACATGTTGTGACTGGCTGTACCCTAAGATGATCATAAAAGACAAGTAGCTAAAACAACTAAGATTCACTGAGAACCTTACACTGAGGTTCAGTGAAAAATTCTCAGTGAATTATCCAGTTATCTAGCAGGAATTCTTAGTATAGGCTTTCACCAAGAGTTTGTTGCAGTAGTATCCCAGCTGGATACCTGGCTTTAGTAATTGAATAATCTTTTTAGAGAATGGGATAGTGAACAAATAATTTTTTAAAATTTATTGAAGTTTTATTGAAGACCAACAGTTTCTATGAGAATTCAGAAATCTTGAGAGAAATAGAATACGTATGTCAAAAAACAATAACAGTGCAGGTACTTGAATTCTGCATCAGAGGAAAAAAAGTTTTACAATATGCATCAGTAATAACATCATATCTGCAGTGATTTTTCTAATTGCCCATAATGAGAACACCATAATAAGAACAGAACCTCTTCCTATTTTGACAACATAGTCCTTATTGACATCTAAAATTGAAAGAAACCGTCATAGGGTTGAAGTATAGGCAAATCACAATTTTAGAAGATAAAACAACCTCCACCAAAAAATTTGTTGAAAATTAGATATATAGTTAGATTAGATATAGATATAGATATAGATATATAGATAGATATAGGTATGGATAGATAAATATATATAGATATAGATAAATATAAATAGATATATGCATTGGGACCTCAAAAACAAAGTCTTTCCCATGCCAAAGCTAATGAGTTACATGTTTGATTTCTCACTTCCTCCATATCTTTCATGCATGTATCTAATTGGTATTTCTGTGAAAGACAGACAACACTGTATGTTTTATTTAGATGAATATCATGCTATTATTATGTACTTAAATATTGAAAGCTAAATAATCCTAACCTGTCCAAAGCTGATATTTTACGTATGCAATATACAGCTTCTCATTATAATAATTTTAATCGTACAAGACAGCTTACTCATTGGACTACTTTGTGTTTATATGCTTTCAAACTGTCACTGCTTGTAGCAATTAAGAAACAATACAACTGTTTTGCAAAAAGTTTATCGTGTTTTGATTTGGTAAAACAAACTTTGTATGGATCTCCATAAGAACAGCTCATTTAGCTATTCATATGTGCATTACCACTGTAGCGAAGCCCAAAGATCCAGAATATCAAACTGAAGTTGGAAAGTGAGATAAGAATCTGCAACCCTGCAAAAGACATGACATTGAACAAATGGAGATGTTAGTCAAATGAGAATTATGTGACTATTAGAGTACGTGATCAGACTATGCTTGTTACTTGGGCATAACAACTTGAATTTCTGCTTTTAGATGTTTTCTTGCTCAGCAAAATAAGTAAGATATACACATAGCGACTATGGGCTATGATACCACATCTCAAGTCCCAGCAAACCAAAATACTGGTTAGTACCAAAAATACTGCCTTGTAAGGTGTCTCTGGATGAGCACATCAGCTAATCCTGACAGCTACCTGCTCTTGGGCTTCTATATCACAACAAAGAGGAAAAAGCCTTTCATCCAAAATAGAGACGTGATCTATATTATTTGAGCAAAAGCTAATTGATTTGGATTACATTGACCAGAGGTTGAGAGAGGCATGCATACAACCACTTCCTATGAATCACCTGAAACAATATTTTTGGTTAGCAATGAAATAATCTACTTCTAGGTGTTTGCTGTGAAAATTATGCATATTTTATCCCTGCATGTAGCAATTAATGTGTGTAAATTATTCTATTGATAAGACAAAGAAGGTCTACAGTACTCTTTGGTCATTTATGATTCTCAGTTATGTATATCTAATACCCAAATATGATTGTAGTAACTACCCTTTCTGTACAGTTAAAATAGTGGTTTTTACATTTTTTAAAGTAATTACATATTTCCACCATTTTATATATGTGCTGAACTTTTTTATCAAGGTATTCAAGTATATTAAAAATAGGTGTGATCAAGAAATTAGAATGTGATATAATATTAACTTCATGAGTGTCTGAATCTTCTTATAGCCAGAAGTGTAGGATCTCAGCCTTTTCATTATTCCTGAAGAATATGTACACTGCCTGTACTTATTTAAAGGCAAGGTTGCAGGCAGCAGGGGGAGATGCATAATAGGAATCTGCTTGTATCACTATAGAGATGGGTAGAACTGAAATATAACACCTCACACGTTTGCAAAAAAAAAAATACTACCTTCTTAAGAAGAAGTCAGTACACTCATTGCATAAACTGATTTCTAGAATCATTGTATCTTATCTGATATTAAATTTTCTTTTTTTTCTAGCTACTAAGAAAGATGGAAAATAATATCAGTTACAGAGGAAACACAAGTCAAGCTTTACTTTCATCTGGGAGGCAAAACAGAGAGCACTACCTATGCTGAAATTCAAAATTACTCATTCTGCTAAGAAAGAACATATCATTATGTCAATCACTGTTTGTCATAATTACAGCTTTTATATTATGTCGGTTATGACATCTTAATTTCTTGTGGAAAAAAAAGAAAGCTGTAAAAAACTCTGGAATAGAAGCAAGCATATTCTAAACTGTCTTTAAGTAAAGTTTAAAACTATTTCATTTTTTAAGAAATGTTAAAGTGAGCTTGACCATCTGTCTAAAAATTGCATTTTATTTAGTGAAAAGCTTAGATCTTATTTCATAGACGTCTGCATTGATAATGAAAATCAAAGCATTTATTTATATTTGGTGTCTTTCTGTAATAACATTTTCTGCAACACATTATCAGCTCTTCAGATTGTCCCATACATCTCAACTGCCTTACCAGCCCTACACTGCTGGGTGAAGACTCTACCACTCTGTAGAAGCCTGTATCCCTTTGACAATTCCTTTTCTAGAATCATAGACCCATTTAGGCTGAAAAAAGAACTCTAAGGTCATCAAGTCCAACTGGTAACTCAGCAATGCCAAGTCCACCCTAGAACATTTCTCCAAGGGCCACATTTACATCTCTTTCAATTACCTCCAGGGATAGTGGCTCAACCACTTCCCTGGGCAGCCTGTTCAAATAAATAGTAGTCCTTTCAGTGAAGATATTTATCCTAATATTCAATCTAAACCTACCCTGACAAAACCATCCTTGTTCTATCACTTTTTGCATCAGAAAAGGACCAACGGCCATCTTACTACACAACCTCCTTTCAGGTAATTTTAGGATGGTAGGTTGAGAGCAGGTACCCACAAAAATTGCTCTGTCAGTCCTCAGCCGATCAAGATAGAAAAAATGTGTCAAAAGGCTTGTGCATCAACATAAGGACATTCATCAATTATTTTCATGATCAAAAAAAGTCAGTGTGGGGAAATTAATTTAATTCAGAGTAGGATAATGATATGTATACTCAAAGCTTGGCAACACCTCTTCTCTTCTCTCTCTTCTCTTCTCTTCTCTTCTCTTCTCTTCTCTTCTCTTCTCTTCTCTTCTCTTCTCTTCTCTTCTCTTCTCTTCTCTTCTCTTCTCTTCTCTTCTCTTCTCTTCTCTTCTCTTCTCTTCTCTTCTCTTCTCTTCTCTTCTCTTCTCTTCTCTTCTCTTCTCTTCTCTTCTCTTCTCTTCTCTTCTCTTCTCTTCTCTTCTCTTCTCTTCTCTTCTCTCCTCTCCTCTCCTCTCCTCTCCTCTCCTCTCCTCTCCTCTCCTCTCCTCTCCTCTCCTCTCCTCTCCTCTCCTCTCCTCTCCTCTCCTCTCCTCTCCTCTCCTCTCCTCTCCTCTCCTCTCCTCTCCTCTCCTCTCCTCTCCTCTCCTCTCCTCTCCTCTCCTCTCCTCTCCTCTCCTCTCCTCTCCTCTCCTCTCCTCTCCTCTCCTCTCCTCTCCTCTCCTCTCCTCTCCTCTCCTCTCCTCTCCTCTCCTCTCCTCTCCTCTCCTCTCCTCTCCTCTCCTCTCCTCTCCTCTCCTCTCCTCTCCTCTCCTCTCCTCTCCTCTCCTCTCCTCTCCTCTCCTCTCCTCTCCTCTCCTCTCCTCTCCTCTCCTCTCCTCTCCTCTCCTCTCCTCTCCTCTCCTCTCCTCTCCTCTCCTCTCCTCTCCTCTCCTCTCCTCTCCTCTCCTCTCTCCTCTCCTCTCCTCTCCTCTCTCCTCTCTCCTCTCTCCTCTCTCCTCTCTCCTCTCTCCTCTCTCCTCTCTCCTCTCCTTTCCTTCCTGCACACAATTTCACCCTCAATTTTCTCTATCCTTCCCTGCCTTCAGCAGTGCAGGCAGATGGGGAATGGGGCCTGTGGTCAGTTCATCACATTTAGTCTCTGCTCTGGACTCTTCATCACCTTTGTTGACCTTTTCTGGACTCTCCAGCGCCTCAATGTCCTTCTTGTAGTGAGGGACTCAAAACTGATCACTTAAGGTGTGGCCTCACTGGTGCCCAGTATAGAGGGACAATCTCTGCCCTGCTCCTGTTGATAGTGGAACCCTGGAAAAAGTTAAAGATATAATCTATAATGTTAGGCTTTGTGCTTTCCCAGATCAACTGCACCTGCGTAAGCAGTATGATAAATTATATAATTGTTAGATGTGATGATTGTTTAGTAATTAAATGTAATTATTATATAACCATAAGAAGAATAGTGAGAAACTATGTTGGAAATTCAGAGAGGGGCTAAATTTATGTATACAATAGAACAATATAAGTTTAATAATTAACATGAAAGTTATGTAACGATAGAGTATAAAACATGATCATTTCGGACGTATGGTCGGAGTCAGATTTGGGTTGAATATATACCCCGACTCCCAGAGCTCTTAATAAAAAGCACCGCATATAATCCCCCGTGATTATGTGTTTTTGAATGCTAACACTGTCAGACACAGTGATTTTTGTGCCAGCCAGAATTCCATTGGCCTCCTTGGCCACCTGGGGACACTCTGGCTCATGTTCAGCCGCTATTGATGAACACTCCCATGTCTTTTTCTGCAGGGCTGCTTTCCAGTCACTCCATCCCAAGCCTGAAACATTATACAGGATTGTTGTGACCCAAGGACAAGACCTGGCACTCACTAAAATTGAGCTGCAAACGATTAAGGAAAAACACAAAAAGAGCTTTCCTTAGAAATACTGGTTCGGTTGGCTGTAACATGAAAGATTTTGTCTTGTTACTATGCTACTATATATGATAATGCAGTGAGGAAACACAAAGGCAAATATCAGAAGCTCCATACAGTTTATTTAAGCAGCTTGTATTTTCAGATATGGATTGTGATGGAAAATTTCAGATCTTAAGACAACAAAAAAAGTGCCTAAAGATCTTCTTTTGCGTAGTACTGAAGCTACTGATATAGTTCTAGCAGAGGAGAAAAAAATCTTTATGCTGTATCTGGTATATTATGAATAAAACATTCATGGAGGCCCCAGGGTTATTTTAGTTCAGATGATATTACAATACATGACAAACTCAGCGCAGCAACAAGAATTGCCATAGAACATAAAAGCATGGTTTGATTTTTAGGTCCACTCTATTGAACATTTCTTTCAGTGTGTTTTGTACTCCTGTGTTTGCTACTGCATGGAGAAGCAGCTGTTGCTAGCAAAATGGGTCAGAACAAAATTGGTGAATTCTCCAGGGTGACATCCAATGTGCTGTTTTGAGGAGTTTTTTCAGAAGTTTCTCTACAGGACAAGAAGAGAGACAACAATAAAGGCAACTGAGACTTACAAAAGAATAAGTCAGTCAAGACTAAATCAGATCACGTTTCTAAGAAAAAAGATGAAAGAGCAAGTCAATGGAACAGATAATCGGACCTAATTTCCCTGGAAGAAGATGACCCTCAGAATATGATTATTACTGTTATTCGTAGGTTCCATCAAACTTAATATTCCACTTCAGAATCTCATACATTAATTGAGCCAGTGTATATACAAAGCTCCAAAAAGACAAGTGCTGTTAGAAACTGCAGTTGAGTGTCTGAACTCAGCTTAGACTGTTGCAACTTGGCAATGGCACAGGCAGGCACGCTGACTCCAGGGGCATCAGGCTGCTGATCAATTTGTTTTGGAAAGTGGCCAGGAGTATGGTGAAGAAACCAGTGCCATACTGGCAATACAAAAATAAAAGGTTAACAACGTTTTCTAACACTGAAGGAAATCTAAATGAAAACGTGAATTGAAAGAGAGTTTAGAAAACTTAGCAAAGGGGATTAGCTTTGGAGCAATAAAAGAACAGGAAGAGAGAAAAGCAAGTTACAGTGGATAGTTAGAATGGTTTACGTATACTTTGGAAAAAAGTATCACACTGTAAGAATGTGCACCAGGTTTTACTATTTACAAAGACTAAGCTGACTGTAAGTATGTTCTTCCTTGTGATTGAATTCTCAGGTCACTCTTGGGCTTTTGAGGAATTAGATGCACGTCATGGAACAGCAAATTTACTATAAATTTCTCCCTTAAAGGCCAATTTAACAAGTATTTATTCTAATACAACTATTTTGCATGTAGAACAGGAGAAAAGCAGGAGAATTAATATCACTACAGCAATAATGCATAAACCACTTGTTTGCATACCAAGATAAAAATACTGTGTTTTGATATCTCACATTCCTTCTAAAGTACAGAAACACATAAAGCAGGATAAAAGCAACTGTGGGGCTTTTCAAAGTTACTCCATGTAAAACTAACCCTGTTCCTATTGAAAAATTCCCACTGTTTTCAGAGAATGCCAAATTAAATCAATTCTCAGTACATTTTAGAAGAAAGAATGTAAGTCTTCTATGCTGTACTATCTTTTTGACACAGTTTTACACTACCACAGCTTAACAAAAGCTGGGGAAGATGTGCATTTCACTCTCCAGTACTGAGAAAAATTGAAGCTTATCAGAGTTTCTTGACTCCTTCTGAACCAGCCATTTATGTTTTGAAGCAACACCATTAATCTCTGAGAATTTGTCATGTCTAATTTCAGTGGCAAAATTTCCTGTCAGCAAAAGCTCCAAACTGTAGTAGTAATGGTATTTCTTCAGTGAATGTAACCCTTTTCCATTACTACCATTGCAACTTTGAAAATCATTTATGCCTTCAACAAGCACAACAAAAATCAATACAGACCCTTTCCTTAAAATATAGAGTAAAAAAGAGAAGCAGTTGTAAAAATATAAGTGTATTACATATCACTCACTGACTTTGCAATTATTAAAATTTCTCTACTGTTTTTTGGAATCCATAAAGTTAGAGGGTTTTTAGGAAATGGTTAAAAAAGTATAGGCCTCAGACTGAAGTTTTGTTAGCATTGCAAATACAGCAGAAAAGTTTCCCAAGCAGTAGAGCATACATGACAAAAAACAATAGGCCTCTGTAGAATTGGCTTAAGGATGGCAACAAGGTTATTTAATGTATATCTTTAGAAGGTTAGCATGAATAGAGCTCTGTTCTTTGTCTCTTATGAACCAGTGTTTGTTTTAACTACCATTACGTGTGTTTTATAAATTGGATAGAATGCTTGTCAATATGTGTTGTTCTATGTATGACTGGATGAAAACTAGGCTGAGATGGTTTTATGCTGTGCTGTAATGTCACACCTCCTTGGCAGTCCCTGTGGATCAGCGAGCTGTTAACATCCTGTCTCCATTGTATAACAATGTCTTGAGACTGATGTGCAAATAATAAAAAAGGCTCTTCACTGGTCTGGTTTGTCCAGTGTTGTCCATATCTGGATGTTTTGCCACAGCAAGTGGGTTCCTTTCTTAAGACGTGGGTTCCTGACACAATTGGACATATATCCCCCTATATATACCCTGAATCCCACATAATTGGTGCCCCATGTGAGGAGGGGGCCCTCACACTGTTTATAATATTTCTACCAGTCAGAAGAGAGAAGAGAAAGAAATCAAATCATATAACAGCATATTGGTTATTTCTCTGCTTGCTGGAGAATCTGAGGCTGCTTTATTTTGAATGTTCACTACATCAAAATCTCATGGCTTCAAACATATTTATACAGGAAAACAGAATCTTAGACTAAAAATTCATCGTTTCCCACAAGGAAATTCAGGAGAACTGTATGAAGCACAAAATATCTTAATAGGCTGCTATTTTTCAAATGGCTAAAATGTTCTCACATTCCACAAAACTTCCCCCTTCCTCTCCCAAAACATGGGATATGGGACATTCTGTAGATTTAAAACTGAGATGCAGCACATCTGAAAGAAGTAAAATGCAGAAGACATTACTTTTGTGAGAACAATTAGATGACAAAGAACAACATTAAAAGCACTATAACAAACTGAAATCAAACATTGATGAGGAAAATAGCTCATCTCAAAGGTAGAGAGGCCTTTCAGAGAGAACTGGACAGACTGGAGGGATGAGCAATCACCAACCATATGAAATTTAACAAAAGCAAGTTCTCTATTTTGCATCTGAGATGGTGCAACCCTGGATGTATGGGCAGATGAGGGAATGAGATGCTAGAAAGAAGTGCCATGGAAAGGGAAGAGGAGATCCTGGTTGATGGCAAGCTGAACATGAGTCAGCAGTGCCCTGGCAGCCAGGAGGGCCAAGCGTGTCCTGGGGGCAGCAGACACAGCATCACCAGCTAGGCAAGGACGTGCTGGGGCAGATGTGGGTTTACCTCAAGCCATGTGTGCAGTTTTCACAATAGAAGAAGGGTGCAAAGCTGTTAGAAATCATCCAAAGGAGAGTGTCCAAAATGATGGAAAGCCTCAAGGCCAAGGCCTGCAGGGGGTAGCTGATGTAACTTGCTTCATTCAACTTGGAAATGAAGAGGCTGAGGGACATCTTCATGTAGTCTACATCTTTCCCAATGATGGCAGCGGAGGGCCAGGCACTAATCTATGTCTCTGGTGACAAGCAACAGAACACAAGCAAATCAAATGAAGCTGCATCAAAGAAACTTCAGATGACACATTAGGAACTTCAGTCTCTTCACTGAGACTATGGCTGGTTACAGGAACAGTCTCCCTGGACAAGTAGTCAGTGTGCCAATCCTGCCCAATCTTGAGAAGAACCTGGACAATGTTTTTAGCCATACGGTTTAGTTTTAGAGAGTATTGTGAGGAGCAAGAAGTTGGATCCTTATGGATCCCTTCCAGCTTAAGATATTCTGTGATTCTAAGATTTTAATGCACAGTGATTTTTACCCTTCTCTCAGCTTTGACAGTGTCATGACAGGTTAGATTGTGTGATTGCAATTGTTTTTCATGTCCTATAAACTGTTTGGATGACTATGCAACTACATTGAGTCTTACTGAAGCAGCTGGGATATTTTGCTCATGTAAACACAAGTGAGAAAAAAAAATGTTCTTTGCAAGTAGCCCTCACCAGAGTTTAAACCAAGAAGAGCAGCATTTGTGATGGGGCAATCAAATCCACCACATTTTGAGTATCTAGCCAAAGAATTTAATTTTGGATAAAGTAGCTAGGAAAATGAGATCCAAAGTTGGAAATTGAGCTCGTTAAAAGTAAGAAAACATGGTTTTAAATTATGATATAGAAAAAACCCAAAATTTGAAAATATAATTGGTTTGTTAGGAAATTCACATTGTCTCTATGAGAGTAAGTCAGGCAAAAGATGATTTGGCAGTAACTTTCTAAATGTAGACATGAAACAAATCAGGAAGTAGTGTCACTCCCTGACTCTACAGGAGTAACAAGGTTGCAATAAATTGATGGATCCATTATTGATATTGCTCTTTTCCAAAGGTGTGCTGTAGTTTATCATGAGATACAGTCACATTTCAGGCTGGGTTGCACTGTGGCATATCAAATTCCCTGCCAGAAACCCAGCCACAGGAGATTAGTTTTCTTTATGCCTGCTTACTCCATCCACTTCAAGCACCAGTTCAGTAAAATGGAACTATGCTGCAGTCCTGTTAGATATCCAGTTCACAATTTATACTGAGATATTAAACTTGTATGTTTGTAGGCACACAGCATCTTAATAAACAGAAGACACAGGAATGGAAAAGCCCTAAGAATATTGGAAGATAGTTGCACTTTTTTCTCTATTATCAGTTTTGCCTTTGTGGGAATTAAAGTGACTGGTATCAAGAGTGCCATTAATGGCAGTAAAGAAGTTTCAATTATTGCATCTAGACCTGAAAGTTTGGTGAACTTTTATTTTTAAATCCTATTATGCCATAATGATTTTACCCAAAGTCTACATGTCTGTTTAAATCAATTTTTGCATAATAAATCACAGAACTTAAAGCAGTACTATACTGCTCAGTTCATTTGAAATTATAAATTATTTGTTTTAGAAAAAGATAGCTATTAGCAACAATGTTGTTATATGCAACCTACCTAGTGTATCAGTTATCACTAACCTTTCCCCAGTGCATGCTATTCAGGATATTTCTGTATTATAATTTTTTTTTGGTTCTGAAATACGTATCTATGCATTGAAAAGAATAGAGTGCATTTAAAATACTAGTTCACTTCCATGATTCCTGTCAAAATACTGTGTTTTTAAAACAGAGAGAGGGAAAGCAGTCAAAACACAACTGCCAAAATGAACATATTTCTAGCTTTATAAAACATTGCAGATTTTGGCCAGCTATTTTGCACTCAGCAAGGAAAACTTTGCACCATATGTCCAGCTCTCATTTGGAATGAATATTTATCTTATTTGGAATAACAATCATAAGAACTATCAAGTATCCAGTTACATGGTAACACAACAGCTATCTTTGGGTTGTTTGGGGTTTTTTTCCCCTTTTTCTTCCAAATCAGCGCTTTAACTCTGCTTCAGTGAAAAAGATCTCCTTACATTTTTAGACTTGTTCACCCTGTGAAATTATGAGGAGTTTACTTTAGAAATATCCCAGTAAATTCCAAATATAGCTTTTTCTTATATTAATATGCAATACATTTTAATAAATTCTTGTGCTGATAATGTTGCATAAAGAAGCAACAAACTCTAACAATTAGGAAAATCAAGCGTCTTTTTTTAAAACTTCTAATTAGATGCCCTACACAGACCAATATAGATAAAGTTCCAAAATTCAGATTGAATCCAAATCCTATTACTCAATGGCAGTAGCCAGAATACCAATCAGAGCAACTGTTGGAAAAGGACTATTTGTAGTGTCCACATCTTTGCAGATTATCTAAAGTAAATTCCTTCATGCTGTTGTCACTGAGCTGTTACAGTGAGAATCAGCAGATGGTTAATCAATCCCAAAATGCCCTTCAGGAGCTACAACAGCTGTGTATGGTCAGCACGAGTAAACTCATCCAGAGTAAATGGGAACTGGGATCTGTGCAGCATGGAAACACAATGGTTTCCCTCCTGTGGTACAATAAAAAGTGCTTGAAAACATTTCTTATGGTTTGAAATTTCCAGAATAAATTCAGTAAGATTTCTATAGCAGCCTTATATAAACAGTCAACATATAGCAATCCAAAATCAACTTATTAGTGTGCACAGTGTTAATTAAATTGAATTACTCCAGGCTGAGCGAAAGGTACCATCTGCAAATTACAGATAACAGCCCTGCAGTTGATAATCTCAGGAAATATTTGCAAGTTTCAAATAATTTATTCACCAGCACTTTTATGTACCCCCAAATACTGGTATATATATTTGGATTCAAAGGGTGGGAAAAAAAGCCAGTATTAGACAATCCACATCCCATTTTACAAACCTTCCCCTTCCCTCACCACTGATACATAGCTACTTCTGTTACATAAAGCACAGAGTTCACAATCTTTCCTACTCTGACATCACAGATTAGGACAACAGAATACAACAGAAGAAGCTATATGTGCTTGGAAAACAAAATATTATATACAGTAAAATATTCAAAAGTATGTTAAAGTTGTTGTTGCAGTAAATATGATCTATTAATTTTTATTTTGACTTTCAGGTGCTCTTTTATATATAGGTGTAAGACTGTGCTTTCATATATAGTATTTTAAATGGACGTGGTATGACAGTTTTGGCTGGGGTAGAGTTTCTTTTTTTCACAGTGGCTGGTACAGGGCTGCGTTTTGGATTCATGCTGAATATAGGGTTGATAATATAAAGATGATTTTGTTATTGCTGGGCAGGGCTTACACAGAGCCAAGGCCTTTTCTGCTTTTTGTATGGCCACAGAGGGCCATAAAACAGCTGGGGCTTGTGAAGAGACACAGCCAGGACAGGTGACCCAAACTGACCAAAGGGGGATCCACAGATTCACACAACTTTTAAGATTGGAAGGGACCTCTGGAGATCATCCAGTCCAACCCCCCTGCCGAGGGAGGGTCACCTGGAGGGATTACACAGGAATTCATCCAGCTATGTTTGGAATGTCTCCAGGCAGGGACATTCCATGAGCTCCCTGGCCAGCCTGTTCCAGTATTCTGCCACCAACAATGTAAAAATTTGTTCCTCATGTTGAGATAGAACTTATTGTATTTTAGTTTATGTCCTTGGATTTTTTCTTCTTCTGAATCTCTATCACATATAGGATTATTTTTCCACAGTGCTACCTTAATTTTTTTTTTTAAATTCTACTATTTGTATGTTGTATTCAATGAACTTTGGGGTTTTTTGAGAGAGAGATTAATTTGCAGTCTTTCATTGCTTACTGTGGAGGCCTTCTATGATACTCTCTCAATGTTATCACACTGCTCTCAGTTATGCTTTTGGGAAAGAAAAAGGTTCACGGTTTGCACTATGGAACTCCTTCACATGCAATGTTTATATTCTTCCAATGTTTCTGGTCCTGACCTTCACTGGTAGCAATTCCTCAGCCAAGCCCTCACTCATATTTACCTACTTCAGTGTTTTAAATTAAGACAATTTTTCCCGCCCCTGATTGTCTTTATGCTATTATGCAATTATATTTGGCTTTTCTGGGGCTCCTCTACCCGGGGAGAATAGCTCATTCTTTTTATGTCCTTACATATGCATATGTCAACTCTGTAAAAATGCATGGATATATTTTTCAAGAAGAAGAAAATGTGTTCTTTTAGTGTTATAAAACAAGGTATAAATTTAAAATAATGATTTTATTTTATTCCTGGATAGCTTACTTAAGAAAGAATAAAAAATAACTTAGTATGCTATATAAGAGTATTCCTGTGTCTCAAGGGTTTATCCCTCAGACTGACTTAATATACAGGGAGACCAAAAGAATTGCAGTACTCTCTTTTTATTTTTGTTTTCAATTAGTGGCAATATTCAGAAAGTGGCAAATTTCATAGAGAACTTAATGAATTCTCTTTAAACAAGTCTCTGAAAAGAGAAACTGTGTCTCATTTGGACATATTGGCACATATATTAAAGCAAAAATGTAAAAGACATATAAAAGCAAAAACAAGAAACCAAATAAACAACAACAACAAAACAAACAAACAAAACCCCAGAAAACCCCACATTCACAAGGAAAATTTGGATGTCAATATATCAAAATTTATGCCATAAATTCCTGTTTCTGATACAATTTGTAAAAATGATTGATTTGGTTTTGGTAGAAAAAAAGGCCGGTCTTTGTCCTGGAATTCTGGAAATTAATTGAAGAGAAGGAAGAGAACTGAGAAAGGATAGTTTAAAAAAGCAAACTGGATGCATATACTGAAGCAGTATTGAGAATACTATATGCACTTATGTTCTTACAGTGATTTGTTTGCAAAGAATGTATGGAAGTGTTCAGAAACCATCAAACATAATTTTCTCCTCCTTTCTAGTAAACACTTTGAGACACTGTTTTGTTATTGAGATAGCCTGCAGAAAAGAGGCTCTCACAAAACAGAGAAATAAAGAATATTCTGCCATCCATCACTAAAGCTGGTCAGAACTGGATAACTTTAAAAGGAGAAGTTATAAAAAGGAGAAGTTAGGATGGAAAACACTCACTCAGGTTTTCTGATGACTGAATATTTGCCTTTGACTTAACAACACTGAAGTATTCTGCCTTATAGAAACTATAAGTGTTCTATTTTATATACATGTTCTATTAATCCATGTTAGGAAAAAATCCCTGAAAAAAGCATATTTCCTTTCATAGAGAGTTTCATCTTGTAGGGTTTACAATACACAGATGTAATTCAAGTCCTGAGCTTTACAAAAATAGAGGGGAAATTAAATACCTGTTCTCTATCTTAAAATAAAAAATGAATAATAATGCTGTTCTATGCTTTCATGGTTTTCACTCAGGGTTTCTGGTAGGGAAAGGGGGAAACAACAACTAATGCCACATATTTCTTGTATTTCAGCCTGACATTTGTTCAAGGAAAAACTTGTCCTAAGGGAAGAGAAATCTTTTACATACAAAAACAGACAGCATGCCAATTCTAAACATTTTGTGGGAAATCCAAAACTATTCTCAATTTTAGCTGAAAGAAAATATGCATAGGCATGCAATAAGGATGGGCTGCAAATACTTAAGATGAGCTCAGTGAGTAAACAAGAATCCATAGGTGATGCATGAAATGCTTGAGTCTAAGGTTTGCTAGCAAAAAAAGTAATCAAAACCATGGCCCTTCCATTTTTTCCTCTAGATTTCTCATTTTCCCATTTGTGAAGTCTTCAAAAATCCAGTTAAAGCTGTCAAAACATAAGCCAGAATTTTCTAGTTGGAAAACACTGCTTCACATAAACCCAAAAATCTCTTCTTGAAGGAACTCATATTCAACTGCTAATTTAAGCACAAATATAATAGGATAGACAGAAAAACAATGCTAAAATCTCATTGACTAGTCTGTTTGATTTCTTTTTGTTGTTTGGATTCACTTTCACTTGGGAGGATAGAACATATGGGAATGCAATAATACCAAAACACTGGAAAAGCAATTGGATCAGAAACATCAGAAAAGCAATACTTTCAAGTTTTGAGGTAGAACAGAGCCAGAAAACAATTTTGTGACTTAGTTTTGTCTTTAAACTAAACAATCATGCTTTTCATTTATGTTGGAAAGAAAAAGACAATCTTCGGAGTTCTGTATACCATAAACCTGCTCCAGATACACATATAAAACAAAACCAACAATCTTCATTGTGACCACATCTGACAGGCTCATGAAAATTTGTGGTTTTTATACAGAATATAATTCTTCCAACCACCAGTAGTAAGTATGTCTGTTTAATCAAGACCATGTTTCAGCAGAATAACTAAGGTTTTGGAGGAATGTCAGACAACACCACTCAATGAAGCCTTCATAAGGAAGAATGACAGCTGCTGCAGTAGATGAACCTCCACAAGCTTCATTTTTCAACACCATTGCCTCTTTTGCTAATATTTCTCATTGCACAACTCTGTTAAAAATATATCTTTGCTAACAGGTGATCTTCCCCTTTTACTTTAGAACACATCTTGAAGGTGACATCTTCCCTAACAAAATACTATGATTAAATTTCCTCCTCCATTTTGAATTTTTGACATGTGCTTGAGAGTTATCATTACAGGTGCTTCAGTGATTCCTTCCAGTTTTACCATAAAAACTGTCCTTTGTCTTAAGTCTACTGGCAAGCAGAACACCAGTGCCTGATACTACAGACAGCCAAGATAGGCAGCCCAGCCATCTGACAACTACTTGCCTAATTTTTCACTTGATCATACTATCAGAACTCACCTGTTTCTTTTGCTTTTTATTTCTATTGTAACCTGTTAGATTTTAATAATGTTGGAGTTTTTTCTTGGACTGAGTTAATAATCAAGATCCTGATTGGCAATGTTTCTGACGAAAGAAGCATCAACTCCCACCCATATGTTAAATCAAAGGTCTCTTTTTTTCTTTGTCTTTAGCATCAAAATTAACACATACACAATCAAAGTAAAGGACAGGTAATTCAAGTACTGAATGAACAAAAGGGCTTTCTTGTGGTTTGTTTTTAAAATACAACATAGGAAAGAAGTAGGTATTTGAATACTTCCTGTTTTATCAGGTTAGTCTCAGACATTTTCAGGGCAGAAATGCTGAATTATTTTTGAGATATTTGTGAAGCATAAATTTGGGCAAAGTATTTAATTCAATTTATATTTATGAGTAGTTCATCAAATTTTGTAAAGTTTACTTCACATAATTAATTTTTATTGAAAACATTAAGTATTTTATTTCAAGAGCCAAAATTCATCATCTTGATAAGATATTTTTTCTTGATTATTTTTATCTAACTTATCTGCTAGAGAAGAATTATTTTATAATAGTTCACACCCCAGCTCTTCACAGAAGATGCTGTATTCACATCAAACTGGATTTTTTTACCCAAGGTTGGGAGTCCAGCAGTATTGGTAAAGACAGAGAAGAAGAATGTGTTGAAAAACAGCATTTTCAGTGTTGTTGGGAACAAAGTCCCCTCTTCCCTTTGTCAGCAGGCTACTATTTTCCTTCTGCTTCTGATTGTGGTTTACATCCTTGAAGAACCCTCTTGTAGTCTTTGACATCTCTGACTAATTTTAATTCAATCTGAATTCTAACTTCATTTTTGCATGCTCTGGAAATGCCTTGTAGTTCTCAACAGGTATTTGTCTGCTCTCCCATCTCTGGTACCTTTCTCTTTTGGGTTTTGGCAGATCCAGAAGCTCACAGTCGGGATCTCTTGCTCCAATTCTTCTAAAGATCACCACCAACAGTTTTTGTGCTTCCAGAAGTGTTCTTCAAAAACTCCTAGAACTCTCTAGCTGCTTTATAGTTTATGGAAGATTGCCACAGAATCCCTCTCAGCTGAGCTCTGAGCAAGCTGAAGCTTGTTTTTTTAAAGTCTGCAATCCTTGTCTTGGTTCTCTCCTTCAGCATGCTCATCAGGATCCCAAACTCCCCAACACAGTGATCAGTGCAGCCAAGGTCATCATGAATCGAGATAGCACAAAGCAAGTTTTCTTAGTTTGGGAGTAGGAAGTCCAGTAGCAGCTCATTCCTTGTTGGCATATCTAATGTGCTTGAGGAAACAGCATTTTACGCATTACAGGAACATTCCAGGGTGAAATGTGATTTTTCTGGGTAGTTGAAGTGGCCACAAGAACCACGTTCTGTTGACCTGAAACTTGCTTAAGTGACCCAATTATTACTTTCTTGGGCTTATCATCTTGGTCTGGAAGCAGATGTCCACTGTAAGATCCCCCTCTGATCTTGACCCAGAGACGTCCAATAGGAGTTTTACAATTGCTGCAGTTTCCTTCCAGACACTTAATTTTCTCCTTAACACAGAGCATGGCTTTGACTCCTCCTCCTCTTCTTCTTCCCTTGTCTCTCTTTATGTAGCAACCTAGAGCCATCCATCATGATCCACCAGTCATGTGAGTTGTCCCACCATGTTTCAGCTATTCCTACAATATTATAACTTTTTGACTGGTCCTGGAGCTCTAATTCCTCCTAGTTTTTACCAAGTTGCATAAAAGGTTACTACTTGAGGCAGTTAGTCTTCTGGTTCTCATCTTGAGAATCACCTAGGTAGAGCTATTACTGGTCTAGTTGGCCTGACTTGTTTCCCAGTTGGAGATTTCCTACTTTGGATTTGTCCCGTCCCACCCAGTGGATGCAGGGAAAGGTAGTTGTACATA
The DNA here is from genome assembly GCF_027579445.1 of Ammospiza nelsoni. Lineage (NCBI taxonomy): Eukaryota > Metazoa > Chordata > Aves > Passeriformes > Passerellidae > Ammospiza > Ammospiza nelsoni. Next base: position 86,123,386 of record NC_080633.1, read on the forward strand.
CTGGGTGGGGGTGTGTGTGCAAGAAAACACAAAGTTCTCAGGAGGTTTAATGAAAAATAAATTTTACTTGCAAACTTTAGAACATCCAGATAGAATAAAGCACTTGGCAACTTTGGAATATCCAAATAGAATATGGCACTTGGCAAGGTTTTCATTGGATTTTTACATCAGGTTTACAACATATTTAGAGAAGAAGTGTGTGTGGGGGGGTAGTAAGAGATTAATGAGAATAATTGAATAATTACTCATTATGTTGATTGATTTATACAGAGTTGATATATAAGAAATACTGAATAGTCATTATAATGTAAATTTTAAAAAATATAAGTTTTTATCCCAGACATTCTAATGGTTGACTAGTGCAGTAAATTTTTATTCTGCACTACACCTAATGTGATGCTTTTGTACTTCCTAGGTGACAGCAGATATAGTTGTTTCTTGTTTTGAAGTCAAAGATTAATAGCAGTCAGCTTCTTAGCTGTGAAGCACATCAGAAGAGCTTATTTTAGTGTCACTCCAACACTTTTCACCACAGAGAACGTGGAAGAATGAAGAGGAGCAAAAAGAAAAACTACTGGTTCTTAAGAACAATTCTCAGATCTCTCACACATCTAAGGATGGCTTTCTAACTTCTGCTAAAGAAAAAAAATGATTGGTTCTTCTCTTAAAAATAAACAAATGTTTTTAAAATTGCTCATTTCTTTTCTTTTTTCCAGTTAAATTCTTTCCGCTTTGCAGTAAACAGGATGCACCTTCAAATATCACAAATTTGTATATTGAACTTAAAAGACAATGCTTCTTTTTCTTTTTTACCACACACTATTATCACTAACTTTTAGCCTTCTTTTATTATATTATATATAGAATTGAAGAGCAAGTGGAAATTTAAATTTAATTTCTGTATTAATGTAATCAGTATAACAGCCTAACTTAGTTTACAAGATATAAACACCACACACTAATTATCTATTTTTCTGGAGTTCATGTACTTTCTCCCAACAGATTTCCCTGAGAAAATTTAGCTCATACAAAGTTCACAGAGTCTTGTAAGATGGGAGTCCATTCCTTGTAATGTCCACTTATTTTAAACCTGGGTTAAAAGCATCTGAATAATACAGGGGTAAAGGTTTGCAATAAAGCCACCGTACATTAAAAAATACTTCCTGTACCAGGGCTATTAAGCAGTAAGTGGTAGCAGCCCAGCAAAGTAAGAGAGAAAATTAAACTACCATAAATGAAAGATAATAGATGTCTGACAATGTCATGTTCCATTAAGTGATTTACCCAGCACATTCTCACTAGCCCTGCAACCTCTGGCATTGATTTCCATAGTAACAAATGGCAATGTTACCATCTGGAGCACATCCAGCAACAGGGAGAACAAGATCTAATGCTGGAGTTCAAGAAAAAAAAAATCCATTATACAAGTCTTAGTGTATACTTTACAAGGCATAATCACATGCTGGACAAGCCTGTTTTGTGAAAAAGTTTTTTTCATGTTTTGTCCAGTTCTTGTTACAGCTTGGAAGGAGCATATATTGAGAAAAGACCTACTAGCCCAGGACAGAGGCAAGCTGCAAAGTTAATCATGGAGGAAAATGTATTGTGTCACATCACTATTTCTGAACTTGGTACCAATACTAATTCCTCTTTTACATCAAAGACCACCCTCCATGGTGAAATTATGGAAACTTCATGTGTAGCACTTCCCACCATCTGCCAAACTGGAGGAATCAGGTCATAGGCAGCCTGGTATTAACTCTGCTCAAGGTAAGGTGTCGCAGACATCTTTTATGAAAAATCCTTTCTTGGGATTTTTCCTTCTGAGAAGCTGCAGTTTCAGCAACAAAATGTAAACAATGGTTATCTGCTGCTGTGGAATGCAACAGGTCCACCTGTGACTGGCCTATCTTGGATGTTTATAATTAATGGCCAATAAAGACGGAGCTATCTCGGACAGAGTCCAAGATAGCTGACTTTGTTATCATTCTTTTCTATTCTATTCTTAGCTTAGTCTTCTGAGGAAACTTTTCCTTCTTTTCTTTTTAGTATAGTTATAATGTAATAAATATATATATCATAAAATAATAAATCAAGCCTTCTGAACACGGAGTCAACATTCTCATCTCTTCCCTCATCCAAGAATGCTTGTGAGCACTGTCACAGTAAGGAATGTAATATCTTTTATTTCTGAGTCACACAAGCTATTTCTCTACAGCTTTGAAGTATAGCAGTTTGTATTTATCTTACAGAATGAAGACTGCTATTCTTACTTGTCCTGGTGATCCCAAGCTCAATCCCAATTGCAATAAATTATGTGTTTTCGGCACACAGCAAATATGTTAAATAATTACATTGGATACTTTTATAATTTATTATAGCAGTTTCCAAAGACATAAAGAATCCTATCATCCAGGAAAACCTACAAAACAGATAAAAAAAATATTTCCAATCTTTGTGAAGTCTCAGGCTGTTTTGAGATTTCTGAGGAATATTTGTTGATTCATTATTACGAGGCAGTATTTGTTGTTTGTAGTTAATCAGATGCTACTACAAGCATTACCTTGAATCTTTGTGCTTCTCTGTACAGCTTTTATAAACTACTGGTATCCTGTCAGCTGCACTCTGATGTGGCAAGAAGTGATTAAGACCGGTGTACCTAAATAGAATAGATATTTTTAAAACACACACCAAAAGTTTTTTCAACAATAACAATGAACTTCTTTGTCAGATGCTGCTACACAGAGTAAAGCCTCTGACATTTGCTTCCTGACCTTAATTCAGTGATCATGACTGGCATCCAGAGATTAACAGTTTTCAATAAAAAATGGGCAGAGCTTCTGTGGCTAACGCACACTGAACAGACATAGCAGGCAGACAGCAGATTCCCCAGGCTAACACTGAGCTCTCTTCAAAACAGAAAAGAATTGTAAATATTGCAGGAGAAATGTTTTAGTAGGTTTCTGCCCTGTTGATTTAGCTTGGCCTTTTTGGGGGTTTAAAAATGAAAAGGAGAACAAAGCTGTGAGTTGGGCAGTTAGAGCATTACGGTGTCACAGACACATTTTATGAAAAATCTTTTCCTTAGGATTTTTTCTCCTGAGAAGCTGAGAGGCCTCAACAAGTGTAAACAATAATTATCTGCTGCTGTGGAATGCACCAGGTGGATCTTTGATTGGTCTCATGTGGTTGCTTCTAATTAATGGCCAATCACAGTCCAGCTGTCTCAGACTGTGTGGTTAGTCACAAGATTTCATTATCATTCATTTCCTTTTCTTTCCTTGCTAGCCTTCTGATGAAATCCTTTCTTCTATTATTTTAGTATATTTTTACTATATATATTTTATATATGTATATATATGTATATAAATAAAATAATAAATTAGCCTTCTGAAACATGGAGTCAGATCCTCATTTCTTCCCTCTTCCTGGAACCCCTGTGAACATCACCACATTACAGATTATGGAAGTTACTGAGGAAGATCAAGCTATTAGGACACACATGAGATAAAATGTATGTGTTTCTGGATGATGAGCAGTTTCTTGCTGCTTTTTTGTTTCAAAGAGGTGGAAGAGTTTCTTCCCTTACTGAGTTACACTCAGATGATGTAATTTATATGCATGGCTGGGGAAGCATATAGGAAATTGAGTATCTCTTACTGTATGGCCTGCAATCTTCAAGAGACTTCTATTAAACATCTAATTTAGAAGCTGAGGCATCTAACTCTCCATTATTTTACTAATGATTTGTAGCCATTTTAGAAAAACCTGCAGTCTGTAATTCCAAAAATACTTCATTAGACTTTTCCTTTACAGACTGCATACTCTTGTTCTCTCTTTTAAAAATAATATTCAACACCTTCTAGTTCACCATTTTATATTGATAGACTAATTTGCCTTTCTACCTTAAATATAACAGTAATTTAATACTGAAGATTTCAGTATCTTCTGCTAACTTGCTTAGTATCCATTCCTGTCCTTCATCCAAGTAATTTGTGAAGGTTTTGAAGAGCACAGGGCAGAGGATGGAGTCATGGGGAACCCCACTAGTGACAGGGTGTCAGTCTGATGTCACGCCACTCACTATAACCCTTTGTGTCTGACCTGTCACCTATTCATGATGTGTTTTTCCAGCTGTGTGCCGGACATTCTGTCCAGAAGTATCCTGTGAGATACACTATTGAAAGCTTTACTGAAATCCAAAAAAATTATATCAACTGGTTTTCCAAAAAAAAAAAAGTTTCTAAAGGGAAATTGCGTTCAATAAGCAGGACTTTCCTCTCAGGCTGTGAACAATGACTGTGTTGCCTTTCAGGTGTTTTTCAATACCCCCCAGAAAAATCTTTTACATAACCTTAGCAGGCAGAAAGTGAGACTTACAGACCTGTAGCTTACGAGATCATCTTTCTTGCCCTTTTTGAAAACTGGGACACTATTAGCCAGTTCCCAGTAATTGGGACCTTCTCTGATTTCCCAGACTATTCAAAAATTGCTAAGAGGGGCCTTGCAGCGGTGCCAGCCCAGGTCTTTAAGTATTCTTGGATGAATCATATCAGGACCCATATAATTACAAGGATCCAGGTGGAGCAGCAGATCTCTTACAACCTCAGGGTCAATTGGTATTCTCTCACTCTCACAGCCACAGTCCTCTAACTCAGGGCACTGACAACCCCTTAGTGTTGGAGACACAGGAAGAAAGCATTGAACATCACTGCCTTCTTTATGTCCCTGTTTGTGGGATGACCATCCTCATCCTGAAAGACGCAATTTCTGCAATGCCTTTTGCCATTAAAGTATTTAAAACCCCCTCTCTTTGCTCCATCCAGCAGTTCTGGCCAGCTTCAACTCCAGTGGAACTTTGGCCATGTGAATTTTCTCCCTGTGGAAAGCAGTATCTCTGTATTCCTCCCACATCAGCTGTCCTTACTTGCACTGAGCATATACCTTCCTTTTTTGCCTTATTTCCAAGAGATCTCTGTTCAGCCAAGCCAGCCTTCTGCCTTGTCTGCTTGACTTCTGACATTTTGGGATTGTCTGTAGGGGGTGGTTCATAAAAAGTGACCAGCACTGATGGATTTCAGTACCTTCAAAAACATTTTTCCAGGGAACCTTACTCACTGCTTCATTGAGCAGCTTGGAGTCTGCTCTCCTTGTGTCAGGGAGAGCAGAGTCAAAATTTTCCTGGCACTTTTCCTCCTGTCAAGAGGGATTTTAAACTCAGTCACTTTGTGGTTGATGTGGCCAAGATGGTCACCAATGTCCATTTCACTCACAAGACCTCCTCTGCTGACAAGCAGCAAATCAAGCAGTATATCTTTCCTAGGCAGGTCTCTGAGAGCCTGTACCATGAAGTTGTTGTCCAGGTGTTTTAGGACCCTTCTGCATTCTGTCCATGTCAGATGTGATGCTCAAAGTCAATTTCCAACAAGTTGAAATCCCTCATAAGGACAAGGGCAGTTGATTTAGAATAATTCCTTGGCATCATTGTCCTGGCTAGGCCATCTATATTAGACTCCCACAATGACATCCCACCCGTATTGTTTGTTTGTCCCTTAATCATTACCCAGAGGCTCTCAGCCATGTCATTAACAACTGTAAGCTCCATATGTTCCAGACCTTCCATTATCATTGCAATACACCCCTGCCTTTTCTGCTCTGCTTATCCCTCCTGAAGAGCCTGTAACCTTCCATCATGGCCCTCCAGTCACAGGGCACATCCCACCAAGCTTCACTTATGCCAATGATGTCCAGCCTCTGAGACTGGGACAAAGTTTTAAGCTCCTCTTGTCAGCTTCTTTGAGTTGTCATGAGTGGGAGAGTTATCTATCATTTCAAATATTGGTAATATTGATATATTTGGCCATTTATTGTCTCAATTTTTTCCATGGATTTCCCCTCAATCTTAGTCTTTCCATTTGATCATCAGATTAATCTGATCTGTAGTATAGCTGTACTTGGACATAAATAAGCCTGAGAATTATTAATAAATTGGGCATGAGGTTTGTCATCTATTGCCATATTTCAATTTCTGTTACTTTTGGCCTTTTACGTGCTGTAATGTGTAAATCACATCCACTCAAGCCTGCAGCACAAGTTGCCTAAGAATAGCTGCTAATTGCAATAAAAGCAGAAACTCACGATTCTCTTTTCTCATATCTAGGACAAAAACTATTTTTCCAGACAGATCTGAAAAGAAGATGGGACTTGACTTTTGAAGCAGAATTATCATAGTCTACTATGGTGGGGAGAGTGGGGGAAATGGAAATTAAAAGACTACGGACAATACAGCATCTTGAATGCATCATAACAAATAAATGTACTCCAAATCATGTGTACTTCATCTCACAGCATTTGTAAGCCTTCCAGCTATGAAGCTGCTGTAAAAGCAAAAGGAAAAAAAACCACTCTTGAATGTTTTTTTCAACCTGAAGAGTTCAGTGATACAATCAAAGCCACAAGCTGGTCTGCTTTCAAGTGGCTCTTGAAGAAGAGTGACAAATCCAAAGACTCACCAGGAGAAAGGACACATAAATTCATAAAGAATTCTTACCTGCTGCTGAGAGCAGTTGCGAGCAGAATACCACTTTGCAGAAGCAAAATTATCACTTTTTTCACCTTTAGCAAACAAGATACTGAAAAAACCATTGATTCACAAAGAGGATTTGTGTAGAGATGTGAATTGACTGTTCAAAAGAAATGAAAAAACAGGTTGTTATATGTTTTAACATTTAGGGAATCAGTGACTTTTTAAACTTCTCACTGTGATCGTATAAACATGCTGTCTTTAATGCTGCCAAAGCTTATTGAAACCCCTGGTAGGTAACTTCACAATACTCCGCACACCATGAAATTCAATTACATTTAAGAAAATTAGGGTTGAGTTTAATTACTTGTGTGCACTGTTGATGAGCACATGTTCTTTGTAAAGATGTGGCTTGCAGATGTCCTGACATTCAGATCAAATGAATTTACTCACATTGTGCATTTTCTTTTGAAATTAATTTAAATTATGAAGATTCCTTACCTTTCGGAGGAAAAAATTCACAATGATTCTGTGAAGGTGCAGAAACAAAAGAAAAAAAATCTCCTATTACAAAGCATGCAAGAAAATTCCACACGAATGATATATTTGTGTTTATGCACAATCCCGGAGAAGAAAAGAAAAACACAAAAAAGCCCACAAAAAACTACAACAACAACAACAAAACAAAAACAAAAAAAAAAAAAACAAACCAAATAAAGAAAGAAAACCCCAATAGTTGCACAATTTTTTTTTCCTTTTTCTTATTTCATATAAAATAACCAGATTAGTTTTACAAAATAACCTGGAAAAACATGATAATGATTGCTACTTGGTTTATACATAAGCATATGTATTATTTTCTTTAAATAAATGCATTCTATCCTCTTCTCTCAAAAGAAGAAGCACTACACCCTCAACAAGTAAGTTCTCCTGTCCAATTGCAGTTCACACAGCATGTCCCCAGTTAAATGTCTCATTATGTTTGTTGCTAGCTGGCAAAATGAGGAGCCTTCATCTTGAATGCATGCTATAAAATTCTGCTATCCCTTCAAATGTAATATTGAGATGATTATGCATTATCTATTAGAGCTGAAATTCAACAATGAGGAGCTGCACCTTTCTTATTAATATTCATTCCCTAGCTTCCTCAGGGTGTTTTCCATAAGTACCAACATTGTTTGTGCTTATTTCCTCTGAAGCATTAATTTAAGGATCAATGCTGTATCCAGAGACCTCCTAAGAAGAAGGATGTTTCATTGACCACTGCAACAGTGGCTTGTGAAACAAGCAGAGTTTTGTTGGACCTGCTGCACATGGTGTACATAGCTTTTCCAGGGTCATATTTAAAAATTGCTACCTTTTATAATTCAAAGTTAGGCTGAAAAAATACACAAGCATGAAGAAATGTTCTTGACAAATACTTTTCTTACCAAATTAATGAGAACAAATAAATTAATAGAATGGTGAAGAAGTAATGATTCAAGTTAGAGTAAAATACTTTTTCTGAAACAGGCTGAAATAGTCTCTAAGTACTACTTTATTAAGACATAAAAGAAAAGAGGAGGGAAAAAAGGGAGGAGGTAGAATGAAGGTAAGAGGGGAAAACAAAGTAATAACATATTTTACTTTTACAGTGTGGATCCTGTCTGCCTCTTGGGAAGTGAGACATTATAGGATGATTATAGAATGTGTTCTTAAATCAAGTTTATCAAGTAGAATACAGTCTCTGCATGGCTGACACTATTTTAATTTAAACAGCAAACAGTAGAAAAACAAAAAAGAAGTAAAACAAGTCAACTCCATAAGTGATTTTTCATCTCCCACCTGGCATTGTCATGACTTAAACTGATCACAGTAATGAAAATTTACATAGGAGGCAGTGTTTATTTTAAACTTACTGTTATCTCAATAACTTAGTTTAGGGGGCAGAAGAAGGAATGAGGAGAATGGGGAAAAAGACCTCATAGGAAAAAAAAAAAGGTTGGGAAAGACTATAGGACATCCTTGTCATCAAAGGAGTACTGGCTCTATTTTCTACCCATACACTGGTGATAAGTGATATTATTCCAAGTCCTCACTGCACCAAAAATAATATTTCAATAGAGACAGCTTTCCAATCCTAATAAACCACCTTTCCAATATTTCTTTCCCACCTAACTGACCCCAAAAAAATGTAACTCTCAGTCATTAATTCTGTAGCACAGCATTTTATATGTCACTTCAACAGGAGGCTAATAAAACACTGTGAGATATCATACTGGCTACAGAGGTACTACAGTTTATTTGAGGAAAGATATTATGCCTGCAACCATAACCCAGCAGTTGGCTGTTGTGTCTCTCTTGCCAGTCCATCTCTGGTTCCATGTGTCTGAAAATCAGAGAGAAAGAATAATTTACATCGTTTTTTTACACAGGTGCAAATATATAGTCTTTTTGCTCGTATGCAGTCTTAACTCTTTCAAAAGGTCATGTTCCCCAGCTCACACTCCCACAAATAGTCATGTTTCTTATAAAGCTATTGCTCCTTTTCTCCAGAGATTTTGAAAAAATCTTCTGTCCACTCATCACTTTTCTTCCTAATCTGAGTTCTCTTGTAATGTTTTCTGTAGATTGAATATACAGTAACACCAAGTCTTTAAAATTTTCATAATTAGAATTTGGGGAAAGCTTATCCCAACCAAAAAAGGCAATGCTTAAGTTTGTTGACTATCTTATTTTCTCAAAATTTCATTGTCTTAAAGAGCAGCATTAGGACTGGAGTTAAAAAAGATATTTTAAAGTGTGCTAATCTAAAAGACGATTGCTCATTTACCTTCTCATCAAATAAATTTTCCTTCCTTCCTTCCTTCCTTCCTTCCTTCCTTCCTTCCTTCCTTCCTTCCTTCCTTCCTTCCTTCCTTCCGACACTTCCTTCCGACACTTCCTTCCGACACTTCCTTCCGACACTTCCTTCCGACACTTCCTTCCTTCCTTCCTTCCTTCCTTCCGACACTTCCTTCCTTCCGACACTTCCTTCCTTCCGACACTTCCTTCCTTCCTTCCTTCCTTCCTTCCTTCCTTCCTTCCTTCCTTCCTTCCTTCCTTCCGCCACTTCCTTCCGCCACTTCCTTCCTTCCGCCACTTCCTTCCGCCACTTCCTTCCGCCACTTCCTTCCGCCACTTCCTTCCGCCACTTCCTTCCTTCCTTCCTTCCTTCCTTCCTTCCTTCCTTCCTTCCTTCCTTCCTTCCTTCCTTCCTTCCTTCCTTCCTTCCGCCACTTCCTTCCGCCACTTCCTTCCGCCACTTCCTTCCTTCCGCCACTTCCTTCCTTCCTTCCTTCCTTCCTTCCTTCCTTCCTTCCTTCCTTCCTTCCGACACTTCCTTCCGACACTTCCTTCCGACACTTCCTTCCGACACTTCCTTCCGACACTTCCTTCCGACACTTCCTTCCGACACTTCCTTCCGACACTTCCTTCCTTCCTTCCTTCCTTCCTTCCGACACTTCCTTCCTTCCGACACTTCCTTCCTTCCGACACTTCCTTCCTTCCTTCCTTCCTTCCTTCCTTCCTTCCTTCCTTCCTTCCTTCCGCCACTTCCTTCCGCCACTTCCTTCCGCCACTTCCTTCCTTCCGCCACTTCCTTCCGCCACTTCCTTCCGCCACTTCCTTCCGCCACTTCCTTCCTTCCTTCCTTCCTTCCTTCCTTCCTTCCTTCCTTCCTTCCTTCCTTCCTTCCTTCCTTCCGCCACTTCCTTCCGCCACTTCCTTCCGCCACTTCCTTCCTTCCGCCACTTCCTTCCTTCCTTCCTTCCTTCCTTCCTTCCTTCCTTCCTTCCTTCCTTCCTTCCTTCCGCCACTTCCTTCCGCCACTTCCTTCCGCCACTTCCTTCCGACACTTCCTTCCGCCACTTCCTTCCTTCCGCCATCTCCTTCCTTCCACCACTTCCTTCCTTCCGCCACTTCCTTCCGCCACTTCCTTCCTTTCGCCACTTCCTTCCTTTCTTTCCTTCCTTCCTTCCGCCACTTCCTTCCTTCCGCCACTTCCTTCCTTCCGCCACTTCCTTCCTTCCTTCCGCCACTTCCTTCCGCCACTTCCTTCCGCCACTTCCTTCCGCCACTTCCTTCCGCCACTTCCTTCCTTCTGCCACTTCCTTCCTTCCACCACTTCCTTCCGCCACTTCCTTCCTTCCGACACTTCCTTCCTTCCTTCCTTCCTTCCGCCATCTCCTTCCTTCCACCACTTCCTTCCTTCCGCCACTTCCTTCCGCCACTTCCTTCCTTTCGCCACTTCCTTCCTTCCTTCCTTCCTTCCTTCCTTCCTTCCTTCCTTCCTTCCTTCCTTCCGCCACTTCCTTCCTTCCGCCACTTCCTTCCTTCCGCCACTTCCTTCCTTCCTTCCGCCACTTCCTTCCTTCCTTCCGCCACTTCCTTCCTTCCTTCCGCCACTTCCTTCCTTCCTTCCTTCCTTCCTTCCTTCCTTCCTTCCGCCACTTCCTTCCTTCCTTCCGCCACTTCCTTCCTTCCTTCCTTCCTTCCTTCCTTCCTTCCTTCCTTCCTTCCTTCCTTCCTTCCTTCCTTCCTTCCTTCCTTCCTTCCTTCCTTCCTTCCTTCCTTCCTTCCGCCACTTCCTTCCTTCCTTCCGCCACTTCCTTCCGCCACTTCCTTCCGCCACTTCCTTCTGCCACTTCCTTCCTTCTGCCACTTCCTTCCGCCACTTCCTTCCTTCCGCCACTTCCTTCCTTCCGCCACTTCCTTTCTTCCGCCACTTCCTTCCTTCCACGACTTCCTTCCTTCCTTCCTCCTGTAATTGTAAATATGTTTTCTTAAATTTCTTGGTGAAGTCATGAGGAAAGAAAACATAGAGATTTAAAAATAAGCACATTAGTACATAGAAGATCTCTGATTTACAAACATTTTAATTTTTTTCCCCAACAATGTTGGAAAAGTTGAAGCTGTTGATATGTGCGTTCTCTATTAAATCACTTATAATTTCAAGCAGGGAAAGTGGAATGTATGTCCCCGCATAGATTGCACACCTGATGGATTTCTTCAGTGTACTTATACTGGACTAAACCACCACATTACTTTCAAACTGCAAGATATGATTAAGACCTACCTCAGCCTGCTTGGACAGGCTGAGGCCGAAACTGACCAGATTTTCCAGAACTCACTTCCATAGAGTGTTTCTACACCTATGGTAAATATGATTTTCATCAGTAAATTGAACGGAGCTTCCCAGTCATGGTCCCTTTGTGGTCAGCCTGTTTAATGATGCCTTCTTATCTGTTCTGTCTTGTATTGCCTCTTTCTTCTTGTAAAGAAGATGTTAGTATTTTGTTGTACTTCACCTTAGCGAGCGTGAATCATTACAAATTTCTGGAGAACTGCAAAATTGTATGGCAAAGTCCTGTAATGATGACACACAACTAAGTCTTCCTTGTCCTGTAAAATCCTCTAAGCTGGACTTTAAATCTTAGAACATATTGTTTTGACTCAAATGAAAAGTACACCAAAGCAATATATTCAGCATGTAAATAGCTTTCATTATATTGAGCAATACTAAGAGTTTTTAAAAGCTATTTCATAGTAGTAAGTCTTGGAAGCCAATGGAAAGCTTATTTCAGAAGATAGATTTTGTTAGATCTTTGTGACAAATGCTTTATGCTCTTTGCAGCATATACTTCTAGCTCTTTCTAAATAAAATACTTATAACATAAACATCTAATTTACAGTTTATCAATTAAATTATTCCATAATGTTATTTTATATTTAATATCCTAACAGAAATTTTACCTTTAGGAAATATCTAAGATACATTTATTGATACTGAAATTACAGAGGAATTTTGCATTTGTCACTGTAACTTTACTGTTTATATGCCCCTGGAGTCAGAATAAAATGTATTTTTTGCCTTGAATCATAGGAAAAAAAACCCCAAAAAACAAACAAACAAACAAACAAAACTCCTAACCAAACGGACTTAGATTATGTTTTGGAGAGGTTTCTTTTTTTCATTAATTGGATCAGTGCAAGTCAAATTGGCAATGGCAGATTATATTGGGAATTATTTGGAATGGAGCAGAACAGAAACAAAACATAATTCTGGCAGGTAAATACCTGGTAAGCCTATGTAACTTATTAACTATTTAGTTCTCATCCTTCCTGCTCATTAAAAAAGAACAAATTAACCTAGTCAAGAAAAGGAGAGGATATTATATGAAAAGAATATTCATTAATATGCATTAGACAAAGATTTTAACTTGAAAAAGAAAAAGAAGACAAATATTATAGAAGTCTACAAAATCATAATTTGCTTGCAGGAGGTAAAGAGGGGGAAAAGTATCACACAGAGATTTAGTATTTGTCTTTCCTCCCAGCATAAGTACTCATGAGAAGCCATTAAAATTATCAGGCAAAATTTTTAAACTGAAGCAAAAGAGAAGTACTTTTAATAATGCACTAATGGTAGAACTGGCTGCATGAGCAAATTTTGGAAACCAAAATGTAAATGGGGATTAGGCACATGAATGAAAATCAGATCCATTCACGACTAAAAATCTTTCTGATCTGCATGTAATCTTTGCTTTCACAAATCCCTAAACTGCTGCCAAAAACTGGGAATATATAACTGAACTATACGTTGGGATTACTCTACACATGCCTGTTGTCTTCTACTCCTGCCTTAAGCAGCTGCTGCTGGCATTTACCAGGAATGGCTTGGTGGGCTAGCTGAACTTTTGGTCTCATTCACTGTGGCAGCATCTCAGTCTCATAGCTCTTGATGGTGACATATGAATTAATTAAATTCATTTAACCTGCCCTTGAACTTAAAGGAGTGCATTAAAATAATATCATTTTACCCCACAGTAAAAATTCTAGTTCTGGCAGAATTTAAGCCTAGTGTTCAAAGTCTGTCCTTCCAGGAATACCAGGCCAATACTCAGACTGTCCAGACAGATCAAAATTAAAATTAAATTAAAATTAAATTATCAAAATTAAAATCCTGAAGTATGAGAAATGGTAAAACTCCAAAGCATACACACAAAAAAACCTAGTGTCACTTGGTTTTGCAAAGAAAATTTTCTGGTGTAAATAGCCCTTCAGCATCACTCTTGAGGGCTGGGTCCAGCTTTGAAAGAAAATGCCTGTGGATAGCACAAATTTTCCTCAGTTGAATACAAGTTTACAAACTTTGTTGCTTGTCTTTTATTTTTCTTTACAACAAGGACATGCAATTTTAAAATATCTGCTCTTATACTTCATAACACCTACTTTTGAGAGATAAATTTGCAATGAGTTATTAAAACAAGACCAAAAAAAAAAAAAAAAACCAAAACAGAATGTTCTTACTAAAATACCATCAGTCCATCTGCCCAAACTTAACGTGTGTTCAGTCCTAAGGTGAGTTATAGATTTGAGGTGTTTGATCTCAACTTGAAGAGATGGTTCTGTACCCTTGGCTAACATATTTCTTTAAATATCACTTTAAATTGAGTTGTAATCTTCTGAGGCAAGTCCATTTTGCATAAGAAAATTTTAAAATCATCTGATTTCACACTGGTTTACATAAACATTAGAGTCGGTGGGTAACATTCAAACAAAATATTCCTTGATCATTTTATATTTCTAAAATCTAGATTAAAATTACTTTCTAATTTATGATCGTTGGGTATTATAAATTTCAAATAGATTGTGTGGGTGTCAACCTTTTCACTGCTCTCTTAGCCTTAATTGTCAAAAGGCAGGTGGGCTGAGAGGCATTCAGAACACCTGTGGCTGGCAGTCTTCAGAAAGCTTTGCATCTTGCAGGAGGATTCCTTTGTACTTAGCCGGCAGGGCTGGCTGGAGGGAGTTTCCATGAGTGTTGAGAGTTCCTTTAGAGGCCAAGTGATAATCTGCATCAAAGGGAGAGGCCTTTTCTGCGTCACTTTTTTCCAGTTTTCCCTCTGTGTTTGAAGTTTTATTTTTTTCCCAAAGGTGTTCGTGACTCTTTAGTTTTAACTTCAGGTATCATTGCTCCACTTGTCTTGAGTGTTACCAAACAGACTGAACTTCATTCATTTGCCATGAGTGATTGTCTTACCCTTTCCACCTAATGTCTGACTTTCTGGAAGAGCTTTCACCCAAAGCACTGCTGAAGCTTGCTGACTTTATCCAAAGCACTGTACAACTGCACTCTAGCAGGGAAATGCAGTTTTCTGTTGGGGATTAAGATGCTGGAAGTCATGCAGGTCGTCAGCAAACACCAGAATTTATGAAGGATACTGTTTAATGGGGGTAAGGATACATTCTCTATATCAAGCTTCAAAGACTTTTCTGATGTATTTGTGAACAGTGAGCTATCAAAACAAAAGACACACATTCAGCATCAAGTTAAAACTCTCTCAGTTAGGCACTCAAGTGGTCTAAAATGAATTAAAAATAAGCAAAATACACATATGGAGACTGACAAGTGCTAAGATATATCATAATAACAGCCTCTCATGAATACACCAATAATTGCATTTTGTTTTCAAGAACATTTGTGTTGATGAACTTCTCTCTATATACTGGATAACTAAATTTGTTAGCTCATTTAAACATGTATTTATGGCACCTCTTTTGTTACTTGGACATTGATTTTTTTTACTTAGAGGGATGTATAAGGAGCTGACAACATTCAAATCACTGAAGTTTAGAATTAAGTTGCTAAAAATGAATGCTTGTCATGGTGGCATAAAAAAAAAATAAAAAAAATACCCGGACAAGATGTCTTTGTCACACAACAGTGGTAATCAGTTCCCAAGCTGCTGAAATAAATGAAAATTTCAGCCAGCTGTCAGGCTATTAAATTGATTCTGACCAAATCAGGAATTGGGACAGCCACATAAGAACGTGAAGGCCAAGTTCTTGCCTGGTCCCAGATGTCTGTAGATTTTATCCACAGTTAGAGTCAGGGTAAAAGTCAGAAAGTATTTGTCTGGCCTCAGTAGACTTGCAGCAGGAAGACAAAAAATGTTCTTGTTGAGGTCTCAGGTGTTGAGAAGCGCTTAGTGTTGCTAAAGATAACTTAAAAATTAGATGTTTCTGCACTTTCTAGAACCAGAGATTTAAGAAGGTACTTCAGGAGATCACAGTCTAATGATGCGATGGGAAACAAAAAAGAGGGCTTTGTAAAACCCTAAGAAAAAGCCATTCTTTTATTCAGCCCCATTGCAAAATATAATTTCTTGTCAAGTTTAAAAGCATGGTCTCTCACACTCTTTGGTCATATTAAAGTGACTTTTGAACTGGAAATGTTCAAGTCTTCAACACATATGTTTGGACCATGCCAAGTTAGGTCTTTTTTGGTTGAAGTTTCTTAATATTTAGATATGAAAAAGAGTCAGGGAAAAACCATAGAAAGGAAGTTACTGAATCCTTTACATTTAATTTGACTCAGAAAGTTTAGCTACCAGAACTCTTGGTGTACAGAATGGTATGATTTTTAAAGAAACTTGAGACTTGAAAAAACACACTATCCTTTTTGTTATTATTTGCCCAAATTCAAGGAAAACATATTCAGCATTCAAATTCCCATTTGATTATCATGAAGCTTTAAAAATCCTCCTTTTTCCAATGTTTTCTATTTTTTCCATAGCCTGCAGTCTGGGGGCACTGCTTTACACGTATCATAAATCCACCAGTTCAAGCCCCAATGTTATTTCCCTTAACTCTTTTGTGTCAGAGAACTTTTGAAAAACATTGTGCACTAATGGTGTAAGAAGGAGAATGACAGTGGACATTTTTATCAGGGAATCTGAAGAAACAAAGAGCAGATGTCTATTACATGAGTAAAAAAGTCTTATCTATGAGTTAATGTAGTGTCTTGCAGTGAAAATTACATGTTCAACTTATATTCCTTAAAGAACTCTTATCTGCTCTTCAGACAAAAATTTTAGGGACATGCTTATGACAGAATTATTTCAGAACACGAAAAAGACTAGGAAAAAATCAATAACACACAGATCCATCATGAATGTAGTGGACACAAGCTGCATGTGTACTCTGCCCACTAACAGGAGACTCCACTCAAAAGTGTTCAATTGCTTTTGCATGCCTGGGAACAGCAGGCTGTTGAATGTGTACCCTACAGCAGTTTATTACTTCTTTAGTGCTGTGCATCCCTTCAATAGCTCTGGACTTGGATTTGGAGACTCACAGAAAGCAAAAAGCTCAATGAAATGCAAATATTTTTGTTAAATTCTTTATTTCTTTACTCTCTTACCTTCCTAAGCTGTCTTTGACCAGGATATTTGAAAGCCTAGTTTCCTCTGCTACTGAATGTTATTAGAGTAAACTAATTTGAGGAATTATTCTTCTGTCTCCTTTTATTCCCGCCGCGATTGCATTGTGTTGGGACTAAAGTATCCCATAACAAATACAAGGGTATCTCAATATCCCAAGACAGACACTAAACTGGGAAGCATTTCAGACAGTTGTATACCCTTCTATCACAATAGGGGAACATTTGATGATGTATTCTGTCCTCTGCACAATGTGCTCATTTCCCATGAACTCAGAGAAAACTCTGTGGGATCATGCCAATTTGAACAAGGTCATAAGTAAATGCCTAGCTTCAGGCAAGAAGTTTTAATCTCTGAGGACTCAATTATGTGCTCAGATGTTTGGCAGAATTAGGTATATAATGAAATGAAGAGAGGTTAGTTCCCCTTTCCCTCTTCTATCAGAGAAGTTTGAAAAAATATTCTAGGAGAAAAGTAGTTCAATGAAAAAATAATGAACATTCATAATTGCTAGAATTTCTTTCTGATTTCTGACAAACTAAATCCTGTTATTTATGAATATTAATAAGGAAATCAAGGTATTTCCTTTCTGAAACACAAAGTGTAAAATAACTTTTGTTTTTGAATATTTTGAGACATGATTTAAGATTTATTTAAACTTTGGTATTATTAATTTTTACCATAGTAGGGAGGGAGTGATGTTCAATTGCCAGTCAGATTGACCATTAAACTGCTTGTAGAGCAGAAAATAGGTTTCCTGTGTTACTTGGCTTCTTTCTGAATGAAAAATACTCAGTTATGTATGTGGGAATTAATACATTTTTTCTGTGTAGTTTGGTTTCCCTAAAGAATTTCCAAGACTGAGTCAATTTGGTGCAATTCCAACACAAATGCTCAAATTCAAAGGGCTTTTATTGGCTGTTTCCCGGCTTTCTTATTCTAACAAGACGGAAAAAATACTGAAATCTTCAAATCTTTACACCTGTCACTGAAACTCAGTTTTTTGACATGAAAAAAAAAAAAAAAAAAAAAAAAAAAAGAAGTTTCAGGTTTTACTAAGAGTTCTTTCAGGATATACTGCAATGCTCATTCAGGGAGAATGAGCAATGGCTGGGCAGACACCACCTCTCTCTGACCCATGCAAGTGGCCTGCCACCTCATCCCAAGCACATCCAGTGGTCTGAGCTCTGGACTGAGCCTGCTGGCCTCTGTCTGTGTCCATCACTGGTGTTTTAGGGCAGCCATCCTTCTCGGTTACATCAGCTCATTGCTTTCTGACAGACCTCACTGAAAAGGAGTTTCTGGCCTTTTTGGCACATGTAAAATCCTGTGTAAAATATGCCATTAAGACCAAGGAAACAACTTGCTTTTTTTTACTGTCCACACCCTCTTTTTGATTTCTCCTTGACTGCATTACTGAGTCATTTGCCTGTTTCCAGCCTTGTTCCTCCACCTCCTCTGGCTACCAATACACAAATACAGCCATTACCAGTAGTGTCAACCCACTGGTTTTGCAGAGGGCAGACCCTGCACTCCTACCTCTGTCCCCCTCACCTGGTTTTTAAGCCTACTTGTGGCCATGCTTCTCAGCCCCCATGAGTAATCTGACAGCAGCAATTTGAGGTAACGAGCCTATTTAAGTTCCTTTTGGAAACTTGAGAAAGCAAAGTGTTTATAAGTTTCTTTGCTCCACTGAGTTCAGACACTTGCTGTAAAATTAATAGCTGGTGTCAGAGCTAAAAATAACTGCACTTTTTAAAACAGGCATGTCCCATCTTGACATTCTTCATTTTTAAAGTGTATTACATTTTGTCTGAGAGTTAACAACCTTTATTAGGATCCAATGGCACTAAGGTGGTGTTATTTTTTACCTTTTTTTTCTTGGATGTCTCTGTGGCACTGTAGAGAGATTTCATTACTTTTCCACACAACAACTACATGTCAATATATATATAAATGGGAACACATATATAAACATACAAATATATATATATATATATATATGTATGTATATATATATATATGTATATATATGTATGTGTATATATATATATATATATATATATATATATATATATACAGTAAAAATGAAACTTTTGCATTTTCAAAAGGTATCTCTACTTAGAAAATAACTGTAAAATTCTCTAGCTTCACCCCTGGTAAGAACTTAAAATGAATGTGATTTCACAGCCTTCAGGGAGACTTGAAAAGTGAGATGTTCAATGCTCTCCTTGCATGAGTTTAGCCATGGGAATGGGTGAGAACAATCAACTGAACAAAGAGTGCTTCCAGCTGAGAGAAAATGTATGGAGATAGAGGGTGGGAAAATACAAAATTAAAAGTCTTCTGTCCTTTCAAGACAAGGAAAGTGTGAAAAAGAAGATCAGAACAAATGCTGCCAATCCTGAAAGGCACTCGGCATGTTAATTTTCACTGAGACCAGTATGAGCTTTGCATCATCTCACTTCAACAGAACTGGGGCTTACTTCCTCTCATGTCTCAATGGAGGGAAAGCTTCTCTCACTACAGTTCATTTTTAGGTCGGTTCTTGGGGTTTTGGGAGTCCAGTCTGGCCACTATGATCTGTTTCAACATAAATCATGTGGAGCAGGAGAGGAGGTATGGCAGGATCAGTCCCAGAAGTTATAGTTGAGTCACATTCTTTCTTTATTAGTATTTTGTTTTCACAAATGTTGCAGCACATCACTGCCTTCTAATTCGCACATGCTTCTTGTTCTTCCTAGACAGATAATTAGATATGGGCATAACTGTCTCTGTATTAATTTTCTTTCTATAGGAAAACAATGCCTTATATTTAAAAAAAAAAAAGGAGAAATAAGAGAACTACAAAACAGGCTAAGATGTTTTGTTTGTTTGTGTTTCTGCAGAATAGCTTAGAAAATATAAGTACAAACTTTCTCATCTTCAGGACAACAATAACATTCTGGTAGATTTTATTTATTTTCAGATTCAATTAACTGGTTCACTGACTCATGAATTTTGTGTGTCTAAATGATGAATCTTGATTTTTACCAATCTTCACTTGTATTAAGTGGCAAATATAAACCAACCAAAATGTAATAATTTTAAATTAAAAAATGAAAACCAAAACTCAAACCCAACAACACCTTTAGATAATGATGAAACTATTTAAAGAAATGAGACATGAAATTAGTGAATTTTACTCCTATTATCTTTGTAGAGTGTATTTTTTTGCCTGAATTGCTATAAATGCTCTTAACCATAGTATTATCCAGCCTTTCAAGAAAAAAAGATAACCTGTCAGCATATTTCTGTTCTATTGACTTTTCCTCTAGTGTGTTAGCACCATTAATTTATTCACTAAGTGATTTAGCAAATATTTGTCATGATTCCCTCTCATTCTCTGTATTTCTTCGATCATGATAGTTTATATTTTTTAGTTAATAGATTAATCGAGATAAAACTCCCAAAAACAAAAATATATGAAAAATTATAAAGGTTTATGGAAAAATAAACAACAGTGTGCTTTGGATAGCACCTCAAAATTTTTGACTTTTGTATGTGCTCATATTTTCTCTATTGTTATTTAAAGTAGCCCTTACAGGGCCTGTCTTTAAGTTCCTCTTCATGCTCATGAATTTCATCTTCTTGGATTCAGTATTGACCTAATATTCAGCTTGATGCTCTTCATCCACCTTCATTTATCTTGCTTAAGTAATCAATCAATTTGGCAGTACATGGAAGAGGTCATCCCTGCACTGCTCACCAGAAGCCATGCAATATCACCAGTTTCTTCAATCAGCAAACAAGGTTTGGCAGGGCTAGTGACAACAGATGTTTTTGAGGGTTCTGAAGCAAAGGTCTAAGTCACAGAGTTGTAACTTCACATCATTGCTTATGAATGTGTCTTTCTGTGGATAACTTAGTCTGGTGTCCATGTCTGTAAATTTGTCACCTCCATTCTCTGGTAGCAGGTGACCATCCTCCAATCTCCGTAAGCCTGCTGTGAGGGTACAGCCGTACAGCCAGCCTGCTTGTGAACACGCTTGGTTACAAGCTGAAATATTCCTTCAACAAACATCTACTGTGTTATAAATAATATATAATCCTTTTCTTCTTACTCATTTTACAGTGGATATGCACAACTGGGGGGAAAAAAGGCATATTATGTAATTAATTCTGCTGTTCTGCCCTGTTCTCAGCCCTGTTCTTCACTGCAGCCATTAGGATGAAAGTCACTGTTCATACTTGTCTGCTATGTAACTAAGCACCCCAATTTTACCCAAAACCGAAATCATTCAAATGGCCAAAAACTGAATAGAATCTGGGCCTAGAGCTATTCCAGGAGTTATCTTTACGATCTATTAATCTTTATGAAGTCACAGTGTCCTCTTACTGCTGTGGTTCAGGAATGGTATGGGTAAATCAGCTGGATTAGTGACAAGAATAAAAAAAACTTTCTATCAATATCTGTGCCCCTTTTAGAGCAAGGAGTAGGTAAATAAACTATCTATAGGCATACCTGCAACACCCTTGGGGGACTAAGTGCAGAATGCCAGTAGTACCAGCAGCTAGCCATTGCCACAATATCATTAAATCTACTCACATGCCAACAGCAGTCTGATGAGTAATCCAGTAATTGTGGTAGAATTTAAATCTGAAACAGTATTTAGATATTCTTATTAAAAATATACATTATTATTAGCCTCATTCTTTCTTTTCTGCTGGAGATAGAGTGTAAAAGTTAAACATGAGCCAGAAATACTTTCCTGTGGACTGTTGAAGCCTAAAACAAAAGGGGGATAACATTGCACACACCAATGTCCAGATGGCTGTGGAGCCAACCAAGGATATTTGGTAATGACACACTGTGAGAAAGAATAGGATGTGGCTGGAAAGTGGGAGCATATGGAGGTAGGGCAGCCCTTTTCTGGGAGAGATATCCTTGTTCTGGCTCCTGGAGACAAGCCCAGAACCGTACAGTGCAAGTGCACAAGTGAGGTTGAGATGCAGGGACAGACTGTATGGGGGGGATCAAGACCACCAAAGACCCTTAAAGCCCTCAGCCTCTAGAAAGTGATGCCTCAAGATGCTGAGCCTGGAACAGAGACTAGACAGGGCTAAGAAAATAAAGTAGGTATTTATTGAAAGGACTTAAAGAATACACCTTGGGCAGTAAAAGAATGTTGCCAGGGCTGCACCCAAGAGGGACCCAAAGTGATCAGAAAATGGGTGACTGGTCATGAGGTTTCACACTTTTATAAGTTTTGGTCCATTAGCATATTAGAGCTAATTGTCCAATTATAGCTTCCGGTTATGAAGTCCCATCCTTCTTGTTCACTCCCCTCAGTGCTCTGTTGTTTATACTGTCAGACCTGAAGGTTGCAATGGTTGCCCTTGGTCTCAAGCAGGAAAAGGATTGTTTTATCTAACTACCCTGTGAAGAGAACTTACCTAGGCAGCACAGAATCTGAGAAATATGAAAGTTAAAATTTAAGGTGTTAAAAGGTCTAGAAGAATGGACTGAACATGATAACTCATTTGCAGAGAAAGTGAGAAACTTATCTCCAGGGTGAGGAAACCTTCTCTATGAAATATACCCCCTTGAGGGCTGGGAGTGGATGTGCCCCTGGGCCGTGGACATCCCATCAGCTGATCAATTCTGGAGCCAGGATTGGCGATCTCCCTGTTTCTCCCTTTCCTCCTTTGTTTCCCTTTCACATTCTTTTATTAATCTCTCTAGTTCTCTTTTTACTTTCAACTTAGGTCTTTATCTAAACCCCACTTCAATTTACTTATGCTGGTGCCTAAATACTTTTAGCTTTTTATATATTCTGTATGTATTTCCAGCTTTGCAGACTGGTAAATGCCTAGGAATAACTTATAGTACTTTTCCAGCTTTCTTTCTCATAGTGAACAAACGTTTATTGATGCATTCTAAAAATTTTGTTTAGTCTTGCTTGTTTGTTCACCAAGGACATTTTATTTTGCACCATATAATCATAGACATAATACAGGTAGGATAGGAGATTGGAGGGAGTGCTTCAATGGGGAAAAGCCCAGGGGGGAGATTACCTAACCAACTACTCCTTTAATTGGACAATATTGGCTAGATATTCAAATTCTTGATCCTATAAAATTGTACGGATCTAATTCCTAGCACAGTTTTTCACATACTGTGTACCTGAAAGTTTCCTTTTACATTATTAGTCTAATATTGACTGGAAAAATTGTGTTCTATTTCTAGGCATCAGTGCTGGGAGATCAAGGACTGTCTTTTACCAATTGCCAAGTGTAATTTACTAAAAAAACTTTGTAAACCTTTGCACACCTTCTGACTTTTGAAGTTCATTTCAACCAAGAGCTCATTTCAAACAAATCTTGTGTGCTCCCTTCCCATTAAGAGTGGGATGCCACATGGGCACACATACTGAAAATAAGCTTGAAAACAGCAGGAAACAAACGGAAGGGAAATAAATGTTAGCACCTTCTTTAGTGTTCAATATAACATCCTTGTTTGTTGTTACAAGGCATAAGAGCATACTTGGTTTAATTCATGTAGAGAACAGTCTATGCAGGGAGTTGAAGTAGGGCTGGTCTGGCAGAAAAAAGACACCCTGATTTTATAAAGGCTTGGTTTGGTGAACTGAACACACTGACCAGATAAAGTACATTCTATTGAAAACTTTTTTTTTCTTTATGTTTTATTAATCCCAACTGCTTTTAATATGTAAAATCTATTCTGTTTTCTGCTGTTGGACAAAATTCAGTCAAAGGAATTTGAAATTCATTTGATTTTTTAACCACTGTTTTGGCTGATATCTTCTCCCTCTCTGTTTCTCCGGGGAAACCTTTGATTTTTCAGTGCTCAGCTTATATGCTAGTCTACTCCCAGCAGAGTTTTTTATTTTCAAATGGAAATCCACAAGCTAGGTCCTAAGGTCCCAGAGCTGTGCTATGATGAGACTGCACCTCAGTAAGTGAAAAGATCATGTTAGGTGAAACATAAAGGATTGTTTCTAGTGTAATACTGATTTTGGAGCCTGGAAGTTAGGCATTGGTATGACAAGCACAGGCAAGTCCTGGTAAGTCCTTCTTTGGATCAAGTCTCTATCTGCCTGGTTGAATATTAGACATTTATAGAATAGAGCTAAGGTGTTTGACACTGTATCACATTGGGCTTTACATGGAAAATATGGAAACTAAAAGCAGGAGATCTCAGGAGAGCTTTACAAAATAGGATGACCGATTCAATGAGCAATGATTTTCAGTGAGGTCTGAGCTGTTCTTTTATCAGAATAAGATGTAGCTAAAAAAGATTTTGAAAAGTATGCTTAATTCTTGCAATAGGCATTGCTACGCTTACCAATAAATAAGAGATATGACAACTTTACTACCTAGGTGTCCTTAGGAAGTCTCATGGAGAAATTAACTCTACTCTCTTGAAAGTAATTTGACACAGTTCTACTTTGCACACATCATAAAAGAAAAGCAAAGATACTTCTAGCTATGACACCTGATATGCTATATTATATAAGACTCCCTTAGTAAATTATTCAAGGGATATTAAGTTTAAACATCTTCTCTACTGCAAGTCCAAATAAATTTAATATTATCAAGGTGATTAATCCACTCTCAACAATAGCCATAAATTAATTCAAAGGAATATAAAATGAGTAGAAAGCAGGAAGAAATGTTAACAATACTGAATTGCCATCCTGGAATCAGCAACAAAATGTGCTGTCTCATGTTGTCAACTCATAACTTATTAGGGACTTGGATTTAAAAAGCTTTTCAAGTCGGTAGTTTTGAAATCCATCTTTTAAAAATGAAATTAACATTATAAACTTATATTGCTTCAGTTTCTAAATGATTTCAATTGATTTAAATTATGTTTTAACAGGTTCCATGGCAGTATCACTTGAAAAGATGACTAATTATAAAGTGTTCTGCGTTACTATTGACTACAGTTTTTCACTTTGCTTGATACTTTATTTTTTTTTAGAGGTTGTTTTTGGTCATGGCACATGAGATAATTTTCAGAGACTGTGTTGACACTATTTGGTGCTGCCTTCAATATTTTCTGAGTCATTATTTTCCTCTCAGAGTCTAGGGCCTAGACCCATTGAGAATCTCTACAAGCAGCCTTCACTCACAAAACCTCAGGGACAGATTCAACCAACAAATCACCCAACAGAGGTACTGCACAAGGCTGAGAGTGTTGGGTAAAGGGTTCTTAGTGAGCAGTCATGGCAGTGACAGTCTCTACTCCTTACCCAGCACACGAGACTGGGTTATGTGACAGTTTTCATCCATACTGAGCAGGTAATGCTTTGTGAGCAAGGCTTCTCTGCTTCACTCTGATGGGCGTGGTGGGCCTTTGGTCAGAAACCCAACTCTTGGCATTCTGCTTCACACTTAAATCCCTGGATATTTAAGTTTCTAGCTGTAATTCCTGATGGACTTTTGAAAAGAAAGCCGACTGCATCTTTAGATTTAGAATGTTTGGTTATTGTAAGAGATGAACAGATGCATGAGAAAAAAGGTGTAAATACCATCATATTTTTAATATTGCGTGGCAAAATTTGAAACAGGAGGTAATGTTTATGCAGGCAGCAACAATCAGCAACAGTATCAGAGGGGAGTGGGCTGCATTAGAAATAATGGATTTTTCTATGTTTACATGCAAGTTGTGTAGAAAGAACTTAGCACAAGAAAACTGTAGTAATCTATAACTGTGGACAGTAATCCTAGGTATCCCTTTAGCTAACCTTATCTTAATCTTAGACATCCAGGCTAAGAAGGATGTATAGATTCCAAGGCAGAGATGAATTGTTCCATCAAAAAATAAGTTTTCTCTGACTGCCAAAATTATCACAGTGCTGTGGTAATAAAGCAATTAGTGCTGCAATAAATTTTGCTTTTGCTAATGTAGCAATACAAGCACATTATCAAGGCAGAACAAGTTTTCTTATTCATTTCATGGAATATATGCAATGTTTTTACATTTATAAGGAAAGAAAGAAGCCAAACATCTTTTTTTAGTCTGCCGTTAGTTCTTCTCAAGAAGATTTTATCAGGTTTTAAGTTTATTCATTCACTCTGCTTTTCCAGCTATCTTAGTGTGTGATCTTACAGCTACTGCAGCTTCTCAACACCTCTGGTAGGAACACAAAATGGGGTTTCTACCTCTACCATCTTTCCTAACTTCTACCAGGTACCATTGAGGATATATCAGATATCTGTATTTATACATTCAATAATTCTGTTATTAATGGCTAAAGAGAATCTTTCTAAGAAACATAAGTGTTCTATTCCCTTTATAAGTGCAGGTGTTTTTAAAGCTCTTTTAAGTCCTGTCTAAGGTCATATTATCAGTCTTCCATGCAAGGAATAATCCAGTCAGCTTTTTGGCTATGACAGCAGCTGCTCATCTAACTCATTATACGTAGTGTAGAATACTCTCCAAAATCTTCTTCAAATGTGGCAAAATGTGTAAAATAAGAGTTAAGACATTAAAAAATAATAATAAAAAAAAAGTCCTGGATTATCAATGATGAGTGCCTTGCTATTTTTTATTCTGAAAAACACACATATGGTAAAATGGGTTATAAACATCCTTACTTCAGATTTTGTATACTTCTATCCAGTCAAGCCAGATAAATACAGCTCAGGATGTCTTTTTGTGTGTAAATAAGTTATGACAGAAAAATGTACTTTGCATAAAGATAGGGAAACAAACATGAACATATACTCTTCCATTGTTTAAACTACAATTATTTGTTTTGGTTTTGGTTTTCAGTGTTTTATGTAGACTGTTCAAACAGACTTTAGAAAAGGATTTGTTTACCACAGGAATATAAAAGCAAATTAAGAAACACAACAAGACCAAACACAATTTTTGGCAGAAAATATTTACTTCAGCATGCTGTGGATCTGTTTCAAATATATTGAATTTTTCAGTTATATATTTGTAATTTTTTTCTTCCAAATAATTTTGGTATATCTTTTTGGTATATCTTTATCTTAACACCAGCCAGAAACAGCCTCGCACAGCTGTGCACTTTCCTTCCCCTCACTGGGATTGGGAAGAAAATAGCAAAAAAATTGTCAGAAAACTCTTTGTGCGTTGAATTTAAAGTAGTTTAATAAGGAAAGCAAAAGCCACACACACAACCAAATCAAACAAGGAATTAATTTACCCCTTCCCATGGGAGACAGGTGTTCAGCCATTCCCAGGAAAGAGACACTCCATCATATATAACCCTGACTTAGGAAAACAAACACCCTGAACATCACCCTCTTCTTTCTTCTTGTCCCCGTAGTTGAGTATGAGTCCATATGGTATGGATTTCCCTTTGGTCAGTTGGTGTCAGCTGTCCTGGTTAGTGCCCGCCCAACTTCTTGAGGACCACCAGCATCTTCACTGGTGGAGTGGGGGAGGGTGAAGAGCAGAAAAGACCTTAACTGTGTTAAGTGCTGTTCAGCAGTAATGAAAATGTCTCTGTATTTTCATCGTCCCCAGAACAAATCCAAAACTCGGTCCTATAGCAGCTACTAAGAGCATTAACTCTACCCTAGCCCAAACAAGCACAACCCTACATCACCTACCATTTTGAGCATTTCCAAAATTTCTCTACTGCACCCCAGAGATCATCTGCTGAATAAGTTACTATGATAGAAAGAAGTATCATAAATTATCATTTAATTGCTAGAACTCACTAATACAGTCTTTCCTTTTTTTTCCTTCAAGTGCATTCAAATATTTTATCTGCATCTTTTTCATAAATTTAATTACAAAGTTATCTTATCTAAACAAACGTGTGAATGAAATTATGTATTTCAAGAAGAAAGACAAAACCCAGAAGTGTCTTTTTTTGATTGACTTTCTTCCTGTGAATTCCTACACCTGTCTATCACAAAGACTGAATTCTTGGGCAGCCTCCCCTCCATCATCCCCAAAGTAGTCATGGGCCTGATACAGAAATACAGCAGCTTCTTTCCTAGTGCAGCCTAGAGTATGATTCCTCTAAATGTCCTGCTTTTGGCTTAACCATGTTTTTATTCCATGGTAAATCAAATCGCGTTCAGAACTGAAATACCTAGGAAACAGATAAGTGTCATTGTTATTTACTAGAATTGATTGAAGTTTTTCATGAGCCTTTTCTGGTTTCCTTGGCTTTAGTCTGGTGTTTTACTTGACCACACAAAAGCTGACTTTCCAATAATTGATCACTGTCTTTCCCTGGAAAAGTTGTCATTATCCTGAAATCTTAAACTTGCAGATATTCTCTAGAGCTCATTTGTTTATTTTATGGGAAATACACAGACCATATTGCCACCTTTACTCTGCACAAAATATGTATTTTTCATGACAGGGCTTTTGAAATTATTTTTTGTCTCCCTTCATGGAGACGGGTGCTATAGCACAGCAAATATGCTAGTGGAAAACCAAGTCTGTAATGGAGAAGAAACGCAAACTCTAGCTCCCTGTGGAATATTACAATGACACATACAAATCTAAGTACTTGCAGAACTGTTTGAAATCTTTACATTAAAAATAAAAAACAAGTATTTCTTTTTGTTTGACTATGATGAAAGAATTTTATTTTCAAACATACTCTACATTTTTATGATTTAATGAGCATCTGAACTCCTAGACATGTTGTTGGTCAGAGACTATATTCTGACTGTTGTTTGTTAGTAAGGGAGCGTGCAGACATTTTCTTTTTCATGTTGCTTCTCTTATTGGTAGCATTAGTATCTGACTATGGTATATGGTCACGGAATCTTTCTTTTAGCAAAGTCTTACTGGGGAAAAAATGGACTTCCTTTTTTATACTTATCTGTGTTTCTGAATGTACTGCAGGCTAAAATTGCATGGGTAGATCTTTAAATACATATTAAAAGACACATTATATCACAAAGAGAATAGAAATTTATTCATCCTTGCAAATGTTTTTCTCAAACAGTAACATAAAATAGTTAAGAAAATTAATCATTCTCTCTTGAAAGACAAAAATATTCTGTTGGAACCACATTATTCTAAATCCAACATGTTTGCACCATTTTAAGACTGATTAAATTTGTATTACATCAGTGCTATGGTTTGGGGGTATTGTACTGAATTATTTTTTTTAAAACCTGAAAATATCTATTTTGGAATAAGACAAAAAGTAATTTAGAACTTGAAATGCATTTTCAAGTTTAATAATAAAGTACTCTTGCAATAAATACAATCAAAAAACTTATCTGAATGATCCAATTGACCCAAAAACTCATTTTATTCATTCATCTGAATTCAAGAATATTGAAATTGTGGGATTCCATCATACACTTCTTATTGCTCCTCATTATTTTATTGGACACCAATTGAGTGTACTGAAACTCTATAGGGACAGAATTTTTTAAAAATTAAAAAAATACTAGAGGGAGCATAAAGTGACAGTTGCCTGGGACAGTGCCATTCGTGGCTAGATATTTTGTTCATCATTTGGTTTAGTGATGCCCTAGTTTCAATTAGGGCCTCGAGGACTACCTCCCTTCCTAATAGAAATTTAAAGGGATCCCTTTCCAGCGTGAGTACTTCCCTACTGACATGTGAGAAGAAAGATGTTACTTCAAAACCATGAATATTCCTCTATCAAAGTAGATTAAGGACTTAAAAATGTTTTCATCTGAATTCTGTATTTGAAAGCAGGCTGTGAGGGTTAGGCTGAGCTACCCTACCCCACAGATTGTAAGCAAATCGAATTCTGTGGAAGAACACAGGTGTTGTCCTACTTCTAGCAAGTATTAGCTATTTCTAATCCAGTATGCATATTTAAAAATAGGAGTGAGTAACAGATAATGCATTTGCAGAACCAAAAATAAGAATGCTTTCAAATATTAGGAAAAAGAGTGATTTTTAGTGTACTGTTATATTGCCTTCATCCATTTTGAGACAGTTAAAATTAATCTCTTTACTGTGATGATTTCATAGGAAATCTAGATTAATGTTTACTATTAGCAGACACCAGCATCTGGGAATTTCTGGTTTGGGAATACAAACCTTTATTTAGAGAACCTACACATTTACATTTCTTATTAAGCATCTTTCAAAAAATCAGTATAGCAATTAAAGCACATGATAGTGTAATCTTTAGTAATTTGCAATTGGTCTTCATTTGCAAGAAAAATACTAATAAGCTTTCCTTTTTATTATAGCTCTAGTTGGACAAACACTGTGCCAGGAATGTGAAAGCCTCAGGCAACCTTCAAGGATAATTTTTATTACATCCATTTGAAAAGAAAAGAAAAGAAATGAACTGTTTGTACATCATAATATACACAAATACTAGCAAAAGATCTTTCTTACTTGCTTGGTAACTCATGCACAGCAAATTGTTTTCCTCTGCTCCAACAGATATCATCCATGTATGTTTGTTTAAATTTCAATATTTTTAAAAGGTTCATTTTCTTTATTTGCTTTAGAACGTTGCCTGAATTACCAGGATAAAGGCATATTGAACTCCTAAAAAAATAAAAAGTCAAAAAATAATATAATAAACTTTCTTTTTCATATTCCAAAGCAGAACCTATAAAATTAACTCATAGCAATTTACAAACCGTAAGAGAGCTCAGGCATCTCTACTGTTTATTTATTTAAGACGTATAAATTTATGTGTATTGTAACTGAGTCATGCAGTAGGAGACCTGATGGGTTTGGATTGCGTAGATTTGTTGGAAGAAAGCTGAAAGAGGAACTATTCCTAAGTGTAAATATGTCCTGAAATGAGTCTCTGATAGGGAAAGGAACTGAAATCTAGCTAACTACTTTTTTCATTGCTAACTATTATGGTCTTACTCTTGGGCAATACAGCTCTGTGACTTGTATATTGATATATTATTATGCTCTGATCCTTCTTTTTCTCTCCCAATAATGTAAATAACTTCCATTTCAAATCCCTTCTTCAGACATTGAATAAATAGAATCTACAGAAGCTGTAAAGATGCCTGTTTCTAAACCATCATCCAGAATGCTGACAATTAGTACAGATAAACAGCAACATATATCAGAAAATATTTTTAAGTTCTCTAGTTTGCAGAGCTCTATTCAAGGAGAGAATAATGTTGACAAAATTATACCAACCACTCAAGAAATTATACTTTCTATTAAGTAAATAATTCAGCTATGTTTTATTCCATTTAAACAACCCCACAAAGTGCATAATCCATATAAAAATTAAAAACAAACAAACAAAGAAAAAATCAATTATTCCTGATAAAAATGATTAATTTTGTCAAATTCAAACACCTGCAGCTCTTATGGAATCTATCACTGACTGTGATTTGCTAGCCTGAAAGATGAGGCATGCATTTCTTATTCTCATCCTGATTAGGACAAAATGAGGAAAAGACCATACTAAAAGAAAATAAAAGTGGATCTTTTTCAATGATATTTTTGAGAGCAAAAGGAGATTTCTGAGACAATAAGTCAAAAAAAGCATTTGATATAACTTTATTTGCTCATGTAGGGAAGCAGCTTATACAGATTATCTGTGAAACAACTATGTTTCTTGTTCAAAATATTTCCCTTAACTTCAACTCCCACCTCCTTTGGCTGGAAGGTGAGGACCAGCTACCTCTGTGGCATGGTGTATGCCCACAGGGAAAAGGCATCATGCCATCTATGGAAAATTAGATTATTCACTGAGTATTTTACTTCAGAGTACAACTCAATGATCCTTGTGGGTCCCTTCAAACTCTGAGTTATCAGTGATTATGTGCTAGTAAATCCTGTGATGTCTCTTCATCTCAATTGAATTTAAAGATTCATGTCAAAAATCAGGAGCATTTTTACACTGTGTCATGAAGAAAATAAGTAATAATATTATCTCATGGGTCCCATTTGATATCATTGACTTATTAACTGACCTTCATGAATGGAAATATTATTAAGAAAAAAACCCACAATACAGAAATTATTTTTTCAATGGTTTAACTCTGTTGTGGGTAAGAGCAGAATTAGGTCAACTGCAGTACATCTGTGAGTAAACTGCACTCTGAAAATTAGCTTTTAAAATAATATACAAGTGGATTTGCAGTTAAGAAAAGCAGAAGGAACACAATGTAAGTCTAATAATTTGCTGAGAATTACATTTTAAAAATAAGAGAAAACATTTGAACATAAACTCATCTTTGTCAGCTTACAGCAAATATGTCTTACCAGCTCTTGTAGAGCTTACCTACTGTTGCATAAGTACAAAACTACCGGTATCATCTGGCTGTATTTTATCAGAGAAAGAGGACACTTTCTAAGCATATTAACTGAAATCATATCTTAACATTTATTCTTTCCACCAAGTCAGTGAGTCAGAGTGAGTTTTATTAACAGTAAAAGAGATTACTGCAGGTATGGAAAATCCTCCTTGATCTTACACAGATCAAAAAGAAAATGCTTATGCATTTATATATTTATTTATGCATTCACTGTTGATGACTACATCTCTAAGTGAACATTTTCCTGGCTGTGAGAACAGGAAAGACAAACCCTCATTATTGTGATATATTTGTGGAAAATGTAATGTGACAAGGCTTGTTTATTTTACCATATCTGTTTTTCCTTACTGTACAGTCAAATATATCCTCCAGTTAGACTTGTCTTTGAAGTTGTGTGATAGACCTGAATGTCACTTCAATGACAATGTATTTTTGCAATGCAATTTTTTAAGTTCACAAAAAAAAAGTATGTTGTTTTGTTACAGACTATCAGAAAAATTGTATGTGAAGGCATATTTGGCTTTTGGTAGCACATAGTAATCATCGGGTGATGGACCTCAAATACTGCATCTATCTTATAAGGGAACAAATATATATACCCATGTTTTCTATCTAAAATAAATTCATATGTGATTTGGGTCATCCCTAAATGAGTGATGAAGTTGTATGTTGAGTAGTTTGTTCATCAAAGGTTTAAATTGCTGTCTCATGTTTGAAAAGTCACAATCTCATGTCTCTGGGTAAAGGAGGGAATCCAAACAGAAAGTAAGATTCAGATCCGTCAATACAAATGGGATTTGAATAAAGCAAATAAAATTGACAGCTGGTTAGATAAGATATTCCTTCCTTTCAAGAGCAAATCATCTTCATAAATGTAAGAAACAGATATCTGTAGATATTTACATTACTGTCCATTAATGAATAACTGCAAAAGTTGGCAAAATACTGGATGAGTAAACAAAAAGATGGAAATACAGAGAAAAAAATATTGTAAAACTTTTGATTGTAAAATGATGTTCACAGAAATTTAGCAAAAGCCTAACCTATGTTGGAAGGGTGAGCTCACACCATTCAATTCCACGAAGTTTTATATTTTAAACTCATTAGTTAGAAGGAACATTATGCAACAGTTCAGCAATAAGGCAATTCCCTGAAGTGAAAATATTTAACTAGTTTGGTTCAGCTAAGGAAACCTAATAAAATAAAAAGCAACTTAATACAGTAAGTCTAACTACTTGCTTCTGTTTCTTTATGCATGTATTTATTTTTTTACTTATTTAAAGGTGGCCACACTTTTGTTGTACTTCAGAGACACAGCCTAAGAGCAGTCCCTATTTTTTATCTTTCTGGTTGGATTGCTAGTTAGTTGGGTGTTTTTCCAGATGTGGAAGGTATGAAGGTCAGACTTTTTCAGAGTCTCAGGAAAAAATTGATCTTTGGCTGTGCCATATATTTTCTGGTAAACATAACTATCAATGAATTACCAAGAGACCCTGTACCTGTTGGAGAAAATGCTCTCAATGTCTTAGGAGACTATATAATCTAGTAATAATTAATTAGATGACTTAATCAGTCTGATAAAATTTGAAGAATACATTTCACCTTCATTTGCCTAATCTACGTGTCTAGGCAAGTAAATTAGGAGTTAGGTCCTCTTTCTTTAGTCATCTCATCACAAGCTGTTCTGGTTAAATTGCTTAAGATATTTCTTCCACAGATGTGTAGATCTTTACCCTCTGAAGCTTCACCCAAACTGTGTTTAAACACTGTATCAGAACAAAGTCACAAGCCCAGTTCCTTAACCTAATAAATCTAGCAGCCTATTCCCACTCAGTAAAACCAACTTGAGACTCACAGATAATGTAGCACTTAAACTGTCTATATAAAAACTTTCAGGCTCTTTTCACTTGCCTTTGTCCTCAAGAGAGTTGATCCAGTTTGTTTTTCAAT
Source organism: Ammospiza nelsoni (assembly GCF_027579445.1). Classification (NCBI taxonomy): domain Eukaryota; kingdom Metazoa; phylum Chordata; class Aves; order Passeriformes; family Passerellidae; genus Ammospiza; species Ammospiza nelsoni. The sequence continues at coordinate 86,157,346 of NC_080633.1, forward strand.
AGCTACTAAGAGTACCACAGGTGGTGAGATGAGGCTTACTGATCAGGATGGGGGATGGGGACATTTCTCCTGCCACTGTGGAAATGCAGGAGAAAGCTGGAGCATAGGCTAGAGATCAGGGAGGAGCCATGAACATAGGGGAAGGAGGGAAGATTGGAAACTGGGGTCTTGAGTGCCCACCTTAGTCACTGGGGCATGCACATATTGTCCTAAAAACCACATTCCTCTGACATTGCTTCAGCTTCCAGATGTTATGGATGAAGCCAGAAGCAATAAAAACTGTCCTAAACCTGAAACCTTACAGTATGATTTTTTTTTTTTTTTGAATACTGTTGTTGGTGTGGAAACCATGAAAACATGTAAACATATCTCTGGAAGACTCTCCAACTCCTCTCCTTACGTGGTCAGCCAGTCCACACAAACCAGACCCTGAGATAGTACAGGAAGATCATCTGCAATTTAACAACCATGGTCATCATTTTCCCCAAAGAGCAGTAAGTTGAGAGCTGGACCAAATATGACTTCATCTGAAAACACAGAATTTCTAGAAGGCTGTGAGTAGCTAATGGGACTATACATTGTGATGTGACAGAAGTTCTACGTCATTAATTTGGCCATCTGTGACACTAATGTAGAATCCATCAGCATCCTTTACAAGTTTCCCTGGCCTGTTCCAGGCACCAAAATCATGTATCAAAAATACACCAGCTTAGTTTCAGCTCATACCTCAGCCTAAAATAATCCAACATCTAACTCTCTGCTCTTCCAGCTGCTGTTTGGTAGTTGCCTGGATGCAGCAGACAATCTGTCGCACATGTCCTCCTCCTTTTACACACTCCCCTATGTGCATCCTCTGCATCTCTGGATATTACCTCTAAATAATTTCCTCTTTTCACAAAACGCTGCAATTATTTCTTTCACTTTCACTCTTCATTTCTGGTAAGTCCTTCCAAACATGTGAAAATGAGTCCTTCAGTCAGACTTCTCTAAGAGATCAGGTCTCTGGAAATCTCAAAGGTTGGTAGCAGAACCAGTCTAGCAGTCTAAAAACTCTCTGGGATATCTTCTGGAAAGCATGGTATACTTTTTCTGTCACCAAAATACATACCTCTCTTAAAATCTACTACTCTCTAAGGTCCAGGAGGAAGTAGCAGACATAAGTGACAGTGAAGAGTCCCTCTAGGACTGGCACTGTCCCATAGTTGTGACATGGATGGTCAATAAGGGCAACTAATTTCCAACAATCCTTTGCTAAGAGTATAGGATGCAGGGATGTAAGAAAAATCAGTTCACTGATCCACTAAGATCACCAGAGATACAAGATGCTGAGTAGCTGTTCATACGCCAAAGGAAAAGGTGGCCTATGTATAGACTTCTGAAACAGAAAACTGGTGGCAATACTAGGAGGAAATAAAGGACTTATTACAATACTCAAAACAGCATGAAGAAGAAATGGTGCAAAACTGAAATTTTGACAAAAAATCTCTGAGAAGAATGTGTTGAGAAGGATGTGTCAAGAATTATGGTTCTGATCTAGTGGAACAGCACCATTTCAAAGGAACAGCTGAAAATCAACGGGGTTCATTCACAGTAGTCTTCCACTGGGGTTACAGCTCCTTTTTTGCTTTGATAACTTGGACAGAATTTTAAGTCAGTAAAGCACTGAAGAGATGTTTCTAGTACTTTTAATATAAGAAACACTCCAAAAGAGTAAGAGGCCTTTAAACTGAAAAAAGATTCGACTGATGGAAACATAAATAGAATTTTTAAATTTTTAAATAAAGAAATTAAAAATGGCATATGGAAGAGATACCAGAATATTATATAACCGATCCACTGTGTCAGTGAAGGCATGCATTTGCTTCCAGGAGCAATTTCAGTGTACTTAATTGCTGTCTGAAAAACCCACAGCATCCCTCTGGTCCCACGATAAAAGGAATGTATGTCCTGAGGATCACCCCTGGAATGTTCTTCTCCCTTTGCATGCTTGGTGGTTGCTACGGGAGAAAGAATGTATGTCTGTTTACATCAGTGCTCTTGAACTGCTTTTCTTTAAGAAACAGCACACAATGGAGGAAACAGAAAGTAAAATAGATGCTGTTCACTACTGTAACCATGGCATCTCTCTAATGAGGGGAATCATGACTTCTGGACAGGATTTGCCATTAGCAATGTAGAGGAGGCGGTCTTCTCTGAGGGGCCCATGCTTCCCTATGAGATTTTTTCCTGTCTTTCTGGACTTGTGCCAGTTGTGGAGCTGTCCATCTCTTTTGGTTTTGCTCTTGTAAGTCAATTCCGAGTGTTTGAAGAGTGATTATTTGCACCTCTGAATTGGGCAGAGTCAAAATCTCAGTGGCTATAGGACAGATGAGGAACAGCCCAACCTTCTATCATGAGGAACGTCATATGAGCTCATCAGATATTTGTAGGCATTGCTCTGTTCTCTGTCTCTCTGCAGCACCACTGAAATGCTGAGTGCATTTGTAAAGCACTCATTGTGATGATGGAGTTGGACAATCTGCTCGTGGAGCCTCCTGTTTCCATTTCCTGCAATGCCCACTGCTGCAGAAAGGTGTGGAGTCCTTAGAAGGAGCAAATTAATTTATAGCAGTCAGGCTGGTGGAAAAAAATTCAGCACAGGCCCCCTCTGAGCCCTGCCTGAGGGTATATGCCCAAGGGACACAAGAGATGACAGGGAGATTAAGAGACTGAGTCTGCACAGTCAGATGTGTCTCACCTTAATCAGAGGTACACCTTTTTTTAGTTTGGTCTGAACACCACAATGTTTGATGTGCAGGAATGAAATGCTGTTTGGGGACCTGTGGCTGGGAGTCTAAATGCATTTGAAGGGACATGAAAGCATGCTTACAGTGATAGACCTCAAAAAAAAAAAAAAAGAAGTTGTGTCTCTATTGCTTTTGATAGGCTCTAAAAATATTTCATCTTTTTTTTTCCTATGGATTTAATGACAGGGTTATGTATTCAAGACCTGCTTCTCTCATTCTGAAAAAAAAAAAAAAAAAAAGTGAAAACTGAAAGCCAAAAATGACAAAAATATATAAATTTCTTTATAAAAATTAATCTTAACATTGCTTAGATTGATCTAGAACTTAACACCAGAAACAGAAATACAGGAGACTGAGTCTTTGGGTTAATAGAAAATCCAGTGTGAACTTCTGAATACGAAAAAGTCAAGTTGAAATCTTGAACATCATAACAAGAAAAAGTTAAATTTTTCATGGTATTGTTCTGTGCTGTACTTGGAACACTGACATTTTATTTAAAGATAATAATGAAGACATGAAAGCATTACCATGCCATTAAATAAAAATAATTTGGGACTACCTTAATCTTCATTAAGACACATACCAATACAATCAGTCCGAGCTTTACAAAGTATGTTCAAATAGCTGAGAAAAAAGCGTAAATGAGCTGGAGAAGCACTGTAAAGAAGAGCTAATTTGGAAAGCAGTCTGTGGAGACAATATATAGTGAATCAGTAAATTATTCTGTTAACATGTGTAAAAAATGTGCTGCATGACAGAACAGCTCATTTCTTTACAGAAGATCTCTGCAGAGACCTCCATCTGTGCTGCACAATGTCCCCTTCCATCTGACAACTCAACTTTTAATATTCATATTTCCAAGATGTTTTTGTAGGTCTGATAACAATGGAAGAATTAAAAATGTTTTCTTGTCTCCCCTTGAACATGCTACCTCTGCTTTTTTCATTCTTCTCTTAAAACCTTTTCAGCTGCTCATCTAGAAAGTTGACTGAGTAAAAAAAATTAATGAAAATATGTGGTCAGGATGCCACAAGGGCCAGGTACCGACACACCAGCCTAGCCAGGAGTATGGCACTAAGGGGACACTGGGGCAGCCCCAGCCCCAGGCTTTGAGCACGTCACTGGGATGGGAACCAGTCAGGGTAGGCTGGGATGGGGGCCCACAAGCGGTCCTGGCTCAGAGGGGCCCACAGGCAGAAAGGTCAGAGCTGCAAGGAGCTGGAAACTGGCCCTGCTGTGGCATCACTGAGGCAAGTGCTCATGTCCTGAGAGGGGTGAAATGGTATCCTGGGCTGTGGGCATTAGGGATCCCTAAGGGACAAGCACAGTAGGTTCTTCAGTGTCCTTATGGCCTATAAATACACATTCATTGTACCAAATCATTGTAAATTAAGATTGCAATATTAGGAATAAATATTTTCATAATATTTCAAGTGCATCTGAATGAAAGCATTACTTTCCCACACAATTAGGTCTTCTCTAGGAACATTATTCTTAATAAGAAGCTTCACAGTGGTTTTCAAAAAGCTTCAACTTCCTGTGGAGTACTGTGTTATCCTTCCTGATACCTGTACTGAAATCTCAGAACTATGAAAAGTGATTTGCAATTCATTAGTTTTACCACCTCTTCAAAAAAAAAGGTTGTTTTAGAGATCAAAGAGAGATCTGAAATCCCAAACATCTGATAAAATTAAAACTAATGCTATGTTAGAAGATAAGGACTGGATCCAGCTAGGACAACCTATGCACATCATAAGTACCTGACAGAGTCTAAAAGAGGTTGTGTTGATAATGAGGTGGCAAGGGAAAACTCACTTAATCCTCTCACTTTAAGGTGTCAAGAAATAAAAGCTTTTCTATACTTTTTCCTATTCTCACTCCTTTGGAGTAGTGTTTTGATGTTGAAATGGGGGATGTAAAGAAAGGGAAATAAAGATATAATCCTTTTATCCTTCATGGCATGATGTAAAGCAGAAAAAATGTTTGCACGTCAATATTTCTTTCTGATAGACCAGTATGAAATATAATTTTCTATCATATTTTTAGTCAAAGCAAGCAATTTACATGATGATACATGATACAGATCTCCAAAAACAAGGGTGTGGAAGGATACATTCTCACTGCAAAAAGCTCAGGATATATTGGATGTTAACTGTCTACAGGTGGAAGGCTTGACAAAATGATTTTCTGTAAATCAGTGAAATGGTAAGATGTCGTAAGAAACCTGAAGAGCATGAACAGCATTTGGTGCATGAAAGGTTTTAAGACTTCATTGACTAAACATCAACTTCAGGATGAAGGCATCAGCAAACTCCATCATCAGCAGTACTGCAGTTCTCTAGAAATGTTTAGCAACTGAAAATGGTCTCTAATTAGTGAATAAATAGCAACTACGAATATGCAACAGAAAGCATACCAACAAAATTAAGGGTTGCCTCTTATTGATTTTTTGATCCCTAGTGTAGACTTTCCCAATAATTTTTCCTAAGTAGAAAATGCCTGCAGGAAGACAAAGAGAGGTATATGCACTGAGGTACATGGGCAGGGTGAGATACACATGATTTTCATGCTGAAATATTGACACATGCCCTGAGATGGGTGCAGATACATTATGCACAGCAATATAATCTTTGTTCCAGTAGGCAGAGCATACTCTTGATGTTCTGATCATCTGAGGTTCTGATAGGAAAAAAAAGGAATGTCAGAGAAGGCACTAGAAGATATCCCAAAATCACGTTATTAATGCTGTCTAACATACAGGGAAATCCTTATTGGCATGGTTATTGAAATTATTCTGAAATCTGTAATGGTCAGAAAATACACACTGCACACTTTCCTATTGGCAAAAAAGTCTGTGAAAAAGGGAATGTATTCCTTTGGGTTTCTTAGTTGATTGGCACTTTCACACATTTAGGCAACACATTCAGGAAACACAGAAATTACATTTTGCGGAGGGATGAAAGAGTTTTTTTTTGCTGAAAGAAATCTGATGGCTACATGACTGGCATGTCTGAAGAAGCATCATATACATTATATGGCTCACAATAAAGTCAGAAACAAGGAACAGTGAAGGCACTCTGTGAGGAAGTCCAGTATTGGAACCTTGATGTGGTATAGGTTGAAAAGTATACTACTGGAGGTTAAAGTTATCACACAGCATGCACAGACCACAGTAAAAGGCTACATGTGAAGGAAGATTAAGCACTGAAGTAACTCAGGCTTTTTTAGTTATTGCAAGCTGTTCTGGTATTTACTGTTTGCCTAAATGTACGTGTAAGGATACATGGTGCCTAGTCACAGCATGTTCTGCAATTTTCTCTTTGTCTTAGGCATCAATCAACTTTGAAGCTTTTTGCTTTGTCATAATACAAACACACTTTCCAAGTTTATTTGACATCTGTGTTCCAGCAAAAAAACTACATGAGTTTTTATTTGGGCATATATTTCTGTATCCATACACATACACACATAGGAACGATGTTGATGTTCAGAGAGGGCTGTAGCACCTCTGCTACAAAAACAGGCTGTGAGAGTTTGGGGTTATTCAGCCTGGAGAAGAAAAGACATTGTAGGAGCCTTCCAATGTGTGGAGAGGGGCCTACAGGAGAGCTGGAGAAGGACTTTTGACAAGAGCACATAGTGATAAAACAAGAGGGAATTGTTTTAAAATGAACATGTACAGGCTTAGATTAGATATTAGAAATTAATGTTTTTAGATTAGATAGTAGAAATGAATGCGTTATTGTGAGGGTGATTGGGCAATGAAATATGTTGCCCAGAGAAGGTGTGAATGTCCTATCCCTGGAAGTGTTCAAGGCCAGGTTGGATGGGACTCTGAGCAACCTGGTCTAGTGAAAGGCGTCCTGGCCCATTCTGTGGGGTGGGATTAAATAGTTCTCTAAGGTCTCTTCCAACCCAAACCATTCTATGATTTCATGATCTTCATAGAGTGAAGTAAACAGAACTGTTGAAAAGTACTTTGGACAGCTCAAACAGGTCTTACCTTTACTACAGCAAGAAAAAAAGAAACAAACTGTTGCCATAAAATCATTATACATTTAAAGTCAAGGCCAGAAAATCACAACAGTCAAAATTCTTCTACATCAAAATTAAAGAATGCCAGAATATTTGGGTTATATTGTCTTCAGCACTGGAAATTAAGGACATTTCCTGCAAGCTATTTGAGCTTTTCATACACACTTGCCTCATTATTTCATTACTCACCTTTTTAGGCTTCATAAACCCATATCTTGAATGTCCAAAGTGGGATCTCTCATGCTTGTAAAGTTGAAGATATTTTCTTCTGTTTCTATTCTTTCATACATTTAGATAATTGCATCCAATAAGGATGCATTTACTTCACAAAATGGACAGAGTAGCTCAGGGTACATGGTCTAGTGCTCTCCTTTTAGGCAAATTAACTAGTTATCAAAACCAAAAATTTTTATTTCCTTGAGTAAAAAAAACTCTCTCATAATGGAGTGATCAACTGATATGATATGTTTGAGCTTCATTCCCTTAAGAAAGAGTTGATTTTCCTCTTCCTTCATTGTCATTTCAAAGTCAAAGTAAATTTTATACCAGTCAGACTAGTTTTTGAACTATACTGACATACTTCTGAAATAGTCACTATTGGTTCTCTCTTGAAAACATCAAAATCTGGCAAAGTTAGATTTACCAGTTCTACCTGTGTTAAAATGCAAGCACGTTAGTCCTGCCCTACAACATATTTTTGGATAAATTGCTGATGTGGAAAGAATCTCTCTTGAAAAATGGATAGGTCCCTTCATTACACCATGTGTGCCTTCTCACTGGAGGGGGATGGAAATGAAAAACAAACCAGCATGGTGGTCCAACCCTCTTAGATCTTAGTGGATCTAAACCTCCTGCTTGCACTTAAGCCATGCTGCAGCTGTTTGATGCTGCCTCTCCCACCTCTCACTGCTGAGTTACTGTCTAGTCTGAACATTTCACAATAAACTGTTCAAGCTAATCTAATTAGATACATACTTTTCCCAGTCTCTTCAGAACGCTTCCTTGATAACTTTCTAGATATGTTTTTATTAAACTGCATTAATGTTGTACTTTTTAAACAGATGCCTTTTATTTGTAGCTCTGCACTTACCCTTCAGAGCTAAGAATGCGGGCACAAACAGAAGCTCTGAATAATCTTAATCTTTAAAATTATACTGTCACATCAAAGAATTTTCTGTGTCTGATACATGGTAGCACATTATTTTGACTGGGCTTTGTCCTCAAACAGTAGAGCCTTCTAATGGCTGCCCAGAGTATTCCTTATTTAGCCATGAAACGAGGGTGAACTGTTGTCTTTGGAAGGAATCTGAGGGAAATGAGAGATTTTTTTCCTCAAAGTGGACAATACTTTTCAAGACAAGTTCTTTATTTTTCTGGTCTGATGAATTAAATCTGTTTTGTTTTTTTTTTTTTTTTCCAATTTAAACCATTCCCATATATATTACATTCCTCATTGCATTCCTATCATTATTCTGGTCTTGGCCAATTTGCTGTTTCTAAGCATTCCCTGCAGAGAAATTCTCACAGAATAAAAAATGTTCATGAAATGGAGATGATAAGAATGGAGCTATTTGTACAAAACTAACAATACAAAACTAACAAAACTAACAGTGTTTTATGGGTTTTGTACTTGTAATTGTTTTACAGATCTAATTTTCATTTTTATTACATATTCTACTCTGCATTTGGGTCCTGGCAAGCGGAGAGAATTAAGGAAATATTTCTTAAAAGTGTAAAATCTTGCATTTCATAAATAATGTTGTAAGTATTGCCACTGTATTATGTAGTTCCCAGCACATGATTTTACAGGATCAGTCTCTTTTTTGTAGAAAAACTCAAATAATCAATTGGTAGTTTAGTCCTATTCTTATCCCATACAAGGTGACTTCCATTAAGAAAATAGAAAAATGCATTTTATGAGTGTGGCATAGTAATCCTGGTACAGTTTTTCACTTAACTTCAAGGAAATATAATTATATTTGCTGATATAATAATCAGCACCAGATGTGTCAAATGTCTTTGATTAGAGAATGAAAGCTATAATCCCTGTTGTATTCTGTGAGTTTATATTAGACTGCAATCACAACAATATAAGGTGCAATATAACCCATTGCCCCAGCTTTTCTGAAGCTAAATTATGCCTTGATTCTAATGAGACTGTGGATACAAATACAGGTACCTAGTGCTGCAAAGCAAACTTTGAGGCCCTTAACATTGTTTAGCTAATTAAAAAAAAAAAAAAAAAACAAACAAGAATAATCAGTATGGGTCAAATGCACATGTTATTTTCTGAAGCTTTCTTAACAGAGCAGAATTTATTAGGCAAAACCTAGCCAAGAGATTTGTCTAGAGCTGCACTGTTAATGACAGAAATTGAATACACATATTAATTTTCTACAGTTCTCACAGTTCAGGGCTTTTTTCTTTATCCCAGCAGTTTTCACTTCTTTCAAAATTCAAGTGTATCATGTTACAAGTTTCTCTAAAAGGAAAAATTTGTTCTTCCAGATGCCTTTTCTTTCATTCTTTCTTCTTTTCAAAAGACATAAGGAAAGAATATATTTTAAAGATCTCCCTTATTTATCAGAAACATAATTTGTACTTATTTGAGCATTTGGGTGTTAAGTCTAGAATGAAACCCAAAAACCTAAATGAAGTTGACAGAATCACACTGATTGTTGGAGCTGAGAATTTTTGTCACACATTTATTACCTTTTGTTAGCTTTTTGTTTACATGGTAAATGCGTTAATCAATCTTTGCATGGATTTCATAAGCATTGTTGCATTTCATGTTCTATAATAGATGACAGATTTCCCATGGAAAATATTGATTATAAAAAAATATTAGAGCTGAAAATGTTGTTTCATCCAAGGTTAAATTAAGTTTGGATTGTGTGTTGGGTTTGCATGGCCTGGGTTTTGGTAGCTGGGGTACAGGGATGGCTTCTGTGAGACGCTGCCAGAAGCTTCCACCTCATCTGACAGAGCCAATCTGTGGCAGGACCAAAGATGAATGTGCCACTGGTCAAGGCAGGGACAGTTAGAAATGGTGGCATCAGAAATGTGATAACAGATTTAAGAAGAAAGATAACACAAAGTTTTTTGAAGTTGTAATCACCGCCAGAGAAGAGCGGGGTGAGAACATGTGAGAGACATCTCTACAGAAACCAAGGTCAGTGGAGAAGGAGAGGGAGGAGGTGCTCCAGGCACCTGAGGTGGGATTCCCCTCTAGCCCATGATGAAGACCACAGTGAGGCAGCTGTGCCCCTGCAGCCCTTGGAGATCAACAGGAATGCAGACCCGCACCCCATAGAGGACATCCATGCTGGAGCCTGAGATGAGGCTGTGACCCTGTGCAAGGTCCATGGAGAGAGGGGCCTCTGCTCTAACAGCCCGTCCTTGAAGGACTGCACACCACGGAAGAGTGCAGTCCCCACACTGCAGCAGTTTGTGAGGGACTGCTGCCCGTGGGATGGACTCCAGTAGGAGAAGTTCATGGAGAGCTGTTGCCCATGGAAGGTCATGCAGTGGAGCAGGGGAATGATTCCTCACCCTAAATAGTGGGGAAGCACCCTGTGATAAACTGACCATAACCCCCATTCCCTGTCTCTCTGCCCTGCTGGAGGAGGAAGTAGAGATAGGAAAAAGGGAGGGATGGGGGAGAAGGTGTTTTTAAGGGTTTAATTTACTTGTCATCATTCTACTCAAAATTTCCACACACATTTACAGAAGAATATGAAAAATCTGATGCTGGAAGAACGTACCAGTAGAATTATAGCTATGTTTTTGTCTCCAGCTTGCCATTTATAAGGTACACCAGTAATGCTCATAATGTTGTCTTTTCAAAGATTGAAAATGCAATGTCTAAATTACATCTTCTGTCCACAGATTTTTCTGTTTCTTTCTGGCCTGATCCTATCCATGGACACCATGTCCTTACCAGGAAGAACAAAAATCACAAAAGATATATGTTTATTTCATATAATGAAATAGCTATAATGTTTCTTATGTTTTATCAATAAACACTGTAATTACTTGGACTAAAGGTAAATGTGTCCAAATGCTTCCTCTGTCATGAAAAAAAAAATTCAGATATTTTATTCTCTAGTGACAGTGAAGTTCATGGAAGAAATGCATGATATTTCCCTGAACTCAGACAATCCTAGAAGTTTAACATACCACTAATTAAACTACTGTCAATGAATAATTCTGAAAGATGCCACAGGGAAGTGTCTGAGATCAATTACTTCTAGATTTAATAACTTAATAGAAATTGATGGTGCATGTCTTTGGTATCTCCCAGACAGCAATGTAGTCAAGCCACTCTTGTAAAAGACCATGTCTAATCCATGCCTTTCTGACTTGAACATTTTGTCATGGTAGAGTTCTCACTGTTCTTCAGCACCTTTTTTCCTGCTTTGCTAAGACAGAAATCATATAATTCATTTTAGTAGGCTGCAGCATCTGCAAATAAGGCTTTATGATATATTGAAACACATGAAGACCATCCAAACAAAAAACCAATTCATGAGAGAATTTAAAATGGTAAAATATTTTTTTTTGTCAGAAAAAGATTGGCAAAACCCATATTTTGGTAAGTTGAATTTTTCAATAATACTTTCAAGGAGAAATATTTCTAAAATATATATTTCAATGAATTCATACATTTTGTTTATTTTTTATGCAACACAGCACAAAATAAATATATCAAAAATTATAGATTTTTTCTAGTAATTGATTCAACATGTTGTTATTACTGAAACAAAATTATGATCCTATTAAGTGTTTCAATGACATATTTTGAATACAACTGTAATATGCCAACGTTTCAAAATTCTCTGTGTAATTGCTACAGAGTCTAAAGAAGGCCGAATGAAAGTGACATTTGAGTCAACAAAGCAGAACAGTGAACTAACCCATCTGGGAAAAAAAACTCTGTGAGGGAAATTTGCAGGGGAATCAAATTATACTATGCTTCAAAAATATTAGATTTCTGGAGATATTTTTTTCCTCACATTTCTGGAATTTTGGTATGCCAACATTAAGAAATTCCCCTTTCAGTTTTATGTATCATAGTTTTTCTTTTCTCCTGTTACATGGCCAGTGGTTCAGTGGTTATTTTCTCAAGCAGGTCTTTTTCATTGTGATGCAAGATAAGTAAACAATTAGCAGCAGCACTCCCCAGTGTGTTTCATGATATTCTCATTGCTGATGTGCTGAATTGATTCAGGAGTTAAATTATTGCTTTGAATAAACATTTTCAGAGGTCTTATTATCCCAATTTTATTTATTTATTTATTTATTTAAAGTTGAAAAGGTTCCTTTAAAAGGTATCCAAGCAAATTTCTTTGAAACCAGCTTAAAAAGAAACAATTCCAAAGTCTTTTTTCTAATTAGGAAATCTTGAAGTAATCCAAATTATTGATTTAAGTGCAAACACATAAATTTCAAAATGTAGCTAAATAAGTCTTAAAGGTTGATGGTCCCTTGGTAATGCAAAAAAGGGTCAGCACAATTTCATGGGAACTACCCAATTATGTGATTAGGAACAAGCTTTGAGTGATGTTCCACAGGAAGTAAAGAATCTTTATCGCTCTCTGCTGCAGAACTGCAACTGTCTTTTTCAAAGGGGAGGGATTTTTTTTCAGAAAACAATCTGATAGTCTGGAAAATCTTTTAAATTTTATTTAGAAATTAAGTTTAGTAATACCTTTATTATTTAAAATTACCAATTTTATTTATGTCATTAACATTTTCTTTATTATTATATAATTTTATACCATAATATTACATTATCCTAATAGCATTATAATATTATATAATAATATTTAATTCAATTATAAAATATTGTTATTTTATGATACATTAAAAATATTATAAAATAACAATTATATTAATAATATTAATATTTGATGAAATAATCTAATTATTAGAAAACAAAAAAAATGAGGAACCATTTTTTATACTTTTTTCTTTTTTTTCCCCCCTCTTCTTTCACTCCACACTACAATTTTTCATATCAAAACAAGACCACTCTCAAATACAGTTGCAGTTATTGATGCCTCTTGTATTAGTCCTTTTGAGTTCACACATTTTCAAGTCATTTCAAGAAATAAGATAATTGAGGATCTAATTAGATTCTAATTTCATTAGGGTGTGTCTGTCTTTTCACACATATTAAGAATCATTCATTGTTAGGACTTAACTACTTATATTCTAGTTTAATATGCTTGAAGTAGCTCTTGAAACAATTATCATGAACCTGCAAAACAGTCCAGTAGTAGCTTCTACTGATTTTATTTCTCTATCTTCCCTCTCACTATCATCCTCTACCTCCGATTTTTTTCCAAAACAGGGGGGCAAAAGGGACAATTATCATGACTATAAGACCATGGCTTCATTTTACCTTAAGTTGTAGCACTAGAATACAGAAAAGACTAAGTAATTTTAACTAAAATAGAAAGAAATCTGAAGCTTTTTTAAATTTCTCATTTTAGAGTTGAATTGGAGCTCTAAGTGCTGAAATTAGATAATAATTATAAAACCAGTTTACTTCTGGCCAGTTTCACAGAACCTGGCTAGCAGTTCTTCAAGAAGCTGTACAAAATGGATAAGACACAGCTCGAGCTGTTCTTTGACATCTTGAAGACAAGGAGAAATTAGTAGAGTGGGAGACCCTGGTAGCAGAAGATTACAAATCCTCCTCTCAAGGAAATGCAAGTATTGAATTAAAAATTTTTAGATCGACAACATTTGAGAAACACCAAATAAGGAAATATTGCCATGTGAAGATCTTAATCCAAAGACATATATAACACAGTGTTAATCAGTGTTAAACCATACCATGAAAATAAAAAAAATCTGGCTCCATCATTTAGAATTTTATTTTATGATTTAAACTGACTCATGGGCAAATATAGATTATCATTGTGAAATCTGAGAGGGCATTTTATTTTGCTCTATGTAAAGGTACTGAAAACTGACCCTGTCCCCATCTTAAAAAATGTCTGGATAAGATGTAGAGTGAGATATATACTGAGCACCATTACGCATATGCAAATTTTTGGCGCATTCAAGTTTAAGTTGCTTTCATCTAACTGCAGGCATTTAATTGAGATGCCTGGCTTCTACAGGGTCTCTCTATAGTCAGCAGAGAGAAGAAAGCATGTCCTCCAGGTAATTCAGGCCATCAGCGTCATAAAGTGGAAGCACACTGATTAGAGGGATAGCTTAGGGTGATGAGGGTCCTCTGTGAAGTACTTCATACTTCAGGTTAGATTGACTATATCCCAGGGTTATGTTTTAAACAGAATTTATATAAAGCCTGAAGCATCTTGGTCAGATTTAATTCACTGAACAACTCATATAATATACACTGTATATTTAATAAATGTGCTACATTTACGCAGTCCTTTTGACTTGCATTAGAATATTCTAATGATTCATAGATTAAAAAAATAACTTATTTTCACAGATCTACTCTCCCTGCACTGACACCTCATCATGCTCAAGGAGTTCATGGCAATACACCAAGAATTCTTACCTTTCTGTAGCAAAGTCTCCCTGGTTTGCATAATGAATTCTGTCCACTGCAATGCCTGTGTCTAGTCATCCATCTTTTCAGTCCTAGGCATCCCCTGCCCAAGCACCAGAAGGCAGAAATAATTCAACTTCTCTTTCAAGAAAATCTCTGGCTTTTACCCTCATATACAACCTCTTTTTTTGACTTGACTTGCAGTCTCTTACCATTAAATATGCTTACAATTCTCTTAAACTACAAAAATTAAGACAAAGGTAATGATGAAAACCTGTCAGAAGAATTATCCTTACATGTTTTCCATCTGTTGATAGTTACTCTAGATATTTTGATCAAGTCCCAAGACACATACAAGCTTGCTTTTAACAAGAAAGTCAAGAGTAGAAGTCATAATTAGTATGCAAATACTACTAAGAAAAAAAATAGCTGTTCAAAATCTTAGCTGTTTTTTTCCTTCTTTAACAGCAGGCACACATTTTAGAGGCTGCAAAGTGGCATAAAATGAGGAGCTTGGGTGCACCTGTACTAAGCAAAAGGTGCCCCAGCTTGGCCAGCTCTTCCAGACAATTAGTGCAGGTGATTGGGAGATAGACAATATCCATTTCAGTGTGGAATTTCTCTGTTCTACAGCCATTAGAAAATTCCATTATTTTTTGCTTTCATCACTATGCATTTCTGAAAGATAGTATCAGTATCACAATAATTTCCTGAGGTACAAAGCAATATTTCCTAACGACCTGTATCCTCATTAAAGTCCTTCTATATTGACACAACTGTAACTTGTGATGTTCTTTTTTCAGAACAATGACAAAAATGAATAGAAAAAAACCCATGTGTTTAGATTTCAAAGATGAAGTAAGTTGGATCTTGATTTCAGTCCATAGCAGAATGCTGGCCCAATAATCTTTGGAAAGATTAAAATATAAATAGAAACTAGATAATTCCTCCTCTCAAAATAATTATCATGTCCTCCATAATTTCACTTTGCCAAGCATCAGATGTCATCATCAGAGTTAAAGGAAATCATAATGTTCATCCATCCATCCATGCGCTTCTATTTTCTATTTGTGTTTCTAGTAGATACTGCAAAAATAATTATTCTTGCGCGAGGGCGTATGTGGCCCTGAGGTCCGGCTAGCTTATGGGAGAAGGCGGCCGACGCCTCCGCGCATCTGAGGTCCAACCCCCCTCGGCGTCCTGGCCTCGGGCTGGGCTGGATTGCAGACGTGGATGAAAACGCGCCTATGAGTCGAGGAAGGAGGCGACCACTCGCTGGGGTGGAAAACGTCGGTTTATTGAAGGTGGGCGGAAACCAACCACAGGGAGGGCACCGACCAGCAAATGGCAACCAACAGGTGGAAAAGACCCCAGCAAATGGCAAGGAACAGGGGGAGGAACAAGGTTTTAAAGGAGAGGGGTGGAGAAAGGAGGGACGCCCAGCTAGCCAATAACAAAACAACATGGGAGGTACAGAACTTAATAGACATACAAGAACAACCAATAAATACAAAGTAGAGGAGGGACCCTGGGACCACAGCCAACCACAACCCCCAGAGGGAAGAAGCCTCTAGAACAGAGGGAGGAGTGGGGGTGATTGACTGGGCCCAGGGAGGAGAGAAACTTGACTTATAAGGATAGGAAAGGGGAGGAGAAGTTACATAACCTAGGAGCTTAAGAACTAAGGGGGAGGGGGTAACCATGGAAACTGAACTGGCAGGAGAACAGTGGCGGGAAAACTGTGAGGGGAAGAACCATTTACAAGAACGTGGGGGAGGTTACATCAAATGGGGGAGCAAACAGAAAACTTAGAAAACACACTACAACATATCCTCACTTAGCTTCTGCCTTGATTAGAATATTTTTGAAAGAAAAAAAAATATAATATCTTTATGCATTACAATGAATATCTCAAAGAAAAAAAAAATCACATATAGAAGGAAAGACAACAAAAGAATCCAAAATCTCGCTTGTTGCTTTTGTTTGTGGGTTTGCAGGAGAGTGTGGTGTGGTTTTGGGGTGGGGTTTTTTTTGCGCCAGTATATTTAGGACTTGGTCACTGGAGCATTTTTACAAGGTAGCCCATGGAGATATCTAAATCAGGGAGAAGTGCAAATGTAAAAATAAATCACAAGAGTTTGCTGTAGTTTTGTTGCATTTCACTGGAGCACGGTGAGAATTTCATAAGCCCTCTGGGTGCTCTCAGAGCAAGAGGTCTAAGGGGGATAGAGAGATAGCACACCTCTTCTCCTCTGTCCAAGGACTGTCCCCAGTGTAGATACATGTGGAGTAGTTTTTTGTCAAATCCTCACATTTCCAGTTGTGTACACACCACAGGACAGAACTCAGCACCCTCTATAAACCTGCTCAACAGGTGCACAGCCAGACCTGTTTCCATGGTTATACTGTTCAGTGTCACAGACAGGGGGTTCAAATTTCCATCAGTAAATGCAAACTTCAGTTGTTCCATGATCTGTGGTGTAAAAAAACTCTGAAGTCATGGATCCCAGGCCACAGTCTACCAACCACCTGTTGTTTACAAATACCCATTAAAGAATGTAGACAAAAAACCCTACAATCTATCAAGCCTGTACTCACATGACACATAAATTGCCCTCCTCAAAAACCAGAAGAAATATATCTAGCTGTGCTCCTCCTGCTTGCAAGAAAATAACTGTGTAACTCTTTGTTTCACCCTAGGGAAGTGACTTAATCCTACTGTGCATCTACTTTCCAGTCTGCTAAATGCCTTGAAATGATAAGGATTATCTATCTCAGAAAAAAATACTAGCATTCATTAATGTTACAAAACAGTTTGAGGTTTTTAGATAAAAAATGCAAATATTTTGCTATTTTTCTGTCTTAGATTGTATTAAAATGATAATCATTTATAATTGAAATGTAAAAAAAATATGGACAAAACTTAGATGGATGAAAATAAAAACCTGTAATATAAATAAACAGCTATAAAAATGTCATTTAGAAGAACAGATTGAGTCATGAAAAGGCACAACATGCTTGTAAAAATATTCTTAAAACAGCAGGAACCTCATTTGACTGCATTTCCACAGTAATACCTGTTGGTGGCTTGCTAGGAAAAAGACATTTTCCTTAAAAAACAATCCCTGCTAAAAATGAAAAGCCCTCAAATGTGCATTTGAGAGGAAAACAAAAGTGCAACATCTGTATAATGGGGAACTGCATCTAAAATTAGATAAGAAAAGCAATCTCTTATAAAAGTATTAACAAACCAACATGCTGTTAAAGCAGGTTTATGATACAATCTGAATGGTTTTTAAAATATGTTTCAAGGTTTTCAGGTGGTACAAGACTCTGTAAAGCTCTTAGCCACTTGGTCTGAGCACGAAGTTGATTCTAATTTTTGTTCTGGAATTTAGAAATGTCAGTTCACGATATTTGAATAGAAAGGGTAGAGACGGAAAATTTATCAGAAGCTTAAGGTAAATACTTAAACTTTTTTTAAAAAACAAATTTTGAGCAACAAATACTTTAGAATTAGCAATTATTGTTGTGTGATTCACAAGACTAAAATTCTCGGTTGCTTCTATAACTTTTCGGTAAAATCTTCTAGGTTTTTTTAAAGATTTCTACCAATACAGACATAAAAATACAAAGAAAAAAAATTATTTGAGAGATCAGCAGTTTCTAATATTCAATAAAACCTCTCACAGACACTTTTTCAGGATTAATGCAGGGATAATATTTTCATCCTGAAGTATACTATCAGTCTGTATATGTATTCCAGATTGGACAAAATATTTGTGATTATGATAATGAGCAAAACAGTACTACAGTTGAGATCTGGTTTCTGACTATTTGTGGAAAAGACACTGTATGTGGGAGATGGATGATTTAAACTCTGTATTTTAAGTGGCACCATATTTGTAGAGTTCATCTATCAATAATAAACCTGGGTTTTTTACAGCAAATAAACAGACCCTCCCTCTCCTTCCTTCTATGAAAATACTTTAAATGTTCTGAAAACTAATTATCAACGATTTCATATTAACACAGGAAAAAGAGAGATGTCAATCATTTACCTGGAATATTCACTGAAAATATCAAATACTCACTATTTTTAAAATTAAAGAAAATCCAGTTTTTCTTGGTAGCAGAGAAGGAAAACCAGTGGCAACTATATCCGAAATTAGTATTGTGAAAAACTGATTTTTACATGAGTACCTCTACATTTAGAGATTTAAATTTACAGCTGTAGGCAGTTTCAGTCAATGTCAAATCTGACGAGAACACCACTGGTAGGGTCACGTTTAAGCCTTGTATGAATAACCAACCACTGGAGGGGGGAGTGTTTGTTCAACTAAAATCTTTCTAAACCTATTGCAAACTAAATCACTATTCAGGAAATTAATAAAATTAACATTTTTAGAAGGGATGAACATTAACAAATCTTTCAGCTTAAGATAACCAAGCATGAATATCTTAAAATACTGCATTACATCTGGCATCTACTTGAGCATTCTACTGCGAGAGCTGGGTATATGATTTACATACCCACAAAGAAGTGGTGATTCCTATGATTGAAACTGACTATTCAGAGGTGCCTCATTTACTAAGAGATGTGTATTTATTAAATCACAGAGGCTGAGAAAGCCATAGTGGAGATACGAAAAAGCTCTCGCAGTTAATGATGAATGGTTTGGATAAGATTGCTGATGACTATTCAAAATAAGGGAAACTTTACTGCAGTGGCGAGAACTTTAAAGTTCTTTAGCATGAAAATACTTTTTGGGAAACAACAGTCCTATTGGCAGATACTATTCAAACTTGCAAAGTAAGAAAAAACCAAATAATTGTGGTTTTGTATGTATTTACATCAAACTTCTACCTAAGAATTACTGAGTTAAATAATTATCTCTAGAAAGAATTACTAGCTTTTTCTGGCCCTTAACACACTTTGTTGCAACATAGCTATAGTTATACATCTATATTAATATATTCTACGAAATTCCTCAGATACCCATACTGGGTATTGCTTCATGTGCTGGCATTGGACACAAGTTCCTTCATCCCTTTCAACTAACAGATTTTTGAAATTAAGTAAGTTTGCACACTTAGATCTCATTTCATTGATCCTGAGTTTGTGGCAGTCATATATATTTCCTGAAAAACAATACTCATACTTTTGCAATGTAACACAGATTATTGTTAGTTTGCTAGACACAGATAAAAACTGTGTCTAGCACAGCTGTAGAAATTGCATAGAGTAGTCTGAGAAGATGTTTTAGCATATTTTCTCTTTA
Organism: Ammospiza nelsoni; assembly: GCF_027579445.1. Lineage (NCBI taxonomy): Eukaryota > Metazoa > Chordata > Aves > Passeriformes > Passerellidae > Ammospiza > Ammospiza nelsoni. The sequence goes on from NC_080633.1 coordinate 86,176,983, forward strand.
CTGGCCATTGCTACTGCCTTTTAATACAGCAGGATAGAGGGAAAGATGCAGGAAACTTACACAATCTTACAAGTCAGTTCACATACCGTGATCATTATTTTTTCATTACTTTTGAATCTATACTCGCTTATCTAAAATAAAAGTCTAGCTGCAATGAATTTCAGTAAACACCATCTTCTTATTTTGTCATCTTTTTTCATTCTAGTACAAAAATGTGAAAATGGGCTAGCTTCTCCCACCACACTGGTCAGCTCAAGATCTTGCCAAATCCAAAATTAAATGCTGTTCGCTTCTCTGCAGGAGACTGATTGACCTATTGTGACATTTTTTTTATCACACATCTACATTGTGAAATGTACTAATCCGAGTTCAAGATTCTTTATCACCTTCACACCCCTCTATCTGACAGGAAGATATATAGAGGCAAGCACTGGGTAGCTAAGGTAAAATATGAAGATATTGATTTTTCAGGTTGTAGCTGATTAAGTAACCTGTAAAACCCAAAAGTCATCAGGAACATAAAAGGTTCAGGTCATGTGCCCTCATGTCTTCAATCTGAGTTGTTATTTTTGGATGATAAAGAGGAAAACATTTTTATTTCTTCAAAAGGCTGTATATTTATCGCCTTTCTTTAAAAGCTGGGGTGCTAGTGTTTTATAATATATATTTTTCTGGACTGTAGCAAACATGTACAAAAAGATCCACTGAATCTAAAACTAAAGTCAAGTGTTTCCATCTAAGGGGAGGGAACTTCCTGCCACCTTTTTGTTTTTGAGAAAAATTTTACCCACATCTTCAACACAAAATCCAATTTGTTATTAAAAATTGATCCTTGAGAAAAATTCTTAGGTCTGATGTTTCTGATAATCCTTATGTATGGTCACTCCTCCCTTATTTTTTTCCAAAGCAGAGGGAAAATTGAATTTTTAGTTAAACACAAGGACAATGATAATTTGACACTGTTCTTGCACTTTCATAAAAAATGTTTCCTGTTGGCTTGCAGTAGCAAGGAAATGATGACCAGGATGATGTTATTGTGACATGTGGCCTTTAAAGGCCAACCTGGAGCAGAGAAGATTCAGAATTATCCAGAAAATTACTACCATCAGAATGAAGGAAAAACATTTTTCTCCAGTCTTATGATGAACTTCAAAAACAAGTCTTTGACTAACCCTCCAAACTGACATATCCCTGCTTGATGATTTTGACAGTAAAATTATAAATGCAATTTTGATGCATATAAGACTTGGTAATATTCTGATGCCCTCATTGCTTCTTCTAGTTATGGCATTCCAAAATAATTTGCAAGGAAAACAAAGGATATTTCTTTTTTAAAAACTTAGGCTGTTTTCAAGATTTCGTTGAAACCTTGTTGCAATTTTCAAATCTGGGACTGATTAACACATTATAAAGATCTCTGAAGTCAGCAGATCAGCCTTCAGAGAGGCATTTTATATTATATGAGTGTAGGAAGTAATTCAGGGGAAGAAACATGGAAGTTAAAAATAGTTTACAATTGCACCCAGTTTGAAATGAAAGAAAACAATAAGTAGTTGTTCTAGCTGCAAAATCAAAACAAAAAAGAAGTTGGATTTGGGCTGATGGTATCTGTATCATGCAGAAGAATATAAGATCAGGAGGAAGTAAAGTTAAGCAAATGATGTGGAAGGGTGGCAGAAGTGAGGATGAGGCACATGGGTTCAATGAACTGACACACAATCTAAAATCTTCACGAGAAACAAAAATAATCAGTAAAATAATCTCATGTAATAAAATTCCAGACTTACTGGGCTCAAACATCCATCCTCATCTAGATATTGCTATTGATCTTCTCTAAAAGATTATTGGCACTGTTACAGGGCTGGTAGCTGGAGCTGACCATTCCAAGGAAAGAGGCATCAGACTGTCAAGCTCCAAATCTGGATGTGATCTTCCTCAGCAAGCAGCATTCTGGTAAGCCTGAGCAGCAGGCTGAACATGTGAAAAAGGTGTTCAGTTAGATTTTGTTTAAGATACCAAATCAGTCCTCATTTCAATGCACAGCCTATATTGCTTCTCTATTTCTTCTCTCTCCAGCTCTGCTCATCAGAGAATCTTCCTCTTTTGCTGGGATTTTTGTAGCGTCCTCCATCCTGCAAGCCTTTTGGAGAAAATTTGGAGAAAAAATATGATAATCTTGGGAAAAAAGTGGTCCTCACAGTAAAAGTACACAATAAAAGTAAGGCATTACTTGGGACACTTTTATCATTTTATCAGGAAAATGTGAAGACTTTTAAAAGGGCAAAATGCAATTTCTAAGTATGACATGAGTACAAATCTTTGGATGGCTTCTGTTTCCTGTCCAATGCAATATTTTTGATACACATGTAATACATCACAGAATGAAGAGAAGAAGACAATGTTTCATACATTCAGACAATCTGTTTGATATATTTTGGAATTTCTTTTTATATATTACTTTGCAATTACCTAGTACCATGCAGGTTTTCTCATTTTTACTGTTGGCTGTCTACATTGGGTTTGTGTGTGTGAACTGTGTGTGCATCCTACTGTGAACTGTAAAAAAGAACCCGCCAGACAATTGCACATATTTAGAAACAAACAAAACATGCATTAAGCAAAGCATTAAAAGTGCTGTGGCAATACAGCAGTGCCTAGGGAATAGGACAATATAGGCATCCAGTCTTGAATAAGAAAATTAGAGCTGCTCTGTACTTTTTGGAGCTAGCTGAATGTGCAGAAGTACAACAGTGAGCTGGAGTTTAATAAAAAGGAAGATTGCAAACTAGGTGATGAGGAATAACTCAGCTGTTCTTAGGTCAACATACAAGACATGGAAATCTTCCAGTCAGGAAATTTTCTGACAATAAATTGTTAAATTCAGGATTGCCATTTGAGCCATATGAGCCTTATGATAAGGCCACATTTAAAGAAAAGCCAAGAATATTTCCGTGAAGAATCCATGAAGACATTTCATAAGAGCCTGAATGAGAGATGTGAGACTCCAGGTGGGTATTCAAAATGCAGTTTATTGTATCCAAGATGTTACAAGAGTCCAGGATTGTGGGTGACACAGCCTGCACCTACAGCTTCCAGCTCCAGCTGCAGACAAGCCTGAAGACCCTTTAATTTTGGTTACAATGCATTATATACTTTTCTTTGCTGAGCATCTTAATACATAAGAATCAATCTATACCTTTGCTTTTACCTATAGCTTATCACAACTACTATAATTACCATATTCATGTTACTGTTCTCCAATCACTAGAAGTTAGTACACTACAGTTTAAGCTAGAAGTTGTTTTTCAGTTTTCTTGCAGTGGAAAATTCTGAGACCTTTTCTCTACTTGCAACATCAGCAGTCTTGTTTGCCTGTGGAATATTTTTGCTTGGTAAAAACATTTCATCTTTCCCAACAATATTTTGTATATGAAAATGAGACACCTCATTGTGGACACAAGCTGGAAGAGCACAGCTTATAAGCAAAGTCTGCAAAATGCTCTTTTCTGTTCCTTTTCTCTCATGTGGAGTCAGTTCTGCAATTAGGTAGCATAAATAAAGTATATTTCCCCTATACTGCTGCACAAAAATCAGTCAATATCAAAATCAGAGAACCATTTGGCATTAATGGGAGGGGACTTTAGCTGATGTTGTTCTTGCTTGTATTTTCATAAGCTGCTTAGAATAAAGAAAGAAGATTCAGGTTGTTGCCTGAATTCTGTTTACCTCACTATGGATTTAATAATTTATATACCAATCTTGGCCAAATTCTTGGAGGCCTTAAAAGACATTAGGATACATAAAAACAATTTTCATTGAATTTTTTTTCAGCTCGTAACAACGGCAAGCCATTCATTTCTTTAACTGGCTTTCATATATGTGTGATTTTTTTGAAAAACCTTTTGTCTCTTGTGGGTTGAGGCAAGAAAGCATTTGGAAAAAGAGTATCTGAGAGAAAGAGTTAGTAAAAAAGCACCAAACACATCACATATTCACTAATAATAAAAGAATCTCAACACATTCAGTGGAGATAAGGAGTTCTCTACAATGCCCTGTGAAAAGTTTACTTATGCAAGATATGAAACTTCACCTCAAACTTTACCATAAGTTACTAAAAACTGTTGTCAATTTCAATGTGCCAAATGTGATTGCCTGTTTAGGAACCATATATCTGGAGTAAAACTGGTAATTTGAGTGGAATATAGGTACTCGAACTGGCTTTGTTTTAAAATCATACCATCCTGCTCTTTCACAGCCTCCCACGCTAAATCTTAATACTTTCTTCCTAGTAAATATTGACAAGTCAGTGTTTCCTTATTTCTGACATGATAAGTTATGAAATGCATGAACTAAAGCACAATTAAAACATCCCAATAAAAGAAGTATTCTTTTTGAAATAAAATTTCAGTATTTTAATTCTTACAGTAGAATTGTCTTTGTACTTCAGAGATTTTAGTTTAAAACCTATGCAGTTGCATTAAATTCTGGTTTTATGGAGGAATATTAATTTGAAATGCATTTCTCCTTTGATGTTCCTGATACCAAGAGCTCAATTACTTGAAAAGATTCTTAGTCACATATTTTTTAGTTCAAATAAAACTTATTTATTGTGTGTTTTGTAGGTCCCTTAAAATATTGAGCAGGAATATCAGCAGAACTTGATTGATTCTTTTCCCCTTACATTGTTTATTAGACACCTGAAATATCTCTCCACAAGTTTAATGTGAATAAATGGCTATGGATGGACGGTATGAGAGTGTAAGGAAAGACAGATGCACTGATTAAGAAATCACATATTCGTTGTGACATTGCCACAAACTTTATGTTTTGTCTAACTGAACTTGTAGCATTCATCAGGACTATCTCATTGATATGTCAGTTGGATGTTTCATGTTCAAATGCACCATGCTACAGGCAGTCCCATAAATCTTGAGCACTTAGCTATAGCTGAAGGAAAACTCTCATATCCTGTAAAAATGACACCAAAGTTGTCACTGTCTAGGTTAACAATAACAGTGGATATTTAGCTACATGAATTTTTCTAGCTTACCATCTGTCATCATGTTCTGTGCTTTCACTGGCACATAAAAGCTGATTAGTCCACATCAGCAAGCGCTGCTTTGAAGAACAAATTAAAATACACCAAAAGTTATGCAGTACTTTAATTGCCTCCCTGGAAGGCATCCAAATTAAAATATGTTTGCATGGATAAAAAATGATAAAACAAATCTCCAACGGACAACAGAACAAACCCATGCTATTTGGTTATGGTCAGAGAATCTTATCCAATTGGCGCACAAAACACCTCAAATCCTGCATTGGATTTTGGGCCCCCCAACTATAAGAAGGATATTGAGATGCTTGAAGCAAGTCCAGAGAAGGGCAATGGAGCTGGTGAAAGGTCTGCAGCACAAGTCCCATGACAAGCACCTGTGGGAACTGGTGTTCACAGCCTGGGGAAAAAGAGGGCCAGGAACAATCTCACCACTCCCCATAACAACCTAAAAGGGGGCTGTAGCTACGTGGGGATCTACCTCTTTTCCCAGGCAACTAATGAAAAAACAAGAGGAAATGGCCTGAAGTTGTGCCAGAGAAGGTATTCACCAAATACACATATTAAAGCCCTATGTGTAGTTCAGCTACTTACAGGAGCACAAATATTCCTATGTTTTTAAGAAAGTTACAGCTAATTTTTTTAAAGTGTAATAGCTTCTATTGGCCAAGTAGACTCAAAGAACCTGAACCAGACAGTAAAAAAAAAAAAAAGTCAACTAAGGAATACCTAAATGTTTCACTTCTAAAGTAAGTAGCTAGCCAGTGTGTTACATACATTATTTTAAATGCAAAGAATATAAGATTTCTATGGAGACAGGCATAATATGATACACATCTAGTTCTTCCCCTTTTCTGTCATCCCTTTATTTTCATCTAGCATGTATCACCAGTATTAAATTTTTTATTTTCTATTTTATCCCAGCAGTATCAAATAACCACAATAATTGCATTTGGGCCTGAATTTTAGAAAGCAAATTTCTGAAAATGCTTTTTAATTTTTTCTTATTACACAAGTTCATAAAATGCAAAATTACTATATCTCAATCTCCTTTTTTTAAAATCTGACAAAGATTAAAAACCAAACCACAATAAATCTAGAAATTAGTTTCACCAGAAGTTGATCTAGAAATAATTTAAGTTCTAATAGGAAGACAGAAATTTTACATAGAGTGGAATTTATCTGGAAAAAAAAAAGGTTATATATATATATAATATTTATGTGTGTGTGTGTGTGTATGTGTATTTCTTCCCCTTCCCTAAGGCATTAGATGTTTTCCATGAAAACACATCCAGATTGTCTCTATATATTTATACAAGTGCTGTCACCTCTGTGGTTTGCCTAAGTATGCCTTTATTGGTTCTATGATGTTCTTGCAATCCTGGCTTAGAATAAATACCTCTATTTCTCATAACTACCAAGAGAAAATCTTTTAAGAATAGGCTCTCATCTGATTTTAGCAGTCAGTGCAGAAGGGAGTACCACACCTGGTCTACAACTGGAACACAATGATCAAGCATTCATTCCTGCAAATATGTGGTATTTTATACTGGATTGCGGGGGAAGGGTAGATATAAGTCCAATTGTGTCAGGAACCCACGTCTTAGAAAAGGAACCCACTAGGCCGCGGCAACATATCCAAATATGGATAACATTGTAACCAGACCAGTGAAAAGATTTTTGCTTTTATTTCTAGCACATCAGTCTCAAAATACAAAATGGAGGCATGACAGGTCACTGATCCACACCAAAATGTCCTGTCCAGGAGAGCTGATACAGAAATACATAAAATCATCTCAGTCTAGATTTCAGCCAATCATACACAGAAAACACGTATTGACAAGCATTCTATCCAATCTTATAAAACATACGTAATCGTAGCTAAAACAAAGACTGGTTCATAAGAAACAAAGAACAAAGTTCTATTCATGCTAACCTCTAAAGATATACATTAAATAACCTTGTTTCCATCTTAAAGCCAATTCTACAGAGACCTATTGTTGTTTGTCACGTCTACTGCCTGGGAAACTTTTCTGCTTGCATGGGAAATTTTTCTGCAATGCTAACAAAACTCCAATCTAAGGCCTACATACTTTTTTAACCATTTCTTAAAAATCCTCTAACCTTATGGATTCCAACACTGGATGTCTACAAAATACTTAATGTCAAGATGGCTTTTCCTTATTTCCAGTAATTTGGGGTATAAATTTTGAGTATATGCCAGGTCTTCCTTTTGAACAATGTTGTGACAAGAATCTGTGCCATAAGAATTTGGGTAAAATATGTTATCCATGCAATTCAGGTGTCAGGTATTCCTACTTTTTTGAAACAGATTCAGTGATGTGGAATTTGCTCAGCTTTAGTATGTATAGCAATTCTTTCTTTTTTCACTTTCCTTCATCATTTCTTTCTTTCTGTATGTGGAGTGGTTTAAATATTCATCTAAGATCCAGACATCAACTTATTTCATTCCATTCAACCTTCACATTCGAGTCTCAGTGGTAGAATACATGCAAGATGCAAATGTTTTAAGGGCTTCCAGAACATATTAGAAACAGATTTTTGATTAGGCTGCAGTGGTCATGATATGGATGAGTACAAGTGAAGTGTGATATAAACAAAAGCATAATGGTAATGTTTATTATGCCAAAACCTTCTACTGTTTGACCCCTCCTGGCTTTTTTGGTTTTATGACATTCCACTGGTTCATATCAACCTCTTGAAATGTCAACAATGCACTTTATATTTTAGAAATGCAATTAACTCTCCACTGAAAGTATGGAATATGACTCTCCTATTTGATCTGTTGCAGTTTGCCGCTAGCTCATTTTAGATTAGTTGTCATTACTAGTTGGGCTGTGAAAGATACTCGTTAAGCACCATATGCTCAAAAGGATATAAGTCTTAAGATTAAATTCTGCTGCCTCCTCTTGGCCAGCAGTTCATTATAACAGACCTTGTTTGCATGCATCACCAAGTGCTCTTGCCAGAAAAAGGTGCAGTAGCATTTTGTGGTTTATCTGCCAAAAATCCAAAATAAGTAATTTCATTTCAATTTGTTAGCTCCAAATTCTTAGCATTGATGCAATGATAATAAAGAAAAAACACCCTAATATTTTTGCAGGGATCTACGGCAATAAGGCCTTCAGGCTGCATAGAAATAGAAAAGAAACTCCCAGAATAAGTGAAAAGAATCTTGAAGTCATATATTTTCTGCCCCTTTAACACTAACCATATCCATTTGATATATCAATGTTTTCAAAATGAAATTCAACATGATCCTCAACCAGCCATGGTTCATATACACATATTTGGGCATATTTTTCAACGGTGAATTACTCAGTAAGTACATTTAAAATTCCTTTTTTAAGGATAAGGACAGCTTTCTTATAGAATTGGGCAGCTGGACATTTATTTGGCACGTTTCAGTGAAGCTGAAGGAGATAAATGAAGTCGTGGCAGTAATAATCATGCTCTGTCCAGGCACTAAATCCTGCTTCTCAGCAGGACAAAACAGCCTGGGGACAGTTATTCTAACAGGGCCATGCTGTTTCAAGAACCTGAGCTAGCTTATTAAAGGGTAGTAATGGTACAGCTTCACAGCACAGCAACATCACTGGTAGACTCAGTCTTCATCTGCAGACTTCTCAGTCCAAAGAAGGATAACTAACTTTAACTGAGAGTTTCTTACACAGACACTATTATTGTGCTATGTTTTCAAGCTTAGCCATCAAAATAATCATTCCCTTCAGCACTAAGAACCTTATTAGACCTGTCATTTTAAATCATCTTTTCACCCCTGTGCTACTACAAATTCTTATCAGAAGATTCTCAAAACACCTTGAGGTGGGTGGGTGTGTGCTTCATAATGAAAGGACCTTTATAAATGCCTTCAGAGTGTTTTGACTACTTACAATTATATTAATGTCAATTCAAAAAAACAGTACTTACTTGTTCCCTACAAAAAAGAAAACAAAAAAGCCTACCCAGAAAAAGCAGAAAGATACCTAACTAACGTTCTCTTCTGTTAATGTGTAGGTCTGAGCTGCAATAAAAGCTGTGTTCTCCTCTCAAAATCACTGCAAAACTCTAAGCACAGCACCATCTGACACCTTGGCAAGAAGTAAGAGCCATCAGACTTCAGGATGTGGCAAAGCCCCGCTGTACCAATGAGGAAGATAAGAGCTAGTTCCAGGAATCCTGAAATAGTTCCCTAAGAAAGCAATCTAATATGGTTAATGCTGGGATTGTTTCTACAGTTTTCATTATAATTTCTGTACCATAAATATGGATAGAACCCAACATTTTGACATGTAATAGGAACTCATTTTGAATGCAGCAACCTATTGTGTAAAAGTATTTGCATGACTCCTCTTACAATAGCCTAATGCAATTAAGGATGGACTTTTAATAACATGAGAAACATAAAGACATGTCAGCCAAGTAAGGTTGGCATTTGGGGGGGTAATATAACAATAAGCTCATCCCATGTTGTCAAAGACAGAGAGGAATATTTTGAAGTTATACAGAAAAATTACAAAGCAACAATAGTTTTATATTGTTTAAAAAAAGAGCAAAACCTACTAGCCTTAAAATTTACCATTTTTAAGATTAATAAAAACAAAGAAAAGACAAAACACACACACAAAAAAGCCAACAACAAACAAACAAACAAACAAAGGAAAAGAAAACCAGCAAAAGAATAAACGAAAAAATATGACACTGACCTTCTTTCATCTCACTAGTATTCAAGTACATCAGACAAACTTTTACATTTCTTGGATATTCTTTGTTTCATTTCAAAGTCATTACTTCCAACAGTTTGATTTAAGAGTATTCTGGTTGGTGAAAATAAATAAATAAACATGCCTGCAAAAGTGCTACTTACAAGTATTTCTACAAAATTGAGTGAAATGCAAAGTGGAAGTCATATTCTTCAATGCAAATACCTGGGGACAGAAAGAATTTTCTCACTTCAGACATAAAAAAGGTGGTGAACTAAGAGAAAACCAGTGGTGCCAAGCAACAAGACAAGAGACAACAGGCAGAAACTGATGCACTGGGAAGTTCCGCCTGAATGTGAAGAATATTTTACTTCTTTACTGTGCAGGTGACCGAGCACTGGTATAAGATGCTCAGAGAGGTTGTGGGATCTCCCTTACTGGAGATCTTCAAGAAGTGTCTGGATATGATTCTGTGAAATGTGCTCTAGGATGAGCCTGCCCTAGCAGGGAGATGGATCACTCTCAGTCTTAGCCATTCTATCTTCACTGAAAAAATAAAAACAAATTTCAAAATGTTGCCCAAGACAAAAGAGAGACAAAAGAGACTGTTTTAGAAAAGAGAGTGTACTGCACAGGAAAAATTACATGATGATTCATAATGACATGAAGGACATCAACATAATTAATGCAAAGACAGTCTGCAAACACCCTTAATCCTCCAGTATGTATTAAGCCTGAAGAAAAGGAATCACTGTTACAGAAAATGGGTAAGCTTTAATCTATATCTACACTGTCCTTGGCATTTTTTCTGAGATTCTGGATTATTACCAGTTCACATGGTATTGCTGAGGATGTGCAGAACCTTTATGCTTTAGGATAGTAAGTCTTTTAACAAATTTAATTTAATCTTATTTCATTTGGCAAATCATCCTGCAACAAATATTGAATTCTTTGCAAATATTGAGTATAACTTTTTAAACATATTATGCAAATAAGATTTCAATCTGGCAAACATTACAAACCAACCATTTCAATATTGCCTGTAATAATATGCCTGGATGAATAAAGGCAGGTCTATACATATATCTATTTACTCTACTTAGGCTAGTTCACATTTTTACCTTGACCTCATGGTGATGTCTCTGCTAAAATGAAATATGTTTTTTCTCTCACTTTAAAGGAAACTAAAGAGAATAGAAACAGCTGCTGTGGAGATATTGCATGATAGATGGCTAAATTGGAGATTATCTGCACCTAGGTCACCACCTAACCAAATGAGAGTACTATTTCTGCTACTTGATCAAATGACTGAAATCTCAGATAATCTGGAGAAACACTTATATCACAGAGTAAAAATGACTCCTCTCATCTGGAGTTAGCTTAAACTTCATTTACAAAAACGTTTTGAATAACAACTCATCTTCTTCCATTAAAGGCAGTAGCTCTTCTGTCAGAAACATTTTAGAAAAATAAACAATATGAAAGTGATTTAATGTAAAAAAGCATTCTCAATTTTTTTTAGCAGCTTTAAAGAAACTGCAGTAGATTACTTTCTAAACAGGGTATTAACATCTCAGAACAAACTTTCTTTTAATCACTTTCTTTTAATAATATGAATTGGTTTGAAAGTGGAAACAGAGAGATGAAAAGAAAAACTAATTCCATTACTCATTTCCCAATATGAGGAATTATGTCTCAAATTGAATTGCAAAGTCTTGATAATTTAGCCATGGAGGTCAATACTGCAATGTCACAACTTTCCAATAGTTCTCTCTAAACAGGAAACAACATTTTCATCTATCATTAGCATAGGAAATAATTATGGAAATATCATTGGTTACACCGTAGGTCATAACTTTATAATAGTAGTTGTCACTGCATATATTGGTGTGTGTGATTTTTTGCTTAAATAAGAATTGATGTTGTTTCTTCATATTTTACATATAAATAAATACTTTATGCACATCATAGCTTACATGTGAAAGCTGTTGGCCACTAAACATCCTCAGTAACTGAGAATTCTGGTGGGAAGGAACAAAGGACGGGACACTTTCCAGTGTGTTCTGATCTCACAGATTCAGCATAAGTTCCTGTGTTTCTGCCAACAGTCTCAAAAAATAGCAATGGGCTCATTTGGCAAGTGATGTTAATTGCATTCTTTTTTGAGTTCAAGAACTTGGAGAGCATTTCTATGTTTTAAATTAAGCCTCCTCACCAGAGACCGACTTCAGAAATGGATTGAAGGCATTGGAATTATATAACTGGATACCTTATTCTGACTTATTAATATGCATATTGCACTAATCTAAACTGCCTTTTATTCTCTTTAGATTTCCCCAGGAAATTCCATAATTTTTTTCCTCTCATTTCCATAAATTTATCAATATGTTACATCCTACTCTTTAGCTTTGTCCAGTGTGTTCACATGAAAAGGAGCAAGAATGTGTTTAATTTCTGGGCTGAAAAGTAGATGAGCAGGAAAAGGGACCCAAAGGAACAAAACAAGCAATAGGTAAATGATATCATTACATTATGCATCATCTAATTGAATTTGTACTAGTTTCTAAGTGTACTGGCAACTTACATATGTATTCTTTTAAATGTAAGTAAATTGAATGGATGAAATTATGCTAAAACCTCTAAATTAATAGAAATCTAGAAATTGAGTTTTGTAAGTCATATAAATTCATTAAAACTGTTGAAAAATTTCAAACCCATTGCATTTCAGAAAATAACCTTGTAATTGATCACCTCAGAATACCTTAACATAACCTCTTGACTTAACTCTGGCTGCTTTCTAAAGGACATGTTGATTAGCTACATAATATATTAGACTTTCAAGAATATGACATTCTATCTGGTTGTCTTTAAGGAGGAAATTACAGACTGTCTACAGAGAAGGGCTGAACATAACTGCAAAATATTTATAACTTAATGTGAAATGAATCTGGTAATCTTTTGAACCCAATATAATAGTTGCTAAATTTGTGCACGGGTAGCAAGCAGATTGGTGGATTCAGAGAAATTAAAACTATTGGGAGTTATTAAACATGTAACCATATGGAGACATGTACATGAAGGCTGAGGAAGCATTTAGATTTTTTTTTTTTTTGCTATATTCTTGCCCTCTTCTCTTTACTTTTTTTTTTGTTATCTTTGTATGGCCACTGTCAGATATGAAGTACTGAAGTAAAGGAATGAGGTTTTAGTCTGACTCAGCAGAGCTTCTCTTACAGGTTTTTCAACTTTGCACCATTCAAGTTCATGGATACCATCATATCCATGTTTTCTTCAACAGAATAGAAAAGAGGGAGGAAAGAGACAAAGAAAATCCTGAAAATTCAAAAAGGCCTTATTAAAAGGAATGCTAAATTCCATGGATGCCAGATAGTATAACAATTTTTTTAACTGTAAGCTGACTTTAATTAAAGTGAAAACCAACCAGAATTGTAAAGTCATAGAATGATTTAGGTTGGAAGGGACCTTAAAGATCATCTATTTCCAAATCCCTAGCCATAGGCAGGGATGCCTTCCACAAAACACACACACCAAAAAGCCAATGATGGTTGCTGAAAGCCACATCCTGCCTGGCCTTGGATACTTCCAGGTAGAGGACATCCCTAATTTCTCTGGGCAACATGTTCCAGTGCCTCACCCTCAGAGTAAAGAATTTCTTCCTAATATTCAATCTTAACCCACTCTCAGTTTAAAGCCATTCCCCCTTTCCCTATCACTATGTGCCCTTGCTAATTTTCCCTATCTAGCTGTTTTGTAAGGTCCTTTGAGGTACTGGAAGACCGCTCTAAGTTCTTCCCAGAGCCTTCTCTTCCCCAGGCTGAACATTCCCAACTTTCTCAGCCTTTCTTCACAGGAGAGGTGCTTCAGCCCCCTGATCACCTTTATGGCCCTGTGCTGCACCTGCTTCAACAGATCCATGTCCTTCCTGTGCTGGGGACCCCTGAGCTTCATGCAGTACTCCATGTGAAAAACTAAATATCATCTTACATTTTTTTTAACTATTTCAAATACAGAGCATTCAATTGTTGACTATAACCCTAGCTCTAAACCCACATGTGGACAGAGATATATCATATACATGTGTGTTAGTTAGCACGTATGCTAACACATCCCAGGAAGAGTGTGCATATGTAATGCATTGTGGTTAATTTCTAGAATAAAAGCAGCAAATATTTTTGAGATCTGGCTTTGAAATTTCATGTCTATGAAAATTAAACTGCATATTGTCTTATCACTAAGAAGAAAATGCTTTCACAAAGTTTGCAATGCATCCCGTTTGATAAGAAGAGTAGACTTCTAATGAACTCTTGGAAAAGAAGTAACTGTCCTGACAAAGCAGTGTATCCTGAATTGGTTTTTTTCTGTTTTTAAAGATACTTCTGAAATTATACCCCCAAATGTCTCATTGCCAAGACAAGAGACACACGGTCTATTTGGATGTGAATTACTTATTTGAAACAGCTTAGTTATTGTATAGGTTTCTAAAGAAATTCAACATTCTGTTTTTGTCTGGAAGCATCTTTTTTCTGGATGAGCAAAAAACCTGAAAACCTTTTATATATCACTTAAGGATTCTGTCCTGATAAACTACCATTCAATGCATTGTAACCAAAAGAGGCTGTTGAACTTGTACATTAATGGATTTATAGACCTTGTCAGGATCATAAAGATGAAGAGAAATCCCTTGATTGCTCTATGTATATTTTGAGCAAAGTTATTGTGAGATAGGTTAAATACTCTTGACCATCTTCGTGGTTTTGATCTTTTCATAGGGTATTGATATCTCCCAAAAGTTTCAAAAGCATTTAGAAATCACAATGAACTTCCTAAATAAGTTAAGTTCAATCTTAAAATTTATCCGTAATGAAGAACGAGACTTAAAAAAAAAGTTATTGAAAAGGGAACTAGCAATAATATGCATTATTATAAATAAATAATGGAATGAGTTTAAAATCACAAGATCACAGATTGTTTCATAAAAGATGAACGGAAAAGAAAGTATGTTTTCTATGATGAAAGATAGAAATAGTTGCTGTTATTTTGATGAATAAAACATTAGTTTTATTCAGTGCTTTACAACAAGAAGCAGAGTTACAGTATTATTCTCTAAAGTAAATTTCCATTACACTCTTGTTTTGAAATTGCAAAAGGCAAAAGTTCAGCAGGAAGCTGAATCTGTTACTCTCTCCTACCTTTCTCCGTAGTCATCCAGGAGAGGTATTTCAGATCCAGCGTCACCCTACAGCATACATCAAACTGAATTATTCCCATGGTCACTGCCACAATAGTCCTCCATGAAGAAGCCAGAGTGATAGACATGCACAAAAGGTGTTACAGCTCACCCTTGGGCTGCAGTGCCCACTGAGGAGCCTCTCTCTCTCCAGTGCCCATAGACAGCAGTCACAGGGCATCCAGGCTTCCAGCTTGGACCTCTTCATGAAGCGCCTGAAAACAAATGTGAGGAATACAGGGTGAAGACAACAGTGCCTCAGGATAGGAAAGGCTGCCTGTAACCCGAAAGAACCCCACAAAACTACTAGTTTTTGTTTTGCACAAAGACCAGTCTGAGAAGCTAAAGCTGTTGGGAAACACAGCAGTAAATAATCACATTACATGTGTTCTCAGGACGCAAATGGAGCAATCTTAGATTACTCTGTTGACACCTGATGGGGCATTTTATATATAGAACAAAAATAAAAATCATCTAAGTAAAAATTTGTATAGAAAGAGTACAGGACACTTTTTTCCCCTCCCAAATGTCTTTATCTGTGCACTTAACTTTATGACATAACCTGTGTACACTCCCATTACTTGATAAATTGAGAGGTTTTTAGAGGTCCAAAGAGGACTGCTGTTGACTTTCAATGTAAATCAGGCACTTTTTATTATCTCCCACCAGATCTATAAATATCCTTACTTGTTCTGTGCTTTAAAGAATATAGGGTTCCCCAGGCACTGGGTCATTAACTTAAGTGTTCTCTTTTCTTGCCCTAGATAAGGGGTCATGGTTAGTTAATGTGGATATTTTTAAGAAACATCATTAAACATTCATCATGACTTATTAAAAGGAGCCAGAAGCAAAATAATATTTCAGATGCAAAAAATGTCCAACCTTTAACACGTGCAAGAATGGCTAAATTAAGCTTTTTAAAGCTTTTAAAAAATGGCTAAACTTAATTTTTGAAAGTCTATGATTCTGATTTTCATTATTATTCTACATTTGAGGACTCCATCCTCCATAGCCTGATAGGCACAAATTATTTGCAGTCTCAGACCTTCCCCTCCCAAGTAAGCAGAGGACAACAAAGTTCTGCAGTGATTTGGCCTTTTGCAAGCAAAATATTGAACTTTGAATTGATTTCATGGCAAAAGCAATTTACAGCTGAAAGATCTGTTAGAATGCTGTAGAGCTGATACTTCATGAGCATTAAAATTTCTACTTCCAGCAAATTAAAGGCTGTAGTTGATTTGCATATGTCTTTTCTGCATAGTATTTCCTGCCCCCACCTTTTTTTTCCTTTCTTCCCATGGACCAGCAGTCAAATGCTCAGCCAATTAGCAAGTATTGAGAACTGGATGATTTTCTGCTGTTAAAATTCAGCTGTTCCCCACAGCAAGGCAGAGGACAGGTGCCTTTACATTGTTAGATTACTGCATATGGTGCTCTGTCACTTTCCATGTTTCAATTCATGCTGCAGCTCTAGAAAAGAAATCATTAGGAACAAGCAATCAAACAGAATTCAAGAGTTTAGCAAGTGCTTCCTTCTAGTCAAAATTTCTTATTGTAATTGCTCAAATAATATTGTCTCTACAATTTGTAAAGCTCAAGGTTCTGCATACAAAACTAAGACTCAAGAGAATCTATGCTGAAATATTGCTGAATCTTGTTTTAATATACTATTCAGGTGTTGGCCTGAATCTTATCTATTCTAATAAAAACAGGGTCTATATTTGCTTAAGAAAAAGAATACTATGAATAATACAGCCATTTTCCATACCATGCACAAGAATATCAGAATTGGGAATCCACATATATGAGGAACACGGTTCAATGTGCTCTCAGATGTCATATAAGATTATAATATTGACTGGAGCAATAACAGTGTGGTTTGTTCTGCAAGGAAGAAGCACCCTAGGAGGTGGTATAACTTGCCAGAAATTCTGTTGCATTATTCCCAAATGACACATAAACTGCTAAGCAGAGTAGTTTATTAAATATTTTAAAAAGCTGTTGCCAATGTAAAGCTATAAATTGAAAACTGAATTGCAAATATTTAATATGCATGAGAGTAGTGCAAAAGAGACATGGTATAAATAAAGAGTGTTTGTTTACTGAAATTATGGCACTGGGGCCAGACTGGGCATTAGTACAACATTTAACCTGGAGCTCTACTCTTCTTTTGCCTACAATAAATGCAGTTGCCCTAAGAGATTTTTCTTCCTTGTTTTTTCCCTTTTTTTTTTCATAATTAATCTTATCCAAATCTCCCTAGATATCAGGTTTTATTTTAGAGCTAGTCAAACTATATAACAGTGTAAATGTAGCACTTATCTTCTGTTTGCATATGATTAATTAATAAATTCTGATTTCTCTGGCTATTTTTGATAAGTAAACATCTTCCAAGCAGTTTATTAATATAAATACCATCCTATGATTTTCCATGAAATGCCAGCTTTGACAGTTCACTATTGACTGCTTTTGGTCATGTGAATTTGTTTTTCTCCTATCTTGGAATTTTTAAATATTTGAAAGTAGGATGTTGTGGACTGACAAACTAAACCACAAACTCTCAAGCACATCTTCTACTGAGCTTCTTATAGGTTAACATTTGCTCTAGACTACTTGACACTTTGGAATCCTTGAAATTTTGATAATTCTTGGACAATGTATAGAAAATACCCACAACATTTGCATTTTTCTTTGAAAAAATGTGAAGCTGTTATCTTAATTTTATTACTTTCCTACATGAGGTGTCCTCTTTTGGTGTCTGAATATTTCTCTGAATTTTTCTATCAATATTATGTAGGCAAAAGATCTTCATATTTCCCTGTCACAAACTGCTAGGTTGTAAGGGAGGGAAGATTTGCCTTAGGATGGAATATGACCTTAGGTTAAATAAGGCATTGGTCCAACTCACATAATTTCAGCCACTTTGATGAGGTACTCTTATCCAGACACTGCTGGTCTGTGCTCCATACTCTGCTGGCAAAATCAAATTTTGCTCACCCGAGGAGATGGACAATTTTGGTTTTTTTCTACTCTTTCTCCCACCAGCCCATCCCCATCCCATCCCATCCCATCCCATCCCATCCCATCCCATCCCATCCCATCCCATCCCATCCCATCCCATCCCATCCCAAATTTGGGGATCTGCTCCCTTATGGGTAAGAGCCTTTCTGTCATATTCTTATTAAGCTAGCTCTTTGTCTACCTGTCTGAGCCACCCTGTGCAGGTGTTTGATCTTCCTCTCCTTGTGCATTACAACGTATCAATACTCACTGAAGACCACCACAACTGCTAGCTTGAGGTTTAGATCTCTTCTCTATAGAAATGAAAATATAAGCAAAAGTAAGATGAATGATTGTGATTTATGCCAATCAAAATTTGGAAGAAGGTCAGAAAAATATACTATTGCACAGGCAACTGCAAACAGACTGTTCAAATAAAATCTACCATCTCCAAAAAAAACCCACAAAACTGCAAAAGAACTAAACCAAATCAAACAACAACAACAACAAACCCCACCAGCAAAAAAATCCAAATATTCAGTTGCAATTTAGCATGAGATAGTGCTCAAGTGGGGAATTTTATCTCCTGCTCAGTCTGCCCAGGTGGTGATGGGAGTCCATTTTAAGCGTCCTTAGCCATATCAGAAGAGACTTCTCATACTATTAGTACTTTTTATAAGCGAGCTGATCTGTGATCCTATATGACCACTCCAGGGAATGCATGATCCATTTCTATTAATTAACCTAAACTATAAACAAAATATTTTAATTATCTGTGCACCAAAGATTGTTTTATGTGAGCATGTCTGCAAGTACAAAAACAGTTTCTGCAAAGTATTGACAAGCAGCTTTGCTGTGTACTATCTGGGTAATTCTTCGGCAAGAACTGCCTGGGGAAGTTTCTGCAACAGCCAGGTCATCCACTCAGGACGTTAATCGGCATGTTTAAGCATATAAATCATGCCTGTCAATTGGCTTGTGGACAGCAGGAACTGCCTAGGGGAATCTACAGGACTGTTTCAAATTCTCACTTCAAGTGCCCCCTGTAACCATAGTTCCTCAGGAAGCCAGTCAGAAATTCAATCAGTGACCCTGTCTCAAGTCAGCCCGTTGTTTAATTGGTGTGGAGAGCAGCTGGCAAACACCTGGCCCACCCAAGGAAGTGATGAGAATGCACACTGCACAGGCACCTGAGCACAGTCCTGACAGCCGGCTGCTGCAGTATCTTCAACTTCCACTATGTTATCATTAAAACAAACTCCATGGACTTTTCCACACTATATGTTTGGGGATTTGGGGCACAATTTCACTCCCTGAGTGTTGGCTTTATTTAGAAAATGTACTCCTTTGAGAATAAATGTCTACACTTCGATGGGATGGACCAGTTTCTATGTGACCTTTAATTCAGCATCTTTAAGCTATGAACAGAAGAATGCTAGAAATGAATAAATTTATTTTGCTCTGAAAGTTTCCAGAAATTGTTCTGCCCTTTTTCTCCATTTCTAAACATTTTCTCATTTGCTGTTGTTGAGAGAATGAGGGTAGAAGAATTTTGTATAAAACACAAGTGCAAAGTCAACTGTGGGCTACAATTTGCAAAAGAGTGAAGGAAGTGAATAATTCAAGATGTACCATGCTTCTATGACTTTGAACAGCTCTAGACTGAGTATTTCCTGCTGAAGTGCTCTGGCACTTTGGAAATTCAGGTCATCTATAAAGGTGCCAGTACAGAAAATGCAAATAAAAAATGTAAATAAAAAAAGCATTAGGTACTTCTCTGAAGTTCTTATACACTAGAGGTTTTTTTGCCATCCTTATTTCAGTATGTTCTCATTTAGATGATTTCTCTTTTTCTTAATTTCTATAAAACCTTTCTGACATACAAAGGCATTTCTCAGCTTATTTCTATCTACATCAAGCATTTTTTTTGTTGTTTTGCATTTTGACACATAACTCCAGATAAATGTCATTATTAAAATCAAGGTATCTTGTATAGCAACTCCTAGTAATTGATACAGAGATTATTTCAAGTAATTATAAATAATATCAAATTGGAAATGGAATTTTGAAGGTTTCCAACAGAAATGTTCTCATTTCATATGAAAATCTGTTTTAACATTTGGGACACTTCTAGTTAGTTTAGCTAATCTGAATACAGTAAGTCAGATAACTGTTGGGTTTTTTTTTCTTTCCAAGATAAAGAGAAATTTCTTACAATGAGATGTATTTATTGCACACTTGGATGACCATATAATAGGTCAACCTGTAGACTTGTAAAAATATATCTCCATAATATGACAAGCATATCTTTAAATTGATATTTGAATTTCTTTGCAGTGATACCATGAACTATAAATAGTAATGTATTTTTCAACAGGCTAAATAATGAGTAACAAAATGCTATCTCCTCATGAGCAAGTTTTAGAAAAAACAAGTAGAGGATGCAACATGAGCTGCAGTTTAGTGCTCTTGAAAAAAATTCTCCATTTTTTTGAAGGGACACATCAATGATAGCATATTTCTGAGGCAGAAGATGGGAAGTGACAAATTCAATGTTTGACTTGCTTGGTAACTTTTAAAAGAGTAATGTGAAGTGGTTGTATCACTTCCATCTTCTGAAGTTAGTATTTTCCCTTTAGATATGAAATATTTCAATATTTACTGGGCCTGGGATGTCTTCCAGTTGAGAAACATTGAACAAATAGCATAATGAAATACATAATAGATTAGAATTAGAGAATTTCACTCAAGAGATGGAAGTCAATGTTTGAAAGCCTGGTGCTAGGCTAGGCAGAAGAAAAATGCACACAACACATGTCTTGTGCATGAGAAAGGCAATATTGCCCCCCCTCATGGACCTTCCAAAGTAAAAATGAGCCAACTTAGACACCCACAAGTAAGTAAAATATATTGCCATTGTCCAGGCTCTTCAGTGCTCGTGCCCTACAGCACAATCTTGCATTGGGTACCTGGAGTTCCTGCCATGGCTACAGGGAGGTGTTAACACATCTGGATGTGATCTAGGATACGTACTGAAAAGCAAGACATATGCTTTACAAATCCAGCCTCTCTACAGAGTTAAGGTATTTTATGCACGTTACAGAAAAGTGAACCATTCCCTATGGAATTCAATGTCCAGATCCTTTCCTTGGCAAATATGTCCAGCCCACACCTTTGCTCTGTTAAAAGACACAGGTATATCTGTGTACAGGAGGAGCAGAGGTAAAGAAATAAATATTATCAAACATTTGTTGCTGTGTCTGTTGGGTCAAGATTCTACTGAGTGGGATAGATAGAAGGAAGAGACAATATATTTCTAACTTCTGTTTAAATAAATTATCTAGGAGTGATAAGAGTTAAAGATGTGAATTACAAGCCCTTTGCAAAGAATTGCTTCTGTACTTTACAGGTTGTAGTTAATGAAGGTCAAAATAGTTCTTAAGGGAGAAAAAAATATTTTTTCTAGAGTGCTGGAGAGCTCCAGGTAGATACTTGAATCTGTGTATTAAAGTACAAATTGTACTTATCTTTGTCTTCATAAAACACTGTAACTCTTAACATGCAACCCCCTGTCCCCAGTTAATTTCTTAATTTAATAATTTATTAATTATTTTTTAAAAATTCCTGAAAATATTTGGGGTAATACTTACAAGATTTTTAAATGTATTTATACAGAATTATGTAGGCCTTGGATATTTTCAAGATAGTGGCAATTTTGTCCCACTTTACATTTCTGCCCTTCAAACAGTAACCAAATGTCTTTGTATAACCACACAAAACATCAAAATTATTACAGCACTTATTACAATAAACAGCTACATAAAAATCACCACTTGGCTGCATTTTGGGTCTGGAACAACCATCAAATGTAACAGCTGCATGGTGTGCAGAATAAAGCACATATAGTATACAGTGATACAAATCACTTTCAGCTAACTTTTTATGATATGCCTCTAAACAGTGTTTGTGTCTGAATTTGTAATTCGTGTACTGAACAGATGGAACAAACCGAAATACTGAAGTGCCCATAAATTGATTCATGCCACCTTGTGATTGCACAGTGTAATATAATTTGCTCACCAGGGCTTTGTCTTGGTAGATAATGTCCCTCATTTACCTCTCCCAGAGGAGAGAGGTAAAGGGAGAAATTTTTATAGCCCTGGTCTCTATTAAGGGGCAAGTTCAAGGAAGCAGCTGCTTCATTGATCAACTTTAAATTACAAAGTGTTTGATAATCATAATGCCAAGCACTCAGAAAAAAAAACTAATTTAAATGTTTCCCAGAAAGCCTCAAAAATTCTAACAGTTGTGAACATTCTCGCAAGAGTGAATATATCCATGTCTTTTGATCAGTTTTTCTGCAACAACTACTGACACCTTCAATGCCTCTAGATGAAGAATCAATTTATTCAGTACAGAGAGGCTGAGGTCCACTGTGACCAATATTTAAAAGCATGTTGTCACTTAAAACAGCGACAAGAACTTGACATTCCTATCACTTTTTGTCCAGGTGAAAGCACAGATGTGACTAAGAAGGTCTGGGCTCTGTTCTTGGCTACAGCACTGAAAGAGACATTTGCTGTTGGCACTTCACATTTCAGTCTTCTCATCTATAAAATTTAGACAATAAATTATACTTTTCCCAGCAGACACGGGGCCTAGTTTGCTACCACCTCAGTGGATGCCATGGTCTGCTGGAATATCCAGTAAAAAAATACCAAAAATTAGTACTATTTATCCATAGCAATTAAATTATCAACAACAAAAATGGTTAATTTCCTCATTCTGTATTGCTTAAAACCTTCTAGTGAGCCAAGAGTAGCTACAAATCCATCCTGCCAGCTGCTTTTTATGGTTGCATCTTGTGTCCAAACATTTGTGCATGTCAGCTGGCTACAGATGCTATTTTACTTAGAAAGACAACTGTCCTGAATAAAAGCAATGCAGTGTTTTCTTACTTGAGACGCCACTAAAATTAATATTTTCTAAGTTATTTGACTCCCTATGTTGCAACAGAAGAGAGGTTATAGTCCCCCTTGACAGTAGCCTTACAGGCATTGATTTCTAACATTGTGTCAGGCTTCAGGGTGCTTGCATATAGAAATCAGTCCTGTGTTCTTTGGTATACATGAATTTGGACTAAAAACATACAAGAGTATATATATTTAATGTAATGAAAAATGGATAATTGGGTGTGGCACTTCAAGATTTTCCCTGAATTAGAGAAAGTGGAGACCCAGGATAAAGATCTGTAGTAAGAGAAAAAGCTACATCTGCCATTCAAGT
Source organism: Ammospiza nelsoni (assembly GCF_027579445.1). Taxonomy (NCBI): domain Eukaryota; kingdom Metazoa; phylum Chordata; class Aves; order Passeriformes; family Passerellidae; genus Ammospiza; species Ammospiza nelsoni. Next base: position 86,200,294 of record NC_080633.1, read on the forward strand.
TTTTATCTTGGAAATATTTTGGGTTTGAGATTTTGTTTTGTCCTTTACTTAATAAAAATCACTGCAAGTCATGTTCTAATCCCATTCAAAGAATTGAAAATACTGGATGGACTATAAGAATTTGAAGATTTTGCCCACTAACTTTGCTCTGCCGCATATTCCAGGTTCTCAAGAGGCTTGAAAACATGGCAGACAGCTTAGTTTAGCTGAATAGCTGAAAAGGGAGCACAATTTCTACATACTACTGTGTAACCACAGCCAACAACTAAGCACTACACTCTCCCTGCCCAAGATGGACAAGGCTGAGAATCAGAAGTGTAAAAGTAAGAAAACACGGGGTTGAACTAAAAACACATCATTAATTGAAATACAAACCATAATAAGATAAAAAAGAAAATGAAATAAAACAAAAGGAGGAGGAGGCAAAAGACGAAAGGAGAGATGAGGAAGGAGGGCAATGGAGAGATGGAGTATGAACCAGCTCTTTTTCTCAGGCTTGAAGCAGATACATAAAATAATGGAAGATTTACAGCAGAATGCAAGACCACTTAGCACATTGTAAAGAAAAATAGTTTTTTGAAGAAAAATATCATAACAGATGACAAACTGTGTGCGCTATAGTTTTTTCCAAAAGTAATAAAAAAAGTAAGTAGGATGAAATAGACAGCATAAAACAAGAAAAGAAACAACTTCTATTAGCAGGAAAGAGTAATTAGGATGCTTAAGGATCAGAATAATTAAAAAATGAGAAGAAAGATCAACTTCACTGAAAATAAATACAATTAGAATGGACTCCTTCACAACAATTATAAAGGAACTAGCCTCTCATCAAGGAAACTGGTATATACTGTAAATACTTTATATACATCCGTATTATTCATTTTTTTTCCATATGAAATACAGGATACATAGGAAGATATGTTTAAAATACATTGCAGCAATATAGATGGCAAAGATTTTTTTCCACAGCTCATGAAAGAATGCAAATTTAAGGTCTATTTAAAACTGCTGGCCACTATTACTTCAATAAATAATAAATCAACAATTTGCCAACAACTTCAGCATGCACAAAGCTAATGCACAATTCATGGACCAGCTGATGCATGACTCTCTGTGCTTGAATTTTGAGAGATATATTTACATGCCAAAGAATATACTCTGCGGCTGAAAAAAAGGAAATGCAGAAGTTATGTAAAACTTAAGAAGGTTTCAGGAAAGCATTGAACCAGAGAGAGATTAGAACACTTAGAAAAAATAAATTCAAAGAACCATATCTCACTTTTCAGCCTTTTACCAATAGGGATGAGAAACACTCTCCATGTGAATAGGTGGCTCCACATTTTTGCACTCAGAATTTGTGACAATTTTCTCCTCTGGATTGTGGCAATGGTCACTGACAGCATGAGCTCAATGCCTTGGCTGCATTAATTTGGGAGGGCTGTGACTGTGACATTCATGTCCCTCTAGAGGGACCAAGTCCAGGTGGATCACAGAGTTTCAGCCCTGCTCTAGTCCCATCTCTGCTGCACTTTTGAAGAGAGGGCACTATATAAAGATAGAGGCAGGAATCTTCATCACCTCTGTAATAACTCCAGGGATTGATTTAGAGAGAGCACAGATGGCAGAATACAGGTAGGCCTCTTTCCCAGTGATAGTCTGCTAAAACTTTATTTCAAGGAGTGATTTATATATATATACCTTTTTTTTTTTTTTACTTAAATTACAATATAAACTTCATGAGACAATGAAAAAGGAAATCTTTAGCTTTGTCCTATTTAGTCACCACTTAATATGTTGGACTTTTTGGGGTTTTTTTTCCTCTAGTATTATGACTCAGGGAGTAATTTTTAAAGTAGTAATATGTAAAAGAGGAAAGGGACATGCAAAATAAATTAGGGATATTTATTGTATTTTTAGATGGTACAATGAAAGAATCTACACTTATAAAGGACATAAAAGAGATATATTGAGAGCTCCCTCTTAAGAAATATTTTTATTGCTAGCAATTTTTGCATAGATGGGACTGGATTGGCAAAAGCAAGTTTTAATCTGAATCTCTTTACACACTTTTAACATTGTGTCATAATATAATCATTAAGAAAAGAAAAAGTTTTTCTTCTTCCTTGAAATTCATGGGCCTCTTCTTCCCCAAGCCTGTATTTAAAACTCTGACATTTTAGTTATGAATAGAATCATAGAATCACAGAATCATTTAGGTAGGAAAAGGCCCTTAAGTATATTGAGTCCAGTTGTTAACCCAGTACTTCTAAGTCTACCTCTAAACCATGTCACTTAAATACCTCTGGGGATGGTTTCTTCACCATTTCTCTGCACTAATTATTGTGCACTAATGGCTGACAACATTTTTCACTAAAAAATTTTTCCTACTCTCCAATCTAAACCTCCCATTGCACAATGTGTGACCATTTCTACTGGTCCTGTTTCTTGTTACCTGGGAGAAGAGACTGACCTCCACCTGGCTACAGCCTCCTTTCAGGCACTTAGAGAGAGTGATAATGTCCTCTCTGAGCCTCCTTTTCTAGAGGTGAAACAGCCCCAGCTCCTTCAGCCTCTCCTCATAAGAGTTGTGCCCCAGCCCTTCACCAGCTCCATTGTCCTTCTCAGGACATGCTCCAGAACCTCAAACCTTTCTTGCAGTGAAGGGCTCAAAACTGAACACAGGTTTTGAGTCGCAGCCTCACCAGTGCTGAGCACAGGGAAAAATCACTATCCTTGTCCAGATGGCTCCCCATTTTTTTATACAAACTGGGATGCAGTTAGCCTTCTTAGCCACCTGGGCACACCCTGGATCATGTTCAGACAGTTTTCCAGAAATGTCTGAAGGTCCTTTTCCAATGGGCTGATTTCTAGCCACTCTGCCCCCAGCCTGTAACACTGCATGGGATTGTTGTGACCAAAGGGCAGGATCCGTCACTTGGCCTTGTTGAATCCCATCAATGGCCTCAGCCATTGTTCCATCCTGTCCTGATTTCTCTGTAGAGCCTTCCCACACTCCAGCAGATCAACGCTCACACCCAATTTGGTGCTGTCTGCAAACTTACTATGGGTGCACTTGATCCACTCATCCAGATCTTTGCCAAAGATATTAAAAAGGGCTGGCCCCAATATTGAGCCCTGGAGAACACCCCTACTGATGAGCTGCCAGGTGAATGTCTCACCATTCACCACCGCTCTCTGGGCCTGGCCATCCAGCCAGTTTTTATCCCAGCAAACAATGCACCTGTCCAATCCCTGAGCAGCCAGTCTCTCCAGGAGAATGCTGTTGGAAAGACTGTCAAAGGCATTACTGAAGTTGAAGTAGACATCCACCACACTTCCCTCATTCACTAAGCAGATTACCTTGTTATAGGAGGACGTCACATTGGTTAAGCAGGACCTCTCTTTCAGGCCCATGCTGGCTGGGTCTGATCCTCTTGTTGTTGTGTAAGGGCTGCATGATGGCACTCAAGATCTGCTCTGTGACCTTCCCTGGTGCTGAGGTCAGACTGACAGGCTGGTAGTTCCCTGGATCCTTCTTCTGACCCTTCTTGTAGATGGGGGCCACATTGTCTAGCCTTCCATCATCTGGGACCTCACTGTCTGGCCAGGACTGCTGGTAAATTATCAGTGAGCACTTTCATCAGTTCCCTCATATGCATGGATGGATCCCATCCAGTCCCATAGGCTTGTGTGTGTCCAAGAGTTGTAGCAGTCCCAAACCACTTTCCCTCGGATTATGCCAGCTTTGTTTGCTCCCTTTCTTGCCTCATATATCAGGATACTGAATACTCTGAGAATTGGTCGCATTATTACAAACTGAGGCAAAGACATTAAGTACTTCATCCTATTCCTCAGCCATGGTTGCACTACATTTCCCCTTGCATCCAGTAGAAGACGTAGATTCTCTTTATCACTCATTTTGTTCCTGATGAATTTACAAAAGTTTGTAGTGTCTTTTATTGCAGTATCAGGTTAAATTTCTACTTGGGCTTTGGCCATTCTAAATTTCTACCTGCATAACCTCATTACAATCTTGTAACCTTCTTGAGTTGTCTGTCCCTTCCTCACTTTTTTCCTCTTTTTACCTCAAGTTTCAGCCAAAGCTCTCTGTTCAGCCAGACTGGTCTTCTTCCTCTACAGCTCTCCTCTCAGCACATGGGGACAACCTGCTCCTGTACCTTCAAGGTATGTCCTGTACCTTTTTGAGGCATATCTAGTGTTCCAGGACTCTTTGCCCTTCAGGACTGCCTCGCAAGGGGCTCTCAACCAGCCTTCTAAAAAGGCCAAAGTCTGCCTTCTGGAAAGCCAGGGTAACAGCCCTGCTGAACCCTCACCTTACTTCTCCAAGAGCTAAAAACTCTGTCATTTAGTGATTGGATATATTTTAGTTTATTTCTTTGCAGGGTAAGTAAAAAAATGGCACATGCTGTTTGACACATCAGAAAACAGGGAAAACAAGAGATTCCAAAAAGTAAAATAGTAATATCCTCAGTGATGTGCTGGATAAGTGCATACAGAGCAGAGGAAAAGGACAGCAGTCCTTGAGGTAAAAGATTTAACCTGATCAGCTCTAAATGTTAGTCACTGAACCTCTGTATAGACACGATTGACAAAAGTGACTGTTTTTCAACAAGGTCAGTAAAAAAGTAATAGATCAAGCCTGGGCTAGCAAGTGGTTACTTGGGAATCAGTTGGTTTAGATGCAAGTTACTGCTCCTGCTCAGGAACAGATACAGTCAGGGTCATCTTGAAGTGGTAATTGTCCACTTCCTTTGTCTTATGTTTCACTCCTTCCTCTATCAAAACACCTTTAGTTTAAGACGTCTCCTATTATAAATGATTTGTAGACAGAAAATAGTCTTGATTTTGATGAGCTGCTGCTGTGCATCATTGAAGAAGTGTTCTGATAATTCTCAGCTCTGAATATTTTCAGTATCAAGAAAATAGCTGGAGTTTGAAATTACTTTTGTCACCAAATATGCATAACCTATACAGTCAGAGCCAGTTTCTCAACAACTGATGAGAATCAAAGTTCTGATTTTCATCACAATTACTTGTATCTTAGCTATAAGGTTATCGGCATTCACTGAGGTAGTGAGTTAAACAGTTTCTCATAGATACCACTAAAACTCACATTACTATGCAGAAAGCATAATTTGATTGACACTGCCAAAACTTGTGTTTTACAGCTGCAGTTAATCTGTTCTGTGCTGCACCTACATCAAACAACATCTTTAATGACTCATAAATTATAAATGTTGAAAAAAGAAACATGAAGGCAGAAGAGGAAATGTAGTTTAAAAGAGCCCTATATTGGTAAACAGCAGTAGATAACAACATGCTAACTACGTTTCCAGAAAGAATGTTTCAGGGATCCAACAAAGGCATAGCACTGGTATCCATTTATATAGTTTAAATATTTATTTCTCCTGCATTGAATATTTTTTTTCCCCCTAAATTATCACTGTTTTAAAGCAATAGCAAAAGTCTTCTAACATTTTTTTAAATAACAGCAGAAACCATTAATTGTGTCATCAGAGCAAGGAGATGGAGAGGTTTTTCAGGACAAACCCCAAGAATTTACAGGCATAAGTCATATTGATTATTATAGTCTTCGTAGGTTAATAGGACTGTAATTTTGGCTTGCTTTCTATGCTGTGATCAATGGAAAGTAGTATAAAAGTTGTACTGCTCCGAAAATAAACAAGAACAATTTCAGAAGCATAATAAGAAAAGAAAGAGATAAGCTTTATAGAGAGTTTGGTTTAAGATTTTTGGAGATGGATGGATTACAAATTTAGCTCTTGTAAACTAAGTCATTAAAAATGATGCACTATTTCTTACCACCCTACAACTTCGTTCTCATTAGCCATGCTACAATAGTCAGAAGCATATATGTTTTTTTACTTGATTTTTTTTTTAACCACTACAATATTTCTTGAGGATTCAATCCTGTATGCCAGGATAAGTATCCGGGTTATTGGATGGTTGAACAGAGACAGCAGAACAGTTTATATGATCTTCAAATAAATCCAGGAGTTTTTTCAGTGTGTGCCAGGGAAATAACTCCCACTTATGGTACTTCGATGTCATACCAGGGATCATACCAGAGTTGCTCAGGGTTACCTCACAAGGGAAAGAAAAACAAGTTTGGTTGTTTTTTAGGTCCATGATCTACATATTCTGCAGGATGGCAGTGAAATGCTGTTGTCTGTGCAGTGCATTTACCTTCATCATAATTTCTATTTGGGGTCAGGCTGTCCTAGTTTATGTTGAAATGCTATTAGAAAGAGGGGAGAGCTTCAACCTCTACACCTTTTAAACAAAACACTGCAACTACAAGAGCACATAAAAAAACCCAACAAAAAACCACTGCACAAGTATCTGGCTGCTTTGGACTCATGTCTATAACAGTCAGAGAGATTCTGAATTGTGAATGAAAACCAAGATTCCTGTGTATGGAGCAGTATTTTAAATTGTCTGTTGCACTAGAAGTATTACACTTAGTAATGACTATTATAAGAATTAAAAGTATTTCTAAACACAGATTTAATTTGTTTAAATGAGCAACTTAGCAAAGACAAGTGACTATGTATCAGGTTTTTCATGTCAATCCTAACAGGTCACTAAGTTTAAGGGATCACCTCCAGAAAAGTTCAATTCAACAATTCAATTTTTCAGTGTCCAGTCAGGAACACTCCTCCCTTACTTTCAGCAATTATTTAATTGATCATGTAAGACAGTTATTGCTTTTGAAGCAATAGGTACTTGGATTATTTTGAAGCACAAATAGGTCCATATAATGACACAAGAATAATTTTCCTTATGCTATGCTCTGTGATGCAAGATCTCACGTCTTGAAGAATCCTGTAATTTATGCAAATCTGCCAGTCTGCAAAGCCTGTGAAAGAAATAAGTCAAGAGTTAATATTCTTCAGTTATCTGGAATTTACTAAACATGAATTTTTTAGTTATTTTGGTAAAGCTCTATGTGACAGTAGTCCTTGCGATATGTCCACAATACCCTTCAGGACGGTATTGTTGAAGCAGAAAACATTCATTATTTCTTCTTAGTCCATGAGGTTGCAATAGTACAGTAATCAGCAGAAGAAATAGTGAGGGCTTTTCCTCCTTAAAAAAAAATTACTAATATGGCTACGTATCTTCTTTCCTATTAATATTATAATTTGTTAATGTACAATATTTTCAGCAAATACAGTATGCTCTCTCCATTTCTTTGCAAGGAAAAAGCAAAACAAAAACATGTTATTGTCTTTAAGTTAATATTTTTTTCTGCATTTTTGCCATGATTTGCTTTTATTTTATTTCATTTTATCAGGGAATTTATCTAAAGATTAAAACTACATTCAAATAAAAAAGCATAATTTTACATAGAGGTAAGAGCACTCGGTTTATTCTACAGTTAACTAGCAATAAGGTAAAAAATGCAGTGCAATACTAGGGGCATGGCTTTAAAAACCATTAAGGTCTATTTAGATTTAATGAAGTGAGAAAAAGTGTTTCTGGTATTGGTCTAGCACCCATAAAGAGACAAAAGAGAAAGCTTTCTTAGCTGCCAAGGCAATAGCCAAATACATAATAAACATGCACTTGCTGAATACACACTCCATTTAGAAGAATACTAAGTCCTGGACACATTCAAAAACACATCTATAAAAGCAAGGATAAGTGGTTTCTCACCTAGATTTTACAAGTAATTTTTAGATTAAAGGGCATTCTGTTTGCAGACTTTTCATAGGATATAACTAGAAGGACACAGCTATTACCAGTTAATCTTTGCAATACACGGGATACTACAGTGAAATGACAGACAGATGGTCAGATTTGTTGGTGAAGGAACATATAACAAATACACATATGTATGTATGTATGTATGTATGTATATATATATATATATATATATATATATATATATATATATATATATAAAATCTTATGTAAACACCAAGATGTACAATAAATCTAGAAAATGAAGTTTGGCAATGAAAACCGCTGACAATGTACATACCCATATGTGCATGTATTTTTATATCCACAAAAATGCAGTTTCTTTTTTCAAAGTTAATATGGCCTTACAATACCAGCTAAACTAAATTCTACCCCATAAAATAAGTATATTACAATAATGAACAAAGGCAATATTTTCGCCATTGATTCTAGGAGTTTCTTAAGCATGAGTCCTACAAAACATAACACAGGTACTCTACAGGACACGTCAAAATGATCCCCATCAACATAAAATCTGAATCTGTCTGTGCAAAGGTGTAATCTGACTTTCACTATGTCCCTGCTGTGTGTCTATATGGTGTTTGTGCTTTGCATTCCCTCTCAGCTTATGAATTGGTGCATTAAAGATATGAAAATATGGTGTGAAGAAAACTCATTATATATTCTTTGGTTAGAGATAAAATCACATTCCTATCTGATCTTTACATTAGACATCAGAAACACCACTGGAGCCAACAGGACATATTTTAAGGAAATCCACTGCTGACCAGTCAGACTGTATGCCTGGTAAGCTTCTCCGGATCTTACCACATTTTTGATGAACAAAGCTGGATGCTGCAGCTTCAGTTTCTGTTCAGCTCAGCACAGCATCCCTCCTGACCTAGGCCAAAGACTCTCAGTTGGCAGCTCACCCACCACAGACTACAGAAAATCATTCACCACAGAGTATGAGCATTACAGCTTTTCCCCCCAAGCCAGTCTGCAAGTAGCAATGGCCACAAACAGCACATTGGCATGTTGAGGTAGAACATAGGTAAAAGGTTCCTTACCAGCAGCATAATATAGCATTGAGCAAGTTTCAGAAGTGAAGAACACCCACCTTGCAGATTTCCAAGACTTGGAGGCATGTAGCCACAACTGAAGTAATCTAATACTGGAAAGCTGGAAAGGAGTTTGGACTGCATGACTTCCAGAGGATCCTTTTATGGTTGTTTGAAAACTGTGTGATGACCATATTTTTGATCTATTTAAACAAACTCAAAACATAGGAATAAATTTTTTCAGGTTATACACTTCTTGCAGTAGACTTTATTCTTCTGCTGATTGAAATATTGTTAATAAATTGTTAATAAATTTGCAGCTCCTGCTATGTTGACATTAGCAATAAATCCACAGTACAGTAAGAACAATGACAAGATTGCTGTTCTGTACTCCTAAGAGGAGTTCTGACTTGAAATGGGGGAAATAAGACATGAAGGTCCATATTCATTACAGACTTCCTACCTAATTTATACATACCTTAGGCCATGCCTCCAGAAATTCCACTTGAAGATCTCTTGTGACTAGCTTTCTCCATTGTCAGGTATCCTACATGTAGCCCTTCTCTGTGCGGAATGCCAACAGAACTGATTTCATATGGATGGTGCACTTTCAAACATGTTTCATAGATCCATGTATCTCTACATCCTATGATCCATTTAAATTTGGCCAACTTGTATAGCAGTCAAAATAGCAACTGATTGCCCAACCCTCTTGTACCAGCCAACCTCTTATGCCATTAAATTGGCACATAAATACCTGAGGAAGTGCTGATCTCTCAACAATCACTATATATGCGGTAAATGCTCAAAGTATAATCATCAGCTAGAGATGGAAGAGGAGAAAACCTATTTGCCCAGCCAAAACGCTGAAATATTTTGTACATCATACCTTCTTTAATCTGTTAGGCAAGTTGCAGGAGACAAAATACTTTTTAGAACCATTATAAATGTCTAACTGTAAACAGCTGGGCATTTAGGCTAGTTCTGGTATTAGTTTTTACTCTCCTAAAACAATAATTACCTTCCTAGAGGAAGCCTATCAAAATTTTAATGATTGATTTAAGAAATTGATTTTGTTTGTGCTAGGTATTGCAACAGTGCTGAAATATTGAATCAGAACAAGAAACTATGTAAGGTACATTTTTTCAATTTTTTCTGGATTTTAGAGTTCAATATTTTTAAATAGACGTGTTTTGATATCTTCAACCTACATAAATATAGCTATATGTTTTGATAATCTTCAGCCTACAAAAATATAGCTTCACTTTTCTATCATAAGAATCTGAATAAAAACTACTGTATTTCCATTTTTGTCATTACTTACTGGCACATCATTAAGTTTATTATCTTAAGCTGCAACAAGACAGATAAATAATTCATTAGACCTCATCAGACCATTAGAAAAGGGTGACTGTTTCCTCCTTGAATTTTTAAAAATTATTTGCGACTTGTAGTATTTTCTCTCCAGTGTGAAAAACAGTCTTTCTTTTCAAAAGACTGTTTTTCTTTTATCAGCATTCTTGCATTTGCTTCTGATGCTATAATGTCCGTCAAAGGTGTAGCATTAAAAATTTACCTCTTAAGATAGCATTCCAACTCAGGTGAATATTAAAGAGCTTGACTTTTGAAATATTCAATTACTTGTCAATGTTTGTGAGTCAGTAATCTTCCCCAGCATCATCAGCAATCACACCTGCTACCAAACTATTTTATTTTTCAGCTGAAATATTATCCTATGGTTGCACGTGAAGTAATGCTGCAGAAACTACATTGATTTTCATCCCACAACATTTTGACTAGAAATAAGGACATATATTGCATTTGTTTTTCTTTTCTGTCCCATCTGGCCCCCTTGGGGTTTCTTAGGTAAAGGGGCTTTTGAAAGAGAACATTTGTCCTAGCCAGCTGGAGCCAAGAAAGTGTCGTAAACCACTCGCATCAAATGACATAATGCTCAATCCTATGTGATCTCTCCAGCACATAATGCAGACAACACTTTTTTTCCACTATGCCACAGTCTGCACATTTTTCTATGCACACAGTCTTCCTACTACTTCAAACAGTATCAGGAGACAGGTAAAACAGATTGCAAGAGACATCTGATGCAAAACTCGATGTAGCTGAGCAAGCCTCCAGTACTACTATAGGTTTTCTGCAAAATGTAAAAGCAAGGACTTAAATCTTCAGTAGAGAAATCTTTAACAGGTTAAATTCTCATGAGTTTAATTTAAATTATTTTTAAAATCTCAAAGTTGAAAAAATAAGATTTTTCCTTAATGAGATATTTCTCTTATGCGGCAATGAAATGTATATTGAACAACACAGAGATCAGATCACTCATCACAAGTAAACCGAGATCCAAGGAGCTAAAAGGATTGGCAATGGAATACTGTCTTTATAAAGTATATTTGATAGAGTATGGCTATAGGTACACATGTCTGTGAACTGAAATATTAATAGAATATTTTATTTGGTTCACAAAATGATTAAGAACAGTTGTTTTTTAAAACCAACTAGAACTTAGGCTCCAAGTGGCCACTTGCCTCCCCCTGTCCCTCCATGAGAAAGGGACAAAAAGGCAAAGATTATGGGTTGAGATAATGATTTATTAGAAAAACAGTAATGAGATAAGGAAACAAACACTAACACCAACAATACTAACAAAAGAAGTGTTTAAAAGAGGGTTATTTCATGGAAAAAATGCTCATGCAAGTCCAACTGACCCAGTGATGCTGCAGCCAGCAACACATGAGCTCCCAAGACAAGGGAGGAAATGGTGGTTGTTACCACAGCCAGTGCTTTATTCCCTCAAGACAATAAGGAAAAATGCCAGAAAAATTGTCCATACTCACACTTCTCCCCCAAGCCTGAAACAAGGAAAAACTGTGATGGGACAATCCCTCCAAGCTGGATCATCTTCATGACATCACCCCACCACTCTGTACCCCACTTTGCTCCCCAGATAAAAAAGGAACAGAAACGGTGGTGGTTCCACATCATGTTCCCTTTTTCTTCCACCAGAAGCCATGTTCTCCAGAGATGATGTGCATGATATAGAATAAATAACCTAGACATGCCCACATGGATCCAGGCTCCACAACCCCCTCATAGCAACTGTGACAAAATTAACTCTGTCTTAGCCAAAACTATGAGAAGAATACAGCATGGCTGCACCTGGATAATATAGTATTTCACCCGAGTTACATTCTTTAATAATAGGACTAATGACAATAATTGCTCTTTTTAAATTAGTAGGACACCTTACCCAGAAATCCATCATAGATACTGCAGAAACTGAAGAAAATATAACAGATACCCAATTATTTGCATTTTCCCTACAATGCAAGTAACTATGTCTGAAAAGACACTAATATTCCTGCTGCTATTGTTTCTTGAAATCTGGATTTCCTTGTCTGCAGCTGCCAACAATGCTATTGCAGACTGAAAGGAGAAACTTTGGAGTGCTACCGAGAGAAACTTGCCTAGGTATGGCATTAAAACTTGCTGCTTTCCTAGACATCTCCTCAAATATTCTGACAGATCAATTATTATGATTAAAATTTTGACCTGGCATAGCACTCTGGCACTTTACTAAAAACTCCATTTTGCTGGAAGTGTCAGGAGACCACGGAGGCCTGCCCTTATTTGCTTGCAATCTACATATAATATAACACTGATTCAGATAGTTGAGGGACTGTCATAGCACTAAGACAATATTAGCGAACATGACAGCAAACAGAATAACATTTATAGAATAATTATTATTCAGTGTTAACTTAGCATTTTGGATTGGTGCTAATGGCTTCCTGCCATTTCTTTTCCTTCAAATGGAGCTCTTGCTATTACTGCAATTCAGCATCATTTATGAAGTGCATTTTGCCCTTAAACCCAAATTGAACGTTAGCATTTTGCAACATTACCCTCTTATATGTTCCAGTATGAAGTCAAGCCAAAGTAGGTTCAAGGGATGAGGGAATCCAGCTCATAAAATGTTAATTATTGCTCCTATAAAAATGTTAATTGACTCAACTCTAAAATGCCAACAGAAATATGAGCATCATGTTCATTGTGAACTTGGAAGTACTGGTGATCTGATACATCCTGCAGAGAAATAGCAGCATTTACCTAACAAAAAGTAGATCAGGATTATATGTTATAAAAATTAAGAATACATTTTCTGAATTAATACCATGTACATAAAAGAAGTAAGTCTCAGAATAATGAGAAAGGAGACTTTGTCTCATTTCCCCTAAAAAAGTTTCTGAGCAGCCAGTGCAGCAACTGCACACACCAGAGAAACATTACTCCTACTTGAAGCTAATAATTTCAGAGCAGATCTCTCAGCAGCCACTGAAGAGTCAACGAGGCATACAGGCTCCTGTTGGTTTCCTGTTACTCAGTTAGCCACCTTCTTCTTGAGTTTAACTTTTCCTGTTGATATTTATCATGATTTGAACAGTGGCATGACCCACAGGATGCCCAGGCACTCAAGTGATTAATCAGTGCAACTCCTTTAGTCCATGAGTAGTGTGAGAGTTTGTGACAGACACACTTGACCCCTTGCTGTATTTTTGTTCAGGCTGACTAAGGGGCAGCAAACTTCACACCCTGTGGTGAATCTGTGAGCTGGAAAGCTCCTGTCTCACATACAAGTGAGTAAAGGTGCCATGGAAAAATATTTTGTAACCTGGCTTTGAAGCCCTAAAAATGAAAGATGGCCAAAGTACAAAACTAGAGTGTAGAGCTAAAATAAAGACATCTAATGTGCCTATATTGCTGACTAGCAGCCAACTACTTCACTCTATAAATATTCCCATCAGGATGAGCACAGTTTTGAGCTCTCCCTGAAATGCAGCAGAGCAATTACTCTCCCCTTGGGCAGGGACGACTCACAAAGTTTGATTTTCCCTACCTGAAACTAAGAGTTCTTCCTTGTCCAAGATGGAGAAATACCTTTACTCACAACAGATCTTTGTAAGTGCCTGATAACACTGAATTAATACTAATGAAGCATTACTAATCCATTTAACATCAATAAAACATATTGCTGCTTTGCTTTTTTGGGTGATGAGCTTTTCATTCATTTGCAACAAATTGGGATTGTCAGAAGTATGGCAAGTAATATCACAGGTTATTTATGGATTCATGAAATAAATCTGAATCTCAACTTTTCAGAAAAATGTACTTGTGATAACTGACATGATTGGGAAGCTGTGGAAGAACTGCCAAATGTGGACAGTGGGCATATAAAGGATGGAATAGGGAAAGGAATTATTTTTAAAATGCTAGGTACTTGCTAAGAAGTTGCTTATCAGGATAGGAAGAATAATAATACAAAGGAGCAAGACCTAAAAAATGAAATAGAAAACAAAAAGGCAACTGAGTTACTACTGCATTTGAAAATTGAACAGCTGCTGAAATAGTTACAGGAAGAAATGTAGAAAGAATAAAAGTTAGAAGAAAAGGTCAAAATTATGCTTATGGAAGCTCCTTATCAACGTAAAACCGTGCAGATTAGGAAATTAATCGTATCCCCTGAATTGTGGGAAGCATATAATGTGACATCAATGAGAGTAAGCAAGGGGAAGATCATTCTTTGCTTTCCAAGGTCAGGTCCATTGTTAAAACAGAACACTCTGACAGACCTCAGGGTGGTGCTTTGTGATACACTGTGTGAATCACTCCAGGATCTGTTACCATTGGCAAATTTACTGAAAAAAAAATGGCAAAAAGGTGAAATTGAAACATAGTATTTGTGGCAAGGCTGCTAAAAACCACCTACTGAATAATGCTGAGTAGACATGAAGCAAACAAGATTTAGTGTCCAAGATATCTCTTAAATATCAAACCTGCTTATGGAGTGCCATTGTATCACTAGCAGGGTAGCCGACGGAGCAGGGAAAATAGATGCTATGGAGCAAGGTGAACTCATAAGGTGTCTTAATGAGTTCTCTTACAAAATTTGCCTGCATAAAAGAGATGCATAAACAAGAATCCAATTATATTCTATTATCTGCTACAACTGATTATGTGATGCTAAAACTACTACTGATACAGGAGTCCTAGCAGTTCTATAACCTACTTATTCATAAAATGGCATGAAATTAAAAGAGACTCAGAAGACAATGAGGGATTAGATGTTAATGATCCCCACAAACAACTCCCTATCTGGGCAGTACTAATGCATGGCATTGCAAACCATGATTATGAAATAGGACGAGACACGCCATCAACTGAAAAACAGACCCAAGACCCTGAGCAGGTGGTCAATGAATTGGTGCTTGTGACCTCCCACTGCAGGAAGCACCTTTGCCTAAGTTACTGATCAGTTCTGCTGACTCCTGGTGGCTATCATCCAGGCAGAGCATTCATCTCAGTATTTTCTTCCCTCTTCCTTAAAACATAAGATTAACTAAGCATAAAACATTCATAATGCAATTGTTTAATTATAACTGCCTAGCCACAGCTAGTGATTGACAACTAAAACACAATTGTAAAGTTTTCCTCACATCTTGAGGGCTTAGATCTTGAGGGGCTTAATGTGACATCCAGCCCCTGCACTACCTGATTCAAAGATTACTAATGTACCACAATACTTGATTTTCCTGCAACACAAACAAGGATTTCTGAGGCAATAGTGGTCTTGGAAAAACTGCACATTATTTCCAGAATTCACACCCTGTATAATTCACTGGTTTGGCAAGTCTAAAAATCAGTTAGGAAGTAGAATTTAACAATTGATTATCAGTGTTTAAATGCCAAGACAGTCCTACTAATGAATGCAGTACCCAATATTACAGTTTCAGCAGCCACACTACAAACAGTCCCACACCTGTGGATGGCAGTGCCAAATGTGAAAGATATGTTCTTTGTGGTCTGCTCACAAGAAGAAGATAAAGAAGAATTTACTTTTACTTTGGGGGAAATGCACCTTTAACAGACTCCAAGGATATGAACATTCACCTACAATTGCCCATTCTGCACTTGCTGAACTTTTACAATCTCACTCCCTCAAGATGTGAAACTGCACCAACATGTAGATGATATTCTAGTCAGAGGATCTTTCCCTGTAAATGTGAGGGAAGCAGCAGCATCAGCATGGCATGAACTGAAAAAAGTAGAAGTTGTGATCTCATCTGATAAATATCAGGAAGCAAGTAGAAAATAAAGTATTTGAGTACTTGGGCAATAGTGGGCACTGCTGCGTTTCCTCTAGATATCTGAAGAAAAATGGATCAGCTGCAAATACGCCAATCTAAGAAAGAGATACAACAGTTTATGGTAATTTTAGAACATTTGAGAAGGCATGTACCTGGATTTTTTTATCATTGTTCATCCATTATATTAAGTTTTAAATAAGGGCAAACCCTGGAAGGGGAAATTAGAATATAAGGAGGCAATAAAAACTCTGACTGTAGAAAAGTATGTTAAAAGCATGTTAATCATTTACATCAACGCACTCTCATAACCCTATAAGAACCAAATGGGGTTTTACTGAATACAGTACTTGCTTATTTCAAACTGGTCCTGACAGATTTTTACTATTCGGCTTAACTGTGCTTAAATAGATGCACTTGAATGCTCTGAACAGAAAAAGGGGCTTTTGTCTTTAGTCAAAATAGTGAGACAAGTTGAGAAAATATACCAAAGGTAAGCCTGTACAAAGCAGAGGACCATTTAACTTGCTAGAAGCAGTCCTAGACGGGACTGCTCTTTCAGAAAGAGTTTCACCAAGACTCACAGGCAGAAAATAGTGGGCTTATTTGACAGGAATTTGAGAGGAATGAAAGTAATCAAGGGACATACTAAAATTTCCAAACTAAAAATACTTTAAAATTCAGATCCATTACCATCATACAAACTTTGAAATCTCACCAATTTCCAATTCAATGAGGGAAACCTCATATTAGCAACTTCAGTGAGAAATTGATACCACCAACAGAAGACATTTGATTCAGTGGAACCTCTGCAAAAAGGTTAAACAAGTCTGCTCCATTGAACATTACCACTGGCAAACAAATAACGGAAGAAAAAAAAAGGCAGCATAAAAGTAGGAGAACAAAGAGAAGTTATTTTAGCAAAAAAAAAAGGAGCAAGCATCCTATATATACTTCCCCATACTGGGTGGGCTGTTTAAACAGAGTGGCTTTGTCAATACAAACCTCTGAAATGGAAAGTAAGCAGATCTCCACTTTGGAGAACTCAAGATTGACAAGCATTACTAAATACAGCCAGATAAACACCATTCAAGATAAGATACATGAAGATTCATTCTGAGAGCAACAAACCAGCTGCACAATGGAACCCAAAAGCAAATGCATTGACTAAAATTAGAAAAATAAAAAGTGTGAATTTTTTAAATTCCAAATGGCACCTTTTTGGAGCATGGCTACATCAAAAATTAGGTTACTCGGGTAAAGAAGTACTTTATTTTCCTGTGTAGAATAAAGGTTGCCACCTAAATAGAAAAACTAATGAAGTCATGTCCTTAACATAGAAGAAAATTATAATCAGATCATCCTGCTAAAGCAACACTCCTACATATCAATCAAGAAAAACTTTATGGTCAACATGGCAAATTGATTAAGTCAGGCCAGTGATATTCTTTCACTCTGAGAGATACCAATACATCCTCACAGAAGATGAAATAGTCTCTGGCTTGTTTATGATGACTAGGTGACAAATGGCCAAAGGACAAAATTCAGAATGAAAGTTATCATTTTGGTTCAAGAAGAAATTCAATGAGCATTTCATACCTCATATTATCCTCAATCAAATGGGATGGCAAAAAATGCTAATGGCTTATTGAACAAGAGTTTTAAGCCACCAAGACCCAGTGGGATAATCGATTTTCCAAAGTACTACATCAATTGAGTAATTGATATGGACCTGCAGGAAGCCCTGTGAGCTGAACATTCTTTGCAAAAGAGGGAGCTTGATGCTCCATCCTCTGATCAAAGAAAACATTTGATGACATGACAACAGGAAAACCTGTCATGGTAAATTTACAACAAATCAGTACAGCAGCTATTAACAGTAACTAAACCTTGTGGTCTACTTGCCATGAAAGCTACTGATAGTAGAGGTGCAAAACTTCATGGCAGACCTTTCTTTTTTTTCTAACCTGTCCAGCAAAACCTGCAACCAGTCTATTTTAACCTACTTGCTTTCCCATTAAAACCCACCTGTCTCAATCATCCATCAAGAGATCAGCCACTTTTGCGGTAGTAGAGATCACAGAATACTCTGGTCAGGTCAGGACGTGCAGTACAGAATGCAGTAATCAAACAAACACACAGGACACAGTAACCTCTGTGTTAACATGTATAGTGAGGCCCAACATACCAAAACTGACCAGTGGACAGCAAGAATGAAGATATCAATCTGATCCCAAAAATCAACCTTACACTTCGCCTAAGTGTTTATAGTCTATCCAGGAATCTGGACATGGGTTAGAGACACATTTACATTACAGATGGAGAAACTGTACTACAGTACGATCATGATACTGCTGAAGGATTTATTAAATTCGTCCTTTTATACAACTGCACACAGGTAACAACACCAAGGTAAACTCAACAAGGGAAGGCAATGCCCAAGAGGAATGTAGACATTTGGATTCCTTATGGGAATTTGTGCGCCAATTTAATGTCAAGATCATGGTTCAGATGCCACAGTGGGCACTGGGAAGTTTAACATTTCTCTTATTCCCACAACTCTACTACAATAACAGCCACACCTATTGCCAACCAATGTTGTTCCTACCATATTAATCCTAGAATCAACCAAACCTTCTCCTCACAAATTACGGACATTAGACCTTATTCAATTAAATACAAAGGTCAACAGTGTGTGTTTAATTCGTCATGCTCCCTCAAATGAATGAAACTACCAATAAAACCCATTTGTTCACTATTTTTATGTATGTCTCATGCAGGATGGTTGGAATGGTTGCATGGATCAACCCCCACCTCTCCAAAAAAATCAAGAAGATATGTGACTGATATCTAAGGAGTAGGATTAGGAGTATTAAACAGCATGGATGCTGAAGTTATAGCCAACAAATGTGCTCTGCAGCAAGTAATTTAGACGAGTCAGAACATCCATAACAATCCTTGTTATCATATTGGAAACTAACCAATAACTCTTATCTGATGTATTTTCCCAATGGGAAATAAGGAAAGAAACTACCAACTAATTGCAAATGCATTATGTGCAACCCAAGTTAATGTCTGTCTCACTCTCCATTATTTTCAGACTCAGTTGTGGGTACAATCTACTGTGGCAGTAAATTTGTAGGAAAAGGTGAAGAGACCACCTTACCCACTGTAAGAGGTAATCTGGGATAATGCAACTGATTTTGAAAAGGCAATTCAAATCTGGTGGTGTCTAGTCAATTTTACCTATGACTCTACTGACAGTAAACCCACAACTTTTAGTATAAATATCCAATGCTTTGGTATATACTACATCCCACATCACTGGGCTGAAATTAAATCATTATGGAACTGCACTCTGTACAATAAAATACAGACTATGGGCTCAGCAAAAGGGAAACAAGTAGCAGACTGTTGATGTTGATATATGTGTTGAATGAGAGCAAGGATTTGTGAAGGCAATGCTGTTAAAGCCTAAGACATTTGTCTTGACACTGAACAAGTATTTGCCATTTTGAGATATATACTGACACAACCTCTGAAACTGTACTTGTGTATATTAGAAATGGATGTGTTTGTTATGAGAACTGTCTGTGATTTTGTATTTCTAGGCAATATCACTGTAGATAGAAGCAATCACTCAAATGTTTTTAGATTTAATTTTACTGAAATTATAGGCTGTGACTTTAACTATTCAGCTCCTGCCACTTCTCATCAATTATTACAATCTAACTCTACATCATATCAAGATTTACTACCTAACTCCATTGGAATGAATCTTACACTGTTAAGAAAGCTATTACAGCATGATGATCTCTACTCACTGCAGAAAAAGAAGTTCAAGAAAATGGACAAAGAATTATTATTCTTTGTGAGTGAGTATTACTGCTCACTATAAAGCAAAATAAATATGTCATGTCCAGAAGACTGCCAATGATAGAAAAAAATTGGTGGGATAACTTATGCAGAGGATCACTAACAGCAACAAGAAACTTGATTCTGGGCCTTCATCCCATTTTGATTTTGTTAGCTCTAACAATAAGATGCTTTTTACTTACAATCCTTCCATGCAAAATTTTAGTACTTAAGAAAGCAAATGCTATGCATTCATTATATGAAATCACCCAATAATGTAAAGAAAACCCATAAAATTCATAATAATATTCTACACTACCAGCTGTTTTCTTACCATGGATCCTCAGGTGTGTCAACAGGATATATCAAGTGTTTATAGCATAAAGACAAGAGGTGAAAACACCAGGGCTCTATTGACATGAAGTAGGTTGACTCTAGTCAGGGAGGGAGTGTGATACATACATTTTACCCCTCACTGCACATTCTAACTCAATGTTCTTTTGTGTTTCTTGTGTTCAGTAATTAATAAGGTGAACTTTGCGATCTAACTTTACGAACCATGGTAAACCACTGTTAATCTTTGTTAAATTCCATTGATTATATTGAACTCTGTCAAAGTATTACCTCAGTAAAACTTATTGCTGCATCTCTCTTTTGCATGAGGTGCCTTTTACTCCTCTACAGCAGAGTTGTAAGACACTAATGAAGCAGACCATGAGCCAGCAACCAAATGAGATCCTGGAATTTTTAGGTACACTCAGCCCTGGCAGTATCAGATGAAGAATCAGACAAATTTCAGGACAAGTGCAGCATCTACTGCACATCTTGGGCATATGAAATTAATTTATGCTTTTCCAATTACTTTAATCAGAGCAAAAACAGACCACTAGAAATACAAAAATAACCAAGTGACTCAACAGAGAATTTTTTCTTCTTTTTATTTCTTGGTAAAAAGAAATGGTAAGAAGAAAGACTAAAGGAAGGAATAAAAATAGATAAATAATGAACAAAAGATATTTAAGTAATTCTGTGAAGTTTTTTAACTAGTAAAAAGAATAATTTACCAAAATCAATCCGTTTTGCAGCATATTCCAGTGAAACTTATACACTTACAGAGTTCAGAGTAAAAAAGCTTAGTTCATTATTTTAGGCTAACAAAAGGCCAACATTGAGAAATATCTCGCTCATATCACTTAAAGAGAAAAAGATTATGATAATCAGTTGTACTAATAACATCCCTACAAAATCCTTTAACTTTCAAAAAATGCTCTTGTTTCAAGGAGATGCTAAATCAAAAAGTAATTACAGAAATATATTATTCAAATGAGGCAAAAGATCATCTGTATAAAGTGGTACAAAATGTAATTAATATCTGCCTCTTGCTCTTTGCTTAGTCTTTTTTGTTTCCCATTTCATTCTGATTCATTTTTAAGAAGACACTAACTTGAAAAACTGAAAAGCATTCTCTCACAACATGGAAAAATAAATTTCATTCTCTTCTTGACAGCACCAGGCAGAGATGTTGACACCCTGAATATATCATTGGGTATCAAGAAAAATTGGTAGTAGACAAGTTATACTGAAAATATATTTATCGCTACTTTGTCATCACTTGTTCATTGAGCACATGGAAGTCATTCTGTATCACACCTTCCCATTTTAAGGCAAAACTGTTTGCAGATTTAACCAGTGGTGATGTGGCTGTCACTGCCTTGCAGATTTCCTACTGAGTGGGCAGACCACCACTTAAAATATTGGCCTTCTTAGTACAGGGAATAGAGGTCTAGCAGTTCTCATTTTTTCTTGCCAAAGAAGAACGAACCACTGCTTGCGTCAGATGAAAGATGGAGGTAGAAAATTTCCCTTTCCATCTGTCAGCCTGATATATTTCATAAGTGTTGAATAATATTTTAAAAAACTCTTACTGGTGTTTGCCTTTTTTTTTGCAGGTCACACACTTCAGTTTGATAAGTTTCCTTGCATTTGGTTTTGAATGGAAATATAAGTGCACACTCAAATTAAAAATGATTTGTCCGCACACATTAACAATGACTTAAAAAATGCTCTTCCTTTAATGATGAGACACACTGAAGCTTGAAACCTGTATACCTTTATAGTTTACCTTCTATTTATAACCTTTGAAAATAAAGTCTCATGTTTAGCTACATGCACATTCATTGCTAGAGCCCTGCAAGTGGAAGCAGTGCTAAGAAAGAAGTCTAAACAGAAGCACTTTCTTCAAAACCAGACTGGACTCAAGTACACCGGCATATTACCTGCTCAAGGAAATCTAGATCATATACCCAATGAA
This sequence comes from Ammospiza nelsoni, assembly GCF_027579445.1. Classification (NCBI taxonomy): domain Eukaryota; kingdom Metazoa; phylum Chordata; class Aves; order Passeriformes; family Passerellidae; genus Ammospiza; species Ammospiza nelsoni. The sequence continues at coordinate 86,222,406 of NC_080633.1, forward strand.
GAAAGAAAAGAACAGATATAATTACAAAGCAAGACTAGTAGAATATCTATCAAAGTAGAGACAGACCTCAGTGCAGAGTTACATATAGTCTGATTGATTGTGAAGCAGCAGCTTGGAATAGATAGTGAAGTATGGAGACAGCAGAAAGGAGCAACAGGAAGGAAAGCAGAAGAAAATATGTACTAACAGCTAGTCTTTGGCAGAATGAATGAACTGGAAGAAAGAAGAATGTGAGGAAAAAAGGAGTGGCCACAATGGAGAGCCAGAAAGAATACCAGTTTAAATCTTTGGATGAAAGGATGAATTTCAAAGGTCTCTTTCCCTTATGGGAAAATATCCAACTTAATATTGGCAATTTCTTCGCATGCAAATGATCTCTTTTGAGAGAATAATCATTTCTAGTTATGTATTACAAAATATAATTGTTGAAAAATAAAACTTTCAGGCCATTACAGTTATGTATGTTTTGTCATGATTTAAATAGGAAACTGAAACACTAATATGCTGGCTGACTTTGAATTATAATGTCAATTAGACATAGCAGGCAGCTAAACTCCATTTCTATAAATGTGACTACAGGAAAGAATTAATTTTCTGCTGGTATTAAGGATAAAATTTTGAGAACTACCAGGCTGACCCAGCTAGCATTTACTGTACTCTTTATTGCACAAGGGAAAAATACTTGCAAGTTCTTCAAACTGTGAACAAAATGAGCAAATCTGGGACAAATTAGCCAACTAAATCATTAAAACGAATCATCAAATTGACTCCCATCTGCTTGCACTGCATAGATGGAAATAAAAAGAGCAACTCTTCCATCCATTTTTCTAAGGTTCCAAATAAGTCCAGAGAGTCCTATACTGAGTCAGATAAAAAAGGCATAGTTTTTATAAATATTTAGTGGTGCGCATTTAGCACTTTGTGGGCCCTGTGAAATGCATTCACAGCAGTTCTCATTCAAGTGTTTTAATTACTGTAATATCTGCTGTAGCAGTAGTCAAATAGTAACATTTTGAATTTAACCTGTGGCTACAGCCTCAGGAACAGCCCTGATTATCTGGGCTTTGCAGCTTTTGTCAAAAGCCCTTGAAAATTTACACATTTTTCCATAAATCTTTTTAAAAATTAAAATAAAATGGGGAAATGTGTTAATTCTTCAGAGTATGAAGGCTAAAGAAAAGCTAAATTATTACAGAATAGTAAAACTAATATAATTTTGAGTCAGGGCCAACAAATGTGGAGATTTTATGCTCAATACCTGAGTTACATATGTCTCAAAACATTCCACCTGTTCTTAATTAAGTCGGGGTTACCTAACCTGTGGGAACAGACAGGATAAAAGTGAATTGCGGGCTGTGGGATGTACAGAATGGCAGAAGGCCGTGGCAGGCAGCACAGAGAGGCTGTCTCTGCCTGACCTTGGCGGGAGGAGGTGCCAGTGGCACAGCCCCACAGGAGAGGAGGTTGCCAGAAGCTGCCAGACGGGTGAACAGCGCCCAGTCACCCACAGAAGGACATTGAGAGAGCGTTGCTGACGTGGCAGTGTGGGATGGGTCACCTAGTGAGAAGTACCATAGAAGGAAACACTGTGCCTTGAAAAAGTGTATAAAACCAGCTCATTTCTTTTGAATGAAAAATTCAGATTCTCTGCTGGTCCGGGCCTCTCTCATGGTCACTCACACTAACTAGTGCTACTTTACAAACAATAATCCTGAGTTTAATGCCCTGCACTACATCCAGAATCCCCTTCAAAATTAAGCACATATTCTTTAATTTGTAAAAAAAAATCTAAGTATTTGCAATACTTATAATTTTTTTTCAAGTTTCTAAAGGTGCAGCCAACTGTTTGTCTTTGATCATCTCAATACAGTCGTTTGTTTCTGCCCACCTCATTCTTCGAGATCTTGCCCCTTTCTTCAGCTAAACATCCCTGGAAGCAGCCAAACCTTTAAATGCTCAGCTTTTTATGCCATCTACAAGTAATATCTGAAGAAGTATGTTCTAGAAAACAGGAAATATCACTCATGCATAGAATTAATAAGCAGATTTTCAAAAAAGAAAATGTGGGAAAAAGGACAGATTAGTCTCCTTTTTTTCTAAGAGTGATCCTAAGATAGAGCTCCTAGCATCTGGAAGTCCAGATAGTAAACAGATTACAATTTTGACAGCCTTTGTCTTTCTAAGTCTGCTTTCTAAGTCTTTCACCTTTCAAAAACACCTGAGGAATGTTGCAATTGAGCCAGTCAGCATGTTTGTGGCAGGAAGAATGCTTCAACTTAATATAATTTAGCCAGAGAATATTTCAGTACAAAATGACCTTTTTTTCCAACCTATCCCAAAGGACCTACTATAACCAGTACTGCAGCATTTTTATTTAATCAAACATTAATATTCACAATTTAAAAATTTCCTGTATTCATGTATTCTTTGATATTTTTTCCCACAATACTTATTAGTCTTTTAATATAATCTTTAGTTTCACAGTCCTATTTCATCAGCTGTACTTCTGAGAAATTCCTATTTTTTAATTAGTTTCCCTTTTCCTTATTTAATTTTAGAATTTGCAGCAGAGTATAAAATTCAGAATGAGTACAGGTCACAACAATGTCCATGAAAAAGAAATAAAATTAAATAGAAATAATAATATATTACATTAAAAAAGGCTTCATTGCTTATTCAGCAGTGCTTTGTCATAACAACAGCACTAAAAATGGTAATGTTATCCATGTGATCAATAGAATAGACACATAAAAGCAGTTATCTTAGATATATACCAAAATATATTAAAGCAATTGTGCACTGAAACTTCTGGGAATATTAGAACACTCACTGGCAACTGCCCAACTTGCTTGTTTAGGAAATAAAAACAACTGGAGACAAATTCTTAAGTTGCAAGGAAAGGGAACAAAACTCCTTATTGGTGATTTTTATTTGTCATTCAATGATATTCCACCATATCCTTAGTAACAAAAAGACAGCTATAGACTACACAGGCACAAATATTTGATATTCAAAAAGCATCAACTAAGTTTCAAATATGCATAATTTTTAATGAAGCTTTATTATTTTAGAAAGTTGAAGGAACAGAACATGAATTTTTTGACTTGTATTTGAGAATCCAGTCACTAAGCAGTGTGTCTAGACTTGGGATTCTGTAGATGTCTGGCAATAACTCAGTCATTACATTTTTAAGCACCAACATTCAGCTAGAAGCATCTCATTCCTGAAATCATAACAGCTGCCAGAAAACAGGTCAAGAAGAAGAAAAGTGGAGCAGGGAACAAGGTGATATAGCCAGCCTATTCTCTGGGAATAAAGTGAAAGCAAGCAAGGAGCATCTAACTACATAGTGAACTTGCTTCCTCCTTCAGATGATCTCTATTCCTGAGCTCCTGTGTAGAGAGGTCTCTATACAGGAGGAAACATGGGTGTGGTTGAACTGGTGGATTTCCTCAATGCCTCCTTCCTTCAAGCAGCAGAGATGCAAAAATCACCAGACCTGTCTGGGCTGATATGTACACTCAACACAGCAGTTCCTCTCCAGGGGAGGCTTGTCCTGAAGAAAATGAATATAAGCCATTCCATGCCAGCCACTCCTAAGGCTTGTCCACTCCCTGGTGCCTTCACAAAGACAGCTTTTAGCTTTCTATGAAAGACAGAGTGCATAATTTAACACCTGTCTTTAGGAGTTTCATCTATTAGATCAATTTTCTAAGTTCAAACTCTAGGGAAGAATGTTATAACAAGGGATGTAAAATCGATGTAAGCACATAAGTTTGTCAGGGTTTTCCTTAATTACGGCCATATAGTTTTGCAATTTGCTGAATTAAGCCCTAGCCAATTTACAGTCTATCCCATATTCTTGCAAATTTTTTACTTTGGTATATATTAATTATACCAAAAGACATTTGGATCAACAAGAAAGTGTCCACTTAATAACTGCCTGACTTTTCTGCCTGTAATTCAAAATTTGCCATTGCTAGGAACCTGCTTATTTCTTCAGAATTTGTATAATTTATCAATGAGGAAATAGTTTTCTTGTATGTCAAATCAGATAATATCTTGACATCAAATGGTCTACTTTTTGCTTAAGCAATCTTCTGAAGGTTTGACATTGCTACTAATGCAAGGTACCAGATTTCACTTAACTATCCTCTGCAGATGTAATTAAGTACTTCCAAATGTTTTGCTTAATTGCCTTCCTTAATGTTCTGAGTGATGTTTTGCACTTTTCCTTTGGTTACGAATTGCATTTATAGCTTCCAGTAATCCCGTTTATCACTGCAATTTGCTTAGCTTGAAATGTGCTACATTAATTAGTTCTTTTCAAGTCTTTTGAAAGAAATGTCAGGAGATCATTAATTCTATATGGGCAATTTATTATTGCTTAAGAGAATTACATATTGCAGTCTGTTTCTTTTAGAAACTTCTTTTAGAAACTTATTTCAGTATTTCCCTGTATAAAAATTATCTTACATGATCGCCTTTCATAAACCCTCCCTAGTGAATATCATTGTAAATTTTGTGGTTATAAAAGGCTCCCAAGCATTCAGCAGCCATTCCAAACAAATAGCACAAAGATATTTTTTTTGTAAACTCTAAAATTTTTGTAAACTCTAAAAAAATTTTTTGTTACTCTAAAATGAGTTAACAAGGCTGTATCCATCATAGGAATAAGTAATTTCCATGATTTATTAGTATGTAACCTGGTAATTATGAAGGTACACCATACAAAGAAACACAGGGAACTAATAGCAGAATTGTTCTTTTTACAGTTAGTTATCTGTAGAAGAGGTAATTGATTACTATTTCTCTCTTGAAGTAAAACAAGAATACACACCTGGTTCTGCATTCTCCTGGGTTTCAGCATTGTGCCCTGGTGTAAGAGTTTACCACTTGTCCCCCTGCTTGATTTCAGACACATCAGCTGTTACATTTAGTGCCTTCAAGCAGAGGAGTAAGTCTTAGTAAGATCACAACGCTATTCACATGTTGACTCTGGTCCAGGGGAATTTATGAAGCCATCTGTTCTCCTCCTGAAGAAGATATGGGAAAGATCAAGTATTTTAAAAACCCTAGGAAAAACTTAACTCCTGAATCTACTGACATTCATACTGTTATAATTCAAAAAGAGATCTAAGAAATGGCAGAATAATGTGAATACTAAACTTGACAATCAAGATGGTAATTAAATATGAATAGTATTACCTGTTTAAGGAAGATTAACAGAGGCTTTCAGGTTACACTGAAGATTTGAAGTGGGAGGAGTTTCAGTTCTTTGAGAAATTAGCAGAGCATGAACTCATAATTCTTGTAATAGAAAAGGCACATATTCCCTTTTAAAATGCCTGTTTAGATGCCCTTGATCATGCACTGTAACCGTGATTTGCCTAGTTTTTGTTTTATCGATCTGTTCCAAAATGAAACATACTTTTCTGAGGGTATTTTTCTGTTTGCATATTGGTTTCCTGGTTTGTTTTAGGTGGTTTTTTGTTTTGTCTATTTTTGTGGGCTGTTTTTTTTTTTTTTTTTTTTGGGGGGGGGGGGGTTTGTTTTATTTTGTTGTTTGGGTCAGGGTTTTTTGGGGTTTTTTGTTTTGTTTTTTTAGCATTAAAAGAAATTAACACATCTTTAAGTTTCAATAAATACATCTTGGTTCTTTTACTTGTTTTTGTTAATATAATAACTAAAGCTTGGTTGATTTCCTATAAGTAAGAGAAAGCTATAAAGCAGAAACTGTTAACAAAAAAGCATACAGTCTATTATCAATCCCTTTGAATTATATTTGAAACACAATAACATTACAATACATTAATTACTTCTAAATGAGACACCAGGGAAAGAGCATGTCTCTTTGGGAGAAATGTTATGATTCACTTTATATACTTTAGATTTCACAGCCTAGAAATTGGGCAATTAATCACTTTCCATAAAGGAATTATTTCTTGTGAAAATAATAATATGTTATGATTCTTGTAAAAAACAAACACATTAAAGGTTTTTTTCAAGTTTAGAAGTTATCTAGAAGTTATTATCCTTTTTAAGTCTAAGTAGTAATGTGTAGTTTATTCATCTTACTAGACTCCTTAATGAGAAAATCAGTATTTAAGATCTTTAAGACTCTTGATCCCCTTCTTCACCTTGACAGGCAATGGGACTGTATCATATATTCTGTGGATCAGAAGGAGACTTTCTGAGTTGGTCTTGGTTTTGCAATATGAGTGTTGTCACATTATGACACAACTTGAAGACACAATATACAGGCTATGCAGCTTGGGATATGATAGATTTACTTGATTTCACTTCAGCCAGTATGAAAGAAAACTTAATTTTTTAAGACATCAATTATTAAAACATAAATATGAATAAGAAAATTCTCTAGGATCTACACATGATTGTTCAAATAACAACTCAAATTCTGGATTACACTGAAAACTGTCTCCACTAACTTATTCATATCTCATTTGCTTTATAAAGAACAAAACCCCAGTAACTTTTGACTGGAATTCTTCAGAAGTAAGCCTGGAATGGGATCAAAACTAGGAAAATACTATGAAAGAGATTCTGAGTAGGAAAGAAAATTGGTCTTTTATATAAGGAACAGAACAAAGGATTAAGGAATTAATCAAATACCAGAGTATGATGAAATATTAATTCAACACAGAGTCTCTGGCCCTACTCCCTAGGCTTTTCTTACTCATAAAAGTAGAAACTTGCTTAGATTAGGACAGACTTATTTAGTTCTTACCTTCCATTTCCTTTTCAGGTTATTACTGTCTGTAACATAGTGTCCTTGCAGGCACCTCTTGTCTTTTTCCTGTGATATACAGGAAGAAGCAGCAGGCTAAGCAATAATAGGATATTCCAATTACTACTCTTTATACACAGTATCTAGAAATAATAGAATATTATTATGCTTTTCTTTCTATCTATTTTAAGGATGGATAAGATTGGCATCTCTGCAGAAGATTTCCAAGCCAATAGGTTTTCTTCAGAGTAGAGTTAAGAGCTACATTACCTCCTGGGGGCCCTTTCTAAACCTGAACTTTTATGATTGTATCAATGCTTTGAAGACCTATAGATCATGCCTTGTTCAAAGTAGCATATTCTCTCATCACTCGGACAATGCTTGGGTAATAGCTGAAATTATAGCTACCTTTCTATATTAATACAGCCAGCACTCTTCTTGACCTTTAGATACTTTGCTATTATCTTCTCTGGAATGAGAAACAGTTTTACATCCTTCTGCCTCAGCAGTATGTCATTACCATTTGAAATTTCTCATATAAATAATTAACAGAAATTTAAGGAAAGAAAGTCGTCAACATGTATTTTGCTGTGATTTACAGCTACCATTGCAATACTTATGTTTTAATGACAACACAGAAAATTGAGATTAAATAAATCTTACTAGTCAAGAAAATCCTACTAGTCAAGAAAATTGCTAGTGTTTTTGGTACAAGCAGTTTGTTCATGATTAAAGGGTTTGCAGTCATGTTACTGGTAAATCTCGATTCTTTTTATGCTTCATCTACATATGGAACTGCAATTGCAACTATCAGTATGTATAAACCATAGCCTTCAGAAAATTTTTAAATATACACGTACTTCACAGACCATAATGATCAGCTTCCAGACTATCACTGATCCACAGACTGGAAAAAGGCTACTTCTTTTCATTGATTTAAAAAAAAAAAAATCCTTATTTGTACAAGTCAATCCTTTAAACCTTTTAAATTAATGAACATTGAAAATAAATACTGTCAGTGCTGCCCTAAACGCTCATAATGTTTTAAGAATTACCAGCAATAGAGTATCTAACTTAAAATGTAGGTATTCTATATGAATCTTTTATAGCATGGTTCCTTAAACCATTTCCCAGCACCAAAACAGCTCAGTATTTCAATTTATATTTAAAAGAATGAGAAATCCTTCACATTCCGAAGTGATGATTTTCCATTTAAGTGTACCTTAATACTAAAATTTAGCTTGTGGAAAAATATACTGCAGTATTACAAAGAATTTATGTCTCAATATTTTCACTTGTCTCTTACAACACTGAGCTACAGATTCTGTTTAAATAAATATGTGCATTAGTACCTCAAAACACTGGACATATTTTGACCCAGATACTTCTCCAAGTTCCTTTCTGAAATAACACAGGATCTATCTTCCCCCATATATTTGCATACTAAGACAAGACCAGGTTGACTGAAAAGATAGGTATTGTAGAATGATTTTTTTTTCCTTCAATCTTTCTGGTCTTTGGAACAGCCAATATCAGCTGAGAATGGCTTTGCAAACTGCAGAAATAGCATGAAGGGGAATTCCAAAAGCTACAGGCCTGTTATTGTCACTTTAGTGCTGGTAAAGTTATGGCAAAGCAGTTTATTCTGGGAAGTATTGAAAAATACATGAAAGACAATGCAGTAATTGGTCACAGTCTTCATGAGAGGAAAGTCCTGCTTATCAAACCTAATTTGCTTTTATGACAAGGTAACCCACTTGGCTGACCAAAGGAAGCCAGTTGATGTGATCTTTTTCAGATTTCATTACAGCTTTTACTAGTGTCTCTCACAGAGTCTGTCTGGAAAAAATGTCAAGCTCACAGCTGGATAATCACATCGTGTGATGGGTGAGTAACTGGCTCACAGGTAGGGCTCAAAGATTTATAGTTAAATGGGGTGACATCAGACTGGCTACCTGCCACTACTGGGGTTCAACAGGCCTCCGTCTTAGGTCCTGTTCTCTTCAACACCTTCAAAAAAGACTTGGCCACAGTACTGAATGGGATATTCATCAAGTTTGCAGACTGTGCAAAGCTGGGAGGAGCTGTTGACGCCCATGAATGTAGGGAGGCCCTGCAGAGAGACCATGACAAATTAGAGGGCTGGGCAAGCATCAACCATATAAAGCTGAACAAGGGAAGAGTCTGATTCTGCATGTGGCATGGGGCAATCCTGGGCATGTGCACAGACTGGGGAAAGAGATCCTCAAAAGCAGCACTGTGGAAAAGGGCCTGGAGGTCCTGGTTGATGGCAATTTCAGCATGAATGAGCTCTGGCAGCCAGGAGGCCAGGTGTGTCCTGGGGGCATCAGGCCAGCCGAGCAAGGGAGGGGATTGTCCTGCTGGTCTCTGCACTGAGGAGGCCTCACCTTGCATCCTGTGTGCATTTTTGGCTGCCACAATATAAAAAAGACATTAAACTATTGGAGAGTGTCCAAAGGAAGGCAACAAAGATGGTGGAAGGCCTTGAAGGGAAACTGTAGTAGGAGGAACTGAGGTCACTTGGCCTGTTCAGCCTGAGAGGGCGAGATTGAGGGGAGACCTCATCACAGTCTTCAACATCCTCATGAGGGGAAGAGGGGCAGACACTGATCTCATCTCTGTGGTGACAAGGACACGACCTGAGGGAATGTCCTGAGGTTGTGTCAGGAGAGGTTTGTGTCATATCCTAGGAGGAATGGCTGGACACTGGAAAAGGGCTCCCCAGGGAAATGGTCACGAACACCAAGACTGACAGAGTTCAAGAAGGATTTGGACAGTACTCTCAGGTACATGGTGTGACTCTTGGAGATGGTTCTGTGCAAGGGCTGTAGTTGGACTTGATGGTTCTTTAGGTCACTTCCAATTCAGTACATTCTGTGATTCTGTGAAGTTAAGTCTCAGGCACTGTAAGTGTACTGGGCAAAGGTGAAAGTCACCCTCAACCTGAAAACCCTTTCAATTTGTCAGTTCAGTGCAAAAAGTGCAGTTCAGTTCAGTGCATATTGATTTAAACAATCTTTTATTTCAGCACACATTTTTTTACATATCTATTATCACAGACAATAATAATTTAGATATTTTATAGCAATTTAATGATGATGAACTTTTCCCTCTTTTGTTAGATGTAGGAATTATGAAAATACCGATCTGCATAATGTGGAAATGATATCATCAGCACTTCTCTCAGCTTTCTAGCAAAGTGACAAAAATTGTTGAACAATCTACAAATTTCAGCACTGTGCTTTCAAACTTATACTAAGGGAGGAAAGATAGCATATACATAATAAATAAACTTTGTATATATATGCAAACAGATTAGATCTTTCTTGTTTAGGAATATGAGGACATTATAGGATTTTGAGGGTCTTCTTAATGTGTCAGAAACACAAAGTGTGATACACTTTGTTTAGGAGATGTTTTGTTAGTTTGATGATAAGTTATACAGTCTAAATGTGTGGAAAATTAATGCATTGGTATGTCATTAATCTTTGTATATCAGAGTAATATACTTACTATTAATGGCAATTGAATCCTCATAAATATCTTAAAACAATGGTCTATTAAGTGTAAGCTCTTTGGGGAAAACCGCCTCTTTGTGTTTATACACCACCTTGCAGAAAGAGGAACTCTTTCATTATTTGATCCTTTAGGAATCAGTGATATATGATTATTAAAATGACAGATTTTTCAGAATGGAATCAGCAGTAAGTAATAGCAAAATGTGGGAGGGTTTAGCACCAATGACATGGCAAGACTGGTGATGTTATCTATTTAATCACTGATACAACATAAGCCATTACTTATTCATCTGCAAATGAGGAAATCAGGCTACACTTATGAACAGGAGAATTGATTGTTTCTTTAAAACTTGTAATTCAGAAAAGAACCTGGTGGCTATAGCAGACAAGGCACTGAACATAGAGTCAAGTGCAGTACTGTGGGAAATGACATTAATGACATACAACCAAGATAGTGGCTAAAACTAGAACCATACGTGGAACCAGCACTCAAATTGGTAATAGGTTCCATACTACAAAAGAGACTGTTCTAAAGTCTAAAGAGAAAAAACTAGGCTAAACTGAGTTACTTAAGGACTTCACTCTATAAGGAAGGAAAATACCTCTAATCTTAAAGATGACTTGAAAAGTGCATTTCATAGGGGAATCGGGTACCAAAAATGCTCCCTAACTGTGTTAGAGAAGCAGCTGGAACCAGAACCTTCAAAAAGAGAAATTAAAATAAAACAAGAACTTACATACACTTTATAAAAATGAATATAATTAACTATTAGAAAAAAAAGGCAAAAACAATGGAAGATGAAAATTAAGATGTGAGGTCATTATGGATATGTTCTAGCATAAAGACAAGTGATCTTCATATCAGACAAAATACACTAGATTCAACTTGTGAAAACCAAGTAAATCTCAACTATTTATTTGGAGTGCCATACTAGATTAGTATCTAACTTTTTCAGCAAGGTCAGAAACATAACTTGAATAATGTCAGGAAAAGATGCACAGTGACCACAAATAAGGAAATAATAAAGCATTAGAGAGCGGCCAAAGGAGGGCTGCTAAGATGGCCAGGGGTATGAAGGGGACCTTGTATGAGGAATGGCTGAGGATACTTGGTATCTTCATCCCGGAGGAAACTGAGGGGAGACCTCACAGCAGTCTGCAACTTCCTTGTGAGGGGAAGAGGAGGGGCAGACACTGATCTTTTCTCTCCACTGATCAGTAACAAGACTGTGTAGTTGTGCCAGGGGAGATTTAGGCTTGGTATTAGAAAAGGTTCTTCACTTAGATAGGGGTCAGGCGTTTGAGCAGACTCCCCAGGAAAGTGGTCATGGCACCAATCTGAGAGAGTTCAAAAACATGTAGACAGATCAAGGTAGTGTTTTTGCCAAAAATTTAATTTTAGTATACTCTTTAATTTTAGTATACTCTTATATATATATTAAGTGATAATGACTGAGAATTTCTGACCTTCCTTGCGGTTATTTAGTCACAACAGAAGACTGGATGGCCTTTTGAGAGGTAAGTACTTATAAGTAGTTTTAAGTACATACTAATGCCCAGGGGTGACTCTTGTCCAGTTCCACAGATGCTAAATCTGGACCATACATTCCATAATTTGACATAATTTCTTGGGATCAACATTCATTTCAGAAGTTTCACAAAAGCAATTTTACAGAAAGCTCCCTCTAGTCAGCCACTGGGTAGACAGAATCACAGATGTCATCTTTAGCAAATGTTAAACAGAATGTCAATGCCTGTGCAGTGCTGTTGGAGCATGAACTTGGACAACAGAAGTCCTGGAGTTGATGGCTAGTTTTCATGGTTTAGGAATGGTATTCCCCAGTCTAGAGTTCCCCCTGAAACATTCCAAACCACATGCCACTTGGTCTTCCCCTCTCCTCTCCCCTGCAGCAGGCTGGAGAGGAAAATTTGAGGCAAAAATTGGAGGTAAAGTTCACAGGTTAAGACATGAACAATATTTTGAAAACAACAGTGAAATAAGACAATGGACAGTAACATCAATGATACTGAGGACAGTGTACAGGAAAAGAGGCGTGTGATTCACACATGATTGCTTACACCCAGCAATACCCAACCACTCCCTTTGCCACACTGCATCACCCAGAAGGGAGCCTTTCCTCCTTTCCCAGAAAATGATGCGAGGTGATACAGAATAACCTCTGGGTCCTGCCATGCCCCATCTTGGCTACTGCAAAAATGAATGCTGTCCTGGCCAGAACCAGGCCCCTGACAAAACTAAATACACAATAACAAAAAATCCCACTTTGCTCATTTTGTTGTTTTGTTTTGTTATGCATGTCATGCATGAGTCCTTGCAAATTCATCTTTGAAAAAATAAGCGAAGAAAAATGTGTATTTCTGTGATAATCCATTCATAAATAGAATCAAGCATCTAAAACAAAAGACTTATTTATTTGAAGATCAGTGATTTTCTCAGCAGCAAAACACATAGATGGGACACAATCTTTAATTATGGCACCAAACAAAATCAAATAGTGGACAATAATCTGTTGTGTTCAAAAAAAGTTTTATAAGACTTTCAAAATTGCAATTAGATTAAAATTAGCCCTAAGTCTCAAAAAATATTTTGTTTCACTGAAGTATAATAATATCTGCATAATATATTTTATACTACTATTTCACAGTATATTATTTAAAAATAATATGAGACAAAGTAAAGATGAGAAATTTAATTTTTCACAACATTTTGCTTCTTGCTTTGCAATGTCTATGGACTCTTCAGCACTGTAAAATAACAATTGTCTTTTTTAAGAGTTTTTCTGAAAATATATTCTTATATTATGTCATGTTTTCTTTGTTAATGTTGTAGACACACCACAGAAAGCCAGGGATTGCTAGGGAATAATGGTACAGTATTTAAGAAACATATTAGCTAGAAGAGCTCATTTGGTGCACTCCCACCTTAAAAACAGTAATGAATTTGTTTTATTTTCCAGTAACTAAAGATTAGACAGCTTCCAAAATCTGTGTATCATTTTCAAAATTATTAATCTTTGATACATGAAAAGGAAATGTGGAACAGAAGGAAGAAAATTATTTATACAGTTTTTCAACAAGGAGGGTTTCTTTCAGAAACTGTTGCAGTAGATAATGCATAAAACAACATAGAATAATTTAGGTTTGAAAAGATCTTTAAGATTATTGAGTCCAAATTTTAATCCACCACTTCCAAGTGCACCATTAAATCATGTTTTTAGGTGCCACAACTGCACCTATCTTTTTGCACAATCTTTTAAATACCTACAAGGATAGAGGCTCAACCACTTCCCTGGGCAGCCTGCACTGCATTTCCAGCAGACATCTGAGTGTTGAAGTCCTGGCTGAGAACAAAGACTTCATCTGCCTGTTCATCCTCATTGGGTGGTCTATAACAGACTCCCACCATTCTCAGGCACATCCATGGTTTCTAACACATCAATAAACCTTATGTCTTTCCTACCACATGAATCTCCTTCCCTACCTCTGCTGAGAAGACAAAGAGACCTGAGACCAAAGGACCTGGCTAGAAGATCATACCTCAAACACTGGCATGCCCAGACTTATCTCTAGAGGCTTGGGCTTTTTTTCTCTTTCCCTCTTCAAGTTTAAACTTTTTCAATGAGCCCTGCAAACTCCTGCAGAAAGTTCCTTTTTTTTCCCAGCTGTCACCAATAGGTCTGAGCTTGTGTAGACCAATCCATGACCAAAACCCACAAAATTCTGCTTGTGGACACCAGGCTAAGCAACAAGTCTTCTGGTGTGTCCTGCTTACTCCCTCATCATTCCCTGCAGCTGGAAGTATTGGGTAGGACACACACCCACAATTAGCATTTCACCTGGTTATTGCTCACAGAGATTTTTTTAGTTTTTCTGTCACTAAAGTGGATCATTACTGTGATGCTGTCTCAAGATACGGCCTACAATTTTTACAAGGATAACATGAGCAAATTTAAAAGATGGCATGTGCCTAGGGTGGGTATAAAAACTGAAATGATGATTTGTCGCAGACATTTCTCCACAGAAATCCTTTCTTTCAGATTTCTGTGTCTTCGGGAGGCCAGAGGCCTCTGAAGACAAGGTAAACAATTATTATCAGCTGCTGGGGAATGCAACAGGGGCACCTATTTTGATTGGTGATTGGTTCATGTTTTATGTTTATAATTAAGGGCCAATCACCAGTGCAAGCCAGGGGACTGAGTCCTTGGCCACAGCTTTGTTGTGGATTCTTTACTATCTATTCTTAGCTTAGCTAGCAGCTCTGCAAAACCTCTCTCTATATTCTATTAGTATAGTAATAATGTATTATATATAATATCTTAATAAATATGCCTTCTGATCAAGATACAAGATTCACCGTCTCTCTCTCACCAGCTGCACCCACTCAGGCATGGTAATATCTGGTGACCCGATGTGTGAGAGCAGAAATTAATCTGATAAGACCAGAGGAGAAAAATTGCTGCACTGGGTAAAATCCATACAATGTATGTGTAGCATGTGATGGTTGCTTTGGAGTGACCACACAAGTGGATTCAAGCCAGGAGCTGAAGAACTGAAGATCCTGATTTGGACAGAGTTCACAGCCAAGGCTGACCACAGGAGAACCTTTCTTCTGGAAAACGATCAGGAAAGATGATGGAAAAGAGCAGCAGACCTGTGGAGCTGGCCAGAGCAAGCTGGACTCTTTCAAAAGGTACTGTTCACTTTTCTATCCCTGATGAACCAGCCCTTCGTAGCTTGTGGCTGTTCTTATGGGAAACACATGCCTTGCCAGAAGAGATTCAATTCTCCCCTTCAGAGGAAAAGCTTATTGCCCTCTGGAAATATTGGTGCAGAGAAGATGGTTGTTTTTTGTCAGAAACAGATATCTATGGGTTCTTTAGATGGGCAAAGCTTTTTGGGTTCTTTGCTGATGTTCTGTATGCTTTAGATGCTTTTGTCTGGGAGTGCATGGACTCCATTATCCAGCGTGTCTACATTGAGGGATGCGTGTTGCCTTCTATCTACCCAGCATTTATAAAGCTTTTCCCTGTCCTGAAACGCAGAGCAGCTTGTTTTCAGTGGATCTCTAATTGTTATGGCCAGGCTCTGTTTCCACCACCTTTGGCAGAAGACGCGGTGGGGGAGGACATTTTTCCTCCCAGCCCCCCCTGCTTCGTGGCGGGGGGGGCCGAAACTTCGCGGCGTGAAGTTTTTTTACTCTTGCTCCGGAGCATGCTCAGATGGAGTTTTCTCCTTCCCCCCCTTCTCTCTCTCCGGGGGGATGGGAGCGGCCGCGCAAGCCAGCGCCGGCCTCTCAGACTCCGCCTTCAGACATGGGGGCGGCACCGGTCTCTGAGGTTTCCTCCACGCCCCTGCTAGAGCCGTCACTCCAGGAGATCCCGTCTCCGCCTCTCCAGGAGGTCCCGCCCGCGGTTTCACCGGCCTCCCTGCCCCCGCAAGAGCCTGTGTCGGAGACGGCAGAAGAGACAGCACTTTCGCCGATTGACCTGTTGCTAAGCAACAGCGATGCTCCGCCGCTTCTCCAAGCTCCGCTGCTGCCGTGCCTGCCACCGTTTTCAGAGCCAAGGGACGCAGCAACAGCGTGTTCCCGCGTGTCCCCGCCTCCTCCAACCGAGACAGTTCCTGTTCAGGATGGGGCTGAAAACGCCGTTGAACCTGCGGGACCCTCAGAGCAGCCCGCGGGGGATCCCACGCTCAGCGCGGTTCCCTCCCCAGTTTCGGCTCCCTCCCCGCTGCTTCCACCGGACGTCCCAGCAGCCATCCCGGAGCGGGGTCTCTCCTTCCGTGGAGCGGGGGCTGCCTGCCAGCTGACTGTTGTGGCAGTCCAGCTGCCTGTTTTTAAGATCAGCATTCTCGGCGGTTTGGGGGGTGGTTTTTCGGGGATTGTCCCATGGAGGCCGCCGCCTCTCTTGTGCCCTAGTGGCATGGGGGGGCAGGTGCATCCAGAGAGTTCTGCCTCTGATCCCCAGCCCGGAGGGGATGGGGATGATGCCACAGGGCGGATGAGAGACAAACCCGATGCATTGCAGAGGGAGAGGGCACAGTTGGAGGAGACCATAGCTGGTTTGCTGTGGGAAACAAACATCTCCAGACCCCAGATGAGATTTCTGGGGAAGGCTTCTATTTCCCTGCTGCTGGCATGCCTCAGTGGTTTAGGGGAAAGGAAGCGTCTCACTACCCGTGCTGCCATTGTGCTGGCAGCTGGGTTCAGGCCTGTGGATATGCACAGCCTTCCTTATGGGTTTGGCCTGGGCCGCTTGGCTCAGGAAATTCCTGGGCCAGGGCCAGCACTTGGCCTCCTTATGTTTTTGGGGATTCTGGTTTTTCCTACCGGTCCGGGTCCCCCTGTGTGAGCCAGTTTTGGGGTTCCTGGTCCAGTATGGGCCAGGGCCCCCAGGACCTTTCCTTCTCTGGCACTGCTCTGCCCGGCTGCTGTAAATTGTTTAAAATTGTATTAAGGCTGTCGGTGGTTTTTGATAACTATTGATGGAACTCTTTTGCAGAAGTCTGTTTCAGGACCAAAAGGACTCTCAGATATTCCAAGGGAAACAACTTCGGCTCTTGGACTGTTCCTGAAACTCAGCTGCATGGACTTCAAATTCTCTTTACATTGTATTTTGCATTTTCTTATATTGTAGGATTGTTTTAGTGATTTATTAGTCTTCTATATTTTATAGGTGAAGGAACTTCCTGTTCATTCCACATCAGCATTTTTCTTTTATTTTTATACAATTTAGAAAGGTGAGATGTCGCAGACGTTTCTCCACAGAAATCTTTTCTTTCGGATTTCTGTGTCTTTGGGAGGCCAGAGGCCTCTGAAGACAAGGTAAACAATTATTATCAGCTGCTGGGGAATGCAACAGGGGCACCTATTTTGATTGGTGATTGGTTCATGTTTTATGTTTATAATTAAGGGCCAATCACCAGTGCAAGCCAGGGGACTGAGTCCTTGGCCACAGCTTTGTTGTGGATTCTTTACTATCTATTCTTAGCTTAGCTAGCAGCTCTGCAAAACCTCTCTCTATATTCTATTAGTATAGTAATAATGTATTATATATAATATCTTAATAAATATGCCTTCTGATCAAGATACAAGATTCACCGTCTCTCTCTCACCAGCTGCACCCACTCAGGCATGGTAATAATGATTCGTATCTGGAAATCTCTATCAGAAATGTATTGTTCTTTAATCTGGAAAAGCAAACTGCAAAAGGAGTGTTGATAACTACAGAGCCTACAAGCATGTAAACAATTAAACTGCAAAATTTAATGGCTAAGCCCAGGCAAATTCAGAATAGAAGCAAGACTAACTTTTAAAATCAATTAATTTTTTTTATTTTTAAGCAATCTCGAGTATTTTCCCTGAATTAATTTCTTATGCCTTTTAAAATATTTCCCAGGAGATTTAACCAGCAGTTATAGGTTAGATATAGGAATACCTGTGTGAGAGACCACACTACTGGATTGTATGATCTAAGGTGTCCTGACCCTGAATGAGGTTAGTTTGCAGAAAATGTGCATTATGTTTCATCAAACAGTAATAGCAAAAATACTTCTGTCAAAAGCACACTAAAACTGCAATTAGTCTGTAGATTTCAGCCATGAAAGAATTAATTTCAATTGAGGATGTTTATTTGAAATGCTGACAATAAGTAAGTACAGTCTAACAGGTGCTCCTATAATTAACAGCACATTCTGAATGAAAGATTAAATAATTTGGAGCAGTATTACCTTCCATTGCAATTTTTGCAGATCTTAGGCAACTAAAATAACCATTTTGGATTAAACTGCACAATGTTCTTATTTTAATTTACTTATAAGTATACTCATGGGACGGTTCTCTTTATCCAGTTTGTGGATTGACATTTGACTGTATTGCTGAGTTTTACACATTATTTTCCTTTTCCTTCCCAATCTACACTGCACACTAAATGCTTTTAAACTATATACGGTTGGGGTTTTTCTGTGTTTTTTTTTTTTTTTGCTTAGGTTTTGTTTGTTTGTTTGGATTTTTGTTGTTGTTGCTGCTGGTTTTTGTGTTTTTAATTCTAGTGTTATTACTCTGTTCTTTATAAGTTCCTTTTACTAAAGTAAGAGGGAAGTGGCATAAATATGTTTATAAATACATCTAGGTGCAAAGACTATTGGGCGTTCAGTTAAAATCTATCTGTATTTGAGTATGTCTCATTAGTACTTAGCAGAAGAAGCAAAAATCCAGCAAGAGGAGGAAAACCACTTTTCTCTTGCTGCTTTTCAAGGATCTGATGAACTTGACTTTTCCCAAGCATAGGGCAAAGACATCAAATAATTATATCAGAATACAAATACTCAAGGGACTCAACTTGGACTCAAAAGGAAAGATAGTACTTGTCATTAGTTAACCACAGGACTAGCTGCATACATTTAAAAAAAAATCTCTTTTCAGAAGAGTCTGAAAGACTTGGAGGAAAAATTGTGAAGTAGATAGAACCAGAAGACCTTGAGAATTCTTCATGATCTACAAGTGGTCAAGCATGATATTCTTTCTCAGCAGAAATATTACAGGCATTCTATTATTTCATTTCTCCTTCTCTCCCAGCTCCAAAATGGTGGCTGAATTTCAAACCTTTGTAAAGTCTGTATTTCAATTTGTGTACCAAACCCAGACACAAATCATAATAGAAATCCTGACATAAACCAAACCTGGACTGCCCATCTGTTACTGAGACTTTTTATTCCAACGTTAGTCAAAGGATGTAAGTAATATTTCTAGTACTGGGAAAGAGGCAACACTGTGGAGGTACAGATTAAAGGGATGGGTAGAGATGCAAAGCTAGAGACAGCACTTCTACTCTGACACGGGGAACTTTAGGCAGGCAGCTTAAATGAAAAAATGCAGAAGCTTGTGAAGGATCTGGCAAGGGAAATCTTTGCCAATATTAAAAGAAGAAAAATGTTTATCTCTAATAGTGTGTAATGAAATGTGAAAATTGTACAAAATTTGTCTTGCTATCGAGCTCCAAATCTATGAGAGATGAGTAAGCTCCAAATGTTAAGATCAAGTTTGTGTTAAAACTAAATCTAATGAAAACATCATTTTAATATTTTGTCAATATTAAAGTTTCTTAGCCTACAATCAGCTGTAAAATCACAGTAGTACTTTTCTTCCTGCCACCATTTTGATACCAAATATTATTCTATGTAGCAATTGTAGGTTTGCACTCAGATGTCCATGAAGGCATCTTTCTCTTCTTTTTCATCTACTGCTTTGAATCTACTTTCATCTGCTTTCATCTACTACTGGGATTAATATATTCTGATATCCCATCTGCCTAAAGTCATTATAAGCAATAGAATTTGACACATATCCTGAACTCCAAGACAAATTGGATTTTTATTTTTCCAGCCTTTCAGAATTACACCTTACAAAGTGGGTAAAGGGAATCCCTTACAATATACAAACAGGCACAGGTATGGCAGCATTAACAGCTAAACACTGAGGAATCAAATATTTGTTCTGATTTTAATAAAAAGTTGCTCTTTTTACTTCCATTTATTAACTCCAGTGTTTCTGTCCTAAAGAAAATCTTATCAGATTAGATAGTCATAACCTTTACTGATTGCCCTTCTAATCCACATTTAGTAAATATGCTTTATCATTCCTTTCTTGCTTTCATCAGTTCTTTGAATTCAATACTAATTTGGCCAGAAACTGTCAATATCTTTTTTCTAGGTTTTTAGGGTGCTAGTTTATGGTAAAGTTTATACACAATTGCCAATTATACTGAGTAACAAGTGATTTATTCTGCTGAGATAATGATTACAAACTGCAATTGCTATTACAAGTAGTGAAATAACAGTGTCCCTAAGCATTTAATGACAGTTGTCGGTATATTTCACTAGACTCAACAGAAAATGGATGCTTTTAGAGCCTCAGAGTTATCTTTTTATAATAACAAATACCTCTCCTGTCAAAGAATGTTCATGGCAACATGCATATGATAATGTCTAAATTCAAATGCAATGATCAGGTTGGTCTTAAAGCTGGTAATGTACTCCCTCTGCAGTGCCAGTCCAGACAAAAGTAGGACAGAGGATGAAAGAGGAAGAAAGAGGAAAGGGAGAGAGGGAGAGAGAGAGGAAGGAATAGGCTGTGGACTCAGCTCTCAACTGTTGTTACGGTCTCCTGACAAGAGCAGAACTAACTGTTCTAAGGTGAGCTTCCTTCCCTGTGCATTTTTGGTCCAAAAACAAGCACATCATTGTAAATCAATTTTTTTTCTTAATTTTAAACTGAAGCAGCAGAGGAAGAGACTCCATCCACAGGCAGCATTACTGTTAGTCGGTACAGAATTACAGACTGTAGTATGCCTCAGCTCAGACAGGAGATAACTTTTGCAGCCCCTTTTATCTGGGTTGCTGGAAGTCCTGTGTGACTCAGGGACATAATGGAGAAGGCACAGTGATCTGGGCCTTTAAGCATGTTACCTGAGCAAAAGGGCAATGATTCCCCACACCAGCGTGGGCTCCAGACACAGCCTGACTTTTCCATACAGTCATCTCTGCAGAATTTGTTGGTGAGAAAACTGCTGTGTCCCACCAGTTTGATTTCTGCTCTGATATATATTCTGGAACAAGAGCAGTAAAAAACCCCAAAAACCTAAAATACATTATTCCAATGAGGATAATTTGTTTGAGTTTATGATGTCTTTCTTTCCCTGATATTTAGTTGACCACAAGCAAGAAACAGCATGTGAATAAATTTTATCAAAATGGGATGCATCCTGAATATGTTACCAGAACTATTAGGCTTAACTATATAACTGAAAAATATACTGTATGGCAAGATACCTGTCCTCAGGTAACTTCCTACAGCCAAAGTCTGTTAGTTCTTGTTGATTTGCTTTGGAACAATACCTCGTCCCAGTCTTTTCCTTTCTTTAATCTTCAACTATAACCAAGCTGCTAAGACCAAACTACTAACATCATATTATTAATGCAGTAATATATTGACTTTCTGCAGTTAAAATCTGATTATGAATCATTCAAAAAGAGTATTATGACAGAATTTTTAAATTCAGTTAGTAGCTGAAGATACCAAAATGGTCTTAAAAGGAAACAGAAGTTTTAAGCACATTTCAAACAGTTTCTCAGCCTACATGAAGGGAAAATAAAGACCAGAAGGAAAGTGACAGCAAAACTGAATATACACAACTCATCAAAACCCAGAACATAAGACCAAAGTTTAGGTGATTAAATGCTAATTAGACAATTAAAATAATTTTAGATGCAAACAACAGATTGCATTACTGGGAGCAGCTAAGAAGATTTTGGTTCATCAGCAGTTCCAGAGCTATGACTGGAAAACAAAAAATCCCAGAGGCTGTAATAGCTCAGATAGAAACCATCCTTCTGCAGCAAGTCTGAGAAATAGGACAAAGAAGAGTAAGAAATGCTCTATTGTTTGTTTGTTTGTTTATTTTTGTTTTGTTTTTCTTTTCCCATGGTCTTTGTACTTTCAAATGCTGGAGCCACAGTTGCCTCCTAGAGAAACTCTGGCACCTCCAAGACCATCACAAAGCTGGCCTTGCTCCCCATGTGTGAAGATGGAGAATGGGCATGGGAAGAGAGGCACATTGAAGGGCAGGAAAAGATCTGGCAAAGAAAGCACGAGTTGATGTTTACTATATTCCTCTTTCTACAGAATTTTACATGCCATAATAAGGGACAAGTTCTGAAGAAACTACAGAGGTTTTTGGACCATGAACAATCAGAGACTTTGTTCAATTTTGTATCAGAATGATTAAATTCAACCATAAATCCTTTTCAGTACCTTTTGCAGTTTTCATCTATCTTATTTTGGCTTCCCAGGCACTTATTGAGGATGCAAGTAAATAGTGCATGCATGTCTAATGAGCCCAGTGAGTTTCCTGAAGCAAAAACAATCTCTTGGAGGCAGGAGTACAGAGGAACACAGGAGAAGTCTGAATATTAAATAATTAAGAAATGGGATAGGAAGGGCAGGGTAGATTATAAAAAGAAAAGAAAGCCCTACAGACCTCTTAATCCTACCATGGTGTATATCTGTAGCAAACATCAGCACCATACAAAACCTTAGATGTAAATTTGTATTTATTACAGTAAAGAAAACCTGGTGCCACTCCTGCTGTATCTATCACTGTTATTTCCACTCTTTTTTTGTTACTGCCAATATCACAAGACAGTTATTTTTTCTGACTTCGTTATATTTATAGATTGTTATGTCATTGGGATTTTTAGACCTATCTTGTCCTAAAAATCTACTGAGTCATCATCACTGGAGAAGTATGGTGCTTCATGCTATCATTTAGTGATGGACTTGGCAGAGCTGGGTTTATGGTTCAACTTGGTCATCCTGAGGGTATTTTTCAAACTAAATTGTTCTATAATTCTATGATTTTCTGTCAGTAGGAAAACTGTGGATCAGTCAGAATGATCTCTATTCAAAATATGACTGGCTTCCCCTCATAATAGTAATCTGAGATTAGCTCAGTTGGTGAGAGCTTGGTGTTAATAATACCAAGGTCAGGGATTTGAACCCTATATAGGCCATTCATTTAAAAGCTAGGCTCAGTGTTCCTTCTGGGTCCCTTCAAACTCAGACTATTCTGTGATTCTGTAAATACCATGAAGCTCTATTTGTGAAGAAATTATTTTCAATCATTTCAGTTTATGGACTTCTAAATAGTTCCCATGACAATTTTGGAATTTAATTCTGCAAATTTAATACAAAGCTTTGAACATGTCCTCTAGATTTCCATGTACCAAAAATAAAAGATTGAAAATCTCAGACTTACACTCTAGCAAAGCAGATCAATAAATCTGACCACCAACGGGTGCTTCTAGGAATTTTGGTACATGATTTTCATTGCTGCAGAAGCAACTGCCACTTCCACATCCAGTTCAAAATTTTCTTTTTCGTGTATCTCTTTCACAGAAATGCAAAGGCAGTGAAAAGAAATATAAAAAGAAGGAAGTGTTTTAGCCTCCCAATAAAGCAGTCCCTACTTACATACAATTTTGCCAACAGAATTACTTGCCAGAACTGAATTGTATTAATCATGGAATGTTTGGATTGAAAGGAACCCTAAGGATCCTCTAGCCCTAATTCCCCTTCCACTGACAGAGACACCTTCCACTACAACAGGCCACTCAAAGCCCTGTCCAAACTGACCTTGAACATTTCCAGGGATGGGGCATTCACAATTTCTCTGGCTGGAAACCTGTTCCAGTGCCTCACAAACTTTCACAGTAAAGAATTTCTTCCTACTATCTAAATCTACCCTCTCTTAGTTTGAAACCATTACCCCTGTTCCTGTCACTACAGACCTTTATAAAAAGTCTTTTCCAGCCCTCTTGTAGTCCCTCTTCAGGTACTGGAGGGTGCTATAAGGTCTCCCCAGTCTTCTCTTCTCCAGGATGAACAACACCAACCCTCTCAGTCTGTATTCTCCACAAAAATAAGAGGCACAATTTGAAAAACAGATTAGATGTTTGCAGTTCTTTTTATTAAAATAAAATTATTTGACTTCAAGGACTGCTGAAAAGCTCACCAGATGGTACTTTCTACAACCAGGCTGGATATGCCTAATAACCAAAATCAGACATGTAAAAAAGTTGAAGAATTTTCAAAATGGCCAGCAGCATACAGTAAGGTTCTTAAATTTGTACTTTCTTTTATTGGCAGAGCATATCAATGCTACCTCAGCTGATTGGACAGTCACTTAGAATACTTGTCTGTATGTTAGCATGCACAATGTCTGTGCATGAAGTACAAACTGTCCTTTCAAAATTCAAGGAACGAAAAGCCAAGAAAAACAGGGAGCAGGAACATTTTTGACAGAAATTTACAGATGAACACAGACTGAAAAGCTTCCTGCTGTGCCCCAAAGGCCAGCTTACTTAACCTTTGCAGTGCTTGGACTTTTACCTTTAGAAAAAGCCTAGAAAATGGTGGAAAGCATGTGTACAAGGAAACCCTACTGTGTCCAAGAAGCGAATTATTCATGCTGCATGCTCAGACATATGGCATGACCTTCTCAACAGAATTACAAAGGAATAGCTGACAATTCAACAAATAAACTACCAAATTTCCTATAGAAATTGTGCTTTTTAACATTTAGGGATAGAGCAATATTAGGATGAAGAAATTCTATAATATATACTCCACACACTTGAAAACATAGTCTGTGTACATTCAGCATCATGCCTGCTTTTTTTGATGACAGAAGTTATCTTTCTCCTTTTAGCTCAGAAGAACCAAAACAGACAGAATAAAAATGGAACTTTATTTCTTCCTTCAATGCAATTTAAAAGTCAATTAAGTTCAAAGCAATAGATTCAAGATTCCCCCATGGAAATCATTTTGAGGCATGGATGGCAGTGTTGAGTGAATTTGTAGCACAGGAGAGATCAATAACTGAGTGAGGTGACAATCTGTGAATGCAATACAAAAATAAAAAGAAACTAAACTAAGTGGATACTTGGAGGAATGGAGAGACAGGTCTTCAGGAAGCTGTATATAGACAGGCCCGCATGATAAGCCACATGGTTATACTGGAGCTAAAAGCATTCCCTTCTGTTAATCATTGTCATACTGAGAGACTGTGTACACACAGATAAGCAAGCAAGGAGGACAGGATATTGCACCTCAAGAAATGTGAAAGCCACCATTAGTGTCTCTGCTACGCAGTGGTGCAAACATAATTAAAGCTTAGGTATTCATGCTGATTATAGCTCTGTCATGCATTTCTCTCCTAACTTTTGATTTTGTTGG
This sequence comes from Ammospiza nelsoni, assembly GCF_027579445.1. Lineage (NCBI taxonomy): Eukaryota > Metazoa > Chordata > Aves > Passeriformes > Passerellidae > Ammospiza > Ammospiza nelsoni. Next base: position 86,247,508 of record NC_080633.1, read on the forward strand.
CCAATTTTATCTATGTTTTTATTGGTTTTGCATGGCCTCAGGTTTTTGTGTTTTGTTTTTTTTTTTTGGGGGGATGGGGGGAAACTACAGGCCTGGCTCCAATCTGCTAGAAGCTTCTTCCATGTCCAGCAGAGCCAATCCCTGCTGGTTCCAAAGATGGATGTGCTGCTGGCCCAGGCTAGGACAGTTAGAAATTGTGGTAATACCTCTGTGATAACATATTTAAGAAGAAAAATAAGCATAACATTGCTATATAGTTGTAATTCCAGCCAGTGAAGAAAAGAGTGAGAACACATGAGAAGAGCAGCCCTAAAGACATCAGCATCAGTGGAGAGGGAGAGAGGGGGAGGAGGTTATCCAAGCATCAGAATTGAGATCCTCTGCAGCCTGTGGTGCAGACTGTGGTGAAGCAGCTCTGCTCCTGCAGCCCATGGAGATCCCTTGGAGCCACAGGAAATCTCTTTTTCATGCAACGGACTCACACTGGAGAAGTTCATGGTGTCCCACAGGAGGGACCTCCCCCAGTGCAGGAGGGGAACGACTTCTTCTCCCTGAGCAGCTGGAGAAGTCTTGGGTGATGAATTGACCAAAACCTCTATGTCTCCCTGTGTCCTTGCACTTCTGGGGGAGAAGGTAGATCTGGAAAGGAGGGAGGGGTGGGGGGGAAGGTGTTTTAAAGGGCTTATTTTACTTCTCATTGTCCTGTCCTGATTTGGTCAGTAATAAATTCACTTCATATTTCTGAGTTGAATCTGTTTTGCCCATGAGGCGTTTGATAAACAACCTCTCCTGTTCCTTATCTCAACACATGAATCCTTTGTTATATTTTCTCTCTTTTGTTCAGCTGCAGAGGGGGAGTGAGTGAGTGGGTTTGGTGGGTGCCTGGCATCTGGCCTGAGTCCACCCATGGCAATGTTTGATATCAGGATCAACCTTTTAAAGTCCTTGTTACCGTCAGGGGAAAAACAAAAGAAATTAAAAACAGGTAGCAGATACCCCAAAAGAAAAAACGAGTTGTAGCTTAAGCCCGACAGAATTATTTGACAATATAGAGACTTCAGGCAAAATAGAAAGACTAAACCTGGCTTTTTAAGTTCTTCCAGTCATGAACTATTTATATGCTAAATTAATATGAAAAAATATATCATCCATTTAATATGTAAAAATATGCAAATATCTACATTATCATGTAGCTATTTAAAAAATTAGCCATAATAAAATCTTTGAAAACATGGTTTTCTTACAGCTACAGATATTGTGCTATTTTACACTTTATTTCAATGACTAGTTGTGATCAATATATCCTAAAAACCCACATGTAATATACATGTACCTTAAGAATTCATACAGACATGTTTGCAGATGGTAAACACCTTCAGATTTATAGGTACTATGTTGCCTTTTTGCTCATATACGTCACATGTCTTTACTTCTCTCATTAATTATAAGCTTGTTGTAAAAGGACAAAAACATTACATGAGATGAAAATAAACTTCACAACTAAAGTGTAATTGCATCATAAAATCAGACATGTAAAAAAGTTGAAGAATTTTCATAATAAATCCCAGAGTTATGGTTTTGAATCTTACTTTAATTAACATAATTAAATCTAGTAGCTCCTTTTAGAAATACTATACTTCAGCTGAAAAAGGAGCTTAATCTGATGTTTAGAAATACTGCAGACAGTACTACATCTGCACTAAAGCCAAATGACAGCAAAAATGCATACCAATTCAGAATTGTCATTGCTTGTGCTCCTGGCCAAATTCCAGCTTAGAATTTATGCTCTTTTTATATGTCTTTCAATATATAAAAAAACCTTAAAGGAATACATGTCACTCATACTTTTACCTAGTGTATTGCACTCTGTGCAAGCATAAAATGCACCTGCAATGTGGGTCCCCCCCCCCTCCCGCCCCGTTTAACTAGAACAGATATTTGGTAGATCAAAATAATTTTGCAACATAAAATCCACAAGTGTGGATTGACTGTGCTTGACTTTATACTGTATTTCATACTTTCCTTAGCAGGAAAAACCCCTAAATGAAATGCTCTCCCTGCTACATAATTTTTGGTTTCTGAGCCTTGTGCTGTGACTCACTTTGTACTACCACTGCAGCATCTCTTCTTGTGCTAGGCTGGCTTCCCACTTTTGCAGGTTCAGGAAACCCCTGGCAAGCTGCTCCACCATGGCTGTGGGTAACACCCCATCATATAATCTACCATACAGTTATGTTTCCATCACATGGACTACATTGGGGAAGAGGAGAGATCTGCAATTTATATTTTTCCATACAATATATTCTGTTTAAATGAGCTGACATCAAAAAATGCTGTGTAAGGGAAGATCAAGTTATGTTCCTTAAAGATCAGAGATTGTGAAATGGTTAATGTTTCAAGTTCATGGCTTTTGCTCAAATCAAATGCAAGTTGCTGTCTGCTGCAGAGAACTGGGTAGCCAGTGCTCTATTAGGGCTCCATTATGGACTGCTATCCTTGATGAGCTAATCAGAGCACTGTAAAATGACTCCAGTTATCCCTGATTATCAAACTATACTAAGATGGGTTCACAAATGAATGGGCAAAAGTCAATAAAAATGTTTTCATCAAAATGCTGCTTGTTCTGCCACAATCAAATAATCTCTACTTATAGCATGAAGAGCATATCTTGAAAACACATGCTTAAAACTGATCATGTGAAATAAATGCAACAGCCCCAGTCATGGGATATGTCTTAAGTAATCACTAGATTAAAAAGCTTTAGCTTTCTAATAATCACAGACTTTGCAGAATTTTGGTGACTTATCTTTACATGCTGTCTGTTCTGTTATCTCCATTTTCATACTGTATTATTTAAATTTTTTTTGGAACGGAGAGTATTCTTTACATTAAAATAATAGACTAAAGAAAATATAAAAAATCAGTTTGGTCACAATAATATAATAAATATATTTTATGGCTGTATTACAATAAAGACATCATGCCTTTGATCCTTCACACCACAGCCATGCTTTCTAATGCAAGGTATAGTTGCTAATGCATGTTAAATAACACTATCTTGAGAAAGATTCAAACCCAGTGAGTTTTGTCTTTCATTATTGTCATGAGGGATGCAGACTTAGTCATTTGTTTGCTTAAACAGTGTGAATTTAAGATATCGAATTACTTCTAAGTCTCATATGATTGTTTATGCATCAGGACAGCCACCTTTGTATTGCAGGAAAACAGGCATACCATGAATATATCTGTATCATATCAGAAAGGGCACTTCTGCCATGTAATTTTCTTTACATCCTTTAGTTTTGCAATTTCTTTCTTTACACAACACCAAACAACCTAAAATTCCCAAGTCATCAGTGCAGTGGTACACCCAGAAGACTACAGAATGAAGAGTTTGATATCTGTGGGCTAGATTCCTTCTCAGTTACATAGATTTCACATGAATAGTCTATGAGCACCTATTCCCCAGCTGTGGCAGAGTGGTGATGATTACTCAAGTGCCTCCTCTGGACCAAGGATACTGTGAAACTGCTCTATGCAAAATTAACCTGTGTAAAAACAATCAGTGCAAAGTCGATTCAAGTGCATGTTTTCAATATGCATTCACTCAGAATTATGTGTAATATTGCATTTCTTGAAATATTAAATGCTCTTGCTTGGGAACTATGTCTTTACTGAGATATGTGGAAGCATATTTTACAGTGGCTTCTCCAAGTGCACATTCTGGATTTGGCTGCTATCAGTGACCAATGAACCTGTGTAGCAAAACCCTACAAGAGTACAGGAGGTCTTGGAGATGGGGAATGCTGCACAGCATGCCATGATCCACGTGGAACAGTTTGTTCAATGCTGCAGCAGAGGTTTCCAGCAAAAATGTTTCCCATACATGAGATATAAGATTGCTATCATTTTTTCTATAGTTTCCATCATTTATTCGATAATTCAGTTTACCAGTTTAGAGTGATAGTTGCTTTTCTTACTGAGATCCGAAAAAAACCTGACACTTGCTCAGTACATAACAGAAGAAAGGGTTCAATAAAACAAGTATTGAAAGAAAACAGATACAAGTAAAAAGAGGTAATGATCAGTTGTGGAAGCAACTGTCACTTTTTAAATTTTTTTTTTTTGTGACTTGATATCTTCATTTCAAAAATTCACATAAGCAACAAGAAGTTATAATTTGTATTTAACAACAGGAAGTCATCATTTGTATTTGGGTTCCTGAATGTGTAATAGGGGGTTTTTGGTTTTTGGTTTTTTGGGTAGGTAATGCATATTAATGTATATTTAACTGCCTAGAGTAATTTATATTAATGTATATTTAATTTCTATTGGTTTTGAGTCGTGGAACTTAAAATAAATACCAAATACTGAATTCTTATACATAACCACCTGATGCTGAGCTAATAGGAGGCTGCAGTTTGAAATTTCTGCACAAACTGAATGAGCCTCTCCCAAGATTTGCATTCAGCTTTGAAAATTATATCTGGATTGTTCTGAATTTCACTTTTAATATCTTTGATTGCATCAAGTTTTTGTTTAAACAACCTATACTTCTAGAAGTTTACAAATAAAAATCTCAAACAAAGCCATAAACTATAGTTAGGAGGATCAAACAAAATACTGGGTTAATTTTGAATTAGATTTTTTTCATGCCTTGTATGCCACTACCAGAAGAGATTTCACAAGCAGAAATGGGTCAGCCCTAAACTTTTACTTTGGGATATCAGATACTTGTCTGTCATCTGAACTTTGAACCATGCTTATTCTCAGTCACATTTATATATGCTGCAATGTACCTTAAAAAACGCTATTTAAAATTTTCTGCAAACTTTCCAGCATTTCTGTGCTTTGTAAATAAAACCATAAGCTTTGTAAATAAAACCATTTATGCTAATAGCAAAAAGAAGGCTAATATATTTTATTTGCCCATTAATGACTGAATTCTTTGGTCAAATAGGCTATATCCTGCTTCCACTTCAGTGAATACACTTTTTTCTTGATTAAGATGTGTCTGATGTTTTCAAAGACTTAAAAGAACATTTATTCAGGCTACCCTTCTACTTGCAATAATGCAAGCTGTTTCTTACTACACTATTCTAAAACATACATAAGATGAAGAAATCACACAGTAAATTCTCAGCTACTTCAATACTGCCATTAGCAATCTAACAGGTAAAAATTGGTGGGAGTCACTTTTGTCTTAATGGAGACATATGGACAAAACCTAAGCCAGCACTATATTCAGCAGTGTAACTCAGCTACATTAACAGTTATTCATGGATCAAACAGATCTTTATGTCCTGGCTGAAATCAAAGCCACATCACAACCTCACAAAAGAGGCAAAGCAGAACATAGCTATCCCAAAGACAAGAATATGGTGGGAAAAAGAGAAGGAGGAAGAATGTGAGTCCTAGAAAACCAGAACTGTTCCTGCCTGCTGGTCCTGAATACAGAACCATGACTGGGTTATGTTTCCCCTTGTTGGTCAGACAATATCTGCTGTTCCCAGAGCTCTCAACAAGACAGTTAACTTTCCAAGGCTCTGGCAGAGAAAATGCAAACAAGTCTGTTTTGCTGCCCTAAGAACTTGCTCATGTCAGTCATTCTGACAGATGGCTCTAGTCAGACTATCGTTATCTGCTAAAGTGGACAAAAAGATTATCATTATTCATGCTGGAGTTGTGGACTTGTATTGAATCACCAACTACACATGACTGACCTACATAACTGGACTTCAGATTTAAACTGGGTTAGAGTTCCTTTCTACTTGTTTCATATAAAGAATATTACAAAAAACCCAAACTATCAGAAATTGTCTGCAAGTAAACCCCCCCATTACTAAATTAAAAAAACCACTCTAATAATAAAATTGAACAAAATTAAATCATAAAATACAACAATAATATTAACCTTATAAGCTCACACTATCACTTAAAAAAAATAAAAAGCTGCAGTGTCTGGAATCAGCCTCTTCAGATTGTCACATTTTAAAGAGAACCTACAACTACATGTGAAGGATTAAAACAGAAACTCTCCCTGCACTTACAGCATGCACCACCACCTATCTTTATATTCCAGTCTGCAGCAGGGACAAAGGAAAGCAGTTATTCTTAGACCATAAGTAATAGTTATGAAGTAGGATGCTGAGTGATTAATCAAACTTGCCACAGCTCTCTTAGATTTGGGCCCTATACTCCAAAGAAATCTCCATCTGTCTCATTCTAACCTTTCCCATGCATACAAAATGATATGGTTAGACTTGCAGCAGCAGTCTCCAGGCACAAAGCTGTTTAAACCTAATACTATAAGAAAATACTTTAATGTAATTTGCCAAGTACTACCACAACTATTTTGCAGATAGGAAGTGTATGTGATTTTGCTTTAGCTGAGTTTGCAGATTTCCAGTGTGTTCTCACAAATGTTCAAGCAGCTGAATGTAGAATGCTGACTAGTCAATAAATGCTTGTCACGAATCATGCTGGATAATGGATTTAAAATTGTATTCATCTTTGAAGCTCACTGATTCTAATTCAGACCTCAAGAAGGTCTTAAGAGCCATTTTTTCTTCACTCTGTCCATTAGGTCTAATTAAAAAGGCTATCACTTACAATATTGTCCAACCAGTGATTTTCTGTAAATATTTACAGAAATCAGACTTGTCCAGAGAAAGAAGAAAAAGATTAAACTATTGCATCAATTTTCAAGCAACCTTTTATTTTCTGATATCATGACAGTTTTCAAATTTACATTCAGCCCACATACAGAATTTGCAAGCAGAAAGTAGCTAGGCAGATGATTTTGAGCTATTATACATGGTTATATTTTCAAGCTATTTTTCAGGTAAGTCTGCAAAATGAACTAATGTATCAAAAGTTTATTTACATCTTCCCAGTTCTACAAGACTTAAAGGCAGATGACTCCTCAAAGTTGTGGATTTGGGCCTGTATCACATTTTAATTGCCATTTTTAAAATGCTAGCAAATCTCTAAATTTTCTAGTATTGAGGAAAAGCTAGAAAATTACCTGTTTAGCCTTTCATGAGAAATAAAAGAAATAACATAAAATATATCTTTTCCCCCCCCCCCCCCATTTTTTTTTCTAAACTGCAAAATGGCCTTATGACTTTCAGCAGGATGACAAGCAATCATCTGGTGACATAGGAAGCTGGCAAGCAGAGATTCTGGCCAGCTGGCCAAGAACACATCTGGCTCCTGCCCAGCTTGCCTGCTGTCCAGCTCCTGACTTCCTGACAGCTTCCACCATTCTACCCTGGCCAAATGCCTTATCCTCTTGCTGGCTGCTCGATTTGCCACAGCTCTGGGCTCTGTGTGTGCAGCTGGCTGGTACAAAGGGTAGAGCCAGCTCTCCAGCCCCCCAGATGCGCAGGCACCCATCTGGTGTTTGGGATGTCCAGCAGAGAGAGGGGCCAAAATGGACTGTTAACCTTTGCCAGAGATTCCAAACTGCTGATATTTACTTCCAGTGTAAAACAAACTAGACTCCTCAACTCAGGATTGTCTATAAAAGGGCAGTTTCCTGTTTCACCAGCTCTGACTGAAGACCAAACAACACAGAAACAGACTGGAGTGCTTTTCCATTTTCAGTAGTATTCTAGTCCATGCAATGTCCAGTCATATCTTCTTTGGAATAAAATAAAACTAGGCTGAAATAGAGGTGAGAAAATTATTTTTGAAGGTCCATATTCTACATCTCTTTATGGGGAGACGGTATGCAAAACACATGATAAACAATAATAAAAAACTTGTGCATGTAGTCTCCTTCTTCAAAGACAAGAAAAAAAAGGAAATAAAATTAAAGCTCCAAAGATCTCAGATTAAACCTGAGATAGAAAGATTGCAATGCAAAAAGGGGTCCTGATGTTTGTGTAGAAAGCCTTTCTTCAAATCAAGTCTTCAGAATCTTACCTGTATATCAAAGGCATGCAAAAACATCTTTCAGTGGTCTCTGTATATATGTATACATACATTATTTATTTTATATACACACATTTTTATATGATTTTGAAAACAACCTTCACCATAAGGTGACAATTCTACTGACCTGGCTGGGTTCCCCCCGACAGTAGTGAAGATATCCAACCATACTGGTAAGTGTATGTATTTAACACTGCATCATGCATGACTCCTTCCATGGTAAAAAAAAAAAAAAAAAAAAAAAAAAAAAAAAAAAAAAAGTAGAATGGAGTGTAGACTAGAAGATAAGAGTTTTGTGTTTCTGCAAACACAAAACACAAAACACAACACATGTGCAAACACATGATATTCTTGAGAATTAAGAAAAACCTCATGCAAGACGTAGGTCTAATGTTCTTCCTGCCTGAACCCACTCCTGCTGCCACCACCCAAAAAAAGCAGTGTTGACAGTTTATGGAAGAGCCTAAAATTATTTTTCCTGGCAACAAACAACAAAACCCAAGAGACCTATAACTAGAAGGACTTAGATGCACTAAGCCATCCTACTTCAATTCAGTGCTACCATCTTCAGGAAATTAATTAATACCTTCAGTGCAATAAAGAAGACACTGCTTAGGGAAAAGATCATGAATGCTGCTCACAAAGGACAGGAGAAAATGCAAGGTTCCATCAGCCTGCAGAGAGGATGACCTATAACTTTATCCATAGATTTATCCATGTTCAAGCTGTGTTAAAATCTCCAGTCTCTCTTCCTGCTCCCTATACTACAACACTGAAATATGGATTCTTGGAGATTCTGGGATTGGTTTAATTATTTCACTACTCATAACCCATACTAGCAATGAATGTTTACATGAAAGTTACACAATAATTTTCCTAGGCATTGAATAATCCTACAGTTTATTCAAAAGCCTAGATCAAACCGGATCCATAAAATTGACACATCCTTTACACTGAGTCTAATAAAAACTGTGAGGAAAGGTACAGCTTTATTAGTCATACTCTTCCTTGGATGAGTTTAGCAGTCGTTTAGAACATGAAGAAGTACAGATGAAACCTTCATAATTTACACGCTCCCTTTTAGCAAAACGGCTGCAGGTTTATTTCATTATTGGCTCTGAACATTTTAGTGAGAAATGGCTGGGGCTGACCCTATTCCTTATGGACCCTCCCACAGCTCAGCCCTAGGGAAAGGTTTTCCTGCTTTTTAGCAGAAAGGATTAAGGAGGCTATCAGGGAAAGAATATTTCATTTTCAGATCTTATCCCATCAAGCACAGGACTGGGTGAGACTAAATTGGATGATATATAACCACATTCTACATACATTTATTAGTGAATGCTGGGTAAATATATTAAGTAGCAAGGCATATTCCTGTTTACCAGGCTGTGGAATATGGAGCTGTGGAGGAAAACCCTCATATATTTTAAATAAAGATGAAATATTTTTTAATAAATTAAGTACATTTTTACTCTAGAAAATGTGGAATCCCAAACCTATGAGGGTAAACATCATATTTCCTACTCCTTGGAAATCTGTTACATGAACTAAGGGAAATCTTCTTAGCTGAAAATGGGTGTGTGGCACAACTTTCCATTTTTAGGTGAAACTGACATTTCATTGCATAACCACATTGCATAGTGTAACAGTGTGGCATGATGAAATAATGAAATAGCCACTCTTAGATGCAGAATTGAAGAAAGAAAAAATTACATTGAGCCAGGAAAAATGTTGGTAAATTTTACAGTAGTTATCCCCTTTCCCTCTCCTTCCAACTTCCTTCCTCTCCAAAAGAGAAATCAATGATTTTTCTTCTGAAGATATTCAAGAGTGTCATCATGAATGTTATTACAGGCACCTGAGAGATCCTTATACCATTGTGTCTGGTAAGGAATGAAATGTTTGCTTGATGTATTGAAATTTTTAGCCTGTTTTATCCATGTTTTTTTTTTTTATACCTGACTTTTAATCTAGCAGCTCTCCTATTTTCCAGCCACAGAATGATTTTCAAACACCCATCCTTCTTTGTAGATCAGCACATGCACTGACACTGACAGTTTGCAGATTTTCCTTTTACCGCTTTCCATGGCAATATGAATCACAAAGATGAAAGTTTGGGAGTTACTGTGCTGGACAGAATTTAGAAGTCCAGAGAAAAGCTAATTTTGAATTCTAATATTGAAGGCTAAAATTATAATGAAAAAACAAAGATGAGGATGATATTGATGGCAACTTCACAGGGAAACTATGGAAAAGTTTTTTTTTAACTTCCTTTAAGACTCAGTTAAGATCTGCTTTCTTCAGCACTGTAGGATTAGGACCAGCATACATTAGCAGTCTTAGCTTACCATGCAAGGAGCTAGTGAAAGATATCAGTACTTGGCAGATAGTCAGAATGGATTACTTTCATGTTTAGGTAAAAATCTCATTTTTTGTCTAGCTTCATAAAATGCATTTTGTAGTTCTTAAAGTTATTTATTTGTTGAAAAACAGGACTAAAACCACAACACTGCAAGAAATTTCTGCCAAGTCATATGTATTTCCACTTTTTCCTTGGGGGTGGCAAAAACCCCACTACTTTCCTAAATTTGACGCCCACTCTTCACAAAGAATGTTTTATACAACAAATGGCTGTCCCAACACTTTCTCACAGAAAAAGTGCAGTGTCATAGACAAATGAAGCTCTCAAAGAAAAGTAGTTTAGATCAGAGAGATATCTGTACAAACAAAGAATCAGGAGCATGTCCAAACCAGGCTGTAGTAAAAAGATGAGGTCTTGCATACTAGGTGGGTCCATGGAATTGCAGAGGTTGCCCTTTCCATGGAGCACTATTGGCTTAAAAGTACTCTATGAAAGAACCACAAAAAAAAAAATTGGTGATATTTACTTGCTTCAGATAAATCTGCAACTCAGGTGACAACACAGTTTTTAAATTTAATGTGCTATCTTTCAAATTTCTGCATGTTATTGTCTTTATAGCAGATTGTATCACCAGATATATGATACATATGTGTCAGGGGAGGTTTTGGTTGGATATTGGAAAATGTTCTTCACCCACAGGGTTGTTGGGCACTGGAAGAGCTCCCATGACAGTGATCACGCCACCAGTCTGGCAGAGTTCCAGAAGGGTCTGGACAACACTCAGGCACAGGGTGTGACTCTTGGGGTATCCTGTGCAGGGCCAGAAGTTGAACTCAAGGACCTTTGTGGGTCCCTTCCAACTCAGGATATTCTATGATTCTATATTCAGGAGGTCAGCAAGAGGGGAAGAATGGGGGAAAGCCTTCTCCATGATAAGCACAATTTTTTCAATTTACCATTATTCAGAACACTCTGAGTTCTAGTTTTTGCTAACGTATTTTGGAAAAACTTGAATCATTAACTGATTTTCCAAATTGTTTGCAATGTTGTTGGAAATACCATTCATATTGGTTAGTCACCTTTCAGAAATAATAATTTCAATTTCTGAAACTATGGGATATTTGAAGAAAATAGGCATTTTTAAATATACATGCATGCATATATGCACACAAATATATATTTATATGTATACAAATATAAAGAAAAGAATACAAAAGCTACATGAGAATGAGAGATCTTAGTTTTACCACGTTACTATTAGCTCAAAGCAATTCAGAAATTTTTCATGTTTTATTTTATTTTTGCTGTGCTTTAGAAGTATAAACTAGATCTGAAACTGCAGAATTTTTCAAAAAATGGAAAACCCAGTTCTGTTCTAAATCATTCTATTACTCTATTGTTTTGTGCCTTTGTGATCAACAATAACTTATTCATTGTCCTTGCCTTCCTTATTACACATTGTCTCAGCATATATGCAACTAAAATTCCATTCACAGGACACAAGGTGAATGGAATTTTTGTCAACCCATATTGTCAAGCCAAACCCATAATCTGAAGAAAGGCCTGAGGAAAATTACTGTGGTGTGTTAGTTTACAAGAAGCTCAAAATGACCCAGCAATGTGCACTCCCAGCCCAGCAGGCCAATAATATCCTGGGCTTCATCCAAAGCACTGTGCCCATCAGGGTAAGGGAGGGGATTCTGTCCCTCTATTCCACCCTGGTGATGGGACCTCACCTGGAACACTGTATCCAGCCATGGGGTCCTCTGCACAGGAAAGACAGGGGCCTGAGTCCAGTCATTCCTCCTGAATGAGTCCAGAGGAGGAAAGAAAAATTATCAGAGGACTGAAGCACATCTGGAGTTAGACTGCTCAGACTGAAGAAGAAAAGGCTCTGGGGAGAGGTTTTGCAGCCTCCCAGTGCCTGAAATGGCAAGAAGGACAGAGAAGAACTTTTTACAAGAGCCTGTAGTAAGAGGTCAAAGGGAATTGCTTTTATCTGGGAGTTGATTTGGGTTTGGTATTAGGAAGTGATTCTTTACTGTGAGGGATATAAGGCCCAGGGACAGGCTGCCCGGAGAAGCTGTGGATGTCTATCCCTGGAAGTGTTCAAGGCCAGGTTAGATGGGGCTTTGAGCACCCTGGTGTAGTAGAAGGTGTCCCTGCCCATGGCTGGGGGATCAGAAGGAGATGATCCTTCAGGTCCCTTCCAATTCAAACCATTCTATAGATTCTATGATCTTTAAATGTGCTTTTTATACAAATATCATCCAGAAATGTACTCACTGCTATTCACATTTCCTAAGGACATTATAATTCAAGTTATTCGCAACTAGACATCTATTGTTCTATGAAATAAAACAAACCAACAAAGTGCTGTGTCTGAGTTCTCACCCATACTACAGTCAAAATGACAATACACTGCATGACAATACAACAATAGAGTCAAAATCCAGGAAGCTATAATTACTTTTTTCTAGTTTGAAGAAAGCTTATCTGTCACAGCTATTTATATAGTTCATCTGTTCAGAGGTATAATGCTCTTAGATCACAAATGGTAATTTTGTAATTTCATTTTATTTTTTGAAAAGGATTACCTTATGACTCCCTAGCAAATTCTCAATTTCCTCCTTACATTCAGATTACTTTTACATTTTCTTTTTTATCCTCCCTTCAACAGGTCTTCACTGACATGCTTTGTAGAGTAGGACAATCTAGGGTAGTTAAATTTCAGGAGAAAGGTAATTGGATTCTAATGAGCAAGTGGGATCAGCAGAGATCATTTCAGGTGATAAAACAAGACTTTTTCCTCTTTCAAACTAGCTGAAGTTCCTCTTTCTTCAAATGCTGAAGTTAAAGTGAACTATTTGAGCTCCAAATTTCTATGAACATGGGAAAAAACCCTGATTTCCTGCTCTTGGACACCAGTATTACCATAACTAGCAAAGGCCATCTTTGATTATGATGATATCATATGCCTACCTACAGATATTTCCTATGGTCCTATGAAACTCAGCATGTGGAATAACATGAGTTACAGTTCTGCAATCTTTATTTCTAGCTAGATATTTTAAATATATTTCTGCAACTACAGAAGCAGTGCTGAATATTAAAATGTGTGCATACCCAGAGACTCTAGTGCTTTCTCAGTGTTCAGCCTAGGATGTTTAGGATATACTGCATAAGAGTGTCTTATTTAGATGAAATAACTGAGCTTGTTTGGCAGTTAGTTCCTTTTATTGATGTGGAGCCTTGTCTTTTTTCCCAGCTTTGTCATTTTTACCCACACATTTTTACTACTTTGGCTTCTTCTTCTGATGTCTCAAGTAAGCCTAAAGAAAATGATTTGCTCTCCTCCTCCCACCCACTGTCAGCTTAGTGAGATAAACTGGCATGCATATTAAGTACTTCAGAAGCTTAAAGGAGCTGTAAAGAAGAAAAGTACAAAGGCAAGAGGACTATTTGGTCAGGGTTGGTAATGGAAGAGCAGGCTGTAGGGCAGTTCTACTTGTTGTGCAGATAAGTTTTTACACTGGTTAAGCTTTTCTTGTGTCAACACTCTTCATGCATGCAAATAAAAGTTATTGGGGTTTTATTCAAGCAAAGAAAATGAAAATGCAGCTATTTGATATATCTAAAATTAAGTCAATTGCACCTGTGGCTTTAGGTAGCTGTGACTAACACCTTCTCATCTACACTGCAATTGTTTAAAGTACTGATAAAGCAATCTGGTACACTGCTGTTCCCTACAACAAAGATTGTAATTTTTTTCCATCTGTAGAGAAAGAGAAAGGGATACATTTAAACAAGCTTTTAGGCAGAGCTCATTAGGGCACTTGAAATGACCTTTGAAAATCATTAGTGAACTAGTTATCAACACTTCAAGTTTCATTTCTCTCACCACATCTGGTATATCTTTTTTTTTGGTACAAATAACTTTGATAATTATTATTAAAAGCATTTACTCTCAAGTGAAAAATACTATATGGCTGATTAGAAGGCATGTCTGTCCAATGTGTATTTTCCTTCCAATTCTGAGACTCGGACATTTGCAGCATGACCCTATACCCTTATTATGTCAATAAAAGGCACACATATGAAGAAATGTTTTCCTATTAGCATTGATTAATAAGTTTCCTAGCAGCTAATATCGATGCACTATCCCAGATATTAATTTTCCTGTGTTACACTACTCATACTGGTGGTGTTAATTGTTTATACACTGAGACAAAGAAATACATCAGCCATTGAGAATGGTTATGCTTAGGCTTCTTAGCTTTATTATAGAGCCTGTAAATCTTCTAACTCTAAATGCACACAATACCACAGAAATCTTTCAGACCAGATCTCTGCAGCAGTAAATCAATAGAGCTCTACTGAAATCAATGGAGCCAGCATGATTTACAGTAGCTCAAGGTCTGCCCTTTCGATTGCACCCAGTGATGTAAGAGACTCAAGAGGGTTATTACAGTAATATTCAGGAATATATTTTCCAGTAAATTACAGTTCTTTAAAGATAGACTGAGGAAACCTGCGTAGGTATTGCACTATGACACAGAGGATTAGCAGGGGGTGCATGCAGTTCCTCAGTCAGACTTTAGCTACCTGTAGGTAGGCACCAAACTAGGCACCAGCACTGATTTGGGTCTTGTTCCTGCTACAGCCCATCAAAATACTTACATTCAAAATTCCTCTGTTCTGCCTACTCATATGAACATAAAAAAGTGCTTGGGGAAATAAATTTCTCCTCATTACAAAAGAACCCATGGTGCAGACATGAAACTCCCAGGCTGACAGAGGAGTTCTATCACCAGCCAAGGTGCCGAGCTTCCTCTGTCTCTGTCCTCTCCAGAGGCAAAGAAAGTAAGCTATGATCTTTTCTCATCAATCTCTACAGGTGAGTCTAAATTTTTCCTCTGATTGGCAGTGCAAGGTGATGCCTTAGGATTTTAGCTGTTATATTTTTCAAATTCTGTACTGCATTAGTGTATAGGTCTAAACTCCATATAGAGTGTTAGTTTACTGTCTTCACATTTTGGTCAGACAAAACAGCGCCTCTAGACCTGAAGTTTAAGGACACTCTACTGCCTCACCCTGAAAAGTAGAGAGGGGAGCAAACTGGTGGTATATGACTTCAACACCTGAAAGTGTAACTGGAGGATTAACCCCTGATATGTAAATGGACCAAACTTTTAATTATCTGTGTATCTATTGAAAGCCTTTAATAAATACCTACTTTTTATTCTTTTAAACTTGTCTAGCCTCTGTTCTAGGTAGCCATTCCAAGGCATCAAGGGGATCCTTAACTTGAAAACTTTAAATGCCTAAAGCCAGCAAATTCAGCCATCCAGAGATGTGAGAAATCTGTATAAACTGTGTTTATTGGATAAGCACAAAGACTTAGGAGACTTAGAAATTTGTATTATTTCACTCTTAAAACCAATATAAATGTAGAATAACTTTAGAGTCAAGTAGACCCTGTTATGTAATCACACTTGCGGTTTAGTTAAATGATATTTCTGTTTTTGAAGATTTCTGAACTAGCAATTTACTGTTTTCAGAACATCCCCTGGCAAACTAAATGCACTGGTGAATACAGTTGAGATGTGGCACTGTAACATATACTCATGGCTCTGCTGTTCATTCTTCATATAGCTTTATTGCTTCGAGGCACATAGGAGCCAAATATATCACTTTAGGTACTCGTCTTAGGAATGTTGCCAAATGGCTTTAAGTGACTGTATGCCTGCTTTGCTGTCCAGGCCATATCTTTCTTCTGGCTGATCAAATGACCAGAGATCATCTTAAAAAATCTCATTATAAAAGGCTTTAAAATATATTGAATAGAGAGGTATGACATAAAATGTGCCCACGCTACTGCAAAGTTAACCATGGTGGAGTCTTTTGATCTGGTTTTATTTTCTTTCCCAGTAACATAAACATAACTACCCCGAGCTGGAGACATAAATAGAGCAAAATATGAGAAAAGAGATAACATTTTTCCTATAGCTGGAAAAAGAAAACTAAGACCCTCTGTTAAGTGCAGAATCACTGTGCTTTATACCACAATGTATGGTATTAAAAAAAAAAAAAAGAAAAAAAAAGAAGAAAATAAACCTCATCAAGGAGAATTAATTTACAAGACTTTCAGCTCAGGTGAATGCACTGCTTTTGTAACCCAACATTTAGCACTTTATAAACTTACAGGTGACTTTGAAGCTTTGTTTTTGTAAACAATTTGGCTGTTTAAAGTTTGTAATAAAATAAGGGATTATTTTCTACTTTGTTAATGAGCCTTCCACATCTCTTACCACACAACTTGACAAGATTAGGGATTGGAGAGACAATGTTTAATTACTTTCACAAGCTGTTTAATGTTTGCAAAGACTGCTTAGAACTGTGGCTGAAAAGAGAATAATTATCACTTAATTATATAATCTTTAAGAAAACAAGTACATGTTTCATCTTTGAACCATATGAATGACAGATAGCACAATACTATTTAGCTCAAAAACCTTCAGAAATCACTTATAGTTTATTATCTGATATCAGTTGTATCAGTTCATTGCATTAATACAAGTGCACACTAACAAAAACCAAGTTCTGTGATATGCTATGCTCTGTTAAAACTTTGGCTTTTTTGGCAAGTGATGTGTACTGGAAAAAAAAATACAGCCATGGAGAAGAGGAACGTAATTTACACCCTCAAGTTACCAATGGAATAAGTTACATTGTTTTAGTGGATGAATAAGTAATTATATATTCTCTGTTATTTCTTTCACTAATTCAAAATCAATGTCCCTGTTATATTCATCAGTAGCATTTTGAAGAAGACATTAAAAGAAATTCACTGATGTGCCTCTTTTAAAGCTGAGGAGATAGGAACATAAAAGAGCAACCATTTCAAATATTGCTTATTGCTAAAGTTCTTTCTTTTGTTTGGACAGAGATATGTAAACATATTAATTCATAAATTCAAATGTTCAGGTAAATAATTTGCAATAAAATATATCGTTTCAGTAATTCTAGTACAAGAATGTATCTTGAAAAATCTGCCCTAAGAGATGTTTTAAACAGGACCTTTTTAGCATTGCTAAGGCTGTGCTTCATTAGTTGTGATTATACTTTAAAAAAATTTAATCCGTGGGAGGTTTTTCTATTTAAATACTGAGATTTTTAGCCTTATTAATGGACAAAAGCAGAAAACTGCCTCAACTGGAGAAAGAGGAGGAAAAAAAAACCAGTATTTCCCAGACAGGACATAATTTGCTTAATTCCAGTCAGTTTAAGGATTACTGTAAAATTTTCTTGGGTTTTTTTTTTTTTTTTTTTTTTTTTTTTTTGCTAATATGTCTTAAAGGTGTGTTTACTCCATTCTAAAAACTAATTTTAAAAATTTAAGATACATTTGTACCTTTATGGGACTTAAAAACAAAATAGCAAGACTCTATTACAGATTTAGCTAAGATCTAAAGGCTGTGAATTTTGGCACATATTTTTGGCATGAAAACTATCTTTAATATGTAAAAACACAGATATATATTTAACTATAAAGTCAGTGATAGTGTACATTCATATAATAGTAAAGAACTGCATTACATTGTGATGTGTTGACCCCAGCCAGCAAACTAGACACCCCCACATCCACTTGCTCACTATTCCACTTGCTCCAGCAGGACAGGGGACAGAACAGGATGAGAGAAAGCAGAAAAACTTGTGGGACTAAAATGTAGTTTGTAAATGTAGGAAAGGTGATGGGTGGATTTGCAAAGGCAAAACCCTTCCCACAAGCAGATGGATGCTCAGTCAGTCTCGGAGAAATGGACATAGAGGGAGACAAAACCCCAACCCTCCTTACCCTGATTTGTTGCTGAATGTGATATTATATGGTGTGGAATATTCCTCTGAACATTTTGTTCCATACTCATCTTCTTTTCTTCTTTCCCCTCCCCCATCCCACCTTGAGTGAGCTTTGCAATTTCTCCATGCTCCTTTTCCTTTGTCTTTAGTCCCACACATGAACATCCTGCTCTGTTCCTGTTAGGATTGAGGAAAAGCATACAACTGGTTTACTCTCTCTTTATCAAACTTCCATAAGGCATGCCCGAGGTGCATAGAGTGGAGCACCCAGAGTTCTCTCTCTGCCTCTGCTCTAGAGCAGCCCATGGTACACAAACAAGTGAAGACATTAGCTTTCTCAATGGTAGTGTATTTTAGGGTGTTTTCTTTTTTCTTTCCCCTGAATATATGGTTTTTGAAATATGCTTACTCTTAGTTTGCTGGAAAATCCACTACTGCCATGAATAAAATTTAATATACCACTAGAAACACTACACTATATTCTTCATTTTTACATGGAGTCATGGTTTTTAATTAAAAACAATATATGCATTTCTTATGAAGTGCAACATTTGCATCTGGGAGGGTCCCCAGCAAAGACTGCAATACTGCTGTTTGCATGGTATCAGTGGGAAGCTGGCTTTCACAGCTCTGTTTACTCTGATAGGCATTCAAAATCACACACGTAACTGCCTTATGTCCTCACTCTGATTTTCTGGTTGTATTCTGTCCTAATTTTACCAGTAATCTTACAGACATTAGTAAATCTGCAAAGAGTCTGCAAAAGTGTCTGCAAGGTTTTCTCCATCTCTAGTTACTCTCTGAGTAATTCAGTCTCCTGGTTTCTGAAAATATATTTTTGCTGCACCATAATCATTACCTTTCATACTGATAAGATGCTCTACATTTTTTCCCTTGCTCTCCATTCATGAGAAAATTTCATGGATCAGGACAGAAACCACACATGCTTTCTGAGGTGAGGTGTTTACTCATCCTAGCCAAGTACTCTAAACTAATATACCCTGTCAAGACTTTCTACTTCTATTTATACATACTTGAGATGCTTCCACTTGCTTTACAGACAACCAGCAATACTGCAGGCCTTTCTGCCAGCCATTCCTATTGAAACAGCATACACATCTCTGTAGTGATGGGAATACTATTTTCCCAAATTGAACATACAAATGTAAATTCACCTACCTCAACAGAAATTTAAGTCTTTCACCAGGCAGTGCTGTATTTTCTGAATGCTTGATGAGTATCTTCTTTCATTGCTATACAATTTTTATAGCAAGAATAAAATAAATACCCAAGTCACCACTAAGATCATTCTGTTACCCTACCCCTCAGTCTTCACCACCAAATCCCTCTGAAAAAAAAAAAAAAAGGAAAAGAATAAAAGAGAAAAATACATTGAAAAGTTGCAAGTTAATCCACAAATGTAAGGGCTTTGGGTCCTCCTCATCATTCACTATGGCAAACAAAAGTCTTATACCTATGTACACCTCAGAATATTGCAGACAGCCAGAGACCTTTATATGTCCAGCCACAGATCTTTACCAAAGCAAACGGCTAAATTTGGTGTGTTCACATCAAAAGAACATAATATGTATTATACCAGACAGAGATCTAGCTGGCTTGGTATTCTGTCTCAACTACTGGTCACAAGGAGATGGTTAAAACAGAAAAGAACCAGAACCAGTGAAGGACATTTTGTCACAGCACAGGGAGGCTCAGGACCCTCAATATGAGTATCAGCAAGCTCTCTTTATTGATCGGAGCACCAGACGTTTTTCTACAACAAATAATAAGCTCATACATATTCTGCAAGCCAAGCAATCCTTTGGTTATATTCTAGATATCAGCTTCTTCATTCCAAAGGAGTTACATCTGCTTTTTCTCATGTCTCTAGTCTCTCAACCACAGCACTTTGTTATGGTAACACAGCTGTGCTCAAGGACAGTGTCCTTGCAAGTGCAGGACTTAGATTAGCTGGGTTCTTGTCACGTAGCTATTTCTCCACAACATTTCCCATTTACATGTATGCTCTGCCAAATATTTTCCATATGATGTACTTATTCAGTAGGATGTATATTAAGTACTTCTATGAAATACATGGCATCAATTAATATTTGATATCCTTAAGTGGCATTATCTATCATGGTTTTGTCCAGTAATTTCTGCATCTAGGTATCCTTTCACTATCTATGACAGTCTTGGGCAATGAGCTCTTCACCACTGGGTGAAGAACCATCTCCTCTGTTTTGTCTCAATCTAACTCAGCTTAGTTCTGCCTCATTACCCAAACCCCAACTTATTTTAAGGAGATTCATATTTTTGCTATGTGTGTGCAGTGACGGTCCTTCATTATTATCTATCAACTCATCTGATGCTGAGAATCCATTTGTTTAACCCTTGTTCATGAGATTGTTTTGTGAGGAATAGATGAAAATGAAATCATGACATAAGTGCTCCATCTCTGAGCCCAAGATTTATGCTCCATGCTGTGGTACCTGCACTGCTTGTGAGCAAGCACCAGCTGGTGGGAATGCCAGGAAGATAAAAATGAAGCCTCAGATCTTTGTCTCCAGATGTAGCAAAGATGTCCAAAATCTCCTGAATCTTTTATCATAGATTTATTGCTTAGATGTGCAGTGTAAAAATATTCAGTTCCCACAAACAGCCTGTAGTCATACGAACAGCTTGCAGGGCACAGCTAATGATATGAATTACATTTGTACAACTGTATCTTGGTGTGACATCAAATTCATGGGAATCCTGGGCTAATCTACCCAACAGGAATTGCAAATCTATAAAACTGAATTCCTTCAAAAAGAAACTTCTGAAAATGCAAGTAACAGTCCAAACTGCTGAATAAACACAGGCATCATCAAATCTATGTCAGAGCTTTTTCAAAAGAATGAAAATAAATATTTCATAAAATGCATCTACAGGATATGCTGCATCTACAAATAAAATTCAAGCTCAGGTTTGCGGACATAAAAATTATATTGCAGCAAAGGGCTTACTCCCTTAGAAAATAAGGCCTTGAAACTGTCCAGCTACAATGAAACAATGCATTATTATTCCCTAATGCATTAATCATAAAATAAACCTAATCAGCTTTGAGAATATAGCAGTGTAATTAGCAATGAAAGGAAACCAGTTTTAAGTTGTGGCTGCTACAAGTCCAAGAACACTATAAATGAAATATTTTAATATCTTGCTATGTTGATTCCAAAATATTGTAATGTAGAAATATAACTGTGCATATCTTTCCAGAGATGAACCTTCCATTATTTCCTTCAGTTATCAACTATAGCCACTTTGCAGACTATGTTGCTCCCCTCTAACAAACAGCAGCTTCTACTATTCCTTTAAAGTTGACCCTTTCACAGAATAAGGCTGTCAAAATTGACTTTACCAGTAATATACCTAACCTACAGTGAGTCAAATTCCAGTCTGAGGTCAACTTCCCTAAAGTGAAATAATTAGAAATTAGTCAAGATATTCTGAAACCAGACTATATTTATTAACACAGTCACCCTTTCTTCTTCTTCATAAGGATACAAAAAATCAGTAGAAAAGCATCAGCTAGATTTGTTTCTCCATAATAAAAATGCTTCTTACAACTGCAATACCAGATATTTTTTGGTTAGTCAGTGAAAGAATGAAGACGTTGACAAATAATCCCTTGTGAAGGCTATAAAATACAGAAACATGATTCCGTCTCTCAAAGTACTCTTACATTGATCCTTGAATGGGAATTACTTTGGAGGATATTCCAGAGACATATCACTGTCTACTTGGCCCATTTCCCTAATAAGAATTAATTCTTGGCCAGAGTTAGAGATGCAATGGCAAGCTTTGGTCTGACATAGCCAGGCATTCTTAGAGCATGCTTCTGAAATTCTTCAACTCATTGGTATCGCACACTGAAGCAATTACAAAGTCTGGCAGGATAATCTCAAAAATACCGAGCTTATTCCCAATCAAGAAATGCTTTTCCTATCTTATGATTCGAAATGCCTACTTATGGAACCTCCTTCTGCAGAGTATCTGCTTCATACTTGACATTCTTTTAGATTTTGATGGTTTTTGACCTGTGATTAGTGATTTGAAAGGAAAGCAGGAAGATATCTTCCTCTTTCCTCTCTAGTTCATATCAGAATAAGCTTATTATTTTGAAGAATTTTTTCTTTTATAAGAAGAGATGATAACATGGTGAGAAGGAATTAGATCCAAGTCTCTTTACTGTTGAATGAATTAGGGGAAAAAAAAATAGGCAAAAGAGGAATCAGAACCTAAGAATACCCCAAGGGAAGTTGCTGAACTTACTTCCTTGCCTTAATGAATCCTTCTTTTCTGCCATCCTAAACTTATGAAGCCATTCATGTCAGAACTGGCACAGGCATCCCTAAACAGAGCTGCAGGTGTCAGCCTCTTCCTTGTTCTTTCAGGATGTTGTTTTTTTCCCAAATGCTTCAGGCTTTTGACACATATGTCATGTAAGAGCCTAAACAGCAAATGCCTCCTCCTGCCCTGACAAGGCTGGAAAAGGTCAACTTATTACACACTTGGTGGGACAGAAGGAGAAGTCAAACCTCACCTTTCTTAGTCATCTTCTTTGAGTGCCCTGGAAGACTCCTCAGCCTTTTTCTTCCTGCCCTTTGGACCTTTTCCATGGGGATCCTGCTTGGAGATGGATACTTGTTTCTCGTTTTCTTTATTAAATCTTTTCTTCTGTGAACTAATAAATATTTTTCCAGGTCATTCTTTCATACCTTTAAGGAGAATGAGAGGAGTATTCTCCACAGAATCAAGAGAACTTCCTCTTGCCTTTGTATTTTTAAGATAGAAGATGAAGAGGTACCAATGACAGAAATGTAGGCATGCAGCAATCACTACTCTGTGTGTATGCCTTTGTACACACTATCACACACACAGAGATTCTCTCTGTGCTGAGATTACTTAAAACACCCCGATTTGTCTACACCAATGAAAAATAAAACTTCCTCCTATTCATTACTTCACAATTGAGTGCAAACTGCCACAAAATCCTAATTGAATCATAATAACAGTAATATAATTATAAGAATCATAATATTATATCTGCTTTGCAGCAATTCAAACACTTTAACACGAACAATACCTTACACTGAGGAATGCATTTCAGGGTCTCCTGTGGTTCTTTCTTTTGGGAGAAATCTGCACTGAGGGGCAGGAAGGACAAGAAAACTGGTACTATTTACTGCATGCAGTCATGTGAACACATTTCTCTTTCCTTGGCAGCTTGTTCAACAGCATTCCTGTCAGTGTTGGGGGAGTTGTTGGGAAATCTGTATTGACCATTCTGATGGTGTTTGTTATTTTGTTGCATGGTGTCTGAGAGAACATGCTCAAGAGAAATGTTTTTTTCAGACAACTTCAAAACAAAATTTGACAAGGTACTATTGGAGAGCAGCAATTTTTACAATGAATACTAAAATCAGTTCTTCCATCTGCATCCTATTCAATTTTTCTCATGCCACAGCATGGAACTAGAATGATGGCAGTGTAAAACTAGGTCAACATATGGAAAATCTCATCTACTGAAACTGAGTACACACACTACTTGATCAATGGGCAGCTGTGTAAGAAGACAAAAGTATAGTGGGAACAAGTATAAGACTGTCTATTTTCTCTAAAAATGATGGAGAAAATGGACATCCGAAAATGAAATCACTTAACCTAAAAGAATGAGCATCAGCCTACCTCTTGGTAACTCTATTCACTTCATCTGGAAATATCAATTTTCAGAACAGAATCTAAACAACAAAAGGTATCTAAAATAAATAACAAAGGCATCCTCAAAAGCCGTAAACCCTTTACCTTACTTTAACAGGGTTGTACACTTTTGCATGAAAGATCCCAGCTCGAATTCCCTGAGCACTTACTAGGTTTTTTGTTTTAATGAAAATTGTGGGTTATTTAAGATGTGGAGGAGAAAAATCATTCTCAGCTAGTGTAGAATTCTTAATTTCTTTTTGATATAAAAAAGAAATTATTAAACCACACTAAGTATCTCCCAACTACCTTCAAATACAGATTTTTTTTCTAATGTTAATTCAATTTTTTTCCTTTTGAAAACTTGAAAGCCTGATTTGTTCTGGTATCATTACAAAACAATTCTTGCAAGACAGTAAAGAAATTCTATCTTCTTACATAAACTAGTTACAGAAAGTTACAGAGAAATAAAACCTGTAGCTGCACATATGTACAGCTAATAGCTTCAGAAGGAAAAAATCTTCAGTCTCTGTGCAACCAGCTCTCACTCATGGATCCACACTGCCTCCTCACCAGCAAGCATTCAGCAAAGATATTCTACACATATCAGAATGATGTCGTACTATTTCACCCAGTCATTGCAAGAATAGCTATCTCTAAAACAATCTAGCATCATCTTTCCTTCTACATAGTAATAAAAACAAATAGTGTAAAAAACCCCAACTCAAAGCAAAATAAACAAACAGACAAACCCTCAATCATTGTAGAAATGCTATGCACTTGAAAGTAATTTTAAGCTGATTATTTTTCAGCATATAATTCTGCAATATATTTTTGAAGAAAATGAATCTTCATCTCTACATTAACTCAATTACTTTCTGTCAGTTACTTTTGACACCTGTTCCTTGAAGAAAATATGCTACTATGTCAAAAAATCTTTCACCTTTACTAAATATTGATAACTCAGTTAAGTAACTCTTAAGAAAATAATTGCTTTGAAATGGAATAACTTATTTTCTGGTAATGGTTTTACATATTCCTTTAAAATATTTTTGAAAATATTTGAAAAATTACATTGAAAAATAGTTTAGATAAATCTTTACCATTTAGATTGTCACTTCCAAAAGAGATTTATAAGCAAGTTAAAACTGATATAAAACTGTGTTACCAAGTCAGAAGCTTTCTGGTTCAGCTTCAAATTACTCATTAATCACTCAAGTCTCAACACCCCTGGACAGGTACTGTATTTTAAGCCTTAAACCTTCATACCTGCATATTTTCATCCCCACAGACAAAATCTGAAGATGGTACTGTATCAATTTCTTAACAGAAAATCTGAAACCAGACTCAAGATCATGTACCAAAGGTAATAGACATGTAAAAACATTAGATTTCCCACATACCTGATCAAGACATAAATATTTTAATTAAAAGAAGATCATTTATCTCTCGTAAGACATTTTTTCTCTTAGTTATTGTAATGCCCTGGCCTGCTTGGTGGGTTCAGGGGACAGTAGTTTGATGTATTCTGGGTGGTGTGGGAGAGAAACAACAAAATTCTCAGGAGATCCAACAAAAAAAGTTTTACTCGCCAACTTCAGAGCATTAAGGTAATGTAAGGTACTTGGTAAATTTTAAAACAACTTCCAGGCAAAGGCACTTCACAAATTTTAATGCAGCAAACTTTAGTTTTTTCAGATACAACAAGGCCCTTACTAAGGCATTGACTAGAAGATTTTTAGTCTGGTTTACAATATATTTTGTGAAGAAGTAGTTGGGAGAAAGAAAAAGAGAAAGGAAAATAAGACAAAAAGGTGTATAGTCACCACTCTAGGACCCAGTGTGGTCTCAGAATCCTTAAATCCAGGATAGCTGAGCACACCACTCTAGAGGTGTCACTGTTCTTTTATCTGGACAACTGAGTCTTCTCCACAGGCATGGGTCACACCTGGTCTTTAATGTGTCCCACAGGACCCCCATGGTCAGCTGACACTATTTTGGGGCTGACAGTATTTTTGAGGCCAGTCAGTGATTTTGAGGCAGGTCATGCAGCTGGACACCACCATTTCAGTCTGGACCAGTGTCCGACTAAGGCTTAAGGGGGCAGAGTGGAAAAGTGCACATTAAGTGAGATTTCATGGGGAAAATCCTGTGGCTGCAGTACTATGATGGATGGTTATAGACTCTTCAGGAAAAATAGGCAGGACAGATGAGGTGGAAAGGAAATGTTGTTCATAGAGGCAGGGCTAGACTATATAGAACTTGCAGCTGGGGATGGTTGATAGTCTCTAGGTAAGGAGGGGAAAAGCTACCCAAGATTCAGTGCTTGGGCGACAGTGTAATGTTGGATATATGTATAGACTGAGAATAAGAAGTTGGAGTGCAGCCTTACACAAAGGTGATTGATTCTAAGCTCAGTATGAATCAACAATGCTGCCTGGAGTTCAAAGTGGCCAACCAAATCCTAGGGTGCATTAAGTACAGTAAAAGTAAACAACTTTCACACAGAGGGTGATAGAGATGAGAAAGTACCCACACAACCCTTGAAATTCATGAAATTAACTGTTTACTGCTCAGAGATCTTGAGGGTGAGAATGTGGGATGTCCACAGTTTCTCCTCTCCCAGCTAATATTGAGTGCAGAGCCTGCTCTGCTGTCTGGGAACTTGCTGGGAAACCATTTGTGTGATCTCATGGAAAGCAGCCCAGGTGTGCTAGGGTCATGAAATATCAGTCCTGTCACAGGTTGGTCCACATCCCTCAGTTCTTCATCTTAAGGTGGGTCCATCCCTGTGGGTTCCACATCCTTTTGTGTCAGATTGGCACTCGTGGACTCACCATTCTTTGATGGGTAATATGTGTAGGTCTCACACAGCTCTCTGATGAATTGACACAACAGGGCGCCTCACTGTTCCTTGGTGGATCCAAATCCATGGATTCTACACCATCAGTCGCACAGCAATCATTCCCATGGATGGTGCTTCTCCTCCATCGGTCTTTTGGCACACTGACACACCTGGGCCCCCTGCAGCTGTCCAGTAGATCCACATCCATTTGCTGCACACCATTGGTCCCATGAGCAACCACAAATATTCTCATGTGATTCTGGGTTGTGTTGCACCTCCTCTGATTCCACTTTCACCCCCTGGGAAGTGGCTTTCTTGTTTGTACTTCTCCCAGGAACTATTCCCATGGCCCCTGTGCACAGAGACCATGTTGCACCTCCCCTCCTGAGCCCATGAGCCTTCTCTGTATTCCGTGCCCAAGACAAGAGGGTAGTAACAACATTCCCGGAGGGCTGGGGTCCTGGGTGATCCTTCCCTCTTACCTAGCACCCTGCAAGGAGCACGCCCACCTGCACTCATCAGTTGCTGAGGGGGGTCAAAGCATCCAGATGTCCCACTGACAGGAAGAGGAGGTTCAGTCAACCTGCATAAAGTCTCTGCCTGCACTCCATAAAAGAATTGCTTATTGTTAAATGTTGCAAAAGCTCTTGTTCCCTGCCCCCGGCCCTGTCTCTGGAATGTGGAGAGATGCTGTTTCTTCTGCACAGAGGGAAGGGGAGGGCCTGACATCCTTTGGGAGGCTGTTCCATTATTTTGCAAGAACCTTTTTTGGAGGCCATGGAGAGATGACTTTGGATTGTGGAGATGGTGGTGGTTCAGTCTGAGGTGCACCCTTGCTCTGTTTGTTCTTATGAAGAGCAAAGCTTCTCATCACTTTATTGGTCTATTTCTTCCCCATTCCAAGGAAGATGTCTCACATTTTGTTGGAAGAATCAGAAGCAGCTCCTGAACTGCAGACTTCTGGCAGGTTTCCAGGAATAAGCTCTTGCCCTTCTAGTCTGCCAGAAGATGGCTGGAAGCACACAAAGAACAAGGTGACATGAGTGACTAGCCAACACAGCTTCACCAAAGAAAAACTGGGCTGGGACCAACATGAGCCTCACTTTGAGGAGGTGATAGTGTAGTGGGACAATGGTAGAGCAGTGGCTGTGTGGTGGAGTGGCCCTAGCTGGATGTCAGGTACCCACCAAAACTGCTCTATCACTCCCCTGCGCAGGGAGAGAAAATGAAAGATTCATGAGCTGTAATAAGGGGCAGGGAGACATCGTTCATTAAGTGGAAAGGATTATCATGGGCAAAACACACTAAACTTGGGGAAATTAATTGAATTTATCACCAATCAAATCAGAGCATGATAATAAGAAGTGAACCGTATCTTAAAAACACCTTCCCCCACCCTCCTTGGTGTCCGTATCCTTCCCATTGAGTGCATAGGGATATGGAGAATGGGGTCCATGGTCAGGACATGACAAGTTGTTTATGTTGCTGCTCAGGGAGGGGAGTCCTTCCCTTGCTCCAGTATTGGGTCCCTCTGACAGGAGACAGGTCTCCATGAACTTCTTCAGTATGGGAGTCCTTCCCATAGGCTGCAGTTCTTCATGAGCTGTTCTAATGTGGGTCCCTTTCCACAGGATGCAGTCCCTCAAAAACAGCCTGCTCCAATGTGGGTCACCCACAGGGTCACAAGCCTCGCCAAAAAAGCTGCTCTGGTCTGGGCTTCTCATTCCATGGGGTTCAAAGTTCCCTTCCAGGAGCCTGCCTGCAGGTCTTGGGCTTCCCAAGGAAGTGGTAATGTCTTCAGCTGTTCATGAAGTATTTGGACAATGGTGTAAGATGCATGGTTTAACTTTTAGGTTGCCCTTTGTGAAGTCAGGAGCTGGACTTGATGATCTTCATAGGTCCCTATTGACGCTGGATCTTCTGTGACTCTATTCTATGATTCCATACGTCTTTTTTTAAATTTTTGTCTCCCTTTTTGCTATTCTTTTGATGATGCTAAGCATCACTTCAGGAACCCTGAGGAAAGACTAAAATAATGAACAGATCTGTCTGAACTATAGTACAAAACAAAAAGATTATATGCAATTCACCTCGAAAGTAGAAGCCATTATTATTCTTTTTCATGGCTATTTAAAAAGTTTTTTAAAAAATAGAAAGCTGCTGAAGCAATATTTTCACCTTTAGACATTGTCCTAAAGAAAGTGCTATGTTTGAAAAATCATCAGAAATTCTATTTCCCACTTTCATTGTGAAATTAAGAAAGCTTTTGCATTTTGAACTCTACCCACACACTGCAGCAGCAGTCCCCTGGATTGTTCTGAGCCTTAAATAGGTGTGCTTTGGAGAAAGTAGAAGGAAAAAAATCCTTCAAAAGATCTCATGCTAATGACATTCTAAACTTTTAAGAAGTTTTCTTTCCATATTTATTGAAGTCAGGCATTTAATTTTGTACTCATGGGTCCCAATGTATTCATGGTTTCCTACAGGAGATTTGGATATTTCTTTGCTTGGACAATTGTGGCTGTAATTATCTATTATTCCAGCAGCCTGAACCTTTTTGTGAGCACATATTATTAGTTGGTGGCAGTGCTCAAATGTTATCTGACATTGGCAAAGAACAATTTCTGGGCCTAGCTTTTCTTCATATATGCCAGTGTGTGAATCAATAATAGCTCTTCAGAACTCAAAAAGTCTACCCCAGAGTGAGATTGGAGTAATGAGGGAAAAAATCAGACTCCCCAGTTTGAAATTGTCTTATTAGAGAGACTAGTTTGTACTTAAAAGTGAAAAGTTTTATTTAATTTTTTACCTCATTTGTGAAAACTGTGGGTCTGCTAATGGGGGTGAACAGGGCCAAATATAATCCTAGTCCCACCCAAAGGGATGTGGTGGGCTTCAATAATTCTTCTAATGCATCTACGTGCAAAGCATGTGCCACACTGAATGATATAGTATTTACCCTGTCAGCAAGTCCTGGTCAATGGAACTTTGCGTATTGTGGCTTCATTTCTAAGATGTTTTATGTCATATTTCAGTTAAACTGTTAGAAGTCTCTCAAAACTAAGTGGAGGCACAGCGTTCAGGACAGCTTGTCTCTATCCTTGGACTGTATGCCTGTGCCCTTGAGGCTAAGAAAGTTGTTTCTTCAGGGATGGGACGCTTGCCTAGGAGGGGCAAGGCACTCTCCACAGCCAGTGAGGGCTGTGCAGTATTGTATATTTAGTCCCCTGCCTTGTCTGAAACTGTGTGGCTGCCCAGCTTCACAGAAGTCCGTGGACCTGCTGCATGATCATAGGATGGGCAGTCTGGAGAACTTCCAAATTGTGATTCGATTGTGTATGTTGAAGAACTTTCCTGTTCCTCAAGCCCAGTCTACACCTAATGTGTAGGGAATACTTAAAGGACAAGCTTTGTTAAGTTGCTGCAGTTTGGTCATGTGCATGTCCAAGCATGTATAGTTTCTAGCAATACTGAGCAAAAGACCTTCTAAAATCACCTAGGTTCCTGCAAACCATTAGTCACTTCCAAAGAGCTGGCTGAGAGGACTGAGAGTAAGGCATGCTGTCTGTTCCCTTCAATATTTACTTCATCTCTCTCAGAGATAACACACTTCTGCTCTATAAAGAATATTTCTTTAGAAATTAAAGGTTTTCAACAGCACAACGAACTACATACAAATTCAATACAATATTTATCTCTATGTCCAAGACTGAGTTAACATAAGCATATGTACTTTTTTTTTGCCCTCTTACATTTTTCACTGCCAATGAAGCACTGATCCTTCAGAACCTTTTTCTTGTATTCACTTGAGCACCACTGAATTTTAAATGCTTAGAAAAATATAGATAGAGCTCATACATATTTATGATATATTCTGTTAAAGTTTAAAAATGTGTCATCTTGAAAATGCAGTGGAAACTTAAGCTTCAGATTTATGATAGTAAAATCCATATCCTCATTTTGTGTTCCACATTAATTTAATTAATTTCAAGATTTCTGAGTTTGGACATTAAAAAGTTTTGTGTAAGTATGAAAACACATACAAAGTGGTTGCATGAGTTTAATACCAGGAAATTAATGTGGAAATGCTCTCATTGTTTCCTCTGGTTTTGTCCCCTTTTAACTGATGCCAGTTAAAACAAATCACAGCCAGTCATTAGAAATGAAAATAAGGATCCTATTGAGAAGTATTAAGGCTCTGTTTCCTACCTTGTTTTCTGAAATCCATCAAAAGTCCACTTGCTGAGTGCCTGATCTCGTAATGAAACTGTGTTTTAAAATGAATTGCAGGAGTCCATATAATTCTGTTTTCCACAGTGTTAATTCATTAAAGTCTGGAATTATATTGTGCAAAGTGTAGAATACTATGGCTCTGAGTTAACCTATGAAAAAGATAGGTGTTGAAAGGGATATGGAATGAAAAAATTGACTTTGTATCCCAATTAAACTCAATATCATGTAACTTCATTATAAAATTTCCCCTCTCTCCTCCTCCATGAAAAGGCTCTATTCAGCCATTATTCAGCTATAATATTTATGAGGAAAAAAGAAAAAAAAAAAACAAAACAAAACAAAAAACCTGAAAAACTAAAACACTAATAAAAATAACAGCTTCTGGTGGTATGAGGACTGTTTGGAAAAAATGTAGGTCATCTGTTAAAAAAAAGTGCACCTCAAAAATCCATATTAGTTAAAGAAGAGAAGAAAATGTTTGAAAAAAGGTCTCAGAAAGCAGAAATTAACATTTTTAAAAAGCTTTAGACTTTATCAAGCTGAAATGTAAAAAGGCAAATAAGTAACAAACATTTACTGAAGTAGCTTTTCATAGCTATAAATATTTTCAGGGTAACATTGGAATACATCAGCTGTGTGTACTTATACAGCACACAAGTTTTAGCAGAGGAAGTTGTTGCAGGACTAGTGACAACTAAATTTATAAACAGATTCAAAACACATCAATCAAATGCCAGAGGACACATACACTGGGAGTTTTAAGTACAGTGACCCAGAGAATCTCCAAGATAAATTACTGCCTGCCAAGATCTTAAAAAGTATCCCAAGGGAAGTCCATGCACCAGGGATACACCTATACTTGCTAGTAGACACTGGTAAATATTTTGTTTTAAGTATATATATATTGTACTGAAAAATATGAATGTCTGAATGAACATATTTAATCAGCTTGAAATTTGAAAAAAATTTCTCAAAACAAATTATAAGATGCATAATTTTAATATTTGTCTAAAACTGCTTCAGCTCTCCATGCTCTTTCAACACACACATGCCAAAATCATGTCCTCCAGCTGGTGAATATCTGTCATAGTCGTGTGGGTTCATCTTAGGGGACACAGAGTTTCTCAGCATTACATTTCAGAATTATATTTTGCAATCCTAAGCAGAGTTACTGGTGACACTGAAAATAGCTACTGCAGGTCATGCAGTTGGGGAGTTTTAAGGTTTTCTGATTTCCTGCTGTCTAACATTTTTATTCTTTATTTCAACAGCCATGAAAAGGATAGCATCTCAGGCCATGTACATAAAAAGTCAGCTAACAAGGCTAATATTTACACTTCTAGGTCATCATAATGCCAAAAAAAATCTTTCTTTATGAATACTTCTTGTATGACAAAACAAAGAAACATTTACTAAACTTAGGGCAAGATGAAGCTGTGTCTAAATTTTCAAAACCATGGATGACATTTGAATTGAGGGAAAACTCTGATGAAGCTAAATATTCATACAGGATGGGATTTTTCTTTTTCATCAAGAAACTGGAGGAACCTTCGTTTATAAGCAGAAAAAGAAAAAATGGTACATGCAACACCATTCAAGTGCCAGAATTAGGTGCTGGTCAAGTTAGGTAACTGTCCATGTTATTGTTGCTGTCTCTTTGTATGCTTGTGCATAACAGTAAGACAAAATATACTTCTGACATAAGCAAGATGCTTGCAAGTTACATTAACCCTAGGCAGGGTTACTAGAGGTTACTAGAAAATAAAAAAGACAATGCTTAAGTTGGCTTGGGAGTGCTCATT
This sequence comes from Ammospiza nelsoni, assembly GCF_027579445.1. NCBI lineage: Eukaryota > Metazoa > Chordata > Aves > Passeriformes > Passerellidae > Ammospiza > Ammospiza nelsoni. Next base: position 86,280,293 of record NC_080633.1, read on the forward strand.
TCATTAAAAATGGAACAAAAGAAGGTTTTTCTTGGTAACAACAATATCAATAAAAAGAAAAGCCCACAAAAAAAACTTCAAACAAATTTCTGCTGTGATATATAAATAAGTTCAATACAGAATTCTAAGCAACTTGATTAAAAAAGTAAAAAAGAAGAAAGGTGACTGGGGAGTTTAAAAGAGGCTGAGAAGATGTGTATGATCCATCAAACATAGTTACTTTCTACCTGAAATCAAGAAATCAAGAGTTCCTACTTAGCTCCTTGCCCCTCCCCATCTTTAAAAGACATCTAGGATGCTCAGAAAAGGTGATTTTTTTTTCTCCTTGCTTGCTTGCTTCTTTGTTTGGTTTTTTTATCCCAGAAGTGTTTTTCTCATTAGCTGTTTTTTTTAAATATTATTTTTTTTCCTTCTTGCTGTGTAATCTGGAAAGCAAAAGCATGGTTTATATGGATGCTGTTCAGAAATTCAGCCCTTTAGCTACTCCTTTTTATGATTGATGTATTGCATCTCTTAGACTGCAGACTTGCCAGCTAATATTTTAATTAAGCCTGATAAGCAATTTCAATGTGGTGTCATTTTTACAGAGTATCCTAAATCCCTCTTACTCTAATGAATGCCTCTGCTGACCTCTGTCACTTGAGATTTACAATATAAATGAAGTCAGAAACTAAAGGTGGGCTACCATGTTAATATTTCTGAGTTTCTATTCTAAAACACAATACAATTTAATTGTGTTTACAAGACATTCACTTAGATGATAATTCTACAGAAGACTGATTTTTCAGATGGACCTTCAATGAGCTTTTTTGATTTGTATAGGGTAAATTATTTGTAATAAAGATCCCTTTGAGGGCCTTCAATAAAAGTATAAATTAATTTGAGTAATACTTCTGAAGTGATGTTGGGACTCTTTCTTTAAGAGATATGTAAACAATATCTGTAAATTTGCATTTATTTTCATACAAATTAAAACTATATCTCACTCAAAGCTCATTGATATTAAAAGGAATTATTCTATCCACTTTAACCGTAACCTTAATTTTTTTTTCCATACAACAACTGGTATTAGTACAATATGAAATAAATGTAAGAATAAGAGAGATCCAGACACACCTTTTCAAGAAGTTCTTTCACTTGTTGTGGTCTCATCGTTGCCAAAATGGGATAAAAATATTCTGTGGTTATACTTTTCATGAAATCTGGGCAAAAAATACTGTGTAATGATTGCATGAAATTCACCTTGGTACAAAGTTATTGCATTTTTCATATGGTGTGCTTTTTTTACAGAAAGTGAGTGCATGGAAGAAGGACCCATACAGTTTCAGTCATGCAGAATTTCAATACCTAGCCTGGTTTACAAAACTGATTATGAAAAGTTCCTCTGTTTAGCGAGAGAGGAAACATGTACCTGCAGGAGGACATTTGTCACCCCACTGACAGAACCGTATACTACACATCTCAGATTAATTGTAACACTTGAGGTAAATGTTTACAACTAATTTATTCAAGATGTGTTTTCCTTAGAGACACACAAGAGAAACTGCCTTGTTTAATAAATGGCTTATTGTGTCTGTTTCAGAAATCTGCTTTGAGGTAAGGCAACTCATAGCTTGTATTTTGTTGACTAGATGGGTGGTCATCAACTATGGAAACAGTTCAGGGTGAATAGGTGCAACAGAGACAGTAACCTAAGCCACAGGAGTCTTACCTCTCACTTAAATATCTCAGTGGAGGAAAGATCTATCTTTTTCTAATTGATTCATATTTATAAATCAGCTCAACTATAAAAAACACCACAATCTTAGACTGTTTAAGATATGCAGCCTTGAAAATCAATATGCTTATCATTTGGTGCTGGGTGAGTCAGCTGTATTTTTTTTCCATCTGGTAGTTCTGCTGGTTTTATTCTAAAGATGAGCAATGACAGCAAAGACTTTGGCACATATTTAACTCTATGTGCAAATAAAGACACGAAATCTATTATCCTACCTTTTCGCAGGCTTTTACTAATTGATTCAGAATTACTCAAGACCTAAATTTCTTCAGAATTACTCAAGCTCCTACCAATGATTCTACCACCAAATAATGTACAACTAGGGTGATTGAGAGATATGGAAGAAAAAGAGAAACAGAAGATGCACTAGAAAGCACCTATTTGGTTTAGACACAAAATGTTTTAAAAACTGAAAATCTTGAGAAATCAGGCACAACTTCATTTCAGGTTAATATCATCAGTATATATCTGCTGAAAAATTCAACCCAGTATTATGAAAAAGACCTGTTACTACTCTGTTGTGTAGTAGCTGTGGCTTCTCAATGCCCAGAAATTAATTTTTCATTATTTTATTTTTCTCATACATTTCAAATGGCAAATATAGTGTATGGAACTCATTTTTCCCATCCATTTTATTTTATTTCAGTTAAAAGTGAATAGATTTTCAGCTAGTGTTCACTGGCAGATTGCAAAAAGTGGTTTAAAGCTTTACTGATTTATATGTGTTGAAAAATATGACAAATTATATTTTCAGAGCAAAAAAATAGAGATTCCTGATGATACATCCTTGCCCTTTTATAAAAATGAATAGTTTATCATGTTCAGACATGGTAGTAAATCAAGATTTTAAAAAATATTGCCTTATATCAACTTCAAAGTTACACGCTCCTAAGTTGTTAATGAACAATTTAACAGCAGAGAAGGACAGTGGAGCTGGATAAAAACATTTCATCATTTGAGCCTGGCAACTTTGTGCTTTCAAGACCTAGGCAATACATGAGGAAATATATGGGTTTCCAATCTGCCTGGAAGCCCATAAAAAGGCTTGGGTATCATATTCTTCTCAGCTTCTAGAATGCCATTTGTTCAGCATCATTTATTAATCATTTGATCAAGCTAAGAAGAGAGAAATCACCAATTTGTAACAGCAGTGAACAGCTCCAGTGCATGATCATGACTCACAAGCTGTAGTTGGCCCTGGCGACTTGGAAGCTTAGTTCTTCTTCGTCCCCTAAAAGAATGAAGGAGCAGCATTTGACCTCTGCCTACACATCTAAGGGCTGTCTATGAAAACATAGGCATAATGTTTTACTAAACACTGGGATTTTTTTTGAGGGGTTTTATTTGCTCTCCAAAGATTTCTTTACCTTTTCCGTGTTATGATTAGGAATAGTATACTACCAAGTTTCTCATGGAACCTTTCAATTTTTTTTATAAGTTACTCTAGTTTCCATATCTTGATAATATAGCTCATTCAGTCCCAATAGTCTGCTAATACTCTGGTATTTAATATTTAAATAGATTTTTTCACCTTAAAAAAACAAACAAAAAAAGGCAAAATTTGTGTCCCCATTATTTCCTTCCATCCATGTGCATATAAGAGATCACAAGTTTCTGAAATTAACAAGTTAGAGATGTTTGATATATGTTTTCATGAACAATTAGAGCATACCGAAACTAAATAAATCCCATTTTACTTCCTAAGTACAATAGTGACATTTTCAAAATCACTTCAAACTGACAGTGTAGCAGTTACAAAGCTATGAAGTAAGAAAACAACTAAATTTCCAGCTCTCAGACACATCACAGGATATTCACACCTGCAGGCTGATCTGCCTTTATGACTTTTAGCATGGAATGACAGGCATGCTGCTGGGCCTGCCGTTTCACTCCTGACACCCCCAAAATGCCAGAGAGCTCAGATCTTGCTATTTCCCTTTTAATTTTGACAGACAAAAATCATCTGGAAGGTGTGTGCAGACGTAGATGGGACAGAAGCTGAGAAATGCTTAAAATCAGCCGAGATTTCCCTGCACAACAAACTGGTCAGCCTCTTTCATTGGTCACTCTTATCAGCATGTGTCCTCTACTGACCACAGGGTACATTTGCCCCAGCTGTCCACTCAGCTCTGACTCTCTCCAGCTATAGGTACTGGAGCCTGACAAGGACACTTTATCTTCTTTTCCTGACACTAAGGCATTTCCCCTGCCATTCCCATTCATTGCACTACATATTATTAATCTAGGACAAAAATGTCACCCTCCAATATTTATGACTGGACCTCCCCCAGCCATCTCAAGCTGCCCCTAAAACACATACACATCCTGAAAATATCAGTGCAGTGTCATCCTCTCCCTCTTGTCTCTGCTAATGAACAGTAACCATCTATTCCCATCAGTTATTCAAGCATTCTTAAAAGCATACATTCTAATTTCCATGACCCTCAGATACCTGTCAGCTACTTCTAAAATATTATTTGGTTCATATCCACCCACTCTGCATAATTCCTCATTCTTCCCTTGGTATTTTATTAATATGTACTGTATTTCACATTAGCATAGTACTGCTCAGGTCCAAATAAAATGGTTGAATATTAGTATTTAGCTAAATTTTATGTTATCATATATCTTACTTGAAATTTTGTGAAGAATAAAGTTTCAGTCTACAGAAATAAGTTGTGCCATTTCCCAATGCCTGATTCCAAGAGATCTTCACTGACACAAGTTCTTGTAGATATTCTCAAAAGTTGTGTGTACTCAGTCTAGGGAAAGATGGGGGCAGGAAAATGGACAGAAATTCAGTCAACTATAGCTGGTAGAATTGGGCTGAGTTAAAAGTAGATGATGGGACTGTTCTATCTGAGGAAGGGAAGGTGTACTCCAATTGGTACATGACATCCAATTCTCAGAAAGCTGATACTCTTCTTATTGTCAAGGCTGAGTAAGTTTAATACGCAGCTAATAAAACCAGGTTATTTATAATTTAAATAGACTATCTAGAGCTCAGTTTTCCTAAACAATCCACATACATTGCAACAAGGAGTGCATAAAACAATTCCCCCTAGACTGATATACAGCCTATACAAGAAATTAACAAACTTACTGTGTCCTGACTTTTTGTACAGTAAAAGAGCAGACAGAACTCTCAAACTTCCCTTTATTTGGTGACTACCGTTCAAGCACATGTATTTTTATTTTTGTCCAGGGCATTTGATTTAGGTTTTGCAGATATAAAGAGGAGAGGGGGAATAGAGTGACTCTTCCAAAATTGTGCTAGATTTCACCAATGCAAAATAAAGTGGTTTCACCAACTAGGGACAGCATCCAAACTTCCTTTGATCTATGTAATCTCACAGTACTGTATTTCTATTATATCTACAGTTAACATTTAGCTACTCTCATAAATCTGGAGTAATTCTATAACTTACTTAAATTCTGATAGCAGTATTGCAGAATTTCTGCTGCTTCCTTTATAACAGAATAAACCACAGAGAGTCTCTGATTTGATTTTATATCACCCCACCTAAATGTTATTTTTTCCTTAAATCTAGGATTTAAGGTACTTTTTTTGAGGCATTTTGTTTATAAATAAAAAAAATATATTTATGCTCTTATATTTTAGCAAACCACAAACTATAGAAGGGATAAACTTCCTTAAAAGCCCTGAGCAGGAGAAAACTGATTTCACTGGTCGGGGAAATTAAATAACTAAATCTTCTCAGCATTGTGCTTTTCTTGGAGGATTTAGAAGGTCAAAAGAGGTTGGGGGGGGGGGTGTTGGTTTTTTTGGGGGTTTTGGGGTTTTTTTTGTTTGTTTGTTTTGTTGTTGTTGTTGTTGTTGTATTTTTTTTGGTTTTTTTAGGGAGGTTATATGGACAATCTGCTGAATACTGAGGCAATTTAATCTTAATTTTGTTAGATCTCAAACTGTATGTGTTAGAGAAGATTCCACCATTACTGAAAGAAGGACTGCTATGTTGTTTACTGAGTTTTGGCACATTTCTGTTTCTTTCACAAGACATCTCTGCAATGGGCAGCTGCCCCAGAGACTGGAAGTTCATTTCAGAAGCAAGCTGAAATGGCAAAATTGATAGACAGCTCTTTTACCTGAAATGCTGTCTTTGGTATGAAAAGGAGAGCAGGCTACAAATTAAAGTGTTGCAGTCTCCTTGGCTTGATGGCAGTACTAGTAATTTTCAGATATTCTCTGTGTGTGCATGTCTATGTGTGAGACAGAGGGGGAGAGACAGACAGACATGGAGAGTGGCTGGAAGCTTCTTGATTAAAGAAAACCCCTATAGTATTATGCTCACGGCAGGCAAGCGATGAGAAAAATAGCAGAAATTCAATCTATCTTATAAAATGCCAATTATTTTAAACTAATGATTTTCTGGAATGTGGTAATAGGCTGGCATTAGCAGGTTCAGCAGTCATTTCCAGAAGTGACAATGCCAAAATATATATAAAGAGATTTCTTTGCCCTTTGCTGAGTGTCTGTACGGTGGTAGCGCAGCTCACAGCTGCACATAAGCCAATTTATAACCTCCAAGTAAATTTTTAGCCTTTCATCCCAAAATTACCTTATTCAGCAAAACAACCTCTGGAACATGAGAGTTAAAGTCCCATCAGTCTCCTTTAGCAATTTTCATGGGTATGCTATCCTATCAGCTTATCAGCACACAAGCAAAACTTATATTTTCCTCTCTTAGACAATTCTTAATGTTTGAGCATGCCACTTTCCAGTACTCTTAAAGTGTGAGAAAATAGCAGAGAAATAACAAATTTAAGACTAATAATTTAGCAATACAAGAAAATCTGTTTATGCTTGTATAATTTACTTCAACTAATGCAATTTCATGGTGTTGCTATGGGCTCTGAAAAATTTCGCTGTAACTCATCATCTTCTGAAAACCTTAAACCTAAACAAATTACTTTATTTTCCCAAGAAGTAAAAGTTCATACTTGCATTGGAGTAAGATTAATCATGATGTCAGTAAAATAAGTAACAATACTGTTAATAGGCAAAATCCCAAAAGTCAAGAACTTGTCTACATTGAAGAAACATTTAAATGTGATAGTAAAATAGTAAATCTTCCCTACAGTTTCTACTCACAAGCTATCCTCTGCTTCCCTACCTTTTCCTAAATCTTCTATCATGCACTAAAAACCTGTGAACCATATTTCATTACATTTTTCTGATAGTCGCTCTCTGAGAAATTACTACATGACTACAGTCTTCAGTCTTTTTTTTTACTGATTTCAGTCCACTGAAAATAGGAAATCAGAATTTGGATGAAAATTTAAGGAAAGTTTTTTAAGTAGTATCCCTGCATTGGTAAAATGGTGTACTTCAAATAATTTCTAGAAATGTTTGTATTTTTCTTTAGTTATATTTTAGTTTGATATATGTAGCATGCCATACGACAACAAAAAAGCTACAGTAATGAAATACAAATGCTGGTTTATTGCTGTGAAAAAATATATTATGTGTCAAACAAGAACCTATGCACTCTGTCAGCTGCACCAAAACAGACTTGTTTCACAGGTCAATTATGTCTAAGCAATTATTTAAGGGGTTTTTTTGTCTTGGCTTTTAATTAACACCACCCAGCTGATATGTCAAAACTGAGTGAATGAAAACTCCCTGTCATTTACATATAGTTTAGATTAAAAAGACTTCCTAAAATCACTGTTGGAAGCAGTTTGAAACTCTTGATTAAGGTTAATCTCATAGACTTCACAGTAAGAAAGTTTAAAAGTGCATATATAGGATAGATGGCCACTGCTAATTAGGTAAGAAAAATAATTCAGGTCTTTTGTAACTTCAGTAGGCTTGTATATCCTAAAATATACCATCACAATAACCCTACTTCCACACTGAAACACGTGCTACTTGAAGACTCATTGGCAGTGACAAGAAGAGTCAGTTCCTGGTTCTAATAAACATACAGTAACATAAGACCCAGAGAAAGATCCCCAAGTGAAGACTTTGTCCCATATCTGCATATCAGTGTAAACAGATTTTAATATATTCCATACAAGAAATTTGCAATCAGACAGTTGCTTTGGAAAATTTCAGCAGTGTTACATAGTTCCTGCAGCTCATGGTAAATGCTGGTTATTAAGTTGAAATAAAAAACACATGTAAAAAGCCACAGAAAACAGCAAAGTTCTGTGATTCAATTTTAAATAAAGTGAAACAAGACCTAAGTTCAGCTCTGAGGTCAAATAATAGCTTCCAAAGCTTTTATTAGTATTTTCTAACACTAATAAGCTAACAGGAACAAATTTCTTGAAGGAATACAGCAAAAATTATTACCCAAAGACTAGAATCATTCATAAGAATTATCCAGCTTCATAATCACAGAAGGAGTCACGTATTTTTTGCCATATCTCAGAGGTTTTCAGTTCTATTGTGTCCATTCTGTAGTGCAATTTCTAATGAAAGAGATCCAGGACTGAAAGTGAGCAATAAGTTAAGCGGCTTTTTGATGCAATATAGCAGCAAAACTAAATTCAACACAGAATACATTTATTAGATTTCCAAATACAAGAACCTACTGGGTTCGGTTGCTATGTAGTGCTAAATGGAGTGCTAACTGAAGAATTTGCAGCCAGTCCCTTATGGAGCTAAGTGTGAAGAGTTGCATGCCTGAATCACAGCAAGTCTACACCTGATGTAATTAGTTCTGCACCTCATAAGTGTGGCCCGCAAATGAATGTGACTGCACAAACTGTACAAAATCTGTGATTGAGAAAGAATCTCTTCTGAGCATGGAGATGTTCTACAGAGACATCCACTTGATGACTTGATGGCTCAGTGTCAGCTCAAGGTCTTAAAATGTGGCATGAGATTATATGCTAGGATACTTGTCATGAAAGAAAGAAAGAAAGAAAGAAAGAAAGAAAGAAAGAAAGAAAGAAAGAAAGAAAGAAAGAAAGAAAGAAAGAAAGAAAGAAAGAAAGAAAGAAAGAAAGAAAGAAAGAAAGAAAGAAAGAAAGAAAGAAAGAAAGAAAGAAAGAAAGAAAGAAAGAAAGAAAGAAAGAAAGAAAGAAAGAAAGAAAGAAAGAAAGAAAGAAAGAAAGAAAGAAGTAAAAATGAAAATTACTGGTTCGATTTGTTTACAGAAAGGGACCCAACAGTAACAAAAACCTTCAAGGTAAAATTAAGTATAAAGTGTAAATGGAAAAGAGGTTATTTTTCTAGGCTTTTTTCATTTTAGGTGGTTTCACAACAGTGCAGTTCTATTGATTTTACCACTCTCTAAAGGAATAATCAAGTTTTTCAGCAGATAGAGGGTCCTGAACAAATCTCTCATAGATGATTAATGCTGAAATTTGGTGAGTTTTATTCTATAATTACCTCCTGGCAACCCTTCTAGACCTTTAGAATATTGGCTAGGTTCTATTTCTACCTAAGATCTTTCATAATTATACTTTTCTAAGGAAAATACACAGAGAAATAAAGATGAGAAGGGAGAAAAAGAATGCCGCTTTGAGACATTTCTCAAAAGAATAGTTCAGTATTTGTGTAAATGAGAAAACAGTTGAAGGCAAGATCTGTGGAAGAAAGGTGCTCAAAGACAAAGCAGAAAAGATGTCTTGCTGGAAAAAATCATAACTTATCTTTAATTTGCTCCAGGATTGTGGGAGAAACATAACAGGAAGACTATTTTTTTCCCCTATGGCAAAGAGTGAAAATACACTAGAAATAAGGTCTCACAAGAAGAGATTTTTGAAGAAAAAGTCAAGAACATTTTGAGGTCAAATAGTATTTCTCTAACATTTCATAGAGGCCAACTTGCCCATGTAGACAAGCACATAATTACAGCTGGCACCAATCAGCAAACAATAGTACACTGGGTTTTTTGTTCTTTTGACATGTGGAACAGAGGCTTCATATCACAAAACAGGCTAGCTTTAAGCAATGAGCGGCTCCAAATTCATAGCAAACAAATCATGCATTTCAAAAAATTTTTACCTTTCCAAGATCAAGCAAAGGACTAAAAACTGTGACTCACAACAAAACCAATCTTTTATCTTAGCTTTGTAACTCCCTCGTGGTAAAAGAATAGAACAGACAACACTCTTTCACAGACAGAGAAGGGAAGAATAAAGCTGGCCAACTTCAAAACAGGACTTTGGAGGAATTTCAGCAAATATCCTATAGAGAAACAGTGAAAAGCCTTCTACAAGTATGTGAAGTCCCCTGGCTCATTTTGTCGGAGTTACTGCCCTCCTTCTTTCTGAACATATCACTCACAAGCTGCATCGAGATCTATCTGGACACATCTGAGGGGCTCCGTGCTGTAGTGCTCTTTGTTGCCTCCCTTGCTAAACTCCACAGCAGAGGAGCTCAATGAAGTACCTTCACTGGAGGAAGTAATCTTTTCACCAGACAGTTGGACCTTGCACAAGAACATGAGATATGACATAAAATCTGTTTGGGTTTTTTTTTGGTCGTTTTTTTTTTCTACCCCAACATGACTGCCTGCCTAGCTGATGAGGTAGATTATCTGGAGAAGAGTAAAGAGCAGGTTTGCAAAGCAAAGGATTAATGACACACCCAGAGATCTGCATGAAAATGGTTGTGAGGAGTGTGTTGAAAACCAGACAGTTTGAGAAAAGGAAAGCCAGAATCTGAGAACAGATAGAAACAGAAAACATCCTGGGCACTCCACTCTCCATAGACTTGCTAGTCAGAAGGAGTGGGCCAGAGTGGAAGGGTAATTAGAGATAAGACATGGCAGTTAGTTTTATTACTACAATTCAAAAAAGCTTGATTAGTCCTGCACTCAGACAGGATTAATTAAATGTCCTAAGCATCCCAACTCCACTACAGAACATCAGGCCTAGAAATTTATTTGGGAAGCATGCGATCAGTCAGGGGAATAACCAAGTCTTGCAGATCCTAGATTAACAGGAAAGCACTGACACGTCATCTTGAAGTCCAGCTCTTCTCACCCCACTGAACATGCCTTTTTTTCTCATTTTAATCTTCTATGCTACCAAATGGGGCAAACACTAAAACTATCCTGTTTCTGTCAGTTAGGAGCAAAATTGTAAGACTGAAAAATGAAACAAACCACAGAAAACCAGTTCAAAGCTCCATAAATCACCAGATAATATTACAACAACTCCATGTAAGCACAAGATTATAAAAGTTCATGCTATCAGCATCATCAGGTTCCTATAGCAATATTCATGATGCACCATCTGACTTCTGGTTCAAAAATATGGCTGCCTTGTTCCTTCTCACTATGCAACTCCACTACAGCCTCTTCTTTGCTCATACTTCACCTTTATCAGCAGGTCATTTCATCTGAGCTATTTAATGAAATTATTTTATTGATGGTGCTCTGACATGCCAGACTGTCAAGCGCATTGCCGCAATAAGGTCCCCTAAGGAACACCATGATCTCGTTAACATGACATACTGTGCCCAAAACAGAGCCTAGTGCTAGTGCCTTAAATTCGCTTAAAGCTTTAATTGTAGAAGACCCAAGTCCAAGAATTTGTTCCACTCAGTTAGCATTACAGAAGGCACCATTCTTTCACTGCCTGAAGCACACTACTGCAATGAGATAAATTAGTGTTTAGCTGGTTCATTTATCCAAACAAATATTTTGACTGTAGAAGGTACTGTCAACACATTAATTACATTAAAGACTATTTGGAGTCTTAATTATTGCCAAGTACCACACAATACTTCCTTTTAAATCTCACACAGTTTTCAGTGTGAAAAATATGTCAGTGTCACACCTGTGACCTTGGTACCAATAACAGCCACTGCAAAAACCTGGTTGTGTTCAGCACATTATTTTTCCTTTACCAAACAGTCTTTGGCAAACTGACCACAGAGGCCACTTTTCCTTCAGCCAGATATTTCCCTGCATGTTAAGGACCTGTGACTGTCTGGCATTGTGTTGTCTCTCTATGTAGGAGTAATTTCAGCGCACAGAAGGGTAGGAATAGAGCTGTGCTTCATCATGTTTTGTTCAGATACAGAGTTTGTCCCATACACTTTGATTTCAATCTTCCTTACACCCTGAAGATTAAGCACGTGATATTTTTGGATAGTGAAAGATGTACCACTGAGGTTCTTCCCACCAGCCATAAAGATTCACTGATCTCTTTTTAATTTCTCTTTTAAAGTACAGAGGAGATCAGTGGCAGCAAATTTGCCTCATTTGTGTTTCTCAGTCCAAGACATGAGCATCACAATGAAGCTCAAATGTTCCTTCATTATTCCTGTTGTGGTCCTTATAATCTCTTTACTTTAATATAAAATTTAAACATGGTTTGACAGAAATTATCCTGGTTCAGTCTGATGAAATGCTCATTTCTGATGCCCCAGCCTTCTAATTTTCCAATTTTTTTTGTTTGGATTTTTTGGTTTAATTTTTCTTTTTTATTATTGTTGCTTGTTTGTGTGTTGAGGGTTTTTGTGGGGGGGCTAGAATTGTCAAGGACAGAAGCTTCATTTTAACATATCTGAACATGAACATTCAATCTAGTATTTCAGAATGCTTTAAAATTAAATTTACAGTTATTTTTCATTAAACATGCAAAATGGCAAACCCCATTTTTGGACCATATAGAACAATGTGTCTGTTCATCTGAAGTAATTAGACCTTTAATGATTTGACTTTTGTTTTTGTGCTGCCAATGAAAAACAATAATTCATAATTAATTAATATAATTTCATTATAACAACCTCTCTAAAATGACCTATTCTAGTCATTCTTAGTCCAATTTCTTCCAGACTTGGGTAAACTGAAAAACATACTCAAATTTCCTCAACATTTAATGTATTATACAAAGAGATATGTGTGCAAATTTATATACTGTATGAACTGCATATATGGGATACAATTTATTTTGATGTACAGCTTCACTCACTTGTGTATGATGTAAAATCCTCTTCCTGTTTTAAATGTGCATGTTAATTTATATGTGAGCACCAAGACAGTCTTGTAAACCAGGTAAGTCATCACTAAACTTCAGGCTACCTTTTTTACCATTTTTCCTGATCTAACCTTATATCCTGTGTTTGTTTTGTTTTTCTCTAACTCAGGCAAGTTCAATTAAAATCACTAATATTATTTATGCAAAAAAAAGTGGGAAAAATAATATATGTGAATGCTACAACAAATTTTATTGATAAAAGTATATATAGACCAGTGTTCCTGAGTGATACTTGATGAAAAACTTCCATGCAATAAAAAAATCAGATTTTTTTTTTGTCGTAAATAACATGTAGAGTGAAATGTGAATGAATATTCTTCTGAGGCTTTTTTCTGCCCATTCCATAGGTCATCTTTCCATCTTCTCCTTCAATGTACATTTGTGAGTGCACATAAGTTATTTACAGTCAAAAGGAGAGTGTATGCCTTTCAAGTTTCAACAGGTTGCCATTCTTTCAGCACATTACAGAACACAATGCAATTCAATAAAATCAGTGAATCTTGACCTGGCACACTTATCTCAGCCTTACTTGTTGCTCTTGATGGGAAAAAGCCAAACTCCTAGCTTTTGCAATCATGTTGGGGTTTGGGATTAATTTTTCTTTCCTCCTCCATCTGTTAGAGCCTCTTGGCATGGTGGTACCAGAATATGACTTCTGTTCTATTATATTGTCTTTGTTGTTGTTGTTGTTGTTGTTATTACTATTACTATTATTACTATTATTACTATTATTATTACTATTTTTATTATTATTACATTGCTGCTGTTGTTGTTTCTTCCAGAGCCCTTGATGGCAGCAGCTATATTTCTGGGAGTTTTGAGTCAGAACAAGGTCCTGCTAATACAGTAGCATCTTTACTGAAAACACAATGGTGGGCCTACTAAATGTGGTCTCTAGTTCTTTAACTGCCTGGATTCCTCCAACAGGGCTCTTTCCTCAGTTTTCTTTCATATGACCATCCTCCTAATATGAAGGCAACAGTTCCCTACAAAGGATTTTTAAATTACCGAAGTTTAAATTCACCATGAATTCTACCTTTTAAACTCTTCCACCCATGCCCTCAGAACCTTATGAAGCCATTTCTCTGAAAAGCTTTCTAAAATCTCTCACCTTTTTACTTAAATGCCACAGACCAAATAAATGCACTGCTTGTGCCCTTAGAGCTGTGTACTATTTTTCTCCTCGTCTTCACATGAAGGCAGACTGGAGAAAAGACAGCAAGAAAGGATTGCTTTTTTACTTTTCTTTGCCGCTCCTTTTATCTGTTTGCCCATTCCTCCTTTCTTTATGCACTGTGTCTTCCATCACAGTCTGACCCTGTGAAGATACCAATAATGAAGAATTTTTTTTTAGAAGAACCAGTGTTTTATATATAGCCTCAGACCGGTCAGATGAACAGCAGTTTTCTCTGTGCCCCATGAGGCAAAGTTAAAGCAAAGACTGTGGTTTTCTTTCACATCTAACAAGGGCAGTAAGACAGGAGTCACGAGCTAGTCTAACCATTTTGCTTTGAAGCCTTTTCAATGTGGAAAACTCATAACACATCAAAGTGACAGTTTCTCTCTTAAAAGAAAATGAACAACAACCGGGTTTATATCCTAAAATTTGAAGTAACTGCAGAGATTCTAACCTAAAAACTCCCTTGCAGAAATGGTAGGAGATAGCAGAGTTCAGTACATGAAAAACATGAAACCCAGTAATTCTGAACTGCTACAGATATTTTAGCCAGAAGTTCTCTGGCAGTCACTTACAAGTGTGCCAGTGAGTGTGGAATTAATGTCTCAGGTAAAAGAAATTTAAAAACAACACAACAATCTGGCTTGAATACAAGGTGTACAGTGATGTTGGCTCACTTATAAACCTGGTTTGCTACATAAACCCTGGAGACTGTGAACTCCGACTCTCTTGGCACATGTGCATGTGCACGCACTCGCATGTTGCTGACTTTATCACACTCTGAAGCTTCTTAGCAAATTTCAACAAAAACAAGTAAGAAAATGAGCTTCCAAAGATATGAGGTTCCCTCAAGTTTGGCAAAAGAATGCAAGAAAATCCCTAACTAGAGGAGAAGCTGGAGGCCATCCTTCTGAGGCACCATTACAAGAACGTCTCCAGAGCAGTAACGTCTCTGTCAGTGCTCTCCCTCTCAGTGTGGGGTATCAGAAAACCCAACCATATGAGGCTGAGAGATAAGCAGCAAGCAGCCTTCATTAGCTTTGGGCCTAAAACTATTTCCTTTATTTGTTACACCAGCAAGTATGAGCATCTTTAAATACCACTGGAGTGTAGGTCCTCTGTGTGCTAAGGGCTATACCCTAAACATAGCAAAAAGTGTTTTTTCCTGCCCTAGACAGGTTGCCATTTCCCTCACTGAGATTAGAGAAAAACAATAAAATTTTCAAATCAACCCACGTGCCCTTGGGAGATACTCAGGTGCGCCTTTCACAAAGATGTTGCACTAGACATTAGGGTGAGAGTGTGCTCAGATCCCCAGGGCCAGCCCAGAGGTGCTCACTGAGCAGGAACCTGCTTTAATCCCCTCCTGGCTGCGCACAGAAACAGCAAATGCAGCAGAGCCAGCTGAAGTCTGATAAGCTTAGTAGCTGATATGCTGCCTGCACCTTATCAAAGAGTAGTTTTGATAACTTTAAGTCACCAGAATCAAGAGAGAGGGTATCAGTAACAGTCATATAATGGTAATTTCTTGCCCTTTCATTCCCTAAGTAAAAGCCAAGACACTCAAAGAGATCACAACAAAAATATACACTTTAGTTGTGCAATTATTTTGGAGTTTTTCCTAATTGGAGTTTTTCCTAATTGGAGTTTTTTCAAACTTAACTGAAATGTAGTCTATAAAAAGGAAATAAAAATAGCACAATCACACACTATAGATTGCATTGGAAGTCACAGATCACAGAAATACCTAAGATTTTATATACACAAAGTATTTGTTTCTCTTTTATTAGATAAATCACACATGGACAGATGGGTTTGCATTTTCTATTTGCTTGTTACAGAGTTTACACTTTTTTACCCCCTTATTTATGCCGTGTAAAAAACATTCATAGCTTTTATTTATATAAATGTTTTCTATTAAAATGGTGTGGATATAGGGAGAGGAAAAATAAACTTAGTCCTACATTCTGACTTTATGTCAACATAAATAGGTGTGCTTCTGTATCTAAATAATCTAATGTGAATTAAGGTAATTTTTAATATGTGAATTTGTTCATAATACACAATGTTGTTATTTAAAGGAATTAACTACTCCATGTAAAGTGGTAAAACCTTCTTAAGACCATGTCTATGTAGCATTCAGTGTAGCTTTATGTTAGAGGAACTTGCACTAGCAAGATATCATTGTGCTTAGGGATGATTGGCTAAATTATTAATACAGACATATAGCCATGATTAAATTAAACATACTGAGAGGAATGAGAGTATATGGAACTTTCTTCACCTACCTTTGATAGTCCAGAACCTGACCTTCAGTTAAGGATAATGATGTGTCAGTACATCTGGATTCACAGCTGCAATATAAAGAAAATAATGCAAAATGATAGGAGTGTCTTCTGACCCAACTGGTCTTTATCTCTTTAATAGAAATATCCATGTACGTGTTACATTAGGAATTAAATGATTACTAATTAAATTAAATTAAATACCACAGACCAAATAAATGCACTGCTTGTGCCCTTAGAGCTGTGTACTATTTTTCTCCTCGTCTTCACATGAAGGGAGACTGGAGAAAAGACAGCAACAAAGGATTGCTTTTTTACTTTTCTTTGCCGCTGTACTAGAAAATTAAATTGTTGCCTGTATGTTTTAGAATTATTGGCATTTTATTCATATTCATCACCAACAAGTAAGGCAGAAAAATGCTGCTTTCAATCACACCAATTCACCATAATTATTTCCTGATTGACAAGATGCCTGATTATAATTTATACTCTATCTTGTTAACTTCTTAAAGATCTTTTAAAAGTGAATTTTTTGTCTTCCAGTGCATTAGAAGGTGATGCTAACCCTACTTCACAGGTTTCTTCTGCCAGTGAAGTTCTAATTATTTTTAGAATCTTCTTATGTTATTTGACAGTCCATGCTTTTCATTGGTTGGCTGGCTGGAGGTTTTTTTCATGGTGCCTTGTGGTATATTTTTTGATTTTTCTCCACAAAATATTTTTTTTTTGGCTCAGCATGCAGTCAACAGAACACAAAAATATCAGAAAATTGGATCATTAGTAAAAAAGTAAGAATACTTTCTTTTATCATAAAAAGTACTATTTTCTTAACACATTTTTTTGAGAATCTATTAATTAATTACATTTGAAGATAAGGCAAAAGTTTTTGATCTATTCAATTCCAGTCTTTTTAATTCAAATGCCAAAAATTATTGTTAAGATATTATTTATAAAATCTTTCATAATAAGGGAAGAGCATCCACACAGTACTAAGGAAGCAGTAACAGCTGAAACAAGAAAATTAACCCTCCACCTCTTTTTTCTGAGTATCTTTTTATGTCTTCTGTGTCCATTTGATATGGAGAAATATTTGTGCATACACTCCCAGTCACTTCTGTGAGACCATGATTTAACCTCAGGCTCCAATCCAGAGAAGTAATCAAGAGTTTTGAGTTTCACCAAAATTAGTGTTAGATTACTCACAGACCTAAAGATTTGTGTTTAAGCTTCTACCTGAATCAACTACAGTGTTTATACCCACCTAGGGGTTGTAAATAGGTATTGAGAAAGCAAGTAAAAATGTCAACCATTAGAGCAGTGCTGCTCTCTTGCCGTTAAGATCATACTGTAGAAGGCTTTCACCTTGGTAAATTAAGCCATCTGAGACTAAATTTTCCATACCCAAATGGCTGCCTTAATTCCCTCTCCTATCACAGCATACTCTCATAATGACTATAACTCAAGATGAAACACAGCAAAGTGCTGGGTTCTCCTCCTATCTCAGTGCCTTGATTTCCATGCAAAGAAAAAGATATAATCAAAAGGAATAAGGACAGAACAGGCATCAGTTTGAAAGAGTCCCTCAGACTCCACCTGGGAAACACCATGGCACATTGCAAAAAATTCAGGTGAAAACATATTTATCTTGTTCTATCCAGGTCTGGAATGACTTAGTTTGCTAAAAGCAGTCACTTCACACCCTGCAAGCGAGACTTCACTTTAGTACAGGCACTTAATCTCCTCTCGAAGAGGCAAATGATCCTACAAAATATTTTCTAGCTACCAACAGCTGAAAATTTTTATTTCCACATGCCCAGTGAAACATTTTGACTCTGTAATGGGACACTAAGTCATTGAGAGTGGCAAAGCAAGCTAACTACATCTTCTTCTTGCAGGCCTTTTCTCACAGATAACCCAAACATCTGGATTTTATTAAAATAAGTGTAATTCTAGCACATTTATAGTTTAAATACAGAGACTTCAAAGCAAAGTGATGAGAGAGAATATGGGGAAGTGAGGCAGATTTAGAATTAGTTCTCCTTGGGGCCAGCATGTCCTTGCAGTTGAGTACTTGCTGCTAAGCTTTGCTTCAGTAAAATCTGTAATTTCCTGAAGAGCAGACAACAATGTTCACTTCCTGGGATGCAGCCAAGACTGTTGAAGGCAGAAAAGCTTCCCTGGCACCACAAGAGTAGCAGGTAGAAAAGGTACATAGGTGAATGTCCGCACAGAAGAAGGAGCAGAGGGACAGACAACAGAAGATGACGGACAGGGAGCTCCCTAGAAGCCAGAGGATGCTGTGCAATCTCCTGGCCACCAGGCATTTTGACACAATATGGTCACTCTTCTCTTGAGATCACATAACACAACAGTGAAAATACAAAGAAAAACAAATACTACCCATCACAGGCTTCCAGGAAATGTGATAATAGTATGTAATGGTCGTGGTGGTTAATGAGCTTGGGACAATTCTCCCTCTAATGAATCTTTGCCAATAGGGGGTGAATATAGCATTGGCTCTGCACAAGAAAAAGAGCTACTGTCTACCCTGGCACAATAACTGGGTTAGGATACTGAGAGACAACAACAAACAACATGAGTGGAGATTGTGAAAAAGAGAGAGGAAAAAAAGTTGAGATGAGATTATCATAACAGACAAGATAATGAAAATGCAATATAAGGAAGCTATACACAGAGGGGTACTTTGTGTGAGGCTGGGGACACCTTTCCCACCACTAAGCAGCAAATTATAGGCAGGGATGGAGAACTATTTTATCATTAAACAGCATTCCCCAAAGAACAAGAAGTACTTGAGATTCACAGTATCCCCACTTCAATTTACCTTGCAAAATGTATGCTCCATCTGACGAGGTAAATAGCCTGCCTTTACAGAGGATGATGACTTATTACAGCTACCTGCATGCTCACTCTTTCAGCTTGACTGGCAGATATCAAAATGTACACTGAATTGGAAAACTTATACTGACAATAGTTTTCAGAATTTCACTTGTTTGAAAATTATATTCTCTTTGTTTTTATTTAAGAGACTGGAAATCACAGAAGAAGATCAATGTAAAATTATACACTAAAGATATGATATAGCTGCCTGACAAAATAATTGTAAAAGAAAGAAAAGGTCAGACAAAATGTGGCCTACATACAGCTTTAGCTCAATTTCCTTAACATTTTACAAATGTTCAAAAGTGGACAAACACATTAAAGAATTCAGAACATGTGAAAAGCAATTAGAAAAATGTAAGCGGGTAAGATATAGTAATATTCCATAATTGTCTTCAAAGGTAAATCTCATTTTTATAGGCAAATACAAATATAGTATTTTTTCAGGAAGCATAAGCTTTTTGTTTGTGTATTAAAACAACCAAAGAAGAAAGTACTATCAAACAATGCAGTTTAAATGAAGTTAAGTTGAGATTTGGGCTTAGTTACAAAATTCCAACATCAATTAAAAGGAAGCTCAAAATCAGAATTCAAATCAGTGAAAATTAACACATATGCAATATTGATAATGTTGGTAGCTTTAAAATATTTTGTAGAAATAATTCAGATTTGAGCCCAGAAAGTTATTGTGCCTAAGGTAAAACTCATGCTAATGTAAAACCAAGTACATTATCCTTTAATCTTTGTTAAAGACAAAATTTATTTCCTAGGAAAAAAATAGAAAAAATTCAAACTAACATTTTGTAAGAAAATGTCAGTGCTCATGAAATTTAGTGAAGTGTTCCCAGCTAAAGCCCTTCCCAAGACTCCAGAAATATCAGAGGCCATTTTGTTACTCATGCTCATTTTTAAAACAGAAAATTGAGTCAGAAAGCTTCTTAGTTTTATGACTTACCCAAGCTTAGCAGAAATACATCTCATACAAAAGTTAACGGCTATGTCCCTTTTTTCCTTTTTTTTTTTCTCCTGTATACATGAAGAGGTCAAGTGTTTTCCAAGGGACAAATTGAAACAGTGTAACAGCTTTAATTTTAACAGAAATATTGAGAAAAAAGAGTGTGCAACTTTTATGCATAGCCTAGGCACTACTTAATTTTTAATGGCTGAACAGTTTTAAAACACATTTGCCTTTACATTATACAGTATAAGCAAAATTCTGTCAATTTCCCCTTACTCCTGTATGAAATGAAGCCTAGCAGTCCTAAGTGATTTTATATAAGAAACAACTTACAATTTGTGAGACGAAAACCTGAAAAGGCAACAGATTTTCCTTTAAATTGCATGTTTTCACTTTTAAAAGCCAATAAAAGAAGCTGGGCAAGTTCAACATAAAAATACATCTCTTATAAACTTGTGAAGATCCCTGGAAAAACAGTAAACTGCAAGAGCAAAAAAACCAAAATAACATGCAAACACTAAATCGAAATATCGTCTAAAACACCTTGACTTGCCACTTGAAGAAAAAGCCAGGATTACTCTTTTCCACATACAAGATCTCTTCTCTACCACATGTGCAGGTACCAGCCCATCCTTAGAGGTGCAGCCTTTCTGTCCTGTGCAGCATGGTATGAGCTGCACATCTCACCAAGGGAAGTGTCCAGCCTCTCTTTTGCAGGGCTGGGACTTTTCTTACACGTTTAGAGAGCAACAATGAACTGGCATTGCCATTCAAACTCCCAAGTGCTGCAGGGCCACAGGGAACAGGAGCTGAGCAATCAGGTGAAAGATTACATCTTAAGAAGGAGCCATAAATAAGAACTCTACAGGTCTGACGGGGCTAGCACTAGAAGTGCTGATAGCCAGTGACTGTAGCAAAACTAAAAGTATAACTGAAGGAAGAGTGACAAATTTAAGATGACGCGAATGGGGAGAAGGATTAGATGCAATGACGTTGCTCTCTTATCCACTTTCACTGCTCAAAGGATCAGGAAGGAAAGAGGTAAAAAAAACACTTTGTAAGAGTTATAAGATATTTTTACATGGATATATCATTTGCTGTAAGAGAAACTGGTGTTGTTGTGCCCCTTCCTGTTCAGGGCTGAATTTAAATGCTTTCAAATTTCTTGTCTCATTTGAAATGCAGCAGAGATCTATAGACTTATTACTGTCCTATATCATGATGTTGCAAAATATGTCAGCACTTCCTAGGGAGGCCTACCCACCTCATTGTGAGGCTGTATTTAATTTACTGCCTCTTATCAGCTACAAATCTCATTTGTCACCACAGTTCTTAAGGTTCCTGCCTTCCACTGAGATTTCTCCACTTTCCCACAGTCTGCATTTTCAAGAGATGAATCTCATTTTGTGTTCTTCCTGCCCATCTTTCTAATCTCTCCAAGACCTTTTTATTATGTTCTGTACTTAGTGTTATTTTCAATGGCTCTTGAGTTAGTATAAGTATTCATTGAAAATCTTCTGTCTTTTCCTAATCATTCAAAAAGATAATTAATAATAATTATTGATAGAAAAATTTGAAAAAGTTAAACATAACTTCCAACAGCCTTTCTCTTGCCTCTACGTATTGCTACCAGTACGCAAAAAACTAAAAAACTCTTCATAGTTAAGTCAGGGTCATTTGAAATAGAAATACCATATAATTGTAACATGTATGAAAGGAAAAAAAAAAAGAGTAGAGTTTTCTAATGTATTTAAGGAAAAAAATTCCTCTTTAATTAAGAAGATGCTGCTCTTGTTGAAGAAGCAAAATATGCAGTAAGCATATACCACAAATCAAGAAGAGGGATTTAATACAAACTAACATATCAGAGCCATATGCATAATGTATTCATCATAATAGAATAAAAGCTCAATACCTCCTCTTATCTCCTCCCACTCAAGGAGAAACTGCTAATTTCTATTAATGCAAAAAATGCAAGGTATTACATTTGAACATAGATCCAAGCCAGGTACTATGAACCCCTTCCCATGCAAACATGGAGAAGCCCAAAGTGGTTCTGGCAAGATGCTAAGATTCCATTTCCCAACACCCACAGATTAAACTAAACAACCAGTGACTAAACTACCTGCCAGTGTACAATCTCCCTCACACAAGTCAGCTATGAATTTTTTTTATCCCAGGCCTTCTGGTATGTGCAAACCCTGTTTGGGTTGACTGCAACTGCATGATGTTTCCATATCATCATATAACCAGGAGCGCATCTATCATACCAGATACCTAAAAGAGGAGGAGAGATATAAGACATGTTAATTCCCCTGACAAAACTACAGCTGATATAACTTGGAGCAAATCCGTACTTAAGATTCAATTTTCTTAGAAAACTGACAGTCACTTTCCCAGAAACTGATGCTGTAACATTACTCTACATGAGCCAAATCCATACTACATATTATTCCACTAGGGTTTTTTCAGGTTTTGAGTTATCACTCCTCCATTTATTGCTATTTTGCTCTTCACTAAAGGTGTCAGTGAGGATTACCACTTGCATTTCTGCTTGTGATATCATTGAAATGTGATGATGTAAGAATTTATCCTGTTTGTACAACACTTTAATGATTGTCCTGAATGCTGCCCTCTGCAATCCATCTCTGCCAATCACAACTGATAAGATAAGTGAAAGGAGCAGTCCTAGTGATACATGGGACTGCCTCTTCAATGCAGTAGCAAAAACCAGCAATTATTTTGAACTAGGCAAACAAATTCCACAAAAAAACTTCACATTAAGTTTTTTTGGCTGGTCAGTTTGATTTTTTTTTTCCTTTTTACTAAGGCATTAGCTTAGGAAAAACAAATGAACTAAACACAAAAGCAAAATCCTCCCCAACCCATCTGTTTTCAACACAAGTTTTGAATATTTACACATATGCTTTGATCTTAAATGCCAGCTTTTGGCTCAAAGATAATTTTTTACAGCCAGAGTGTAAATATTCATTCAAGAAGAGAAAGGCTGGAGAACCTTTATTCCAGCATCCCAGGCATTGTGAGGAAATGTCAAATGAAGCAGGAATTACTGCATCAATCCCAAATTTGTTGATAAAACAAACTGAGCATTAGAATAGCCATGATGGTAGCACTACTGGCTTTTACCTTTCAGATTTTATTTTTTTTTTAATAACAACAGAAGACTTCCATTTACTTCTTTCAGGGTTGTAAATGTTTGTGCAAAAACAGACAGTAACTGCTTTTAATTACAATGAAAGGGAAGAGGTAGATGGACCAGTATTTCAGGCTTAGAGATTGAGTACAGTCTAAGGTGCACAGTGTCATCTAGAGGCCAAAACCAGCTCTTCATAAAAAGCTTTACAGTGAGGGCCTGAGGTTTTTTTTCACTTGCTCTAATAGTCAACACTTTTGTCTTCTTGGCTGGCCACATAAATTATCTCTACAAATATCTTGAACTGGAGACCAGCTGCAGTCATTCTGAAAGTCTGCACTCACACCTGCAGATGAGGGCAGGAATGCTTCACTGCAAGGTACGCAAAAGTGACTGGGCTGTGTGTGACCAGCCTCAGGAACTATTTTCTCCTTACATCTCCACAAATACTTTTGAGCACAGGGATCAGCCACTGTTTGTCATCATGAACTGGCAAAGATGATTTAGCTTTAACAAATTTGTACCGACTGAGATGGATTCCACTACATTTTAAACTGTACATTTATGTCATCATCTACATTTTTTCTAGGAACCTCATATAAAACTGACATTCAGTAAAGAGGACATAGTAAATCTGGACAGAAATAATCCATCATTATTGTTATCGAGGATGCAAGAGAAAAAAAAAACACTTTTTATTTTTTAAAGCACTGGAATATGTTCCAACAGAAAGATCTTAACTTACTAACCAAATGAGAACATGAAACATTTGTATCATCCCCAGTATTAGAACATGGCAACCTATACCAAAAGCTGAATTTTCAATCTGCATGTAAGACGGTACTTCTCACATGTTTGCATGTTGTATTCTTTTCTTTCCAGAAGAATTATCCCCACTTTAATGTACACAAATAAAGAACAACACATCTGACAACTGCCTGACATGGAGTTAAGCAGAGTGTTTACCGCAAACAGAGTCTAGGCAGATTAGTATCATCACACAAAGAGGAAAAAACATTGGCATAAAGGAAATTATTCACACAAAAATATTTCAGCATTGGTACAGGCTTGGTACAAACCTCATTTGGTTTCTGCTGAAAAAAAAAAAACCAACCAAACAAACAAACAAACAAACAAACAAATCAGTTGGAAGAATGTAATAAAAGAGTGTGCAGACCCATTTAGCAGTAGGATGGACTCCATCAGACCAAGAGAAACCCAAGAGAGAGAGAAACACAGAGAAGGGGAGAGAGAGAGTGAGAAAGTGATGGAGCACTGCACTGAATCAGAAATCACTCTTAGTGCACCTGAACACCTTTGGAAAGAAAGAGAGGAAGGTGAGCCAGGCACATTTTTATTCCTTCTTAGTGCTGAATAATCACAACACCTGCCCCCTAAGGATGCAGTTCGCCTGTAATGTATGAATGAAATCTGATACATGGTGGTCCAATCCCCATTTATGAGAGAAGGCATCTAATGACAAAAGAGTATAGTTAATCTGGGAATTCAGGACCTTGTGAGAACTAAGACTTTCTCTGTTCTCAGTAGCATCAATACAGTCGCCTTTATGTAAGTTAAAACCAAGTTCAGTTGCTCCTTCAACCTAAAACAAGTATTACCAACCCTGTACCCCCTTGCAACTTGCATGAAATCTATTTATATATTCTTTTTTTATTCCTAATAGCATCTGCAATAGTTAAAAGTAAATGGCAATTCAAACTTCAGCATCTATAGTTCCATAATTATTTTTTGTCTGCAATTCAAACCAACTGGAAAGAAGAGCAAAAACTGGGGGAAAACAATTGCAAGTAATTTATCTGCTATTTCCCCTTCTATTTAGAGTGCAGTTAACATGGCTAGAGAAATTGTTGGAAGAGGAAAATACCTATTTGTCTACTGATTCTGTAGTTCAGCAAGTAAGTCCACTGTTGATAAACATAAATATTGAACATATACTATTTTTAATGCTTAAAAAATGTGTCTATAGGAGAAAAAATTATGTAAAACCTAAAAAAAACCTATTAGAAGTAATAAGAGTTAGAATTAGAGTAATAAGAGAAAGAATAGAAATATATATTCTATTATAAAACATGGAAGCAAGAAGCTATCAGCACATTAGTCTTCCCCCACATCTTCAAAAGTAGAATGAATTTTAATGTAAAGTGTTAAAATTTAAGAATGAAAGTGCTGAATAGAATTATTTATAGAAGTAAAGACACACAGGCAGTAATTCACTGAAAACCCACGCCTCCAAAGACTGCAATGAATGTGAAGAAAGGACAGTGAATTTGTTCTACATAAAGGATCATATTTTTTATTGCAGAGAATATTTCTTCTTTTCTTAAATTTGATACCATTAGGCTGTTACTTCACCAATTCAAAGTGCAAACTTCATACCCTGGTACTTTATAAAACAGTAGTTCTCTAACATTAATGTGATACCACATTAAACAAACTAGGGTACTTTTCCAGTTTGTTAGTATTTATACATTCATTTTTAAATGATGTTTTGATTGACTCCTATGCATCAAACAGAGAATTTTTTTCTGTCCTCTCATACAATGAGGCCAGAAGACTGTTAAAGAATAGAAGGAAGGCAGTATTTAAAGTAAGTCACTGGTTGGAAAAGTGTTTTGATGAGGAGTACTAGGTCTCTTCCCATAGAAATAGACTTCTCACTGATGATTTAGCAATTAATGCCAAAGAGAATCCATGACACACAGAATGAGTGATTTGCACAGGCAGCAAGATTTGCATCTTGGGTTTTATCACACGTATGACTTGTGCCAATACCTTCTTCTATAATCCAAGACAGTAAATACTCCTGAGAATTCAGCTTGCATACATATGAGAAATACAGTGATCACACAGCCTTTTCAATATTTTTAAAGCAACATTCAGAAAAGAAAAACAGAAGCTATTTAAAGCATAGAGATGAAATCAGGGTGTGCACAGAAAATGTCTTTTATCTACCAAAAGAGCAATTCAAAGAGATATTAATGGTTGCATGTAAAGAGCACTAAGAAAACATTACAGGAAAACATTTCCATTCCAAACAGATCTATTTTTCAGCTCTCAAAGCAGACTATTATATGCTACAGGTAATTGAAAGTAAAATAATAAGATTCACAGAAGGCCTGATATTTCTATTTTATATCTGAACATTAAGGGCTTCCAACACCCATAGCATTGTGTCTACAGGATATAATCAGCCACTGGCATTCTCACTTGGTCATCCAGATATTTTAAAAATCATTCATCACATTCTGAATAATTTATGGTTTCAGAGCAGAATTCCAATCAGACTTAGCTGCTGAAGTTCATAGTCTAGGGTATTTATTTCAACTGTATAAAAAGTCCAGTTTACATTAATATGCTAAACTGAAATTACCGGGAAAAAGTCAGTTTGGATGTCTCTGCTCCAGGGGTATTACACAACACAGATCAGAGGAAAGCAATAGTCAAGTTCTTAAACCAAAACAGATATCAAAACAGCCAGTGGGAAAATGAGAGATTTCAGATTAGTTTCCAAATAATGGAAAGAAGCAGTTACCTTAAGTAAATAGAAGCTACTACACAGGCTAGATGGATTGGAATTACATTAATAAAATCCACTGGAAAAAAATACTAACACATATTTCCCCTCATTATTCCAACCCTATGTTCACACTTATATTGAAGTAATGGAATGGTGGTCCAAAATAGTTCTTTGAAATTCAAAGTGAGTGGTAAAATAGCTCTTGTTTCATTGACTAAATTGTGAAATTGACTAAAGTTGTTTTTTTTTTTAATTTGAAATAACTTTGATTAGCAATTTTTGTAAAATTCTTTTCCTATCATGTCAGATTATCAAGGTTTAACCCCAGTCAACAACCAAGCACCAGCAGTGACTTGCTCATTGCCCCCACCAGCACGATTAGGGAGAGAATTGGAAAGGTAAAAACTGGAAAACTCATGGGTTGAGATAAAGTCAGTTTAACAGGGCAAGCAAAAGCTGCACACACAAGCAAAGAAAATCAAGGAATTAATTCACTGCTTCCCATGGACAGGCAAGTGTGTCAGAAAGAAGAATAGACAGGATACCAAGTATAGACATTGTGTATGTCAGTGCTAACCACAGCATTCCTATCTAAACTTTTTCAAACTCAAAACAGTGTAAAGCTTTCTTTATTTGTTGCTTGACATAGAAGTTGGTCTCACTGTCAATGCACATCTTACTCTCCAGAGAGCTAAAATGGCTTCTTACAGCATTTCTCCATGTTTTGCAGCTGCTTTTGGGAGAGAAGATTAAATATAAAATGCTTTTAGTAATGAAAAAAACCAGCAACTTTACTGTCTACCAGACCCTGAATCATTCCTTGTACAGCAGGGATGGTTTCAATCAGAGAGTGCAACATTCTTAGCTAAACCCTGTTCCTGAAAATATGTTTTCTCATTTTTCCATGAAATTACACCCTTCCTCATGGCTAAAAATATAAAGAACACCACTCTCTTTTTTTTGTAAATTTCACAGAAAACCACTGTTATGAAATTTCTATTATTTTTGCTTAGAATGCCCTCAAAAAGTATAACATTTACTTTTAAGTACTTTATCTGTGGGCTGTAATATTGCTCTGTAATATGATTGTCCTTTTCATTTCATGTGCACAGTAATTCAGAACTAAAATATTAGAGCTCTACACAATTCCATGGACTTAAAACTCTCTCCATTCTCTAAGGTGGAGATCTACTTTTTTTCTGATATATTCTGACACTGAAGCAATAAAAAGTCCCCACCTAACTATGTCAATTACATCTTTGTAAGTCTCTAATAAATTTTATATACTCTGCTGTTGGTCTTTTAGGGGATTTTTAAAAAAATAAATTAAAATATTGGTTAAATGGTTAATTGTTCTTTAACTTTATTTTGCAGAATTGAATTCTATTATAACTCCTTTACTATATATCTTTTATTTAGAATCTGCCTCAAATACATTTATCAAGGTTTATTTTCACAGTTGAAGAAAGGATGGTAATTTAAAGTTGAGCATTGACTTCATGCTATGAAGTCAATATTATGATAGCAAAAGTATTTCCTTATCTACTACCTGTAACATTTGACAAAAATGCTATAAGATTTTTTTTTGTCATTGAATACTCTTGAAATTTATTTTTCCCACAAGTGCTTGCCAAGTCAGATCTTGGCAACTATACAGGCTGTATTAGAACAGAATTAAAATGAATGCTAGAAGTGATCACAACTGAAGTCATCTTCTGATGTTTAAAAGTTTAGTGGATTTTGTTGTTATTGAGCTTGTTTGCTTTTAAGATTTTGAGGTATATGTAACCAAAAGACACTGTATAATGGCTCTAATATTAATTTTCTTTAATCTTTCCACCATTTCTTGAAATGCCTCTTGACCTTACAGTTTTGCATGCTGGAGAGAGACGAAGGTAGTGGAATATCTCCTGTTGTTTTTTCTAATCTATTAATAGCTATCTAGTTTTGTCAAAAACCATCTCTATTTAACAAAACACAAAATTCAACAATATGTATTTTGATGAAAATGTGTTCTCAGGGAAAAAAAAAAGCCACAGACAAGCTATAATATTATACCACAACTTTTCCTGCTCCTATATTTATTCTCTTATGCCAACAGGCTTCAGCAACAAGAAGAAAGTGTGGCAGAGACATCATCTCAGGACATCATCTCTTCAGTTTGCAGAGGTTTTATTTCTCATATTCTGAAACATCATCAGTATTGTAGAATTTAAACATTGGCAGCACTAAATTAGAGAATTACCTTGCTAATTCTTTTCAAATCCTTTAATGCCAGATTCCTTAAGAATTGATTAATTTTTGTAGATAAATAAAAAAACTGTAGGCCTGGTGCCTGATGGGAAATAAACCAATCAGATTCTTTCCCAACTTTAGCTTCTACTGTCAGCTCCAGAACATGGTCCTGAGCTCTCTGAAGAATGGAGGGAAATCAGAAAGATGGGAAGCACACTGATCAGGGTGCTGGGTTAACAATGCAGAGCTGAAAGGCACTGGGTGGGTGCCATGTGCCTGTTGCAGACTCTTGGCTGCAATGTATGTTCATTACCACTTGTTGCTGTTAAGTTTTCCATGTGGCCATACCTATGCATGGAATGCAGGGCATGATGATTGAAAGGATCAGTGTCATGGCCAAAACCCAGCCCATCAACAGGGGATGTGGCTAGCTATGGACACAGAGGGGCAGATGCATATATTCACACTCCCCTGCAACCCCTCCATCACAGTGTTTTGCATCTCAGTAGTCTGGAATCCAAATAACTCTTCCTTTTGCATTTAGGTCCTCTCTATTAAATGCCTTGAATGCATATCGTGAGTCTCTGTTCTGTGATACCTACTCCCAATAATTTTGAACTACATGTACACTCAATTTAGAGATGTGAAAACAACATTAAGAGTGTTTCTGTAAGCACTAAATTAGTATTTATTCAAACAAATCTGCTTTCTGAATCCTTGCTCTCTTTGCTACCAATCTAAATCAAAGCCAAGCCCTTTTTTGCCTAGAGATACTAAAATGTTTATTCTTGTCCTTATCCCTGTTTGCTGTTGTTTACCATTGATTTTCATTTGTCATCCACTGTCTGCATTTATAACTCATAATTCATAACCACTTCTGTGAAACTCTCAGTTTTTTATAACATACTATATATTTAATATGAGAGAGATGCTTTTATTCCTGCTACTATTTCCAGCAAGGACATTAAGGTTTTATTCTGGGTGTACCAAAATGCATTGCTGACAAGCAGAAAGGCACCAATAAATTATTCAGGCCATTCTAAGTGGATGCCAATAAAAACTTCATATACAACAGCATTTCTTTTGGAATTTAGCATTTGAGGCATTATTCTAGTTTTAGGCATTACTTTTTGGTATAATGGATTCACTTGTCCTCCCCTTTTCAGCATAGGTACAGCTTGGTGCATTTAAACATCAAGGAAAGATGAACTAGAAATAATTTGAAAAAAACCCCCTAAAAATAAAAATAAAATCATTATCATCCAGTTCATTCTCTAACGATAAGCAAAGCAGGGTCTTCTGCCCAAAGCACTACTGGAAAGTTCTTAATCTCTCCAGAATCCCAAGACAAGAAGATGTTGCATG
This sequence comes from Ammospiza nelsoni, assembly GCF_027579445.1. Taxonomy (NCBI): domain Eukaryota; kingdom Metazoa; phylum Chordata; class Aves; order Passeriformes; family Passerellidae; genus Ammospiza; species Ammospiza nelsoni. Next base: position 86,310,648 of record NC_080633.1, read on the forward strand.
GCCCATTAAAATTAGGCTACTTCTCTTTTGCATTCTCTCTACTTTCCAAATTTATAACAATTTAGGGTCACAATATTGTGGGCATTAAAGCTTACCTTCAGATCAGTCTGCTTCTATGGAACACAAGACACTTATTTGTTGGTGAGTGGTGAAAGTCAAACATTGCATTTCTCAGAATGGACAAAAGAGAATTAAATTAATTATTCAAGGATATGGTCATGGCATATTTTTATGTTGACAAACAGGAACAGATTATTTGGCAGGGTAACAATGAAAAGTAAAATGAATATATGATGAGTCCAATTTATTGCACAGACACCAACACCAGAAACATGGTCTGTTTCTTGGGTGTATTATTTTGCAACATAACACGCTCATTGAGACATGGGCCTGACCTGGGGCTTTGCCCTCAGGGTCCTTGTATGTGATGCACTACCACTGAAGAAAGAAAATACATTCTGAGAAATTGAAAATTCAACAGTCCTCAGGTACCAACTTTCTAGAGATCTGTGCTTGTTCTGGACAATATTTTGGATATACATATTGATAAGAAAGGGAAATGTACATGTTATGTATATGTATATGTATATGTACATGTCATCAAATTAGGGTTTAACTTCAGAAAACAAAATTAGATGCTTATAAAGCCAGAATAAAATTATTAATATTAGTCTGATTACAGCCTCTCTTCATCCTCTGAAAACCCAATCTTTACACTTGTTCAGTAAAAAGGTTAAATTTTCAAAAGCTTTCTGAAATACTAAGTGCAATTTTGAGCTTTGATGTGTGCTTTAAGTCATTTTTTAGTATTCCATAGTCTCAGTGTTTGATTTTTAAGTGTTCAGAAGTATATTTTAAAAAATAATCTTAGAATAGTTAACCAGGCTTCACATGCAATGCCAAAGACCCAGAAAAGTATATCTCCACTGAGATGACAAAAACCATTGTATTGTAGAACCGAGACAGGACAATTACAAACTACAAGGCTAGACTCTAATAATACTTCAGAACAAATGTTGCTCCATAAACAATTATGGTGACAAAAATTGCTTCACATTAGAAACAGAGGCACTTCTAAAATGCTTCCTTGAGTCCTAATTTTCATGACTGATAGTCTGACTCAACTGTCCAAAGCAAATGTTGATGGCTTGCTACATGAACTCAGGCTTTGATTCACAAGTGTTTCTGCTTGTGTTTCTTTTACTTTTGATATCTAGCAGACACACTGAGCCCTATTGTCAAGCTCAGAGAACTGATCTAAGCTCAAAAATTCATGCTAAATTCTGGCATTAAGATTACTGAATGTAGCCGTCTTCTCACCCCACCAAGCACCCATAATTTCAAATTTTGGGTATTTTGTTTGTCTTTGACCACTGAAACTGGGGATAAAGGGGGAAAGAAAACTTTCCTGTCTTGTAATATCTTTATAAATATTTTTTTGTTTTCCTATAAGTGGATTTCTCTCCATTGCTAAGAGAATCTACAGTATCTATGCTGCTATGACTGCTGTGTTCTTTACCTAATTACTTGTTGGGCAGGAAATCCTTAAAAATTAGTAAAACTTTTATTACAGCAGTTCTGATAACACTTCTCATACAAACTCCATTGTCTTAAAAGGGAAGATAATTGTTCCTGAGACTCTCTTGCTGACAATGTTTTAGCTACTCAAAACATTGCACCGACTATAAAGTGTAGGTGGTAATCCACCAGGAACATTCTCAGTGCCTCTCCAAGAGTACAGCTTGTTCTAGCTAAAAAAAACCACCATATTTTAAACTATATATATAGAGAGAGTTGTTTGAAAATAACAACATATAAGTTTAATGGTCATTGCATTCCATCAATTCTTTCAACATACAACCTTACCATTAAACGTTTTTCATATACAGCAACTAACATTTGGAACAGCCAGACAGTTCAGCCCAGTGATCAACACATCAGCGTTGACTCAACTAAAAACAAAAGCCTTGAATTTTTTCTTTCTTATTTCTATCCTAACAAGCGTAAGAGGACTTTGCTCTATAAATCACATTTCAGCACAAGTGGCACTAAAGAACACAGGTTTAATTCAGTTAGCTGTCTTCATGAGGAATTACCACAACAGTCAGTATGCCTCGCTTCATGAGGGCGTGCAGATCATCTTTCATGATTTTCACAGTCACCATTTAGATATCCATGGGGTCAGATTCTGAACTAATATTAAAGCTGAAAACCAGCTGCTGGTGTAGCTGCTAAAGAATTCAGTCTTGCACTTACCACTGATTCAGATTTGAAGTAATATAATGACTGTTAATTCTTTGGCAGTTCATAAATATGTTTTCTTTCAAATGCTTGCACAAGAAAATGTATAAAAACACCTATGACAAAAACAATTAAAAATCAAAAAGTAAACACAGAAATCGCAACTGCCTAGTGTACCTTCACATGCATATTTTTAAAATTATTGTGAAGTAGATTTAACTTCAAACTATTAAGCAAGAAGAAATTAACAAGTCTATAGAAGTAATTGAATTGGCTCAATTATTAGTAAAACAGGCAGAAGATACGTCTTCCTCATTCTTGACTAAATTGGCAAATGAGCTGAAGAACTGGCAAAGTTGAACAGGTTTCAAAAAACCTCTACTGCTTTTAGAGATTGGGATTTAATTGCTTATTTTCAAATAACCTGCATCTAGATCCAGTAATTACAGGAAACACCCTCAAAATCATAGGGAAAAACAGCCAACAATTTACTCTGAAGAAAGAAAATGAAAGCATACTTTGTTTCAAAAAGTGACTTCACAGCACTCCAATGCGAATGAATATCTAAAGTTAAACTGTTAACTGCTTGTATAAGCACCCTGGGAAAAAATACAACTAGTTTCAAACACGGCAGGTACTGTCTGTTTGATAATTTTCTGCTCTGACCATTCACATTGGCTTTCATTCCTCTTTGCAAATGAGGGGAACTAATTACAGAGTTAAACTTTCAGCAGCTGAAGTAGGAGCAGCAAAAACATATCTTGTGTTGTATTTCCTCTCAGAAAAAGCAGCAGAATGCAGGAAGGGAACTTTGCCAGAGAGGGCTCTGCCTCTTTGTAAACACAGCGCTGCTGAATTTGGGTAGTGCTGCCTACAAAGACTAAAATTGAATTCTATTCTCCCTCCAAATTTAGCTGTTTGTTTGTTTGTTTTTAATTTTTTTGACTATTCCAGAAAGCTTTTCCTTTCACGCAGTCACAGAGCTTAAATGCCAGCTGTGCTATGAAACAACTACAATTTGAAAGAGTGTTGTGGGTACAGACACCTGTGCTTTCCATGTAAGTGTATCCAAGGAGCACAACAGAAGTTCTGTGGAGGAAATGGTTTGATATTCCTGAGTCTTGGGTTACACAAAATAGGTTGGTAATTTGCCCAGCAGACCAAATAGAATCTGCCAGCTCCTTACTACAGTCTGCAGAAAGGCATGAGCTTGTTTGTTGCAAGAAGGAAATAAAAACTCAAATGTAGTCTTCCATGACCACTCTCAGACTTACTTGCATGAACTTAACCATGTATCATCTTCCAAAATTATACATGAAAAAAATGCTACGCAAGTAGTTACGAGATAAGAAGTGCATTTTTCCCATTCCATCATAAAGCACTAGATTAATGTGTTACATGAGCATCGCAGGAGACAGGTGAGCTAGAATAAGCTGTCTGCTATTAAAAACTTGGCAAGGGAGAAACGTATATTGAAAAAGAAAGTGAGTGAAATCAGTGTTAAATGCTGCCCATGGAATATAGAGGGATGATGAATTGCACTTCTTTCATTACAGCTCTCCTACGATATTTAGATAGGAAATAAAGTTTCCAACCTAGTAATTGGAATGTTTGCAAGACACTACAAGAAGATTCAGAGATTTCATTTCCTCTTCTTCCTTCCAGAGTTACCATGCTCTGAGAAGGGCTCATCCCTAGAGAAGTGCAGATAGTATTGTTGACAACACCATCTTTAAAGTAGATGTGTGGTCTAACCTGCTTACAAAATCTGAAAGATTGGTGCACTTTCAAGGTCCTTTCCAGCCACAGGCAATATACAAGGACTTGTTCTGCTGCCCTCATGCTTACAGGAACTGCCAGCAGCCTTGTCACCAAAAACAGAGGGGAAAACCCTAGTCTGCATTTCTTGAGATAAGAGCTCTGTCATATCAACCACTCTCACTCATTTTTCATTACTGTCTAAATCCTAAATCTAAATTAATTATTTTAAAAACTTTACTAGCACTGAGTTTTCATAATAGAACTGCATAGTTACAATTAGCAATATTTTTTAGTATTTCAGAAACAGAAACTTCATAACTGCTGTTTTATTTTAAAGCTGGACTGGTTTTAGATGTCAGATGTCTAGGAGTAATGTGTCTATCTGTTTCTCTTGCACCAAATCTCCTCATAGCCTGACCTCTGAAAGTGGTTCAGAGGAATTTATTTTTGTTTTATTATAAATTTATTGGGAAAAGAGACTTATAGATGTATCCACTATGCACTGTAACCACTCACGGTTTTTGCAGACTTGATATGCCCACATAGAATATGGAAAATTAATAGGTTTTTTTCACTATAGTAACCAAATCAGACAAAGGTTTGAAGTACATCTAACTATAATTCCCCTCTATCACTTAACAGAGCACTACAATAATATCTGTAAAGATGACCAAAAAGCTTTAAATTCTAAGCGAAAGCAGATTTATTTAAAGATTAATGTGGAATAACAATGAGTTTTCTAAATTGAGAAATCTCAAGGGACTTGTTCCAACAGCTTGGAACTATATGGGAGATAACTGTCCCTGCTCTTGCCCACTGCGTCCTTGCCAGTGGGTCCTTACTTCCCGTTTGTTTTCAGATGAATCAACAACTTCACGTTTTAGCAAATGCTATCTAGTCCTCACTTGTCCCCAGAAAGGTTATTTTCTTTGATTGTGATAACTGGCTTTTGAATTCTCAGCAGTCCCTTTTCCACATTTTAAGAAATTTCTCAGTCCACAGACTTCCAGACCTATTTGAGGAGGCTGTTCTCCACAGCCTGTGAAAACCTCTCTTTTTCATGGTAATTGTTTCCACAGGAGCAGTCCCACATTTCTTCCACAGGCACTGACATTTTAAATTATAATTTTTAATTTTAAAGAGCATATCATATGAACAGCAAATTAAGCATAAAATGTCCATTTTTCAGTATCTGTAAGACAAAAGGCTTGTATATTCCCATATATTGTGTTTACATATATGCTACTGGCATCCAGATGTTCTAGACTTTTTTTTTCTTTGAAAACCTCACCAAATAACCTGTCTTGTCCTTCATCTTCAGGACTTTTTGGCCCCTAGAAGCACAGCTGCTTAATGAATTCCCAATCCCCCAGTTAATCTCTGCTTCAGGCTCAGAGTGGTTCATGGACATAGAATACCAGAATCATTACGATTTGAAAAGATGTCCAAGATCATCAAGCCTGTCTTTTGAGCAAATACCATCATGCCCACTAGAGCATATTGTGAAGTCGAGTAATGCTCACTATAAAAAAATTATACAGCTTCCTATATACCCGAAGTTCTCATTCCAAAACAAAATTTTGGAAAAAATCCATTATGTCTTAATACTCATCACACAGATATAAAGCACCTTGCAAGTTGCTTTTTCATGACATTAGTTCTGGAAAGTCATTTTTTGGGAAGTGAGAGATAATGAGTTTTAGCTACAACAAAAAGAAGCTTCCAACTACATTGTTTCTATTTTCAATTATGTATCCATATGTTTAGAATACACTTCTTTCAAAAATAAACTCAATATACTTGATGTATGTGCAAATTCTACTAATAATTTAATGAAAGTATGAACCTGGGTTTGAGTTAATGGTGTTGCACATTTCAGCGCAACTTCCTTTTTTAGTTGTATTTCTTAAGTAAATAAAATAAAAAATAAATGAAGAGTTGTATATTATTGCCTGGCCTTCCCCAGGAATTATTTCCATGTCCATTAATGCTACTGTAAATATGATTCCAAGGTGGAAGTCAGTACAGTTGGCAGCATATCAAGAACTAGGAATTATCTAGAGCTGGGTGATGGCTCCCACCCTGACAGAGTAACATCGGTAACACACAGAACACAGTACTCTTTTTTGGGTACTAAATAGGAATTAAAGCACAAGATAAAATTGCAAGAACATAGAAAGAACATAAAGCAAAGTAGACCACGCAAATGTCTCCACATTTGTTTAGATAGAAGAGTTTCCGAAACAGTTTCTGAGAGACCTGACCGTGAAAAGAGCCAGACTGCTGGAGGAAAACATGGAACTTATTAAAATATAGGAAAATAAAAAGAAAATTGAAACCAAGCTAGGAGTGGACAAAGTCCCTCCAGTGTTTTCATTAGTGATGTAGAACTTCTGGCATGACTATGTGCTGGTTTTGCATTAATAAATTTCTGGTGAGGAGGGAAAAACATAAGCCACGGAAGTGATTCTCTGTGAGGAGCTGCTAAGAGCTTCCTCCATGCCTGACAAAACCAATCAATGACTAGTTTTGAATGTTGACAACTGTTAAACCATTTGAAAGAGCAGAATCTGCCTCTGTGAAATACACATTTAACTTGGTTTAGGGCAAATTTGGGAGAGAATCTCCAAAGGGGGGCTCCTCCAGAAAGCAAACCCACAGAGCCCTTCCTCCCAGCCAGTTCGGGAAGAATTCCTTGGAGAGAAGTGGAAAGGACCTGTTTATTTAACAGGCACAGCACCCCCCAGCACACAAAATGAACAATACCAGATGACATCACTCTTTCACTGCTCTGAAAAATATGACAAATTCAGAAAGTCTCTCTTGGGGGTGGTCACTCTGTTCTCAGTCCCTCCAGCATTGGGGCAGCTGCTGCAGCCACAGGGTGCAAACCCTCGGTGTTCCCAGGTACCAGTCCAGAGCAGGTTTGGGATGGTCCAAAAAAAAAGGGAAAGGAGAAACAGTCCAGGAAGAAATCTGGACTGTTTAGCTAAACTAGCTAATGAGAAGAAGCAAGAGCAAGCAGAAGCAAAGCAGAAGCAAGAGCTAGAGCAAAGCAAAAAGCAAAAGCAAAAAGTCAAAAGCAGCACTACGTACTGCCCCGTCTGGGTCTCCCACCAGCCATGGAGGAGCAGCTGATAAGAAACCCAAAAAAAACTTTCACTCTTCAGAGCCAGTCTTGAAGGCACAGAATATAATATCCAGCATAAACAGAATACACGGATGGGGATACAAGCATCATAATGTCACCCTAGGACAACCACCAAAGCTCAGGAATCGCTCTTTTGCTTCAGGCCTTGAAGTGGTAACTGGGCATCAGGTGAGCCAGCCCCAATCCATCACAGCCAATGTAGCGAGGCATATGTGGCCCAAGAGGTCAATGTCCGCCTAGCTGAGGGTAAAGGCCGACACCCAGCTGCATTCCCTGCCAGCAGCCCTCGGTGTCTGATGGCCTTGGGCTCTGCTGGCTGCGGACAGGCTCTCGCTGCTGATCTGATGAGAAAAGGAGCCGCACACTCTCTGGGGATGAAGTCGGTTTATTGATGGTCCCGAGAAACCAACCAAAGAGCAACCAACCAGGGACTGGCCTCGAGGGGAGGGAGAAGTGAGGTTTTAAAGGAAGGGGGTGTATATGGGAGGGGTTTACAGAGAACGAATAGGGAAGGGTGAAGGGATGAACTTAACATAACTGACATAAGGAAGAAACCAATAGATACAAAGTAAGGGAGGGGCCCCAGGACCACAGCCAATCATAACCCCGAGTAAGTAGAAGCTTCTGGCAAGTGGGGAGGAGTAGGGGTGATTGACTGGGCCCAGGGAGGAGAAAAAGTATACATATAAGGGAAGGAGAGGGAGGAGGAATTATATAACCAAAAGGACTGACAACCCCAATGGCGGGAGTTGCCATAACAACATAATAAGTGGCAGGGCTGAAGGCGGGAAAACTGGGGGAGGGCAGAACCATTTACATAAAACAGGGGGAGACAATACATAAAATGGGGGAGTAATACAGCAAACTTAACAAACACCACAACAAGCCAATGCAGCCTGACAGGGCCAGGCCAGGCCCCAGTGGTAGCCGGGCAGAGGAGGTGAGGCCATGGGGCCCGGGCCAAGTTGGTCTGGGCCGTGGGAGCTGACATCTTGCTGACACTAAGGCCTGCCCCCCACTGCCAGCCCAGGCCACGTGGGGCCTGCTGGGCCTCAGGAGCAGCTTTGTGCTGGTTTCACCCTCTCCCCAGCGCAACAAGGCTGATCCATGGCTCAGGTGAATTCTGCCACTGCTGAGTTTCACCAGAAACTGCTGGGCAGGGGGAGGCAAAGCCATCGGCCCACGGCATGCTGCTGCTGAGTCATAACCTGGCTGCTGAGGTCCCAGTTTCCCCTCCAGTGTGGCTCCAAAGAATCTCCCACCATAAACAGTTCTGGCTTCAACCCAGCAAAGAATCACAGAACCAGCCACAGGCCTGGAAGAGATATTAACTCTTTCACTGTACAGATGAAAATTGCAAAACATTGATCCTCTCTCGAATGAGAGTGAAGACACGTAGGGAAACAACATGAAGACACTAAGGTCAGTAAAGGAGTGAAGTACCAGATGGGAAGACAATGAGGAGATGCCTTAGTCTTAGACTGAAATTCTTTTGGTAAGGCCATAGTGATGGACTGTGATACACTAGATTATCCCTTTAAATCATGAAAAAGCATGGAGGAGATGAAGTGTTCACACTCTAGACATGAGCAAAAGCATCTATGCTGAAGCTGAAGTAGCTGTGATTTAAATGAGAAGCTTGAACAGAGAGAGATAAGAGTGATGAAGACCCTTTGCCCCCAGGGAAAGAAGAAAACTTCTGTTCCCAGAGATGATCTCAGAGATCGACAAAGAGAACCTTTGCTTCAGAACAGCTCACCCTTGAAATAGTACCCCACAAGTTGACATGGCCCATAAAAGCAGCTGTGGGAAGGCTGTAAAAGAAGGGATGGACTTCATGACTGCAGATTTCAGATGGCTGCTATTTGTGGAAAGTAAAAGCCACGAGAGAACTATTTCTTGTGGAGAAGTCTCCATGGCATGGCAAGAGAGACTTTTCTCCCTATGAGAACTGATGAAAGACTATTCCAGAAGTGGTAAACTGACTAAAAATCCCAGGTTTTGTCTCTTTACATTGTCAGTGGGAAAGAAAAGAGACTTGGAGGGGGAAGGAGACGTGTTCTGAAAGTTTTATTCTGATTCTTCTTATTCTTTCTTTTAGTTCTGTTAACAAAGTTCTCTTTATACCCTTTTAAGGTTTGAGTCTGCTTTGCTCTTCTCTTAATCCTATCTCACAGCAGAAAATAATTAAATAATTCTAGTAGGTGTACTTTCATTGGGCCAGCACGAAAGCCACTACATTATTTGGTGCATTGGCCAGGAAACTCAAACTGGCAAACCAAAACCCCTACATCAATCAAAGAGGGGCAACAGCATTTAGAGCTTGTCTAAATCCCTAGGTGACCAGGGATTTACTTGAAGTCATAAGTCCTCATACTACATTAGTCCAGTTTTGCAGAGCAATTTCAGTGAAATCAAAGCCTTATAATAAGCACCAAGCTACCACAGCACAGTGGAGAAATGCCCCTCACATTCTTACAATTGGGCAGATGGGGGAACCACTGTGTTGCAGCATGTATTCCCTGTGGTTTGATGTGTGGGCTTTGGCACATGTTGAGCATTTTTGCAGGGAAGTGTTTTACCATAATTTAACTTTTATTGTAAGGCATGACACATCCTTTCCAGCTAATTGCTCTATTTCAGCTTTTTAAATGAACAGCTCTTTCTTTCTTATGTTTCAGCTCATATATTGTAATGATATTACTGCTGCTGTTAAAGGTGACCTGGAAATGATCTTAAATTATTTGCTTCCTGCTTCTTCATTCATTTACAATGATTAAAAATGGCTAAGAGATTCTAGACTATTTCTAAATCACATCCCCTCCTCCTGCTCCAATTCCCCTTTCTATTTTTACTTTATATATATGCCATCTTTCATGCTCCAGCTTTACCCAAGTTTGAAGTGCACATGATATACCCCTAGCAGACATTTTTAGTTGAAGAAGTAATAAAGACTGTTAGGACAAGACTCAGCCTTGTTCCATGATGTTCTATACAAATCCTTATGAGTGTTGTGCTACTATCAGGAATTATCTGGCTTTCATCACCTCTGCACTGGATCTGAAACCCTGCAGTCATTCCACCCACTTGTTAGATTCTTCACTTTGTGATTGATGATTTTGGTATTGATTTGCCTTACAGAGGGGTCAAGAGGCAAGAGATGCTGTCAGAAGACCTAAAAGCCTTTGCTGAAGGGGAGGCAAATAGAGCACTCCTGTATTAAGGTATCGACATTCAAGAAAAATAGAACTCCCCAATCTCCCAATTCTCTCCAATTTATATGACAAGATAATACCTGTGAACGTTATTAAGATCTATTCTTTTAGGTAAGAGATTCAGAAAAATTTCAAAACAGAAGAGGTGAATTCTAATTTTGTGGGGGAGAAAAAACCCATCCAGAGTCCATAGTTTTAAAAGGACTACTATGCAAAGATGTTCTCTCACCCAGAGCCAGGTCAGAGAAGCAGCTGCATCTGGGAATGATGACTATTCCTTAATCTTTCGTTTTATGTGCAGAAGAAAGAGATCAAACCAACTTTTAAAATACCTGAGCAACAGTTTTGTTCAGCAAGGAAGAATAGTGTTCTTTCTTTCATATCTGTTAAACTGATGCATTTACTAGAGGTAAAGTCCCTGCTGGGAGTATAATGTGAAAATCCACTCAGTGTGTGTGTTTCTTTATAAACTTTAAGTGCTAGTAACTTGATTAATTTAACTTTGCTTTTCCTTTCAACCCTAAAAGATGAGAACATTCTGAAATGTACAGTGAAAAATCTTGATACAAAAAGGATTTTATTCTGCGCAAAACCAAATCAGATGACATTTTTTTCATAGAGAACTATGTAGGCTATAATCATGGGGTACCACCAGATCATGAGGCTGCTGAAGTGAAAAGCAATTTGAAACCCACAGGTGGGCAAAGATCAATATACACCTTTGGTTCTATAGAGTGTTGCAGAGATGACAAACAAACGGATTAATCAACTACTGGAATAATAAGCAATTGATGTATTCAATATGACTGGCTCCAGCAGTACAAAAACATGTCACCAAAACAAACAATAAGAAAGGCTTGCTGTTCTCAGGAGAAATTTCCACATCCTGCTCCCAAGTGTCAGACTTATACTATCAAAAAGATTGTATTTTTATCTCAAAGAAACTATTTGAGCAGCAGAGCGCTCAAAATAAACAAAATACCCATTATTTGGATCAGGATAAATAAATTTAAGATGATTAGCTCAAGAAAAGTTCCTGTTAATTTAATTTCTGATTAGGTTCTACTTGTCATAACATAGTTTAAATTGTGAATCTTCCACAACATCCCTCTTGATATTTCCTGAACAAAAAGGAAGGCTTTAGGAAAGCTTTTGACACTGTGCCCTATGACACTCATGGACTAGCTGCTGAAGCATAGGTTATATAACTGTACAGTGAGATAATCTGATATCATCTAAATCATAAATAAAATACAAGAATAGTTAAAAAACAATTCCTATAAAGTGAATTTTAAAAGTAAGCTATGGGTGATCAAAATATTTCATTTCCCACAAAAAGAAAAAAGGCACCCATGATTTTAAACTAGACTCTTAAAAACCATGCACCAGTTCAAATTGAATCTGAGGTTTAGTCTGAGGAGAGAAAACTGAGAGTGTACCTCATAAAATAATAGTTTGAGGTATTTGGAATTTTTATTACTAATAAATTTTAATAAAAAAATCAAACAACTGATAATCTTTACTTCTGCAGTCTGCAATCTTAAATGTGATATCATGTATCTACAGAACAAATTTCAAAAAAAAAACTAGGAGTCTTCTATAGACTAAACCGAGTGGCAAATTAGAAATTTAGAGATTCAATACTTCTTAATTGTTAAAAAATTTGAAGCTGCCTCCAGAAGTGCAGCTAATAAGCTACATTAGTTTCTACTAGACAGGTTTCTTTACCAAAAAGAATAATGATTTTTTAACAATCGCTAATAAATTTATCATAAAATATTAAAATATCATAAAATCTTCCAATGGGAGATATTGATGGAATTAACTGGAGATGGTGAATTCTGTAGACAATCACACTCCAATATGGACCTCTTATAATTCAGAGCCCCAGGAAAGGGAAATATGTTCACAACAAAGATTAAAAAAAGCTAAGAAAATGGTTTTTACAACCATTGAGGGAAGTGTTACTAGTTTGTTGCTCGTGTTTAATTCGTTTTCCAAATGTTTTAGTGAAAATCTCAATAGCCCTCCATGTTAAAATCTGTTCTTTCCTGAAGTTATTTATGGGATAACTGATGGCACAAATCATTTGTCATCAAAAGCGTAAGATTAGACACAAAAATAAAAAGCTGACAAAACATACTTCAACAGCAATACTCGGAATGGCAAGTGTATAATAGAACTTTTGAAGCACTTTTTTTTTTTTAATCTCCCTCTACATAGAATGTGTTTTCTTACTGACATCGGTAATATTAATTTCAGAGACACCAGGAGTGCATTATAGAAACTGTGACTGGAAAGATGGCAAGGTTTTGTTTATTGGAGTATTTTCATCTGTCTACTTTTGACAAGGTCAAAAAACTCCTCTAATTCAAATTTACACTTGGCTGCTGATGAAAAGTAGCTGTATGCTTTGACATAAAGGAACCCACAGTATCAGGTAACATACATTTGAAAACATTTCTACTAATAACTGAATTCAGGACAGCAACTAAGCAGAAATATCCATCTTTGTCAAACACTGTGCTTCCAAAGTGTTCTGCTAATCACTTGTAAGCACTGAACACACAACTCACTGAAGTCTCATTCTATTGTTTGCATTTCAGATTAACAATAATTCAAACAAACAAGAAGACATTTTGGAAAGTGTTGCAAGACAAATCTTTAGAACTCTCCCTTCTTAAAACCACCCAAACCAACCAAATAGAAAAACTCCAAAAACAAGAACAAACCTCCAAACTAGAAACCAATCAGGAAAAACACACACAGAGAAAGAGCTCCTTTTCTTATTTCCCACCATAATTAGTGTCTGCCAAGAAAAGTTACAGAAGCACTGTATTTTGTGGTGGGTGAGACATGGAAACCCATTAGTGAAAAAGTTTAAATCCTTCCAAATCAGCACTTACAAATCAGAGATGCCACAAGCCCAGGTAAACTAAGCTATCAATCTTTGCTCCTGCTGACAGAAATTCTTTCCTTGTCACAGAATTTTTGAAGGGGTTTCCATCTGATTTCTGTAGACTATTACCTAGTTATGTCTACTAATGTAATGTTTAACAGCAATAAAGCTCCTGACAAGGTGATGTTAGATAGTCAGCTAGTATTTTCACATCAAAGAAAATCAGTACTAAATATTTTTTGTGTTTGTGTCTCTGAAAGCAGCAACTATTCGTATGACAATGAAATTGATATTCTCTATGTGCACACAATATGTCTATGTACATTTTATTCTCATATCTGAACTTAAACCAGTGCTGCTCTGTGAATGCACAAAAAGAACAATCTGTCTCAAGCATTAAAAAGAACATGCCCTTGGATGTTGTTCTATTCCTTTCTTATTTATCTGATCTAGCAACGACTTTCACAGAAGTGATATTCTTTTATTAGAATTCATTAATAAATTATGCAACTGACATCTGAAATCCCAGCAATAGTCATTTGCATGACAGAAAACTTACACTGGCAGAAACTCTTTTTCAACAAGGTCAAAAATCTCCATCAGTTAGTTCTACATCAAGTCAAGCTGGTGAAGCATTAGGGCTGTATACTTTCATAGTAGAAATCCTACATTAACATAGAATAACCATTTTGTTGGACATGCACAAGTGATGTAAAATATGCATTGAAGGTGACATCTGAAGAAAAAGAACAGCTACAGAAAACTCTCTTTCCTTTACTGCGTCTGAACAATGGACTTTCCTATGTCCTCTGAGGCCCTGTCATTGGCTTTATATTATAGTTTTATTGGAAAAAACACAACAATATAATTTTAACTTACCTTTATTATTACTTTCATAACCATTAAATCAACAGATTATTTTTAATAAAACTGGAATTAGGTCTTGCAGTATCAATTTACTTTTCACTACTTAGAGAGTTTTTTAGCTGACTGTATACTCTTTGCTAGGCATGTCCTTTGATGCATAAGCCAAACAAACCTAGCATATAGGCCCACAAATTGAAAGTTCAAAGTTAAATCATGGATTCTGACATTCATCAGAGCTGATTAAAAAAACTGAGAAGGGCTTGAAATATTTTCACACAAGGATTTTTCTGAAAGACCTCTTCTGTTTTTATAACCGTTTGCTTCCCTAACTCCTCTTTCACTTAGTTTCTGAAAAGAGATGCATTTCAGAGATGGGAAAGATAAAGGATGGAAGAATAAAAGGACAAATTAAGTTTTTTTTTTATCCTGTAAAGTGCTCTAGAGACCATCTTTATCTCATTCTCAATGTGAAAAGAAGCAGTAAATTAGAATTCAACACAAGTCCTGTATGAACCTATACAGGGTTCTTTCCCTTTTGTAGTGTAATTCATTAAATCATCACCTTGATACATTCTTCTCCATAAAACAGCTGCACAACGTTTAGACTTCTTGTTCATTTACAGTCTGTAACAGTCAGATTTGTGTAAAGGAGAGGTTGGGAGAAGCAAATGAGAAAAGCAGAAATGCCCAAGCTCTATAGTTTTTCTTTCAGAGCACTGCTAAACCAGTCTTAAGTTGTCTCTAAAATTCACTGTATTACATTTTTTATTGATGTTATCCATTGCCTAGAAAAGTTCTGAAACAATGAATACTTCTCTTGAAGGGGACTCATAAGTGATGTCTTAACTCTAGCACACAGTAAATCACAAACAGCCCTATGAACCCCTTAAATAAAAGTAGTTCTGTATTTTACATTCCACTCACTGTGCAACATATCCCAGTAAAGCCTGCCTCTAGGTTAGCCTGCCAACTATTTTCAAGTCTCAAATACTATGAATATTTGAGTGCATGTAGAGTGAGGCCTTAAAAAATTCTACATTACTAATCATTACATAAGTAACTTTTAATCAAGGAACTCATCAAGAAAGTAGGACAAGGCCAGTCTGGTCAACCTGAAGCTGATTATCACACAGATGTGTCATCATGCACTTTCTCAAAAGGTTTTGTTTCGATTTGAGAGCAAAGTTATTTCTAGTATCAAACCATGTGTGTCCTTTTTTTCCTGTTCAAAACTAAAGCTAGCAACTGTGATTAGAAAATGAAATGCAAATACTTCTGAAGAAATATGATGCGGGGAACAACTCTATGATTTGTCATTGCCATCAACAGGCCTACACAGTACAGTGCAATTACTGTCAATGAGGTGAACAAGGCTAGGTACAAGTGAGGATCTTTGCCAGGCAAAATTTCTGTTCATATAATTTCATTCTATTATGCATAAACACCCTTCAGAGCAAAAGAGTCTCACCTCTAGAAGGACAAACTTCTAAAATGCTATCCAACTGCAGATAAAAATTAGATAAAATAAGACACCTGCTTTCTAATCTAACAGACTGGTTGGAGAGTTTATTTCTTGGTTTTCAATGTTGCACAGCAGCATAAACTGGCTTATGACTTGGATGAAAAAATTTTAAACTGCAAGCAAGTGTGGTGAGAAAACAAATACAGTAGAGCTCCATCAGGTGAGAAAAGCAAAATTAAAGACAGAAGCAGAGTGCTAAGACAGAGGTGGTCAGTAGCTCAAGGATTCCAGGGATAAAATACAAATATACAAAATGTTAAGGAAAGAAGCAGGTAATTGGAAAACTGCTCCTCATCAGCAGAGATGTTCAGCCTACGGGACCAATCATAGGATGGGATCAAAGTGACCAGTCTTCCCCGCTGACTGATGATGGCCAGGCTAACCCAACTCATAAGGGGACTTAGTGGAGGGTGACCAGCATATTAATAATTTACCAATATCTCATAAGTTCCTATTATGTAATAATTAATTGGTTACCTATTGTATCATTTGAAAATTTCTACTTTGCATTCTCTAATGGTGCAGAACTGCTTTTTAAAGAATGCAGATAGGAAGGGCAACATTAAATGCATTGCAGTTGTTATTTGTACCTATCCATCTGTGAAGCTGCCTAAAACTTCATGGTTTGAGCAACAGCATTGAAAACTCAGTTTCAGTACCACAAAACCTAGCAGCCTTGGTACAGTGTTCCAGCTACCATGTACATTGGTAGTTTCACTTGAAAATTTATTTTCTCTTTTAAATAGATTGAAATTCATTAGTTTTTTCAATTACTATATACATGAGAATTCATGGTAAGGCAAGAGGCTATATGCTGAGAGAATCGCAAAAAGAGTCACTGATTGAAATGGGTCTTTTTATATCCACAATTTGTTGTGTGTTTCAGACATACCATTGGAGGAGGAAAAAATAAACTCACCAAAAAAATCCCCAGACACTTAACCATCTTACTTATTTTTTTTTTAATTCCAGAAACATAGTTCACCAAACAAAAACTTTTCCAACTATCATAAGTATTTTTTATTTGGAAACCTGGCAGGTGCTGAGAACTGCAATGCCTGGCCCAGAAAACTTTGTCATTCATTCAAATTTTGTAAGCAGAAAATCTGTGGAAACCATGGATTTGTAGATCTCCTGCAACATCTGTTTAACTAGAATTGCTCCAGTCAGAAACCTGCGCTATATTACATCACACAATTTGAGTATTTACCTCCACCCTGCTCACCAATACTTAAGCCTCTGCTGTTAAAGCTCTTACCATCCACAGAAGCCAGTCTCCCTCACTTTTGGGGTAATCCCTCCTCTGACACCCTTTCATTTCCTAAGGCGCTGGAAACCACTGTGTATTCTGATGCAGTACACTACATCAGTTTTCCTCCTCTATTCCCTGCTTTTTTTCTATTCCCCCTTACCCCTAGTGCTCCTCTCATCTAAAAGTAAAACTGCAAGATAATGGGAGAACAAAGAAAACAACTTTTGCTTTTCAGTTAGTGCTTTCATTCCTCCTCTTCCTTTCCCCCTCCCTGCTCTTTGGATGTTTAAAAGGTTGTATGTTCTGCTCAACTCTATTGCATCTTACCTCTGTCTCTCACTGTCAATGACCTCCATGTCAGGAAAAAAATCAGCTCATAGACATGAAAATCTGAAAATATAACATTTTTACCTCATTTTGTTCTACAATACTTTCCCTCTTTAGAGACACAAAACCCTCTTGCCCCAAATGTAAATCTTAAAAGATATCAACAGGTTGTTCTTTTTCCTTTCAGATAAAGTGTCATTAAGTACACATAAAATTATGAAGTCTGCATTCCTCCATCTTTTATTTCAAGGCTTTAAATGTTTTTCAAGATAAAGCAATAAAGTTTTATTCTTTTTGCAATTTGTTTTTGGTCTGCTGAGACAAAATAATATATTTGCAATATTTACTCCAAATTAGCTGTAACAACATGGTCTAAATAAAGACTGTCTCACATCAGTCTATTACAAAGAATGACTATTTACAGAATTTTAAGTGCTACATTTTATTCTCAATTCTTCACCCTCTAGAGAAAATAAGCTAACAATCTGCACAGATTTCAACTTTTAAAACCTTATTTGAAGAGCATAGAGCTAATTCTCTCATAGTATATCACCATAACGGTCAAAATTGCCTGACACAAATTAGAGTATTTTCCACTGGCTGGACAAAGAAATAGCCTTCAGAAAGCAAGCGAAGCAGCCCATCAACTTACAGCCCATCAAAAAATCACAGCTACTCTGAATGCTTTAGGTAGCAAAAGTGATTTATAGATTGTTTTTTGCTGGAGGTTCTGAGTTGTCAAACATAAAAACATTACACTTACACAACTCTAAAAGGGTGAGGAAGACTAATGTAGTTGTTAAGGATTCAAAAGTAGATATTAAGGTGTGGAAAGATGAGATGCTTCCACATCCCTTCCTCTACACAGACTCAACTATAGTCATGACACATTTACATATATGGCACATCACATAGCCAGTATACTAAACCATTTTAAATCACTGTCCTCTTCCCCTGACCCTTCCCAACACCATTTTTCTAATGACATATCCTTTCCTTTGGTTTAACCTGCCCTCTCATTTTCCATATACACACTCAATTTATGAATTGCCTTTGAAGTATTTTTATATCAACCTTCAGCTTCTCCCAAGATTTTTATTCTTCATTGCCTAGTGTACTTCTGGCATCAAGGTAGAAATGTGACACTGTCCTTGCAAACAAGAACACTGAGCTTCATTTTCACATCCTCTGTGTAGATGGAGACTTTAAAAACTGGGATTATCTTGGACAAACTTGTCTTCCAAACCCAGCCACTCATCACTGCCTTGCACGAGTGGCACATCTAGTCTCCCTCAAGGAGGAGAAAGCACTTTGACAAAGATGCTGGTGTCACTGCTAAGATGAACTCCCAGTGTGGCTCCCACTGAAGAGCCCTTTGCCCCATCAGACATTCCTCCAGCTGACACCCCCAACAAGTCACAGTGTTTAGTGCTCAGCTTCTACTACCCTGGTTCCAAGTAGGCAAAATAAAATGGCTGCAAGAAATGTGTTTTTTCCTGAGGAGTATGGAACAAACCAACAAAAACAGAGAACGGAGAACCAAGAGATACTGGTTGAAGAGCAAAAGAAGCAGAAAGGCCAAAATCAGATTTGTTCTGGAATTGCTCATGCCAATTCAAATCGTAGTCCAGGTTTCCTTCACAGAGTATCTACAATTGCTGTTATCTGTTACTCTGTGGAATAGTTTCCAAGATAGCTAGGAGTATTTCAGAAAAAGGCAGAAACATGAACTCTCTTCACCGCACTGCAGTTATCCTCACAGACTGACAGATTGCCTAGAAATTTAGATGTTCTGTACAAAGCCAACTCATGTGAAAATTAATGCGCTATGCATAACCCAAAGGGACATGTCATAACATCACCCATAATCAACAGTCAGAAGCATAATGCATTAGTTGTAATGTTTTATGGAAGAAGTGCCTGGTAAGATACAGAGGGAGCACTGTGTATGGTAATGTAAGAATATGTATTTCAGTGCAATGCTTAGTGTAGAAAAGAAAAAAATATGGGCTCAAAGCAGCATTCCTGCATCATTTCCCTCTCACATCAGGAAATTTCAAGTTTAAAACAATATTTTGTGTTGAATACCAAGTAGGTGAGCCTCTGAACCACAACAAAACATTCTTTTTGCATAAAAGACTTCAAAATAGACATAGACAGTGATTCAGATTTTAGATCCTCATTTCATCCTTTGTATTGCCAGGGCCCTGAAGGTCTCTTAGTTGTTTGTTTCTAAACTAAAAATTAATCCACTTTCGTAAATCTTAATATATATAGTCAGTGAATTCTCCTCCTGAGTTAAATCAAATTTCCTCTAGATTCAGACATCATTTCCTGCAGATGTCTCTGGCAGTCAGCTGCATGCTTTAGCAAATAGCATCAGGGGTTACCTGATATCTCAAGAGACAAAGCAGCTGAGTGATAAATCTCTACAAATGGAGACAGTTGCTCTACCAGAGAAGCAAAGGCCAAGTTTAACACTAAAAATCCTGTCATCAGACACATTATTTTCTATTCTGAAACCCCACAGCCTTGCTATCTTTCCTCGCAAGCATGTAAGACCACTGAAGAACAGAAAAAAAAAGTAATGTATATCATCTTTGCAACTGCAACTTGTGGATGGTACTTTCACCTTTCTGACTTTGAATGTACTATCTTGGAAAAAAGCAGGAAAAATAAGCACTTACTTAAAGTCAGCTCATAAGAGAAATAGACATTTATGAGAGCCTCTAAAATAATGTGATTTTTTAACTTGAAACTTCCATCAAATTTGACCTGAACTAAGATGAGTTAAAGACAATGTCATAAATCTACTTGTTCAGAGTGTCACTGCTGCTAGTATAAGTACAAGTTCAAGGAAAAAGTTTTTTCAAAAAAGTCTTATTTTTTCTCCCTGGAATTAGCTCATGAGTAGTTCATGTTACACCCTGGATCTTAAACAAAAAGTGGGCATGGGGCCCATGAACCAATGAAAAGCTCTTTTGCTAAATCCTGAAAAGTGGTGTTTTCTCTATTGAAACAAAAGCTTTCATTATCACAACATGGTAATTTACATCCAGCAGCCTGAAATGCAATTGGTCTCAACACTTCAGCAAAAAACAGGTACTTCATGCAATGGTTTATTTAAGAAGCATTTACTTAAATCCCTTAGACACTATAGGATGTAAATGTCAGTTTCTCATCTATGGAAGTCATTTTACTTTGTTTCCTTCTAATAGGTGGCTGGTTCCTCCTAGAAAAGAGGTCTTTTTTGATTTTTTTTTCCTTAATTTACTTTTGAGCTCTTTATCTTTCCTTTAACTCACATGCAGATTTTGGCCATTTCTTGAATACAATTTATCTAATTTTATTGAAGTATTATTAACACATGTAGCTATCCCAATTATCTGTGAAATGGGTGATCTCCATTGAAAATGAGGAGACCTAGGGGGAATGGAGACTTTCACCACCTAAGTAAACAGGGAACTAGCAGTGCCATGGAATAATTTTACAGTGGGGCTTTGAGTAAATAGATCTACTTTGGAAATGATAAATGTTCATTTGTGAAGAGAACACTGAAACTCCCTTTTGAAAAATATTACTTCCTGAGGAAATTGGACTAGAATGTTTACAGTGAAATATTTTATGAATGGGACAAAAATATGTCTTGGTTTTTAAAATCAGTCCTAGAAGTATAATTAAGTTACAGGGGATTCTTCGGGATGTTATTCTGAGCTTTTTCTTTTTTCCCTTGTTGTTCTAGCATTAACATGGCATTATGAATGGATTCTATGAGTTTTCTTTTGCAGTTAAATAAATAAGCATAACAATGTCCAGTTGCCCTTAGACAGAAGATAAAAACTCTATCATGTTTGTACATACACAGGAATTAATTAGGTCCCCATCTACACCATCTTTCACCCTAAGGTCTAACTGGTAGACTATTCTAAAGCTTGTTTATTGCAGAAAAACGCAGTGCAGCAAATATGTGATTAACTAGTTCCATAGCATGAGAGATATCATAAGAAAATATTTAAGTAACATGCTGAAAACCTAAAGGGTATTGTTCATTGAAATAAAATAAAGCATATTAAATAAAGACATTTTTAATTAATCCCTTTTATAATAGAAATGAACAAGATTTCCAGGAAGGCAGACTTTTTCACAATGACACCAAAGCCAAATGTCCTATAATAGTCAATAAAAGCAAGAGCAGATTCAGTTATGTAGTTTGTAGCTGGTATGTTACACCACAGTTCAGTAAACTTTGGCAGTTGCCTAAATAAAACACTGCTTTTCTTCCATGAGATTCAGGCTTCAGGGTATATCCTGGAGGTAACAGGTCGAATCTAACCAACAGGTAATACTCATCTCTAAAAAAGAATGTCAAAACCTTAAACTACTGACTTCTGTACGTTACCTAATTCTGTATACATTATCATTTCTACAGAGTATGGATCAAATCTTTTGTGGCCAAAATATTTACAGAACAGACAACAGAATTAAAGGCTGAGAGACACCTGGAAAATAAGCTTCCTTTCTCAATTGAGGGGCAAAATCTTTAGAACAGAGATTGTGCCTGTTAATACTGGTAAGTGAAAAAAAGTGTAAAATATAGTATGCACCAAAACATTTTCAACATTCACAGCACAATACTAACAAAAATACAATTCAATCTTTCATAGGAGACACTTTATAAAGATTTAAGTTACAGCTTCTTACAGGATTAGAATAATGGTTCAGGAACAGGTTGACTGAAAAAATGACTCCAACTATTTTAGAAGTCAATTGGGATATCATGTGTCTAAGAAAGCTAAGGTGATTTCACACATCTTAAATTAGATGTCTGTTTGTGTCAAATCAGACCAAATAAATAGAGGCCTCCCTTAATTTAATCCACTTTTAGAAGCATGTAGAGGCTGGAGTGTAGTTTTTCCTCCATAACTACCTCACAATATTTGAATAGATAATGTATTGCTCCTGCTCTGACATAACAATTGCCTTTAGTGTTCTGTCAGTATTTATCAAATGTATCTCCTGGTGATCTAACTATATTGATGAATCCAAATCAAATAGTCAAGTTTGAAACCCGAATGATGTCTGAGTATATTGTTCTTTGGTATTTTCTGTGTCTTTTTTCAGGATTGAGGCACATACTTCTGCATCTTTCTCATGAATTCTTATGTTAACTAATGAAAATTATTTTCTCCTTAGGTAATCCACTGAGGTAACCTGATATACCAAATCCTTTTTCCACCCCTTTAAACTGAATGAGAATATAATTTAAAGGAGAAGGGAAACAAACCTTAAAACCATCACCAAATTATCATTATCACCTCCCACCTACATCTGACTTTGATCTTGAAGTGAAAGTGTTTCCTGTGGGCAGATAAGGATCACCTACATAAGCCTTTTTGTGAGTTCCTTTACTAAATCTTCCTTGATAATATCCTTAAAACTATTCTGGAATATTTTTATATTCTATAAGCAAAAATTCTGAAGTCACACAGCTATAAGGATTACTAAAGTATATCCTCAGTAGGCAAGCCCCATTGACCTCATTGCTACCTATCTTCTTTTGAATCCTTCAGTATGAGGATAGGTCTGTCAGTGCTATGGAAGCTATTTCTGCTCAACACAAAGTTAAATGAGACCATTGCCTGGCTGAATGAAAATATGTTTCATATAATAAAGTTCTTGGATAAACTGAAAACCCTTGTTACAAATTAATTAAGAAATGCCAAACACTTGGGGCTAGTGAGTCTAGGGGCATATACACTTTATTATGAAGCCTAGATTTAAAACTCTAATAATCTTAATAAAATAATTTTGTTTCTTCCACAAAATAAGAATATATGACTAAAAACAAAGAATAGACCTGAAGGTATTATCCTATTTTAGATGCCTGACAGTCCTAAATAATTGTGACCCTTGCAATATTATTAAGTGTTCCAGTAAAATGCAAAGAATTAAATCAGTGAAAGCAGGAGACAATACAGATTGCAAATGTTCAGGATTAAAGGAGTCCTGCTGTAATAAATGCATCCCCATATTCAATGAGTAACAAGCACAACAGAGTTAAAACTGCCCTACATTGATTCCATCCTGAAGGTAAACCAACTACTTTGCAATGCTATAAATGCCTGCCTGGAAACAATTGCTGTCTGGCAGCCAAAGCCACTGCATTCTAGTGACTAGAATTCAGTTTAGCTTGAAGAGACAAAGGCTGAATACAAATTTTACACTGCTGGAGATCAGTACTGAGTAGAGACAGCCATGTACACTTTCACTGCATAAAGAGAAGGGCAGAACTGTAAAGGCTCATACAAAACCTTACATCTATTACAGCATATACTACATCAAAAGAAAAAGAAATACCTTAAGTCACCACACAAAATCGTCAGTTGAAAATAAAAATCCTGGGCTTGTTTTGATATTTGCCCAGAAACATGAAGTCTTAGGTGCCCCAAAAATAACTGTGTATTTAATATCTTCTCTATACCAACTTGCCCCAGATTATCACTGTCCTGTCTCATCAAAACCCAACACCTGAGAAACAAATTTCTCTGCCTTATCTGGGATTCATGGAGGGGTGGTGCACTTTGTTCCTTTAAAATGGGAATGTACATGAGGTTGTGTCAACTTTCTGAATGGAAACCCAGAAAGCTGCATTTCACAATCCAAAATTACCTTGGGGCAAATTTCACAATATCTTTGCTGCCTGCTGGGTGAATATATGCCACAAGTTTTTCCACTTGCTGCCTGCAGCCACAGCAGCATGCCAGAAAATTCAGACCCTCTGTCCACAAGTCCCAACAACTGCCACAGTTCCAGCTACCTGCCATTCTTGCCAAGGAAGGGTTGGACTTGTAACTTGCTGGGAAGTTTCTTCCAGCAATATCAACAGCATTGGAGCCTTTTGGACAAAGATATGGATGTTTACCCAGGTTTTGTTTTGTCCCTGCCTCCCACTGGTTGTTGATTGCAGGAAGAGAGAGTTGTGTCACCTCAGAGGCTTGGTTACTGTGTTGTAGCTACTTTCTCTCTCTCCACAACATGGTCCAAAAAGGGCCTTCTTTGCCATGCTGTTTTTGTCTTCTGGTCCACACAGTCTGCTATGGTGGCTGCCATCTTCAGAGGAGGGGCTTCTCCGTCATCTTGTTGTCTTTGTTCCCAGGGTGACCATAGGACACATTGGGATCTAATTGTAACTTTAAACAATAGTCAGATCCATGTGTTAATGTTGGGAATTTAGCTGCTAGAGACTGGAAAATTACAAAGCTGTGGCTAACTCCAAGTCCTGCACCTGCTAGATAGTGTGTCCTTGGGCCTAGCTGTACTATGATAACAAGTGGTGAAAGAGACATGAGAAAAGAGAGATGTAACCCCTAAGGAATGAGGAAGAGTTAATGGTATAGTTTAACCAATAGATTGCTTGGCTTACAGAATATTCATAAGCTTATTATTTGCTGTCTAAGTGTTTGATGATTTCTTCAATAAACTGGACCTGTGATGAACCAGCTGGTGTCCTGGTCCCTTTCCTACGACATGTAAAGGAATTCTCTTGTGTTTCAGATAATATATTATCATATTTTATCATATAAATGGTTCATGTCTGCAGAACTGCTCTCTAGCAGATCAGGACTCAGCCTGTGCTGGGATTTGGGGTTATTCCACCCCAGGGGCAGGACTCTGCACTTGCCTTTGTTGAACTCCCTTAGGTTTCTTTCTGCCCAGTTCTCCAGTCTAAATATATCAGGGCAAGCTCCCATATCTATATCAACATTATTACTCTTAATTCAGCAGCTCTTAAATTGAGCTAGTTTGATAAAATAATGGAAATGCTTTCAGATGGAATTGCCTACACAATAGCTTTAAGACTGTAACTGCATTGACAGAGAAGTACCAGTCCATTTCCTGTCAAGAAAAACATTAACATTTGTAAAACAGATCTAGGTCCATGGAATAGAGACTTTAATCTTAATCACAATTAATCTGGTCAAGCCTGCTAAGGGGCTATGTAGGGTTTTCCTTCATGGCTTTAGACTTCTGTGAACACAGTCAAGTTCCTATTTTCTTAATAAGAAAAAAAAAACCAGAGAACACGGTTTTTTCTACATGCACTTTATTCTTCAATTATTGTTCCAGAAGATAAGCGTGTCTTTATCTTTCTTTGAAATGGGAATGAAAACAAACATCATATGTTAGAAGAGTATAATTAAAAAAAAAAGGCTAGATTTGAAGTACTAGTGATACCCCAGCAAAGTTGTATAACAAAGAACAATAAGTCATGTTATAGTTATAGTACATTAAATTACAGTATTATTTAAATAAATCAAATATATTTTACATTGGACATATAGCATGTATATTGTTGAATGATTATAAGAAACAGTTTTTCACCTTGGGGAGCTATTCAAGTCAGAAAGTTTCAGCTACATCCAGTTTTAGATAATATATGTGTGTGCATGCTGAAAGGAACTCAATCACAAATAGTCAGTTCTTCCGAGGTAGAGGGCTTTTTTTTCTGTAAATTGCCTGTATTTTCTAAAAATCCCTATTAGTTTCCATTGTTTTTGTAAACCACTTAGGACACAAGTCTGCAAACAGAAAGTCAGACATAAACTTTTAAATAATGCAGTGTCTGCATTACAGGCAGACTTAAACAGCATTAATGCCACCAATCTCATGTTTGAATTTTTAAAGCAATTTGTATCAATAAAAATTAAACTGAAGTAGCAATTAACCAACTAAGCAGTGGGTTCTGTCAGAAGGAATAATATTGCAAGAATAATCTCTTCAAAATAAAGTTTAAATATTAAAAACAATAGCCACCCTAATGACTATGCATTTCCTTGTTAGTACAGTGTGAAGGTGGCAGCCAAATTCCAAAACTAGAAGCTTTACAAGGAGTTTGGCAGGTGAATCTTGACAGAATGTCACATTTAATGTCAATCAATAAACATTTGCTTTGAAATTTAACCATTAAGGACCACTTAAAAGCCCAAGAACTTTGAAATTAACATTAATAGAGTTCTCAATTAATGAGACAAACAAGAATTCTGTAATAAAAATTACCAATAAAGAAAAGGAAAATCTTCAGATGTTTAAGTAATTTTCAGGTTCTGAAATCCCAAACAGCAGAGGAAATGGAGATTAGAGTATTTTACTGATCTGAAAAAAAATCCCTGACATAATAACAAAATAATCTTCTGCCACAGAGACTGGTCCAAAGCCAATACATGTCACTGGCAGCTTTCCCTTATGATTTTGGTGATCTTAGAAACAGATCCGAATGAGGCTAAATCCTTCTTTTTCTAACATAATCTATGGAGACAACCACAACACAAAGTTAACTGGACACAGAGGACATTATGTAGTGCAAATGATGAATATACTACAGTTAAAAAAATGTTTTAACTTAAATGAAATGTTGCAATAATCTCCCTAGAACAGCTCTAATCCATTTTGCTTCAGGAAAAGGAGGTACCAACATATGCCATAAAAAAATGGAAAGGCAGAAAATAAAAAAGCATGTGTTTCTGTGAATGTGTTTGGGTGAAAGAGGTGGCACTGCATAGTATGTATTTGTAGATTAGGTTATTAGAAGCATATGAAATATTTAGAAGGAATGAATTTAAATGCTATTTCTATATTAGGGCAAATTAAATGTTGATTTTTTGAGACAGTTTAATGAAGTTGTATCTAGTTCTTTGTCACACTCATTTTTCAGAATACTTTTTTCTCATCTCTTTACAGTCTAGATATTATGCTGAATGAGCACTGTCCTGACCAAAGAAATTAGCTATAAAATTTAGCTATGAATCACAGGTATCAATTACCACTGGGCTCAAACCCAGCAGCTAGCTCTATTTCATTATACTGCAAAAATTCCTACAGTGCCAGGAATGGCATATGTTTATTATCTTAATGATGAACTATTAATAAGATTATTCACATCATCTAATATTTTATGTGAGGTCCCTAACTTATTCAAAATACCCACGTAGTCTTCCAAGATTAATTCTTTCATTATTGCAGAAATAATCCAGCTGAGGTGCCCTGGACAGGATGATTTTCACTTCCAATAGGGAGAGCCAAGACAACAGATTTAGTTGTTTTGTGTTGGGTGGAGTGACACCCCATCACTAGCCCAGATCTGATGATTCATTTATAAACTGAGACACCAGAGTGTGAATGAGGCATACATATCAGCAGCTAGAAGTGAAATCCACCTCGTTCAGCCAGAACAAAGCCTTTAGAACTTGATTCTCATTCCAAATAAGTGTTTATTAACAAGTAACTGATCACAGCATTTTGCTTGTCTTCTGCATATCAAGCTGACTTCTCCCTCTTGTGTCAATAAGTATTTTAGAATCATTGTAAAAGAGATTGGTGTACAATCAATTTCTTATTATTAAGCAGTGCCTTTTGCAGGCTTACTAGTGAATGTAGTAAACATAATTTTACTCTAGGGAAAGATGCTAAATTACTTTTTATTTAGAAGGAGTGACTTACTACGTATACCAATGTCAGGTGAGAGCTCAGAGGTTCCTGTGCCAAAATTCTTCATCTCATTTTGCTTGATAAGTGTGTCTCAATCCTTATTGAAAATGACTCCAATTCTTGTGAGGACTATTTTATGACTATATTGACAGTGCTACTGCTGCCTTGCTTATTAAAGACTCATCCTGAAAACCCCAAGACAGTCTGCACCATACTGGACATCAGCAGAAGCTAAGAGAGATGAATCTTGGAGCCAAAGTTATAGAAATGAACCTCAAACAATGCCCAAGGTTGATATTGCATTTGAAAGAATGAGTAACTTCAAGCAGTGAAGAAAGTTTGCAGAATTATGCAAACAGGGACATGAGATGAGGTACCTGGAGCAGCTGATTTATAGTCAATGTGATGTTTATGAAATTACTCTCTTTCATTGTTCAAAGGAAAGCATATGTGCTGAAAATCTTCCTGAGCTGGTTTCCAGAACAAGCTTTTCTCCATTTTCTCCATTTTTTCTTCATTAGTAATACAAGTAAAGTCTAGAGCATACAACAAAACACACTCTTATACAATGTATGCCAGTTCTCCAAATGGGATGGAAGTATTGTATACTGCATAAAATTGAATCAGCTCTAAAATAGAACCTATTTACAACTTCGCATTTTCAGAAATCAAATTCTTTAACAAATTTTTCAATAAATATGTATTGTGTCCAAGGTGTTTCAAATGGAATCAAAAATTTTCTCTTTGGGGAAGAAGCATCAAGAGTTCTTTAAAAGAAAACCATAACACAAAAACAACACTTTTAAAGAAGAAGAAAGGTGGACTCTACACTTTACAGACATAAATCATCCTGCATCTTGCTTTTTTGAGCTTCATATTTTCCCCAGCTTCCATATATCTTTAATTTTAT
Source organism: Ammospiza nelsoni (assembly GCF_027579445.1). NCBI lineage: Eukaryota > Metazoa > Chordata > Aves > Passeriformes > Passerellidae > Ammospiza > Ammospiza nelsoni. Next base: position 86,339,278 of record NC_080633.1, read on the forward strand.
GCCCCTTACATTTTTGTTTGAATAATCTAAAATATCAGACCCAGACTAGAAGCAAACTTTTCCAATGCCAAGAGTGAAAGGACTACTGTCTGGTTTCAGCTGAATGCAAAGCAAACAAAAATGAACACTTAAAATCTATCTTGATTTGTCAAAAAAATCAACTAAAAAAGGAGAAAAGCAAGATTAATTTGGATCCATAAATGAAGATGTCTGAGCTCTTAAAAAGATTCCTCAAGTTTACTAAGACTTGAATCCAGACATGAGTCATGTCAGATTTGATTTTTAAAACAAACTATCAAATATATGGTTCTATAAAATACAGCAATTTTTTCAATGAAATTTCACCTTAGCTTTTGGGTTTGTTCAGCCTGAGGAAGAGAAGGCTCAAGGGAAACTTTAGAGCAACATTCCAATACCTAAAGAGAGCCTAAAGAAAGCTGGAGAGGGATTTTTCACAAGGACGTCTAGCAACTTGACAAGTTGGAATGGCTTTAGACAATAAGAGGATAGGTTTGGATAACATATTAGGAAGAAGTTCTTTACTGTGAGGGAGGTGGGACACTCTAACAGGTGGCAGTGGCTGTGCCATCCCTGGCAGCATTCAATAACAGGTTACATGGCGCTCTGAGCTACCTGCTCTGGTGGAAGGTGTCCTGGCCCATGGTTAGGGGCTTGAAACTGGGTAACCCTTGAGGCACTTTCCAACCCAAATCATTCTGTGATCATTTGAACTGAAAATGAAGAAAGAGTACATTTCTGGAGGGCACCGTTCTAGAACACAAAAATTCCAATAACTCAAGATGTTTCCATTTAATGTCTTCCCCACTGCATAAGCCAAAATATCAGAATTATAGAACCACGTACGTATAAGTGATAAGATTGTGTCTCAATTTCAGGAGGTGCACTACACAAATTCAAAGGAATGTCAACACATGCACATTCAAGAAAAAGAAACACATTGCCACATTTTAATATGTATTGCCTTTTTGAGAATGTTATTAGTAATGAAGACTCCATGCTGGTAATGATCCTGGAACACAGGATCTACATTTCTTATAATATATTGTATCAGGATGTTACTAGTTAATCAGATGGAGATTCAATAATAATTTAGTATAAGCTGTTGCTAATTGCTTATGATTAAAGTGATTATAATTGCACTTCTTTAAGAGAAATACAAATAAGCAGCATGAGCATTGCATATTGTCATAAACTCTGAGAAAAAAAGAGTTTCTACTATTCTTGGGTTTCTAAAACTCAATAAGCTCAAGTTCAGTATTATTCTTCAGCTACTGTAAGACATTATTACATCTTCTGTTCAATTATTGACACCTTTATTGCTTTGCTCACTAAACCAACTTGTTCTGCACGTGCTTCTTTGGAGCCAGATCCCCAGGAGGCATTCCTGGATTCATGGGAATATCTCAGTCTACAAACCTGCAAGAGATTCTGCTTTACCTATATAAATTAAATCTGCTCATCTGCTCTCCACCATAACACTTATAGATATTTCTTGCCAGGCCTATAGCTGCCTTCCATTTAAACTGAAAAAGGATGAAAGTGACTAATTTTAGATACCTATCCTACACTGAAAGCCTTTAGAGCAAATTCTCCAAAAAGCTTTAAGAGGGTACTCAATAAATTCTTCTGCAAAAAAAAAAAAAGAAAAAAGAAATGTTCCCTGTAATGGATTTGGTTCCCTCCTCTTGTGTAATTCCAGTGGAAATTATATGTTATTAGAGTTTGCTCACACCTTTCCTTTCATTGAAAAGCAATGTTGTATTTTCTACAGAAGAAATGTGTCCTTGGTCTCCCTTCATTTCATGTATTTGCCATGGACACAGTCTTTAATAAAAATTTTAAAAAATCCAAACCCAACCCCAAATATGCAAAACTGCATCATGTTTCCTACTGAAGCAACCTACTGAAGTAGTCCCTTCTCATCAGAAAGATATAAGTCCAGCTAGAAATAGTTAAAGATAGGTATTTGTTAGCTGAGTGAGTCACCAGCTGAGTGCCTCAATTTTGTGCTCAGATTTACTTCTGTGGAGCCCTTAAGATCAGCCATGATAAAAGCAAAGATCAAGTACCTTTGGAGTTTCTGGGACCATAAACATATCTGAAAATACCATGGATTTTTCTTTTTCTATGCCTTAGCTTTGAAGAATGCCTTCTTTTTGATGACTGAGGATTATGTGCAGAGCTCAGAAGGAGAGGAAGTTGGATTGGGGCAATTTTTAGTGCTTTTTCCCACTGTATCAAGGACCTGCTACTCAATCTTTCCTATGGACTCCTTCCTTTTGTTGAAAATAAATTGATTTTTAGTCACAAGCTAATTTTTAATAGCTCATTAGCTATTTCAAGTAAAAAGCCAATCAGCCAAACATTCAAAGTATTTAATTTCTCCAACAAGCTATACTATACTACCACAGACATTTCATGTATGAATGCTTAATAAATCAAACTTCCTTGTTATGAAAGCTGTCAGTAAGGTCTTTATCTGCATCACAACTATGACAGAGCAGTGTCATATTATATAACCTAAAATATATCTTAAAAAATCATAAAATATTTTCTTGGTAACATAACCAAATTTACTATTTTATATTTCTAATTACTTCAGAGACATTATAATACAGGCAAATATTTCCCATGTAATCTGTCATCTTTGCCTTTTTAAAGCCTACAAAATAGAAAAGTGTGTTTGCATCTTGCTGCAGTTTTTGTTGGAATTTGCTAATTATTTTTAGCTTACCCGTCCAGCTGGGGTAACCCAATTGTTGGATTAACCAAAATAATTGATATTACTTGAATTCTCTTCAGTACTCTCTTCTTTTTATATCCACTGATTCCCAGTTGACTATGTAGATGATGTTAAGTATCGGTAAGATGATGTTAAGTGTCAGTATTTCCCTTACTCAAATTCAATATACACTTGGGGATCTACTATACCCCTAATACCTCCAGTACTTGCTTTCAGTCCCAGTGGAAATTAATTGCTCTTGGCTGTTTCTCAAATTCGCCTCATTGCTGCATGCTCCTTCCTACCTGTTCTTATCTGTTTCTTGTGTGATACTGTCTGATACTATCTTGTCTGATAAGTATTCATCTCCTTACTCTGCATTAGCACTGATTTTATATTACTAATTTCAAAACTCTCATTTTTTTCTTTTAAATAATACTTGGACTTTAAAATGCTATTGAATTTAGTAAATACTTTGGACACCTTACCTAATCATTGCATCATTATTTTTTGAGATCTGCAAAGGACAGCAACATGCAAAAAACTACCAAAGCATCCCATTCTTTTCTTTTGTCCTCTCCCCTCTCCAGTTTATTTAATTTCCTGTAATGGATGTAATCAGCAGAGACTCAATACTTCAGAAATTCTGACTGCCCTTCCACTTGTGGTACTACAAGCATATTTCCTCATTTCTCATTCACCAGAAAGAAACATGTTCCAGTTTCATTCCGGTGAGTGCTAACATTGAGCTATTCTGCTCCACATTTCTCCTTCCATATTTACTCATGGCCATGATTATTAAAGTCTTAGCTTTATATTTAGTCTCTGCAAATCCAGAAACCTGACACAGGATCCACAATATTGGCTGGGAAAATGCATTTCTAGGCTTCCAAAGAAAAGGTTTTTTTACAATGAGGGTGCTAAAATGCTGGAACAGGTTTCCCAGCGAGGTGAGAGATGCCACATCCCTGGAAACATTCAAGGTCAGACTGGAGGGGGCTCTGAGCTGTCTGACCTAGCTGAAGATGTCTCTGCCCACTGCAGAGGAGACCTTTTAGGTCTCTTCCAACCCAAACTATTTTATGATTCTATGAAAGTCACCTTATGCCTTCTTTTATGAAGGTTACTCAGACAGTTATCTTTCCATTAAGACGTTGTTGTACATAATTGATTCTTCCTTTAAGTTTTGCTCACATTGCCCCAGCCCTTTCCCATCAGCAAGGAAGAGTTGGTCAACATGGTCAGCATTGCAGGTGAGAATCATTCAGGTTCACAACTCCGTCTAGGTGAATGGAGACATACAGACATACACACACTGTAAAAAGAAAAGTGGAAAAAAAGAAAAAAAAAAATCTATTACTCCCTAAAGCAGGCACTTCTCTCTCTAAAAGTATGATCTAATACCAAATGTTGAATTAAAAGACACAGCACTCAGAAGAAAAAAATAAACTAATTTCATTACTACATATCCCACAAGATACATAAGTATTTACATTTGAATAATAATGTTAATATTAGGACAACCATGGCATAATCAGTTGTGCTTCATTACACCGTTTTACTGTAGCTGCAGCAGTATTTCTTTTTGATACAATTACAGAGACACAGCACTTTGAAGAAAAAACAATTTTTCATTTTATGTGAAAAGTCATTTTTTTAATTCCTTGTTGGCTAAGCTGTTGCAAATATTAAATCTCAAATCAGTCATGTACAGTAAAAGATTTCAGCAAGACAATTACAAAACCCACTTTAAACATCTGTACATAGAAGAGTATTCAATAATTCAATTTTTTAAATAATAACTCAAGGTTAACAAGTGGGAAATGTTGCAGAGACCAAACTTCCCTAGAAACACTCTTCACACTAGCATGTATTCAATCATAGAATGTCCTGAGTTGGAAGGAGCCCACAAGAATCATTTAAGTCTAACTCCTAAGGTCAATCATGCTTATGAAAGTGAATTTACTAGCAATATCACAAATACATTCGTACTCATTTATTCTTGCAATAGAGCAATATGACAATTCTCAGAGGTATTCTGGCTCCCCTAAAGTCCACAGACAACGTAGATTTACCAATTCTGCCAAAATGAGAAATTTTACACTGGTAAAAATTGCTATGTAGAGTGCAAATAAAACTCACATGTTGTTACAATGTACTTCTTGAAAATAACAAATTTTAAGAAACTGAATTGACAAAAGTAGTATTTTAAGCTCTTTAGGTAATATACTTTTCCAATTTCAACTTGAACTTGAGGCTCCATTCTGGATATACTGAATGGTGTTGTACAAATAGAATACAGGACACATGTATGCTGCATAAAGGAGGCCTTCTGTCTTTAATCTTGCATTAGTAGGAGCTCTTGTGATGTAGTTGCCACTGAGAAGCCTCAGTTCAAAAGCAGGGAAGAGGCAGGGGACTGGAAGAAAAAGCACTTCGTGAATATCTCTCCTGCCAGGACCAATCATCCATCCTTTATTTTACAGAACATGTCACACAGTGATGAGAATAGTATGTCCTGTGTCAAATCAATGAAGCAAAGACTTAGCCCTGTGCTTCAGCAACCATCATGAAAGATTAATCTACACAGCACGTACCCACACTTCAGTACAATTATATTCCCTGGGAGAAGATACTCAATTGTCTCAACTCCAGGCACCACAGTGGGCACACCCAGGCAAGCTGGGGCCAGCTGGGATGCTGTAGCCCCAGACAGAGTTTGAAATAAGGCTTACTGACTATCCCCCCTTCACACAGACTTCTATAATGTCTCAACAGGTTTATTCTTTGAGAATTTGTCCTATTACTTTGGGCTTCAAAATGTAATTAAATATCTATTATTATAAACATTCCTAATTTTTTTGCCATATTTATCTACAAAATATTAATTAGTAGTGGTGAAGGTGTGGTGCAGGTATCAATGCACAGTTACATCATCTTTAGCTGCTTACTAAGACAGCTGGATGTATTTTTTTAAATAAAATTGGTTTACTAGATAAATGGACATTACCTCTTCCATCAAGTGTGTCATGTGCAAATTCAGAGATTGATAGCACATAAAACTGGTATTTCAATGTTTTTGGAAAAGACAGAAGACAGTTTTCTAGTCTGGACTTAGTGCTTGAGAAAATAGGAATAAACTTTGAACACTTCTACTTACTTTCTCTGTTTCTTTATATATTAGATTTCAAATTCAAAGACAACTGCAATATTTTTAATTTTGTTTCAATGGTAAAATCTAATAAAATGTTTTCCTTCTGATACTTCATTAAGCACTGTAAATTAAAGGGCAGAAAGTCATAAAGTCTTAATTTAGGTGTCAAAAATAGTCTTGGGCAGAAAAATGAGGATTCACACAGGCAACTTGGAGACAACACTGCAAAATAAAACTGTATCTATAATATGCTTGCTGCCTCTCAGATATAGTTCTGGTTGTCTATATACTTCCCATATCTACTTGCAATGAGCTGCCCATTACTGACAGTCAATGACCATTAAATCACTGAAGTGTCACTGTAAAAAGCCTGCTCCTGAATTATGCTACTGTATATTTCGTGATAATATTAACACATTTATATATTAGCATTATATACAGTTGGTCTGTTTATAATATAATGATAATTATAATAATGATATGATAATGATAATATTACTATACAATACAATAATAATTGTACAATATTATATGTTAGCGTTATATATAGTTTTTAGTTTTTCTCTTGCAATCTTCACATCCAGGGCAAACTTGATCCTTATTAATATGAGCTGTCTGCTTCCCTGATTGGATTGTCCACCTCCCTCTGAAAAAAACAGATAGTACAAGTAAAAGCATGATTTTCTGATGCAGTTCTGGAAGCAGTGACCTGCAACAGAGGTTTGTAAATTAAAACTTTCAAGAACAGCCAGAACCATGTGCTTGCCTACAAGCTCTGAGTAAAACACGAGTAGGAGAGGGCTGAAGGTTACCTTGTGCTGCAGCCCTTGTGATTAGCTGGGTCTGCTACAGCTGACCCATGGGTTCCAGGTCCTTTCTGCCACTTCACCTTGCTGAGTGAGCAATGCCTCCTTTAATTTCTGCTAACCCCTTTATCAAAAGGAGCCCTTTGCTATTTAGTGATGCAGCATGGCTGCAATATTAATCTTCCTGGAAAAAAACAGCTATTCTATTCTATTCTAGTTACTGAATACTGATTTTTACACCTGCTGGCACTGCTTCCTGGTGGGAACTGCTGACTTTAGCAATAGAATTTGAGCCAAAAGTGGGGTCAGAAAAGAGTAGAAATCTAATGTTCCCAATTTTGATGCTGATTAGAAGAAAGAAAGAATTGTCTTTCTTTGTAGGCCATGTCATATTTTAGACTCAAATGTAGCAAGCTGATGGATAGGAGCAGATCCCCCTGTGACTTCCCAGCTCTATAGGAAAAAAAGGAAAACAACTGTGCAGAGCAGTTTGAGTTATGAGGGGCCTTAATTAGAAAGTGGAACTATGCTTCTAGCATCCATATAATTTTGTCTCGTTTCTACTAGGAAATGTATCTTCTAGTTTTTCCTCCAGGTTGTCTTCCAACAAAGCTCTCTGTTTTTGAATATGACTATTAAATAAAACTGCTGTATATTTAAGACTTAAAACTTATTTCAATACATTATTTAAGTATGTGTTAGTTCTAATCACATGGCTTGTCTCATTTGATAAAGCATTAATGGGATATTTCACCCAGTCACAGTTAAATTCTTTTGAAGTGTTTACCTTAAACCTTTAAGTCAGGCATAATATGAGACTCAGTCCTTATGTATTCTCCTCTTATTTTTGTTTTGTCTTCTCTCTTTAATTCAGAAAAAAAATACAGCAGCTGCAATTCACTGGTTGTCAAAAAATTCCCATTCCTGTTTCTTTTCAGATCCTGTTTATTTCTATTTTCTTCTGATTATTTGCATTCCTTTTTATTTTTTTTAATTTTTCATTCAAAGCATAGCAATGAGGTCCAAATACACATTTTAAAATAATTTTCTGGATAAGTAGAGTATTTACAAACTATTGTGACATAACAACATACGCCTTAATGTCAAAGTAAGACATTTACCAAGAGAAAATTATATGGGCCAAGATATTGTGCATTTGCCTATGTTCTGATTCTTCAGTGCCTGAAAAGCAGAATAAAATAAAACAAACACTCTGAGACAGCCTCCTATTCTACTGAATTTGATGCATATTTGTTGTGATACTTCAGTGCCAGAAATGTCCAGAGTCCTTTCATTAATTGAGATAATTATAAAAATATCCTGTTTGCTTCATTTTTGAACTTGAACAGTGACATCTATCATTGAAAAAGTTTGCTGGTTGTACATAAGGAAGCCATCTGAAAATTAAGCTAGTAAATATTTTATATTGTAGCCTCTTTGAGTGCCTTTCAAATTCTCAGACAAGCACAAAATCAAAGTAACAACCTATCCAAATGGGAGCAAAGTATGTTTTTAAGCATTGCTCATGCTTTCAGAAAGAACATTGCTCAAGGCTGTTTCTGGATCTGTGTTCACACACACACACTTCTCTACCATGGGTCATGCAAGAACTCCAGCTGGGTGGAGTTAAAGCAGCTTAAAGTAATCTGGCTGAAAAAACTTCTGTGAATAACTAGTGGGTTTAATGATGTTTTATTTCAGGTGTAAGCATTACAAATACATCTGTGGGATAAGGAACAAAAAAAACCCCTTCATGAGCACTTTCTCTTACTCAAGAAAACTATTAAATGTGAAATCTTTCACTGAATCCAAACAACAATAAGACTCATGTAATTGCTAAATGGATTGTCACCTAAAGCTACAATTCTAAAAGAGCTGGATGAAATGAAAACAGAATAAAATACTGGTTCCTATACTCTAAAGTCTCCTTCAAAAAATCTGGAATATTTCTTTTTCAAATTGTGTTCAGGTCTAAATCCTGATTTTCTGTCTCCTACGTTTCTGTGAATAAAGCTTGGAAAGAAGATAAAATACGCACGTTTAAGTAAGACTCAAGAATTTCAGCATCTGAAGTGTCCTACTTTTAACTAATGGTGTTCATGGAAAAGAAAAAAAAATAGAAAATAACTATTCATTGCAACAATTGTTAATTAAACAGAGTGAACATTTTACTCTTTCAAAAACTTTTTATATTTATAAAAGAGTTTGATAATTTACTGTAGACTGGAACTCAGTATTACAACCAATTTTTTTTCTTCATCTCTATATGAAAACTGACCTCTCAATACAAACTATGTTTCTCAATACATATAATTTCTCAATAAAATATAAAGTGAAACAAAAACCAGATCATAATGAAACTCAGCCTCTAATATATACACATATCCTTTATGCATTGCATTGGAGTAGTCATTATCTTTCCTGCTGTTGGAATATTTAAGTTTTGAAAGATGCCCAGTAACTTCCCCAGTAAGTTTACAAGTATTTCCCCCCAATGTATTGTTGACACACCAGTACTGGTAGTTAGTTAGTGATAGGCTTTGTGTTGGAAATAAGACACATTAAAAACCTCTAATGTAGTAACAAACTGAGAAGCAGAGTCTAAGAAATGAGTAATAGTTTTATTGCAGTGGGAAAGGAAGAATTTATTTTGAGACTCAAGTGTTTGCTTACAATTCTTCTCTATCCGCTTCTAGCATGTTGGCAAGTAAAAGCAGCTTGTTACATTTTGTCACCACACCACCATTAAGGCTTAGTCCTTAGACAGTGGACCATGCACAAGTAACATTCTTTGCAATCTTCCAGGGGTGCAAATTACCCTGAAGCTTCTAGGAAGAGCAACCACTTGTATTTTGTACCTTCCCTAGCCAACAGAGATACCAAGTTGTGAAGCAGTTGCCTTTACTCTGTCTTATATAAAGCGTTTTATATAAAATATAAGGTATGCTGAGGCACATTGGAAGCAAAACCTTGGCGTTCTCTTTCAAGAGCACAGTAATGAAAACTAATGATTGAAATATAGCTTGAAACTTCCACCACTTAAAAGTTATGGTGTCAGCTAAACCAGAGAATGTTTGTCACTATGGCAAATACCTGGTAAGGTGACTTAGCTCAAGTTTCTTTTGTCACAGACCGCACTACGTGTCATTATCGTCAATTTCCCCTGAGCTAAGAATGCAGCTACTGTGACCCAGTTGATGCATGGTAACTAACTGCAAGCAGCAGCTTGAATGTGAACTTGACCTATCAGAACTTCCTTTTAATGCCCTTCTTCACAGTTATTGCTCTGGGAATATTTTAGTTTTCTGCAGGGGAGAAGAAGAGTTGGGCCATTTTCTTGTTTCTATTTTCACAGGAATACAAATGCACAGCTATTCTGTACAGCTGCTGTGACATGTGTACCATGCTATTTTAACTAGCAGCAGAAGGACTGTTATTTTAGAGGGGAGGAAATGTTCACACTGTGCACTGGATTCAGAAGAAATACAGCACAGGACTCTTGGGTCTGCAGGCTTAAGAGAGGATATGTCCCAGATTTGCCTACCCAGACAAAATAGCAGGCAGTGCTGGGGAAGTGCCATGTGCAGGGCTCTGGTGAGGGCAGCCCTCAGGCTCTGCTTTCTCCACCCTCAGCTCCACGTGTGATTCTTCACCATGGAGAAGAGATAGGTCAGCCTGCAGAACTCAGATGCCCACTCTATCTGCCCTGTCAATGCAGCAAAATTTATGAGCCCTGAAAGCTGCTCTGTAAAAGGTCGTGGCTGTCTGATCTGGAGCCAGAACATTCTGCACATCTGTGCCTGCTGTTTACATTGTGGGATTTTTTCCTCGCAAATACATAAGAAAAGGGGGATAGCTACATAGCTCAAATGGAAAGGAATTTCATCTGACATGCTAAAAACACCCCAAAGGTTTGTGGACATCACTGGAAAAGGTGGAGGAACTTGGAAATCAAAGAATCTGTTATAAGAGAATATATCACACAACTTCAATGCAATGCATGGTCACCTTATGAAGACCATTACTGTAACAATTTTCAGTAGGTCTCAGGTACTTTGGCTTTGAAAGTGCATATTTCACCTTAAAAACTGGAGATTATATGTCATTTCCTTCAATGACACAATGATTTGTTTGTCTTCAGTATTATTCTTCAGGGTCTGTTGTCTTTCTTTATCATATTCAATTTTCATTAAAAAAAAAGGAAAAATAATGCTGGATGGCTGATATGGCTAGAAGTTATTATTTTCTGAAAATGAAAGGTAATTTCATTTTAAAACTCATTGTGGCATTTACCCCAAAGCTATTGAAATGTGTAGAAGGAGGAGGGGATAAAATTATCTTTGTAGCTTTACAGTTTCATTAATATAAGTTTCAAGAAAAATAAATAAACTTTAACAGCTTTTCACTATGGAAACAGGACATTTAATCTCAGTGGGTATCCTAAGTGCTGTATTTTAAATTTGATTTTCTTTTTTTTTTTCAAATGGGCCTGTGGGGGAAAATTATCAGGATGAAAGGATAGGTCTGGAACTTCAGAATCATTTTAACAGCAGTTGCCAAACTTTTGAAGCCTCCATGAAACACAGCCTATTGAAGAGTACTCTTGTGTTGCTGGCTAAAATTAAAAGAATTTAAGATAAACAACTAAGATAACTGTAATGCTACAGAAAAATGTGATAATATTATTAATATAAAGAACAAGATCCAAATTTTATTAAAGACTTAGAGAACACTTTACACGTTTCTAAAATCTAGAGTTCAGCGAGGGACTTTAGGTAAAGCTTCTTTGTGCATGAAAGAAAAACACCAGGCATATCTTCAAGCTTTTGAACTAAGAGAAGGGTAGAAAATGCTATAGCAATGGAAAACTTTTGTGCAGTGTAACTGCAAGCCCATGACACATGAGACAGTCAATGAAGTTAGCCCTCCAGCCAAGCAAGGGCAATCCAGGGCATTATTTCCTTTCTCCTGGTAGACTTTAGACTGCTTGGCAGAAGCCACAAGCTTTATCTCTCATTCTTTTCTAGTGAAAACCGTGTTTCTTCTGCAATTCAAAGTATCTGCAAGCTGGAGCTTTGAGAAAAAGAGTCTTAAATGTTGCAAGCATTAATCTGAAAAAGATAAACACAGAAACTGTCAGAAGCACGTTGTTTCAATAAAACTGAGCAACTCCAAATGTTCTTCTATCATATGCAAATTATCTACTTGAAGTTTTTCTTTTTCTTCAAACAAAATATATCTGCCTGTAAAAGGTCTGTATACAACTGCTGAAACCTTTATGTATTTTTCATTTCTTCACTTTTGCTTTTTGACTACATAATCCTGCCAAGAAGCAAACAAAATCACAGAATCATAGAATGAGAGGACAGCCCAGGTTGAAAGGGACCTCCAGAGATCATCTGGTCCAAACTTTAATGGGAAAGAGAACCTCGATAAAATTACCTGGCACCCTGTCAAATTACATTGTGGAAAACCTCCAGTGAGGAGGACTCCAAAAATTTCATACTGAGATGAAACCTCTCCCAGTGAAGCTTGAGCCTGTCACCACTTCTCTCTGCGGGTCCTTGCAAAGACAGAGTCTCTATACTCTTTCTAGCAGCCCTTTAGCTATAGCAATATTATGGTGAGGTTTGCCCCTAAGCCTTCTCCAGAGCGAAAAGGCTGTAACGCACAGGATGCACATGTTACTTTCACACATGGTATGAACTTGTTACTTAATGGCATAGTATTTAAAGAGGGAAGAAAAACAAACCAACCAAAACAAACAAACCAACCAAAACAAACTAAAAAACCAGAAAAACCCAATAATTATTTTCTGGAGCAGTTGGCTACAGCTAGACATTAAATAGTAAGTAATAAGTATGAAATTTTTATCTGGGTGTTTTTGGCAGTTCCTTCTCTATCTCCCTTTTCCTATCCAGCCAGGCTGGCTCCACAGCAGCCTACATCAGTCAGCGACAGGTTGCCAGAGCCCACCTTTCCTTTTGCAGGAGAAATTCATCCTATCCTTTGCACCAGCTCTGAAACTTTTTTTTTTTCTTGCCAATATAGAAAGACATATCAAAATTTTGTTTTTTTCAGGTTAGTTTGATGGATTAGTACACTGTGTCAGCTTGAAATTCAGAGGGAGGCCCCCCAAGTCATCATAAAAGAGGAACCATTGAACCAACAGCAAGGTTTGTTTGTGCTGCTGTTGAACTCCAATGAAATGTTCAGCACTGAAGTGCTCTTTCTGCCACTCACTCAAAAAAATTATTGGTATAAGGGTAGAATCTTTAACCTCTGTAGTTTGTGCCATTGTGAATTCATTGTAAGTTTGTTTCCTGACATTCTTATTTCTTTGCCCTCTATGTTCAAGTACAGAGGTTAATTTGGTAATACAAGCCATGCTGAAGAATCAGTGCAAAAGTCTATCAGGGAACTACTGGCTCTCCAAATATGTTGATGATAACAAATTTTAATTGCTTCAGAGTGCCAAATGTATGTCAGCAGTTTTCCTCAGACCATTTTTATGCATCCAGTGTCTCAAATGATGATTTTGCAACTAAGGAGAATAAGCACTCATACTGTGATTTCAGAAATAAAAAATGGAGATATCCTTTGGAGAACAAATATTCTGAGAGTTTTGAATAGCTTTATACTGTCTTGAATTCAACAGGGATAGCACTAGGACTTTGTACCTGGCATTTAATTTAAAAAATAGCCTGTGCCTTAGAGAAAAAAAAGAAAAAGGTTGTGCTTACAAGTGTAAATAATGATTCAGACTTCCAATTTCTTTTCATTGACTACACTATTAGTACCTGGTCAAGATACATTCTTTTTCCCACATTGTGATTATGTGTCTATAAAAGCTGAAACACAAGATGTTTGAAATTATATTAAGAATGCAGTCATCCTTTTCTATTCAAAATTTATTGGTATGATTAAAGTCTAACTTTTAACATAAAAATGAAAACCTCTAGCACAAAACAGAGGCGCCTGAGCTAGATCAGATACTGTAAGAAAGGTTCCTGACATCAATACAGAGCTCAGGGAGAGCTACATAGCCTTGTTCCTGGGGTTAAATACAATGATTGTCACAGGCCTGAATAAAGGAGTCTGATCTTTACAGTCTGCCCAAAGTCACAAAGGGCTGAGGCAGCTACTGCAGGAACTGAGCTGATGCTTTACTGCTTCACACTACTTAGCTGATCTAACAGGGATTTCACTGTTCCTTGCTCAGCTCTTTGAGAATGAACCTGAGCTTTCCATGTCTTGTGCAGATTTTGCAGAGCAAAATCTTTAAACAGCACTCCCACTCAATGGCCACACTGTAAAACTGGCATGATAAAAACATAACAGCTTCACTCAAAGTTGATGTGATCTTCTTGGCTTATACAAGTTCTTCATCTCTTGATGATTCCTTTTTGCACCAATTCTGACGCATCTTAAGTATTTTCTTCATAAGTAGAGAATTGTTGCTGAGTTATTTTGCAGATAAAAAACCCCACCCTAAAATAGCAGTGCGTAGATAAGGTGTATGCACCACTAGCTCCATCACTAGTTAAAGACAGGATTCTTTATTTCTCCTCTTAGTCATCCCTCCCTTTAGAAGAAAAAAAAAAAAACCAAAAATCAAAACCTAGCAAACAAACAGAAACAAAACCAACACCATTAAGCATTTAAATAATGAAATAAAATTCACAAGGGGGGAAAAATGAAGCAGAACACAGATCACAGAACGAAGATTGTCTTAGTTGACAGAGTGAGAAGGACTGTTACTCCCAAAATTGTTCTGGCCTCCTCCTGGAGCCCTAAACTGCAATTTCTTTAAGGCAAAATGTTTGCAATTGCATAAGAAAATGGGTTTTCCTTTTTTCTGCAGAAAGAGTTACTATCCTTTTCCAGCCTTCCTATCCATCTTAGGGCTAAATAAGAGTTCACATGTCTACAGGACACTTGTTCAAACAACTCTGTGTAGCAAATTGTCTTAAAAGATTGACATTTGGGCTTCACTGGGAAACTTTCTGGTTCAGTTCAGAAAAGCAACAACTGATGGACTTGCACAACAATAGTATTTTTGCCTCTGATTCCAACTGAAATCAGACCATCCAGGGTAAAGAGTAATGAAAAATCTTTTTTCTCTCAGTTATGTATAATGCTTTGTTTCAAGTCTGGTTTGAATTCTATTTTTAGAGTTTGGAGTAGTTTTTGTTCAATCACCACTGGTTCTTCTGGCTATAATCCCTTTGATTCCTACATGTACACGACACACAGACAAATCCTGGAAAGGTCACTAAGGAACAAGTTGGCCAAGAGAAAGTTGTTTAGCCTCTTCCTCATAAAAATGATTTTGTTTTTCTTCTCCTTGCATCTTACATAAATTTTTTTATACCATATTCACATGTTGTCTTCCTGTGCTATTGTCATCCAGTATTCATACAGCTGCATAATATCTTCCCACTGTGTGCATTTTACCATGAAAATTGTATTTCAAATAAATCAATACCATATTTTAAGCAAATTCATATCCTGGAATGAGCCTCACTTAGTGTAAGAGCTAATTGACTACTAATAGTGGATTAGGAATTATGAGTGAAATCAGTTTCAAAATTACATAAATTAGAAAATGTAGTATACTCCCAATGCAAAAGTCTCTCACAGGTCTATTTTCCACAGCCCCTAATACAAGCAAACACAAAATATATTTGACTTACCAGGCATTTAGAAACAGAAATATATTGGAAGACATCAGGTAAGTTATAAAATCTATTTTTTTCCTAAAAAAAAGGTGCCAGAAATTGATTTTGGTTTTTGTTTGTTTGTTTTTTTTTTTAATTCCTATGACATAAACACTGTTTGCATCTCTTTATTTTGTTTTAAATCCAGAGAAAACATGAGAAAAACAGGAGAGTAGGCCTGAAGGTAGAATTAATTTTAACAGAAAGCATTTTAAAAATCAGTAATTAGCAAATTAATAAAGGAACTTTACATAATGGTTCCTTTATTAGCTGAGGAATACTTCTGATTGCTTTTATCTGTAGACAGCAAAAATGCTACAGGAAAGTGATATATCAGTCATATGCACAGTTTACTAATCTGTGTGTGCAGTATTGGCTTAGTACCCTGTGACAGTTTTTCAGACTAAAGCTACAATGATTTTTATATGAAAAAAAGTCAAAGTTATCTGAGACTTGAATTCTGTGCAAATTGGTCAGAGGAAAGGAGATTTCTATTTTCTCATGTTGCTAAAAACATCAGTTTAACATCAGTTAGAAAGTAGCTAACAAGATACTAAGTAATTTCATTGTGGACTTTATTGTAATATATAGTATGCCAAATTCTGTAAACTTGTCTATGTAAAACTATAGCATATAGGTCTGCAGGAAAAAAACAAATTTGTAATATAATCTATAGACAACTTTCCATTTGTCTACTGCTGATACAGGAAGAAATTCCTGTATTTGTGAATGTTGAAGTCAGTAGTGAAGATTCCCCTATTTTTCCTCCAACAATTTCCGACCCATTCTCACAGGGGTGAGAATTGTACACAGCTTTTTTTTCATCTCCTTGGGAAAAACACACATGCCTTCATCTTTATGTAAGATTGCTGACAGAGGAACAAGTGCTGAAACTGGGAATGGTCACCCCTACAGAAAAAAAGTCTGATTTTTTCTGCTTTTCCCTTGCTATACACTGCATATACATGTGTATTTTTCTTTACTATGGAACACCAAATGAAAATAAATTTCTTGCTTAGAAGAGTCAGTCTGATTTCTAGGTCACCAGCTACACATGGTGGAGAGGTGCACTCAAGACTGGGGAGACAAGACAGATGAGTTTTTCTTAATCTGGATGTTTCTGCCTCAATGCGATGGGAAGTTTTGCTGGGAAGATGACATCTCCCTCATGGAAAAGTCCAAAGCAGCAGCAGGGCAGCAGCTGAGAACTGACGAGTCATATCATTGCAAGTTTAGCCCTATGGTGAACCAGGCCTTTGGGATGCAGTATCAGGTATTGGCAAACAGGTACTTGTATCCCAGTTTGAAAATATTGCTTTGTCCGTAATAGAATAGAAAAGAGCAAAGGGTATTGCATGCAGCTATGGGAAGTAACTGTGAAAAGGCTTAGCACTTATTTCCTCAAATTCAAAAAGCCATGTTGTATGTACATAGTTTGTGATATTTTGCAGAGGGAGTAGAGCCAGCATATCAAATACCAACAGTACTAACATAAGTCTTAACTGACCAAATTGCTCTACATACGTTGTTACAAAACCTTCATGAAACATAGCAAAAGTAGGTCTGCACAAAACTGCAGGCACTATCTGTCCAAGGAATTTTGACAATGTTCTTTGCTTTCTCCAGCTCCCAAATTCCGTGGTGAGAGTCCCTGGGCTGGTTGTCATTTCTAGTTTTGAAACAATGCCTTGACAAAAATATATGCCAGCCTCTAGAAAATCTGTATATAGAACAATTAACTATATCTCTAGAAACCTGTTGGATATCCTTGTTTCTTGCTACATCAATCACACACTCCTTTCTTTTTTTCGTTTTTATCTTAGGAGCTAGAAAGCATACTTAGCAATATAGGTATAGATTGACAGTACTGCAGCATTGTTTTGAAAAATCAATTAAAAAGTAATAATTAACTTTAAACAGACATACTTTGATTGAATTGAGTGATTCAAGGAAGGTAAGATGTTTTTTCCTTTATGTCATATAACATCTAATTGACTGTATATGAACTTCCATTGATTTGGGATTTTTTACCTATACAGATGTGATCAGTGCTCTTAAAGACCATTGGAAAGTACTACATGAAGGATTTTGAAAGGCTTATTAAAAGAGTTTGCCCCAAAAATTGTGTTTGCCTTATTCTAGGCATAATCAGAAAAAGAACAGCAGACAAAAGCATGTGGTCCTGGTCTTGCCTATAGCACCCATTGTCAATGCAGTCATAGAAAATTAGCACCAAGACCCTATTGCAAGAAAGCAATTGTGAATTTCTGAGTTTGGTCATCTTCTGAGTTTGGTCTGCTCTTCACTTCTGTTCCTCATCAGTAAGTCTGCCTCAGAAAATAGTTTCGTTTATAATCTAACTCATACCTGTGTCCATTTGATGGTTCTGTCAGACCAAATACTAGTTTACAAAATTATCTGCCTAAACGTTCCCCTGGCTTCTTCTTTTCCTATTCCTCCTTCCTATATTTTGCTCTCTTCTGCAAATTTACTTTTTTTTTTCTCCTAGAGGTACTTTTTTCTATAGTATTTTAATCTTATCCCTGGCTTGCTGCCTCTGTTTTCAACCACCTTTTTTTCCCCTCTTTAATTGCATTCAGAGAGTGGAGGCTCTATTGCGCTGTTCTCTGCCTCACCCACACATCCTTACATGTTATGAAAAAGTGGGAAAATGCAGCTCCTTTTTGCAGTTTTTAATGTCATGATTTGTTTAGTCAATGTGGAAGCCTCATCCCACAGGATCCGCAAAGAGTCAAAGACCTCCTCTTTACAGCTCAACCCTCATTATCTCCTGACAATATACCCATGAGATATCATGCCTGGTGTCTTACCACAAGATATAAAATACACTCCATGTCTTTCATTGTTAAAAATAGCAGAGACTACCAAGGAAGGATGATTTGCTTTTTAAAAGTCAACTTTTTGGAGCAGATCTCTCTTGCTGAGAGAACAGTCATGGATAAAAAAGATTTTTTTGTTGTCTTCAGTACTCACTATAATGACCATATGAGGACATTTTCCTTAATTCATCTACATATAAAAAATACTCAGAAGTTGATGGTTCAACTGCTTATTAAGAAGACAGATTATTCCCACTACCTGGATGTATATACTGGTTGGAAAACAACAGTGCCTAGATATGCTATGCCGAGTGAAGGTTTAATACCAGCTTTTTTTCATTACAATGCACTTTGTTCATTAAGATCCCAACTGATCATGTTTTGGAGATGTGCCAAGGGCTATACAGAGTGGGAGACATGCAGATAATTCAAAGTTATAACCATGAAAACCCCTCATAATCTGTTTTTCCAGTTATACATATGCTTTACTTTTTGATCTTATAATTCAGGTGACCAACTAGAGCCTTGCATGTCCATTCCTGTTGGGGCAAAGAATTGAACTCATCATTGAACTCCAGTTTTATTCTAGAAATACTGCATTCTTCATTATATGCCACCTTGAGGACATGTCTCTGATGGGCCTTGGGGGATGCTGAGGCTTTTCACAGACTGCAGCTGCAGCCACCATTTCCATGGCTTGGAGGTGCTGGAGCTTCATTAATAGAAGGAGGTGCTTCAAACAATCAGCTGGATCTGGGAGATCCCCAAAGATTCAGGTATACCCTTGTCACTGTCACCCAACCCCCTGAATCAACGCAAAGCAGTTCTTGCTGGGAAACATTCTGGCCTGTTTAGATCCTCAGCATCAGGTGAGTTCATGTTGTGTGGTAAACCCAAGTCAGAGCCAGGGTTTCAGCTCTGCCTTCACTCATAGATTTTTAATATTCTGAGTCAGGACTTGGAATCTTTCAGGGGCCACAGGAGCCCAAACTCAGCAGGACAGAATTAGTCACTTTTTTTGGCAGTCTCTATTAGGGCGAAGGGCAAGATGGGCAGCTCTACTGGGGAGGCTCTGTTGGGATCCATGGTGGTCCAGGCATGGAACATGTCCCCACACACAGGACGCCCTCTCCCAGAGGTTTAGCAGAGTCTGCTGCAGTTGATGGTCCCCACAGGAGGCAGGGATGCACCCCAGGCAATGACAACAAAGCTTAAGGCAGGAGTCTGTCTCAACCTGAACTGAAAAGAACAACATGGACCCCAAGAGGACCATATTAATGCCATCAGAGCCAAGGACAAACAAATCTGGACCATTTAGAAGCTGCCTCAAAGCTGTTTGGCATACATCAGATCACACTGCATGAAGGCCTGAGGGGGAGCAGGAGGAAGAGGTAGAGGGATAGCTTTCTCCCTTTCCCCATCTTTCCCTCCATTTCTCTGTTCTCACAATACCCCAGCAGGTTCTGCACCATCCCTGCACTAAGCAGGGAGCTTAGTAAGCTGAGATCAGCCCAGGACTCATCAGAACACCACCCCAGGAGGTGCTCAGGGGCAGCCAGCTCCGGACACTCGCCTGACCAGGTTTCAGCAACATTTGGATGACTTACCTGATGACTTCAACACTGTGCTCTGAGACCAGGGAGAGAAGAATTAGAGGCTGTTCTGCTGGGATTCATAAAATTAGAGGGTTTTGAGAAAGTGATTAAAAAGGCAGGCCTCAGACAGCAGAGGCCTAATATAGCGAAAAGTTTTCTAAGCAGTAGCTTCTGTGATCTGACCTTATAGATAGCAACAAGGATATTTAATGTATATCTTTAGAAGGTTAGTATGAACGAGTCTCTGTGCTTTGTCTCTAATAAACGAGCCATTGTGTTAGAAAATAAGTCCCTATTGTGTTAACTACCATTATGTGTGTTTCATATGATTGGATAGAATTATTGTCAATATGTTTTGCTCTTTGTGTGATTGGCTGAAACCTAGGCTGAGATGTTTTTATGCTACCCTGTAATGTGACACCTCCTTGGCATTCCCCTTGAATCAGAGAGCTGTGAACATGCTGTCTCCATTGTCCTAACAATGTACTGAGACTGATGTGTGAAATAAACAGCTCACGACACTGATTCGGATTGTCCCGTTTCCGTTCGTGATTGTATATAGTTGCCACAGCATGTTCCACTACGTTACAAGGCACACAAGTCTTTTTTGGAGCTTGTCTGCAGCTATTTCCAGAAACAGAAATGGGTGGGTGAATAAGACAAGACATTCAGCCATGAGTAACACATGGAAATTATTCCAGTATCTTTCCTTTTCCCAAATGAAAATAATAAATGCTAATTTTCACAGACTTTCACTTTGAAAAACTATTAATTGTGCATTTTCTGTGCACTAATAATGGCTATTCATGTAGCTGAACTCATGATGGATGGCCAAACTAATGCAAAGTGAATCCATATCTTAAGAACTAGAAAGATTGCTTCTGTACACATTATTGTGGAAAGCTTACATTTTGACATTTGGAGGCTAATTAATCAATATTTGCTTATTGTTAAATAAGCAAAATTGGCTTTCTCTTTTTCTCAGAAAAAAAAATTAAACATCCACAGTTACTTGGCAACTTCTGAATATAATTTCAGCTTTTATCTCTTATTCACTGTCAAACAAACTACATCTAGCAGAAAAATAAGTAATTTATAAATATATTTTACTGTTATTCTCTTCTAGATAGCAGTGTATTTTGGTAGTGTATCATGGACACTCATTCACTAACAGGAGCCATTTTGTGGAATTTATTCTGCCATTATTGCATACAAAACACAATAGAAAAGTCTTTGTTTTCTCCAATGTTCTTTGTTATACTGTACCTAAAGTGAGAGTTATTTTTAAAGTTACACAGGAACTTGATTTTGAAGTATACTCTCATGAAATTATTAAAGAGAATTTTAAGACTGATATATGTATCTAATCTAAACAGCTTAGGGTTTAAATTGTAAATTCAGAATACTCTTAGCACTTTCTCAGTAAGGTATAGGTTGAAATATATTCACATAAAAGAGCTGTTGAATAATTCCAAGAAATGAAAATATTTGAGGAAGAAGTAATCATTTGCTTACAATTAATGAATAGTAGAAAACCCTGTGTTTATGAATAGATTTGTTTGCTGCAAGTAATTCTCCTGCATTTAATCAAAAGATATATATCTATTTTCAGAATAGTTCAGGTGACAGCATAAAAAGACAGGACACTCTATTTCTAGGGCTTTTAAGAAAAAATATAGAGGATTTTCAATTCAAAATAATAAGGGATTGCATACATTTCCATGTAATCACCATTCAAGTCTAATATGACGGGAAGTTGTTTTAGGTCTCTTCTTATGCAGCATGAAGGAAGCAATAAGTTCTGTTTTATGGAAAAGAAAAAGTAAATCCAGCAATCAGGATGCAGCAGTAAGCTTCTTGCTACAGTGGCCTTTAGCTGTTATAAATCGCTCAGTGTGTTTTAAATCCATGAACTTCTAAGGGGACAAAATGAAATGTTGTCATTCCTTTTTCCTGTCTGGTTTTATTTCCTTTGAGGTCTATTAAGAGTCCTATGATCTTGATTCTCTTACACGGAGGGGTTCAAATTTATCAATAACCATCTGTTGCTGTCATTCTGTTTCATGGCCCAAATCTAGAATCTCCAGTGCTAGTCCCAGTGTTTGCTGACATTTTTTTCATTTTCAGTTCTCACTGGGGCTGTCATATTCAAAGATCAGGGAGAAAGTAATGTCTTTGATGTTTTCAAAGGCTAGGAAGATATTTCTCCCCCCCAGTGTTATGAGTTTCATTTGAACACCTGGAAAGAAATCTGAATTTTATAGATTTATCCAAACAGTGATCCACTTGAACTAAAGAGGTTAAAAAACTTCTAGTAAATATAGTTTTTCATGTTTTTTGAAATTGTTAATTCCTTTGTACTGTGAACAGAGTTTACACATAAATAATAAACAACCTTTGACTATCATAAATGCAATCCACCTTTGAATTCAGGTCTCTCTTGCCAGGCCACAGTGTTTGCATATCTATTATCTCCCCATCAACATAACTCTGAGAAAAGTGGGAATACAGTGGGCTTCCTGCCAGGTTACAGTGACTGAAAGATCCTTCAAAAGAACAAGAAGTATTACAGACTCAGTTCACATAAGTGTCCCAAGGCTATGTTAGATTTCTCTTCAATGTATCTTTCATGTACCTCATCTTCCTTCAGCCTCATTGGGATTCAGCACTGCATCACATTTTCTGTGCATCAAAATACACTGCCCTCATGTTATGATGACATAGGTTACCAAGAGTGATTTATTATACGCCTTTTACTCTGCATCTCTTTCCAAGACCACCACAAACTGCTTTTACAGACATTTCCCCCAATTTAACAGGGGCTGGTAGAGCTATAGCCCCTGCAGAGACTTCTTACAGATTTCTAAAACAAATAATTTTTTCCCCACCACCAAATGTACTGGTCTCTGCAAAATATTAACTTATACCTAAGTTCCTATTTAACTTTTCTGCTTTTCTCTGTGCTTATGCATCTTCTCCTAATTGTGGGGTCACTCTCTGATCAAAGTTGATCCAATCTTGGTTTATCTGGTTGAAAAGACAAACAGCAAAAGACAAACCGTAATATTAGCAGATTCTACATTGGTCCAAGGGTGCATAATTACTAGTGACAGATCTGTCAACTGCAAGAGCTGAACAAACATGGTCTGAAGCAGAAGTGAATGCAATGGTCTCATTTTTGTCAATTTAGTCAATGAACACAGTGCAGAGGTGAAATTTATACAGCCCTAAGATATGTCAAGCTGAACCCAGCCAGCAGGGAATCACCCAGACGGCCACAGAAAAGATCCTAGATGCCTTAAAATTTGATTTGTTATGTTTGCTCAAACCGCAGCCTTGGGGTCTTGCTTATGTCTCCAGGAAATGTTATTGTCTCCTTAAGGAATGACATCACAAAGTACGCACACCTCACCTTACCTTACCTGACCTGACCTGGTGATCATTAAACTGAGTGACTGATGCTGTTCCTGGTCTGCCTGGGTAAAACTGATAGCACTGCATGGATTTTCCACAGTAAAAGGATTTCCTTGATATCCTAACAAACCATGAATCATAGTTGTAGGAACGACAAGTCCTTGAAGGCACCAAAATAACTTCAAGCTTACTTGTTACAAAATGCCAACTTTTGAAACAGTCACAGATCAAGAAATGATAAATCACTTAGTCTAGGATGGCTGTTCTGGATCTACATTACCATTGAGTGCTATTTTCAAATCCAAATAGATGGATTTATTTGGAGGATTCATGCTGATCTTTTCTGAACTTTTCCATCATTGGATGAATTTGTGAGTCTCAGAGCAGACCTGATGGCTTAAGTCCTCAGTCAAAGTTCCCATCACAGGACTTGAGCAAAGCCCATGCTAAAACTACATTCCCCAGCTATGTTCACTTTCATATCTCTTCGGTCTAATTCATGTGGTCTTTTATCAATTTATCTGAATGCATTCAAAGAAATCCATTAAAGTGAGGTCACCTCCATCTTTGAAAAAAGGAAAAGGTCCATTTTGATCCTGTAACAGAAAGTTTGACCAAATACGACAAAACCAGTAAAAAAATTCAGAAACTATTTATACTCAAAATTACTTATGTTGGGCAGTTTGTATAGCTTTGAAAAATTAACTGTAGCATAAGAAATATTAATTAAGGTCTAAAGAAGCTGAAGTCCATAAAGATGTTTTGTGACAGCTCCACAAAATTAATTACAACAGATTAAAAATCTAGCTATAAAGTAATTCCCAGCTTTTGATTAGGACTCTAATTCCAGCTACTACTTCCATTTTTGTATTGCAAAAATGTCAGTAATGTGGACTTCTAGCTACAGACCCATGTCAGGAATTTTCTTTCTATCTGTGCTGGTGATATTTTTGGAGTTACACTTCTGAAACACAACTTGGGCACTTAGTTGCCACAGAATAGTGTCAGGCACCATCTGGTACCTGACTGCCAGCTTCTCTTCCTGGCCTTTTGTTAAATCTAATTTATCCCACCAATTATTGCTATTCAGATTCTCCATGAGCTTTGCTTCTGATACCCCTATGCTGATGCCAGTCCTTATCAGACTGAACTTCAGTGCCACTCTACTTATTAATTTCATCTTCCCTGGCCAAGTCAAACTGGTTTTCTCTCAAGCTATCCAAGCCTGGCATGGCCTCTCTTAGAAAAGCCAGATGTCTTTCTCAATTCTTCTGTCTCTTGGTATATTATCTTGAGCAGTCAAGAGCAAATCTAAAGAGAAACTTACTTAGGAAGTTCTGACCTGATCTTGCTGCCGAGAACAGTTCATATCCAGTTAATTTATGGAAATATCAGAACAGTTCTGTGTTGGAGTCATGCAAGATCAGACAATTCTTAGAGAAGATGGATTATTTTTTTTCATCTGACAAAAATTTACAAGCATATAACATTTATTTAGGATTTAATGTCTGGACAGGAGCAATAAAGTTCCGAACCCTAATACACTGGAAAGTTTCAGTTCCTCCCTCAAAGCGAATGTTTTAGTGAAAGCTTGCATATGTTGTTCTTACCATGACCTAAGTAATACATTTTTCCTGATTCCATTCTCAGAACTCTATGAGTAATTAGAGGAAATTAAGCAAAAATATCATCACATGGCAGACACCCACTCTGGAATATTACAACCCAAATATCTCAAGTCTGGTGGTCATAAGCATGAAGAACTGAGAATTAGAAGTCCTCCTAGCAGAAGTGTCAGTCAAAGTAAAGATGTGAAAACACTATCAGTTCAGTTTCTAGGAATTACTATTGCAATCTTTTTCACACTTACAGTTCACAAATTAATTGTGTGAATGGAGATTCAAGTCTATTTTGAAATAATTTATTTTAAATAACTGCCTTCTGTTTTGCAATTTTGAAAGCAGCTTTCAGTTTAGTTAGTAGTGAAAGGTATTGGATTTATTTACAGTTCAACAACATTTAAATCAAATTATGTCAAAAGTTTGGATTCAATCACTTGGTTTCAGTAACACGATTTAGAATAAAGACCAAAGAACATGCTTGGGGTGAAATGAATAATCTCAAATCAATCTAAAAGCAATCTGATTAAGCTGAAACTATTTAAGGATTAGTGATTGGTATGTACATAGGAATATGAGATAGGAATTACTTTTACCACATTTATATTTAAATTCTATTAGTGGATTTTTTAATCAACTAGCTGTTACTGAAAAGGCTAAAATAGAAAATAAACACATTAGGTTCATCCCTTCTTACTCATTTCTTGCTGTGGATGTCTTATTAGAGGTTCAAACACTCTAAGAAATATTAACCTCTGAAAAACACAAAGATAATTTAATACTTCAGCATATATCAAATTCAACACTGCAAATAGAATGTTGTTTACAGTTTAATTCTCATTCCACACAGATAAAAAGCACAGAAGTTACATATGGACACATGGATACAACTTACATACAAATATGGAAAAGTGAGTTATATTAGCATGTGGCTGAAACACTGAGCTCTAGATTCTTCTTGTGAAATTGTGCATGTCTTGGGTCATTTTGGAGAAAAAGACGCACTAACAGAAAACAGTTTAAACACAGAAGCTGAACTAAATGCAGTATTTTAAATCCATTGAGTTACTAGTAGGGGTTCTTTAAATGCAGTATAAGTAGCACTGATCCAAAGTAAGATAATTTTGCACATGTGGTCCAAACACACTGCAGTATAATGCTGTACCTTCAGAATAAATGCTAGTGCAAGCTAGAGTTCCTGAGTTGGCTAGAAACTGGTATAAGGTACAAGAGGGAAAAACTGCTAGCCTTGTGTCAAGATTCAAAGAATCTATTCCCTTTTGAAGGCAAGAAACCTGAAAAAATCAGTTGAGAGAAGAGTGATAGAGTGGGGGGAAAAGGTGAAGCAATACAATCCTACAAATCACAAAGCTTTTGTCTTTTTTTAACTGTCATATGAACTCTCTATTTACTTAGACCAGGCTATAAAATTCCCTTTCATAACTAACAATCCAGCCTAATGAAAGCAATGCATGGCAAAACTGAAAACCTCAAACAAACCAAGCCAAGATTACCAAGAAATAAGTGCAAATAACTTTTATATAAATCCTCGATTTGAAAATAATCCTGTCTCAAGGACATCAGGTAGAGCTCAGAGAGTGTATTGAACATAGGTAGCAAGGTTTTAGGCTCAGAAGACAGGCTGGGGAGGTCTGCAGTGTGGCATCCATTGAAAATAGTCAGGACTGTGTGTGCCATAGGGCTTTTCTACCGTCACAGTCTAAGTGCAGGAAGGTCTGGTCCCATCAGCTCCTGCCATATGTCGGAGTGTCCAGTGCCCTGGCTGGGCCATAGGTCCCTGCGCCCTTTTTCCAAAAGGTTGGCAGTTTATGGCCTCTTGCCTGGGGCTCCCACCACCCAGAGCTCAGTCTGCAGCCCACAGTACACCTGCACACTGAGATATTTTCCTCAACACCTTTACATCAAGCAACAGAGACCAGTGCGGAAATTTTAAAGAAAGCTGAGGCTATGCCTGCTCCAGAACCAGAAGCACTATAGCTATTTCAGCAGAGCTTTACACCTCAGCAGGGAACCTATATTGGAGCAGAGATCCAGGCAGAGGCATTGATGTAGAAACCATAACACTACTCTCTGCACTGCTGCACGGACTTGCAAGCTCCTGTGGTTACTTGCTGAGTTATTTCCACACAGTCGCTCTCTTTTTTGCAGCATAAGCAGATCTGAGAATGCCCCTGGTGAGCAACAGACCAGTGGTGCACCCCAGCTTTTTCAACAGTACAAAGTGTAACCTCTCCACTATCAACAGGAGATGGAAGTATTCACAGGCACTGTACTCAGCAAAACGTAGACCTGGATTACACAGTAAATCATCTTGTACAGAAGAATTGTCTTGTATGTTTTGGAGAGCAGTAAAGAAACCTAAAAGTCACACAAACTCATTTCCATCCAGCAGTGAATCAAATGTCTCACCTAAGCACATTTGAGTGCTGTGCTGTAAGGAAAAAACCTAGACTTCATATCTTAGAGTTCAAATCCAGTGTGATTAACTGACTTGATTTTTCTTTTTCAATATGGCAGAGTGATATATCTAGATAATATATGCCACCACAAACTGGGTTATAGCCAGAAAACATTAAACAAGAATGTATTTTGTTTTGCTTTTATTAAAAAATTCCCTAGTGTCTTGCTGAAGATATGACATTTTATACAAAACAAACAGCTATGATTAAGGAACAAATGGTTTCTGCTTAATTCAGTTTTAAGGCTCATCAATCTTTTTTTCTCCCCATTAGATGAGATTTTCTCAGCTGAAATTTGCAAGAATAATCAACAGGCACTGTAAAAATGTTTTTTTTTTTCTTTCTGTGGGGTTATTGCTATTTATAATTGTGCATATAATAGACAAGTATGACTCTAACATCAGAAACATTAGGGAAGCTCCACCTTCCTTCATTTTTAGAAAACTGTCTGGTTTCTGCACAGTCAATGTACAGTAATATGAAATGTAGGCAAAAGTGATAAAATATCCCTGAATCCCAAAGTAAAATCTGGAAATTTATCCAGTGTGATTTGAACTGAGAATGGGCCTTGAGCTTAGCGCCACAACCTAGACACTAAGCAGAACTTCCCACCATTTCAGTTCCATGTAGACTAACTCTTGACTTAGACCTTGATTTGAAAAGCTATCAGCTCTAGGCACCAAGTCTATGATGTCTTCCCAACAGTGAAGATACTCAGTTTTAATTTTTTATTGTATTTGTGTTTTACCTGTCCCCTTTCCCCATCCCTTTCCATTACCACAGTGTCTTGCTCTCAGTTTTTTGCACCAAACAGTAGATTGAAAACATATCACATTCCTAGAAATACTGCATCAGTTACTGTCAATTCTTAGCTACTCCCTTGGGTTATATTAGTTTTCACTCACTTCTAGACTAAGAAACAAACCATGCTAGTATGAAAAAGCTGCTCTTTATGATGGACGGCAATTTTTTTTTTCTGAAAAGATCTGGATATTACTAGAGACTAATGTTTGAGACAGGATCATGTGATAGTAACTGATAACTAATTTAGTGACCTTCAATTACATAAAACACTTAAAATTTTAGGTATGTAGAGTGGAAGAAAGCATAACACCATAATGTTCATTTTGTATTCAGCAAAGAATATAGTTGGAATCCACAGCTGAGCTCAGTTTAAATCTTTTGTTAAGCAATTTTTATTTATCTACAAGCGAATACTCTAGAAATAGAATTCAAATAGTAACTATGATACTATAAACTCTCCTGATCAATAGGAACAAAGTAAATGAAAGGACTAAATCTTGAGCGAGTTACAGCAACCAGTGGGAAAGAGCAAGCTGCATTAGCCAGGCACAAAATGACCATAAGGAAGTTATGTATTTTGGTTGCTTTCCAATTGAAATAATGAATCACCAGAAGAGCATGCTGGGAAAAAAAATTCTATACAAAGTAAACTAGCATCTAGAAAACAGATCTCATAAACAAACAACAAAAAACCAAACAAAGTCCCTCAAACAAACAAGAAACCCCCACAAAATAAACCCCCAAAACAATCATCCTAATTTTTTTCTATTTATGAATCTAATTTACCCATTACAAGTCATAATAAATTACTAAAAAAAAAATCTTTTTAGATCTATTTCATAGAGAATTGTTAATGCTTCAGAAAAAAATCTAGCTAAACTCTTACCTCTTTTGTTATATTCTCCTCATTTTCTGTGCATTGTCTGATCAGGAACATCAGGTCTTTACAAGGATAATTTCTAAGTAGAGCACTTCCAGTATGTTGCTTGAACTCACATAGCAAACTCCTTTAGAGAATTATGTGTTATTAGAGACAGAAGAAAACTGTGGCTCAAAGTAAATTCAAAGCAATGGGTCTGTCTGCTTCAAAGTCTCCCTGTAAAAATCTGCAACACTCTGCTAGTTCTCTATTATTCTAGGAGGAAGAGTTTAATCATCAGCCCCATAAATCAGCATAGTAGTAATGGAGACAATGGGATTCTGCTGATTTATATTGAGGCAGAGTCAGGCCCAAAGCTTCTATCATGCTCTATTCTGAATCCATAGACAGAAAAACTTAAAGGAGCAGAAAAATACTTTACAATGTAATTTAGCATAAAGAAAAGGACACAATTTTGAGAAGTGTTGTGTTGACTGTGTTAGCTTTCCTAATATTGGAAACAGTATATTGGTTTGATACTTGTCTGGGGAAAAAGGAATTTAAAATATCAGTCTCCCACCTAGCACATAATTCACAAACCTCTTATTCATAGTACATAAGTCAAAGAAACTTGAGTTGCTTAATCACATGCTGGTGTTACAGGACACAGCTGAATTTCCATCCCAGCTATAGCCCCTCATCATCAGTTGCTGTCCCTTGCCCATCATCAAAACTGTGGTCAGAACTGACATTGTAATCTGCAGCGACAGAGGTGGGAATCTGAGCTGGAATTATCCGTAGTGTAAAGGTCTACCTGTTCATCTCTAAAAACATCAAAACCCTTAATATTTAGCTTTACTTGACAGCTCCTGGTAGAATCAGAGGTCTAAACAAGGCTATCTTCTTGAGAATTCATCTTAAGGAATTATATTCTCCATTATGTTCTCATTGCATGTCAGTTAATCAAAACCACATTAAATTGCTAATGTTAGTAGTACTATGTTAATGAAAGAAGCTGAGAGAAGAACTAGACCATGTGGATAGCTCTATTTTTTTACCTCATTATTAGCACGTACAGATAGTCCAGTACAAAAGAACCAGTGTTCTGTCATCCCTCAACGCAGATTTAAAAGTATTTCAAGTGATATAATCATATATTAGGGAAAGAAGCTTAACTAAGATTGGGATATATTTCCTAGATAACTTCCCAAATGTATTAAATTGTGGCCTTGTTACTGTACAAACTTTGTCTCTTGCCCAGGATGCTAATGTTTCTAACACCAAAAAAATCAAAACTAAACAACCCCAAAAACAAAACAAACAAAAACTCACAAGCAAGCAAACAAACAAACCCCCCAAAACAAATGAACAAAACAACAAAAACAAATAAACAAGCTCCAAAGAAAAACAACACAAAAAAGAAAACCAAATCAGTATTTATTTTTTGATTGATCAGTTGTTGAGCTTATTCACATCCAGCAAAAATCCAGATAAATTCACTTGTGTCAGAACACTTTAAAGTGCTTTAAAACTAGAATCTGGTTCATTTTCCATTCTATCATACCCCAGGATAGGAACAGCTCGTTCAGAGCTCTTGCATGTTCTGAACTCTCACTTCATCATCTTTTCTACTTTTAGAATATTCTTGTCTTTGTCTGCTTTGTTTTTTGGCATTTTTTTTCCACACTGGTTCTCCCTGCTTGTTTCTTGTTCCTTGTTTCTGTACAAGTCTTTTTCCATTTTCTGATACTCATTTGCTTGCTGGTTTTCTACCACCAGCTTCATGTATTATTTTTGTTAGTAATATTTTTCATTAGCTGCTAGTGAACTTTTATTCTTGAGGCAGAATCTTCAGACTGCAACGAAGCTGCTTTTTTGTTGACAGTCTCTTTTAAAGAATCACAGTTCAGGGATTTCATGTTCTTAGAAATTTTTATTAAATTTTGACTATTGCTATTTTGAAAGACTATTTATGGTCTATTCCTGCCATCTTTTTCTGTCTCAGTTCTGTTTGAAAGTAACAGAATGGCTGAGGCTTTAGGAAATTTTTTTTCACAAATTTTTTCCCATGTAAAGCCAAAATATTAGTCATCAGTACATTTTAGAACAATATTTTCTCTATCATTTGATTTAATTTTATCTGTTATTTATAGATAACACTATAATATGTATGTATTCATCTTGGGAAAAGCATCTGCATTATTTAACTACAGAGTTTCAGTAAAATATATCTTTAACACTGCCATCCAACATTGCACTGCAGTGTAGTGTGGCATAGTTTACACTCATCTGCCTCCTTTGGATGTCTCTTTATCCATGCAAACATTCTCAAACACATGAACAGAGCTAGTACTGCTGTGGAACTGTTTCACAATGTTTAAAATGAGAACTTTTTCCTGGTTTTAGTCCTAGATGGACTTATATGTGTAAGATACTACCATAGTTATCGAGTTTTTTTTCCTAGACATGCATCTCTAACTTATGCTAAATTAATCTCTTGGACTATTAATATTTTAAATTACTAAATAGTAAAAACTTCATCCTTTAGTAAGCCTCAAGATCTCTTCATGTCTCCTGCACAACTAGACTAAGCTTAAGAGGTATATTCTGCAATTTTCCTGTGATTAATTAAAATATTCAATTACTCAAGTTTTGACTGCCTATTTTTTGTGAATTAATTACTTGGTATGTTTTCTTTTTTCCTTTTATGCTATTAAATGCAGTGACAGAGCTGACTGTGTGTCAAGGCAATGAGCATTACCACACCTGATGTAGTCATATAGTTACAGTGAAAAATATAATTAGATGGTGTCAGCAAAAAGCATCAGGTAGGCTAAAATATCTTTATCTTCTCTTTGTATAATTTCATCACTATAAATAATAGCAACTGATCATTATAGGGGTAATCCTTTGGTAAGGAGTGCAATCATATATCCTCATTTTCAAGAATTAACTATCTTTCATACAATGAGATTGGTTTTTGGTTTCAATTTGTTTGAAAGTCCATGTTTACAGTACCAATCCCTCTTTCTTAGCAGCCTAAGATGGAAGAGTTTCTCTCTTTAGGTGGTGCTTTGGTGTCATGGTTTAGGAATGGTGCTCCTCAATTCAGTGCTCCCACTGAAAAGCTGCAAACCATGCTCTGGTTGCTCTCTCCTCCCTCCCCTTACCCATCCCTGCGAGGTGGGATGGAGAGGAGAATTGAAGGTACAGAAAGTAAAGATCACGAGTTAAAATAAGAACAATTTACTGGAAACAGCAATGAGATAAGAAACAAAGAGTAACAGCAACAGCAACAATATCAATAAAAGGGTGTACAAGAAAGATGAATGACTCATACAAAAAAAAAAAACCATCACCGCACAGGAACCCGCAATATGCGAGACATGGCCACACCACCCAGGAAGAGATTCCCTAGCCCTGCCCCTGGCAATGATGTGAGGTGGTGCAGAATAACCTCCATGTCCTAGCCAGGCCTCCCTTCTGGCTACTGCAAAAATTAATGCTGTACTGGCCAGAAGCAGGACTATTGGCTTATTAAAAGATTGTATTACTGAATGTTTCTTGGCTGTTCTGGGGTCAGAGTAAATCAAGCCTCACTGGTAGGAGAGAACTTATTTTCTTCTTTTTAAACTTTCTGGGATCTGAATATGGCATGCTTATAATTGTGTTTTTGTACATTGGATGCACTTCAGCTGTTCCGATAATAATTTCTAAGGAGCAGGTGTTTTGAGATAAGGAGCCTTATAGTGAAAATGTGGTTTCTTGACCACATTCTCCCCTTTATCTCTGTCCTGTACCTCATTCCCAAGAAAAAACTGTTGAAAAGGAAAGAACAAAAAGATATTCAGATATTTTAGTCTATTTAGTCTATCATTTAAAATTACATCTGTTAATAATCTTAAAAATATTTATTTCATTAATAATCATATTAACTTTGCATACAATTAAAAGAATATTCACCTCAAATAATATACTCTCTGTTGCTTTTCTAAGAAATCTATGTGTAGTATCCTTTACTAAGATTTGATTTCTATTGGGGTCTGGTATTTGGTCTATGGATTTTGGCATAATCTCATTTCAATTGCTCTCCAGGGTGCTTATGATATTCATGTTGCTGAAGTTATTCCAGAAGGCCAAGATGAAATCTGAATGCAGCTCTCTGTACATCACACACTTCTATGCCACAGAATAGGGAGGAGATATCAAGATTTTAAATGCATATTGTGGAATAGATCATATCTCTTTTTCAAGATAGGATTCTATCTATAATCTTTATGAGAAAAATTCACATTGAATAAATATGAACTCTTTCTCCCTTTGACTAATGCAGAATGCTTCAGCTTATGTATAATTCACATTTTATGGTTTGTTTGTTACTCTTCAGTGGAAAATTCAATAAGAACCTAATTAAAAGGAATCGATGTAGTATCACAAAGTTGAAACAAAAGTGTAACTTCAGAGACAATAATATTTTATAAGCTTTTATTTTTGTGATTTATAGTTAAGGAAAGTAGTAGAAATATTAAAGCTTATTTTTTGCTAATGAAAGATTAAGTTACTTGGAGAAAAATTACTTCATTAGCTCAAAAAGGGACAATGGTGAGCATAATCAGAAATAATATAAGATAATAGAAAAGATTTTGAAAAAGTAAAAGTGAAGCTATCTGGGAAAGTGGAAGAAAAGAATTATTAGTTAAAAAGAGCAATTGCATAAATTATTCCAATACCGTTCCTATAAAAGCCATCAGAGTAGTATCAGTAATATGCACATTTTATGAAGCAGGTGCTACTGAAATGGTACTATAAATTGAAAAGAAAGAGTCAAATCATTTGCCAAGTGATTAAAGTGTTGCAATTTATTATACTTTTAATGTAATATTTTTGTGGGATATGAATAAGTTTTACAACATGTAATATAGCAATTTCATTCCTTGCGATCAATACCAACTTAGCTGTAATAGCCTGTTCTAAGATTTATTATCATATTTTGCATCTCATACATAGATAAAGGTAGTTATGAAAAGAATAATGGAATTGACTTGTTTTAAAAAATTTTAAGGGCTTCTAGTGAGGAAGGAATACTTCTTTTCAGGTACAAGATGCTTTACATTCCTACATAAGGTCTACTTTTAGTGTTTCTTCTCTCATGCCACACAAAATTAGAACTTTATTATTGTATTTATTTATACTCTGACGTCTGATTTGGAACATTTTGTGACCCTACTACCATAAATATAAATAGCTACATAGATATATAGAAAGAGGTAGAGGTAGATGATGTAGATAAAACAAAATGGGAAGGAGAAAAAGAAAAAAGAAAAAGAAAAAGAAAAAGAAAAAGAAAAAGAAAAAGAAAAAGAAAAAGAAAAAGAAAAAGAAAAAGAAAAAGAAAAAGAAAAAGAAAAAGAAAAAGAAAAAGAAAAAGAAAAAGAAAAAGAAAAAGAAAAAGAAAAAGAGAAGAGAGAAGAGAAGAGAAGAGAAGAGAAGAGAAGAGAAGAGAAGAGAAGAGAAGAGAAGAGAAGAGAAGAGAAGAGAAGAGAAGAGAAGAGTGAGAAAACCCTGTCACATTAACTTCCATTCTAGATCCAGATTTGTTCTAGTAGTCTGTATTTTGATTCCATCTTATCTCTTACATTCACTGTAAACAGTATCATTGAAAATGGAGTCAGTATAATTTCAAGATGTTGAATATCTCACACAATTAAGCTATACTGTGTGATTTGACTTCCACCTTCACTTCTTGTGATTCATATTATACTCTGTAGAGAGATTTGTTGATTGATATCAGCCAATTTAATCAGAAATTGAGGGTCATCTCATAATAATCAGTCCCAGAAAATAAACCTTCAGAAAAAAGGCTGGTAGAGCAAGATCATGGTGAAATGCTTTTTTTTTTTTTTTTTTTTTTTTTTGGTAAGTTTTGGTAAGTTTTAAAATCCACACATGCTTTTATTAAAGAATCCAGCTACTATACATGTCATACTGAAGTTCTACAGTTCCACATTATCTATATACCCTTTCTGGTTTCCAGAAAAAACAACTCTGAGCAATGATGTTGATTCTTATGTCATGACAGCTCTTTCAATAAAGTTCAAAAAGGAACTTTCTTAACCATGATCAACATAATGATGCTTTACCTCTATTTTGAACTTATAGCACTTTTCCCTCTCTAATTAAAACATTTTATCCATGCAAATGTAAAAGCCACAAAATACACTTTCATTGTCAAATCTGTTCAGGTTGACTGCCTGTTGTCCAAGTGAACTTGTAAAGTGCCACTAGGGTTTGGTTTTTTTACTTAGGTAAAAGCAAATATCTTGAAAAAAATTGAAGTTTTAGAGTCTCCCAACTTCTAGTAAGAGGCTAAGGTGTCATTTTGAACATGCATATGCTATCCCATGCTACTTGAAAATATACTCAGAAGTAAATTTGCCTTGAGATTGTGAAAGGCATTAACAGCCCCCACACATTCACGCCTAATTTAGGAGGCTAGTTTCCACTCCCAGTGTAGACAGTGCAGACAGATAAGTCCTTCAGGCATCATTTGGAGTACAAACTCAAGAAAGTATTCACTGCATTCAAACCAGCTATCTATATTAGCCAGCTCATTGCTTAGACTCCATCTGAAGTCATTCAAAAGGAGCAAGAACATGGACAGGGTACATGAAACAGCCCCACATTAAGTTGTTGCTTGCAATCTCTCTCTGGCATATTATGAAGAATGACGTACTATGAATGAGGCATAAGCTTCTGCAGAAGAATAATCTTTCCCCATTTTGTTAACTTCTTAGTAATTTTCAATTAGTTAATTTTAGTTAAGATTTGTTTGGGCTTTTTTTTTTCTTCTCAGCAGCCTGGACCTAGATATATTCCACCTATGCATCACAACATTGCCATACTATCCTTTTGTACTGGAAACATATCTATTTTAGAAAAGTTATTTTGTTTTTGAAAATAAACTGTGCTGTGACACTATAGAGGGCTTGAGTACTCAATTGATCATCCCTCAATATGCACTTTGAAACTGAGCACATAAAGTCAGATTTTAGAAATAGGAGATTGAGTAGTGAATAGTACAAAGCTCTTTCAGTATGCTGCCTTCTTGTATGAGATATTTTAAGGATATTAAGGCTTACTCCCAAAAGAAAAGGTAAAAAATACTAATTAGCTACACAATACTAGACCTATTAATAGACTTCTTTTTGTAAGAAAGCATCAGTATTCTGGCAAATGCAACTCAAAAAATGTACTAGGAATAATATACAGAAAATAACACTTGGCTGTTATTCGTCAAAACAAAATTCAAAGTGCTTCATAGGAAAGGGAAGTCTCAAGTGTCATTACTCATACAGAGTGCAGAAATTGAGGTATACAGACATAAGGTGACAGCTTACAAGAAAAAATGTAAACGATGCTGCAAATGCAATCTCAAATCCCTGTACAATGAACTAATATCTACCTCTTTCCTTGATTTATATTGCCTTCTTGGTAACAAATGTATGCATAAAGCATGTATATAAACCTTAGACTATGTTCCCCCTTTACCCCTGCTTGTCTTCCCTAACTTTATTAGTGTAGCTTACAGGATAAATCACCAGAGCAGCTTGAGACCTCCAAGAGGTTTTCTTAGAACCTAACTGAAAGTCACAGCACCTGAAAAGAGAAGAAGCAAGGAAGAAAGAAAGAAGAAAAGCAGGGAGACAGATAATGAAAAAGAAATAAATTAAAAAATAAAGGTCCAAAAATTCTGATTTTGTTGAGGTTTTCTTCTGTTTCTCATTTTAACACTTTAAAAGAACCGCTAGCTAAATATAAGCTGATGTTGCTGTTTATCTCTACAGGATATATTTAATGAAATCATTACATATTGTACCTATTTAGGGACTCTAAATGCCTCAGTCCTTGAGAAAATAAATTGAAAATCTATTAAGGAAAATGGACTTTTAAAGCACTGCACACATTGAATTTATCTTTTTTTTTTTTTTCTATTTATTATTTACACTTTTTCTCATTAGATTTAAAATCAGAGACACAGTGGTATCTAAGTTACTAACACAGTGGCATGTCACTAGCACATATATATATATATATATATTTATATAATTTATTTGGTACTTAAACTATCCTAATCATGTTACATTGCTGAGAGGTACACAGACTAAACGACCAGAGGAACATATTTGTATTCAATATAAGTACTTGCAGTCAGAGTGTTTCCACCATCATCATATTTAACAGCCCTAGTGGATAACTTTCTTTGCCAGTTGAGCTGATATCACATATTTAACTCAAAGATTTACAAACCAGACAATTGAACAGACATAGATAACATATTCATATTCCAAGTGAGTGCCTGTTCTGAATTTTGTATATTTGCTTGTAAAAAATGCCATTTGGCATTTGCAAATTGCACAATGTTTCTCTGTAAGTGAGGTTATTCTTACTGTTTAATTAGCTGATTCCTATAATTAAATTGATCATCAGAAATAGTTACTCACATTACATTCACATCTTTTCTGTATGTATTATGAGGGCTAAAAGGGATATTCCCTTCAACAAATCACCTCAGCATCATAACAGGGATGAAAAGCATTAAATGAATTCCAAGTTTATGGAACTGAGAAAAGACTTCACACTGTATATCCTTGCTATCTTTTTTGGGAAGAAGCACTGTAATGTCAGGAAAAAACCCCAAAAATATTCTGTGGAGTCTGAAGTTGTATACACTCCAGTAAAAAGCACAGAAAAATCTCAGGGTTTTAAAATATAACAATACCAGATAAAGATTCTTTCAGTCTTGATATTGACACCAAAGAAATGTTTAAATTTTAATAAATAAATGCATTATATATATATATGGCATATATATATATAGCATATATATTAAATTGCCCTTGCAATACTTCCAGAAAGAAAACTAGCTGATGAATTTTGGATTCACAGATCCAAGGGGACCAGTCAAAAACTTCTCCCATGGGAATATATAGAAGAAAAAAGTTCATGTGGTATACTTGCACTGGGAGAGTTTGGTTGCAGTAAGTTGGAATCTTTTCAGGTAACAAAGTGTGAAATACTAGAAATGACAGGGCAAAAGAGAAAAATTTTAGTCTCTTTAGCCATTTCTCATACACAGTTTTTCCACCAGTCCAATTGCAAACTTTAAAAAAAATGTTTTCTGTATTTTATGAGAAGTTTTCATCTACAATCAAAACAGTTATTTGTTATTTTCTACCTCAGGGGGTAAAAACAGAAAACCAGAAAATGTGCTATTTCCATACAACCTATTCTTTATTCCAGAGAATTTATTTCATTATATTTCTGCAAATGAAAAAACATTTTAAGAAAAAAACCCATGCATTAATGACACTCTCTATCCATTTAAAGTTTACTTAAAAAATCTTGAAATCTAGATAAAGTGATGTACTTTTCACACTGAGACTGTGAAACTATTTTGCATAGGAATGAAATCACATAACAGAGTACATCTAGATTTTATCAGGGGACTTCGAATTCTTGTAAGTCACAACAGGATGACAGTAATCTGTGTTTTCCTTACCTAGTGCTGTTATATGACTCTCTGACTAAACTTTCCATTTAGAATGATGGCCACATGAGTGTAGGAGGCTAGGAATTGTGAATCCTGTCCTACCAGCATTATTCTAGTTGCTGAAGAAAAGCTTTTTTTACTCAAAATTAATCTCTCCAATAGTTTTCTTTTAAATGCTCACAAAAGCAGCACACTCATGATCTCTGGATTTTACAGTCCAGATAGTATTTTTACAATTCTCTTTTTATAGGTCTCTCCCAGAATGCTGTCAATAAATTCTAGCTCATTTGGAATGTAACTGCTTAGGTATTCACGCAGATTAAAAGGACTCATATCTTTTGAACCTAGCTGCTTTGCACTGGCTTCCCATTTGACAGCATATTGATTTTTATTTGTTATTAACTGTCTATTATTGTTTATTAGGTAATGTTCCATCATACCCTTCTTGGCTGATAAATACTTGCTCTCCTGCCTGTTTATAATGATCCGCTTTAGGCGACCGGCTGCTGACGATAGGATATTAGCATTTTATGGATTAAAATGCTAACATTATTGATGGAAATGAAAAATCAAGTTTGTATCAGTTTCAAAAAGCAAAGAGAATAACCTATGGCCGATTTGTGGTGAAGCATTAAGCCAGTCTATTCAAGGAAGTATTCTGGACCATATATTTCTTAAACATTCAGTAGTTCGTGCAGTCCTATTCCAATAAATACAGAAAACTTGGAGAAATATCATTCTTGTCAAGCACTTCTATTTCCTTTTAGATTTTATCTACTGAGATTACTGGAGACACGTATTATCATTTTTTTTCCAGCACTATAACGTGCAGGAGTAGAAATCACTGTGACAACCAAACCCTATGAACACAGCTGGCTTTTCTGTTAATTATTACAGTTACAGTGCTATTCCTCTGGCATTCTAGATATAATATGACCTGGTATTAACCTTTATATAGAAAACTGTTTGGCCAGGTGTTTTTTATCAGATGTCTGATATAGTTAAAAATGGAAGTACCTAGGCACTTTGCTGAAAGGAAAGCACCTGGTAGAACTTGAGCCTTAACCTTATACACGAAAGAAAAACACATTATAAAACAAAATATGCTAGTGAATGAGTTCCTATAGAAAACTGTGCTAGAATTCTTCTCATTGGCATTAAAGACTTATGTGATTTTCATACCAAGTAAAAATTTCTAGTGTCTTACTACATATTCTGAAACGGTACGTAATATAATTACAAGGAATCAGAATTTATCGATAAATAAGTTGACAATGCTGCTGAAGCTGGATAGACTCTCTCAATATTTTTTTGATAGCTATGCTCACTGTTTAAATCTTTGCTTAGTCTTTTCAGATGTTTATCTTGTAATAATTAAATACATTATAATTATTTTACCTTTTTCTTTTGCTGGAGAATGAGAGCCTCTTTACCTCTTCCCAGAAAAAAAAGCTAGTATTATGCTTCAAGACTAGGTTTTAGAGAAAGTGATATCAGAAAAAATAATTTTATAAGCCTATTTTAATGTCTTACAACATCAGTCATGTAAATTTCTCAGAAAGTTTAAGTCATGTACTCATTAATTAACCTCCACTATACAAAGAGAATATGAAGAGACTGGGGAGGAATAACCACAGGTACCAGTACCTGCTGGAAAGCAGCTCTGTGGAGAAGCATCTCGGGGTCCTGGTGGACAACAAGCTGTCCATGAGCCACCAGTACGTCCTTGTGCCAGCAAAGCAAATGGCACCCTGGGTTTCATTGGGAAGAGTGCAGCCAGCAGATTAAGGAAGGTTATCAATCTTGTCCCTCCACTTAGCCCAGGTGAGGCTGCATCTGGAGATCCCTAGTTCCCAGAATTAAATTTTTTTCCAGGTGAAAAAAATGAACCAATGAAGAGTGTCCAGCAAAGTTTTACAAAGATGATTAAGAGATGGGAATATCTCTTTTATGAGGAAAGGCTGAGAAAATTTGGCCTGGTGAGCCTCGAGAAAATACATCTGAGACGGAACTTCACCAATGTCTCTAAATATC
The DNA here is from genome assembly GCF_027579445.1 of Ammospiza nelsoni. NCBI lineage: Eukaryota > Metazoa > Chordata > Aves > Passeriformes > Passerellidae > Ammospiza > Ammospiza nelsoni. The sequence continues at coordinate 86,379,896 of NC_080633.1, forward strand.
TGAAGGGAGAGTGCCAAGAGAATGGAGCCAGGCTCTCCTCGGTGGTAACCAGCAACAGGGGCATTGGGTACAAGCTGAAACACCGAATCTCAGTATGAGGAAAATCTTTCTATTGAGTGCCTGAGAACAGGAATAGGCTGCCTAGAGAGGTTGCATAGTCTCTTTAACTGGAGGTATTGAAAACCTGCCTGGGCCCAATCTTGTGCAAGTTGTTCCAGAACCTGCCTTAGCAGAGAGGCTGAACTGAGTGACCTCCAGAGTATTCCCACCCTCCAAACCCTACCAATCCATGACTGTGTGAAATACAGAAACAACAACACTGAAGTTGAAGTTGATACAACATAGCACACTTAAACCTCAGTAGAAAGACAGATTTCTCATCAAAAGTCAGGGGCCCCTCTCTAGAGATTAAGCCATGTCTTTGTGGAAAATAAGGTGACAAACTATGTAAAAAAAAGAAAAAAACACTTCAAAGTAGCATCACTTATAATTTCTCAGCATATCATGCAATAAATTGCAGATATATTGATACCCAAGACAATTCCTGACTTCCACATAATCTAGTATGATTTACTACTGCTTTACTGTGGCATTCACTCATCTGCTTGCAAATTGAACCGTTGTATGTCCACACAACAAGAAGCCAAGGCCTTTAGAGTATGCATGCTTTCCATGATATTTTCCTGGAAAAAGGAAAGATTATTTTATTTTACATAAATATTATTAATATGTTTTCTGTAACACGTTGATTATCCTTCTCTTTCCACTTTTCAAAAGAGAAATTAAAACCATTTAGAACCCTTCACATTACCTGCAGATCTGAACTAAAATGTGCATACAAACACAGTTTTGTTGACATGGGAAACCCTTTAATATGGAAAACTGGTATGCTGGGATTAGTTTCTGAAGGAAAGTGACTTCAGCTGCAACCTTTCTGGTTTTCTAAGTACAGTGCACAACAGACCCTTCTCAAGCCTACAGAAGTGTCATGGGTAGCTTTTGATTTCTAGCAGTGTATTGACTCAGTGAATCCATTCTGGAAGTAACTTGCAAAATGGGTTTGTTACCGGAAAATTAAAAGTAGATTACTTTGCATTTGAGATAAGTCCTGTGATATTGCTTTTAGCTTTCTGATTAATATAATCCAAAACTTCCCGTCAAAATCCTTTTTTACCCACCACAGACACACCTGTACAATTAAAACATATCCATGGAATAATTCTTGAAGACAAACATCATAGGGGAATAAATGTTTTTTCAACAAAAATTTTTAAAAATTCAAGTTAGTATTTAGAGATAATATTTTTCATTATTCATCCAGTTCAACTTGCTATTTTTGACACCCCCTTTGAAAAATTATTTACTGAAGAATCATTGCCTGATGCTAGGAGTGGGAGCCATTAAACTGTTGTCCTTTAACAAAGGGGTCTTGGTGGGACCTTGCCTGTGCAATTTTTCTCTCCATTTTTATGACCTGATTTGAGGGAAGCTTATTTTAGCTTTTTGATATCTGTCTATATTTCATTCCTACATTATTGTTTGGCTTTTGGTTCAAGGGCCCTATGTCCTCTGCATATGACTGTTTCTGGCAAATAGCTGCCTCAGTGTCTTAGAATTATTGCCTAAAACTTAGGAACTGCTGTAATGGATTAAACAAGTCATTTTTCTAAGCAGGTCAGATCTGCTGGTTTCATATTAATATTGCTGAATGAAGTAGGTGTTCAGAATTCAAACATGTCTGAATTCAAGTCTGTCATGATTGATGTTTTGCATAAGAAAAGAAAAAGAAAATATTTTTGAACTGTTTCCTTTTGGCCTCAAGATTAACCATTTTTAACACTTCTCTCAAATTAACCCTGTTAAAAACCCTGTTAACTAATCTTGTTAGTCCATTATATGGACTGTGCATTCATTTTTTGAGGGTTACTTCTTTATTATTTATTCTGAGAATTAAGTTGAAGGCACAAATACAGACACATCTTCAATGAGCACTAGAGTATCCAGGGAACAGCTAGAAGAGGATGCACACTTAATTTTTACATTTAACATAATAACAGAAAACTGTAAAGGCAAAATTACAGGGAAAGCAGTCTTGAAACATTCCATTCCCTGTAAATTTGAGAAAATAGCTTTGGTTCCTTTTGTTGTTCCTGGCTTGTGGGTTTTTTTTTTGTTTTTTTGTTTTTTTTTTTTTAATTCTTCCTTTAATACTATCTTTTTGTTTGTTTGTTTTGGGGGGTTTTTTAATCCAAAAGAGGTGAGGCAGTGCCTGTCTAAATTAACAACAGATACTTTTGGCATCAAGACAAATAAAATCTGGAAAAAAACCAAAAAAACAAACAAACAAATAAACCAAACAAACAAACAAAAAAAAACAAACAAAAAAACCCCACCAAAAGCAAACAACATCAAATATGTTGCACATTGTACTGAGGCACTTCGCAGTAATGACTCTTGACTTATGGCCAAAATCTTATCATTGAAAACTTCCCAGTGTAACATGATACAGCATATTCTGAATTTTTTTTTTTCTGGTTGCCAAACTAACTGTTGAATACCAAAAAACATTTATCAGTAATTAACAGATGATGCTTCTAGTTAAATTTGCTACAGTGCTTGTTGTGCATTTTATTCTTGTATTATCAGTGGATGTTTGGATGACAGGCCTTCACACACAGTGCACCTCTGTTCTTTGATGAATTATGCCATTTTTAGGAAATTCTTTTTAAAGTTGTGATGGTTTATCGTCCTTTTTGGAGGAAAAAGATTCACTGGAAGCAAAGATACTTCAAGGTTTATTTCACAGTTGGGAAACAAACTGCACCCTGCCTCTGTCACTCTCCCCATATCTGTTTCACACGCACCTGATCCGTTTACATTCAAAACATGACAAACAAGCCACGGATATGATTCCAACAAGAAAAAAATGATATTCTAATAAAGTGCTATCATAGTCCCACTGAAGCAGTGAAGATACTCCCAGTGGTATCAATACAAATTGAGATGAATTCCCAGAAACCTCTTCTTCCCTGCATTCAGGCTCAGCAAACAACTGAGATGCAGAATTTAAAGAATTGACCGTATATTTGAAGATATAATAGATATGTGATAAAGGTTTCACTTTTAAAAGTCGCTGAATTTCAGCCTTCTTTTTAAAGAAAGGATTATTTGTTCTTATATTTCTTCTCTTATGAATAGAATCTTGAAAAAGTTATGTAGATCACTGAAGTAATCAGTTTGGTAATCTCTAACTTATATTTACATTTTTATAAGAGAGTCACTACCAGGTAAGCAGGGGTAGAGCCAGTCACATGAACATCAGCAGATATAGTGAGACCCTCTTATTTAGTTTATTAATTTATTTTGTTTATTTATTTCTCTTTTTCTGAGTTGATGACAAAAAAGAAAATAATAAAAAAGAAAATTGACAAACTTGAGTTTGTCAATTACACAAACTCAAGTTCAGTGTGGCCTCCTACTGTCACCAATGCATTACTACCACCAGTTTCACTTAGCTGACTGTACTTCAACAGGGATCTTGATGCATATCCAGAGAATTAAGCTACTGCTTTATATACAGGAACTGTGTATGTATCAGAAAGCCTAAAACACTTGCTCTGAGATGTTTTACAGGACTTGGCAAAAGGAAAGATAATTTTGTTCATTTTTATTTTGAATTTTCTGAAAATATTGGGCATTGTTCTAGAGACTTTCTACTCCAATTGTCTTCTGTGAGAGCTGGAAAGCCTTTCGGGTATCTTTGAAAATAAAAAGAGTACATGTCAAAACATTTTAAAGTTGTTTCCCTTTCACTTAGAGCAAAATAAGGATAAATGTTTGTCTATTCCTTTATGTTTTCATTCTCCTTCTAAACTCTTTTCTCTCTCCCTCTCCACCATATTTCCATAGTTTCTCACTTTTATTCCAGAAGATATTTTTTAATATACTCCTTTCCATCTCCTTTCAGAAAGTATCTGCAAAAGACTGTTAGTTTTATTTGTTTCCATATCCTAATCACTGATTTCAGCAAAATATGGCCTGCAGCTTGACTCTTCTACACAGCTTACAAGATATTTTTTTTTAAGTTTGGAACAACTTCCAGCAAGCAAAAGTACATATCTCATGAGATATATTATTCTTACAGAGCCTTGCCCGTGGAACACCTTAAACAATTTGTCAAGCTATTTATCTAGGTGAAATCAACCAGCACAGCATTTCATACTGACACCAATATAATTGCCTGAACTTGAAAGTTGGAATCCACTTTTTTATTTGCAAACACATTGTATATAAAATGTGCAATGAACAAAAAGTTATTAAAAAATATTTATGGTTTATTTAGCGATTGACTAATGGCCACATGCACTAGAATATGAGTGCTCAAGACTTGATGGTGGTGTAGGACACAAAAAAAACCTACATCACATTTCTTTTATTTGAATATATTTGGTATAATAAGCAAATGCAATACTTTACTGATGCTCTCATCCATGTAGCCCCTTTTCCAAGGATAGTTGTTAAAGACATGCAAATCTTTAACTCTTTCTACTCAGTTCTCTTAACCACTAATTAAGGGAGGATTGCAATATATGCATAAATACTAAATATGCAAATTATTCTAAGTTTTGTCCATTATAATGGGAAATATGGAACAGAGTAATTCAGATTCAATTACAGATATAACATCAAAAATATTTCTTTCTTTGATGGTAGCAACAGTACACCACTTCAGGCCTTGATTAGACTCATCTTATTAACTGCAGTACAGAACACATAAAACATCTATTGCAAGGACCTGCTAGTTTATAAACTTAACAACAGATCCTTGAGGAAGGAAAAAACTCACTTCCACTGAAACAGATGTAACTTATGGATGCTACAACAATTTTCTCAAATTACAATGCACTGCTTTTCTCCATTAATATGTTTGTGCAGTAAAAAAATACAAGCTAATTTTCTGAGCACTTAATTTAACCATTTTTCTATTAAAATACAAGGAGACAAGTTTTCAATACATTCCATGCATTTCATGTAGTAGGCTGATACTGCCTGTGAATATTGCAGTAGCAGCATCTGTAGGATGGGGATTCCTTGTGGTATCTTCCCCAAACTGACAGATGCTTATTATTATGATCCCATCACATCAGTTATTAAAATTTCAGAAGAACTGTGATTTAGCTGTATGAGAGGTTGAAGGAAAAACAGAAGCATTATCCTTCCACTCTCACACGTCAGTAGTTTTCAAGGAAAGTAATCTAAGAAAAGGCAAGTCTTCTTCATGAGGAACATTTTATTTTCTCAAAAATAACAGAGGTAGATAGAACTCCTCTATCCCTCTATCTCTGTATCATACATCTTAGCACAATCATTAACCTCTGTGTTATTAGATTGGATAAGAGGATTTTTTGTTATTTTAAGTGAATTTTTAATGACAATGATTGTGCTTATGATTTTCTGTTTGTTTGATTGATTTAATGTATTTGAGACAGAGTAGGATATAACATAAAATCCATCTATATGCATTGTACTTTGCAGAATATGTGAATGCTCATTTTTTTCCCACACTGACATTCTGCTATATCAAGTAAGATCCCTATTAAGCTTTAAAGAAATAACTGTGTTATAAAAATTGGTCTGGAGAACTGGTCTGTTAAATAATGGGTCTTATTATATTTATGTACACTTAGCAGTGAACATTTTTCACCCACATAACTATACAAATGCATAACTCAAATTTTGATAAAAAATTTGACTGAAATTTGAAAGGCAGAACAGGCTCAATATTGTTTGTTTTCCTCACCATTTTACTAGCTGTAGTAATCTAACTTGTGTGGATGAAGTCAAAAATTAATAGATATGGAATTGTGCCTACAAAAAAAAGCAATAAAATCAAAACATAATTGTAAACTGATTCTTATAATAAAATATCATTTCATATGAAACACACCAGAAGCAGCAGGAATTTTATCTTCTGTGATTCCCAATACCAACAATGTTTACTATGAACAGTGAACACTGCTCTGCAATTCTGCAAAATCATTCATTATTTTCTGAAGAAGTTTAGAAGGAATAGAAAAGAAATTCCAAATTGCAAAGAAGAACACTGTTGAGCTGAAAAAAACTTCTGGGGTATAAAAATTGTAATTTTTCTGATCTAAAAAGATTACAAAATCTTTTGACAGCTGGCTAGTACATGTATGATATCTTATCTTTTCAGAGGCTTGTGGTCTCATTGCCCAACAATGTAGCTCATACTGGCTTTTCATAAAAGCTTCCAAATACAATTGTTCCATGGACTACACCAAGAGAGATGGAGTGCAAACTGAAACTGGAAATTTGGTCATCAGACTTAAATAAAAGCCAGAATAGAGAGGCTGCTCCTTTTCATTATTCTTATAAATATATTTAAAACATCTTTTTGGCAGACAAAATTTCTTTGTGACCACAAACAAGATTCTGGCATATGACTTCTTCAAAAGACCTTCAACAACCTCTTGTGAAACCACACCCTCTCTGACATAAGGAAAGTTCAAATAGCAAGTCAGCATGTTTGCCAGACGTAAATTATGTCATTTGTGTGCTGAACATTCTAATGAACATACTTTCTTCACCTATATGGGTTATATTTACAGTTGCAAAATACCTTTCTCCCTGCACCTACACTGCCTTCAGTACTAGGGGAACAGCCATGAACAGAACCAATACTTTGCATAACAGTTCCAAATTATCTATGTGTATCAATCTCATTTTTATTTAACTCAGAGGTGATTCACTGTTGTTTTAACTAATCAGGACATTTTACTGAAATGTTAGAAGTTGAAGTTAAATCTGATTATGTATCTGAAGTACCATTTTTTAAAAAGTAGACCAGGGAAAATGACACAGCTGTTCTTAGTAAAATATTAAACTGCAAATCTGTGATTCAAAAGAAGCAAAATAGGTATACTGATAAAAAAAAAAAAAAAAAAAAGAGATAGAAATTTGAAGGTTGTTTACTTAGTTTGTTCAGGTGCTTTGTTCAGGCTGCCTAAGCTTTAAGCTTTTCCAGCTTTGCTGCATATTGATTCTGTCTTAGACTGCAGAATTCATTAGTGGCTCTTGTAATCCTCTGATTGCCTTTCTGAAAACACTGCATTTGCAAGAAACTTCACTGCTTGCTGCCTACCTATGGGTGCATTTATGCTACATTTCAGCTCAGGTCAGAAGCACGCTCCTAATGTGTAGTTCCAAAATGTCACCACTCAACGCACCTTAGCTGACATTTCAACGCACATACTGTATTTATTTCCTAAAATATATTGTGAAACTAGACCTGGAGATTCTCTCCAATGGGCTACAGTGACTAAAATCACTGGTCTGCAGGACCAGTCTAATATAAGTTCAGAGCACACTGTCTAGAGGTACCGACTGTTGGTATTCCACTTCACATATCTGCCTCTGCTGAGCTGCAGTGCCAGCTAATCAGGGGCCTTGAGGAATTTATTTAGGGCCTGCTGTGTCATTTCAAAATTAAGGAGAGCAAAACCCAAAGTATGAACAGTTTTTTCTCCACTAGTTATACAGATCAAAGCCTGTCCATCCCGTCTTTCTAATTGCATTAATATGAATTAAACAATAATCTAAAGACACTTTATTTTTCTACTTTGGTTTATTACCTACATTTTAACTCTCTTGCTTACCAACTGCAGTGATGGGCAGTTCCCCTAAGCGACCTTTCAACTGCATGAGCTGCTGATTGATGGTGTGTTCGGTTCAAACACAGATGAGCACAGCTTGACAAAAGAATTAATTGATAGGTGCAACAAAACCTGTGGCACTCAGATAAATGGACTATCATCCCCCTAAGGATTTTTTTTAAATGACACAAATAACACAATATTAAATTTATGAAGCTTATTTTTAAATGAAAAAAGGGTTTCAAATAAAAAAGTAATTTTCTTTATTCATCCCTCTTTTTTTTTTTTTCTACCCACTAAGGCATATTTCATGATTTTAATTCACAAGTTATTTTATTGCAGCAATAATAATTCATTAGATATCCTAATTCACAGAAAAAATTCTGAAGTCTTTTTTCAGGTTCATTCATTCTAACACTGAGATGTCAGTAACATTGCCAAGATCGTAATAAGTAACAGTGAAGACAGTGACAATCCCAAATTAAACATATCAAGATCAACTAAAATAAGCCTAATTCTGACAAAATTTTCCTTATATACGTAACAAGGAATTTGTCACCACTTTGTCACCTCAGAGAGATGCACCTCTGGGACCAAGGCCACTGGAGTAGTCTGGCCCTGTCCATACTGCCTGGTCTCCTCCTGGTTCTGTGTGGTACTTCTGTAGTGGTTAAACTGAATTATAACATGGGTTGGAGGGTGTCCCATTCCAAGTGCCATAATATTAAGAGTACTTTATTATAAGAGAACTTATTCAGAATAGAATTTGCAGTCTGATGTTCATGTTTTGCTTCATGTGCACAGTATGGGCACTGTGTGTAGACATTTTGAGGATATGGAAGTCTTGGTGGAGGGGGACAGGGTTGAATGAGGCACAATCATATATGCCCGTTTTTTCCTGTAGGGATAAATACATATTACAATGATAGTTACCTTTTTTTTTTTTTTTTTCCAACAAATAAACTCTAGAGCAATTTTCTAATGTAAATGATGGGGACAAGAAAATAAGTAGATTTTAATCAAATTTTAAATTGTAAAAAAAATATATAGATCTATATAAGAGCTGCTTGCCTTCAGTTCTTATGTACAGAATATCATAAAATAATATAAACATAAAATATATAAAACATAAATTTAAATATAATATAAAATAAAAGACATTTTAGTATGTGGCCTGGATCATACCTCCTTGCCCTGCTTTTCTCTGCTTCTGACAGTTTTTTTCTTTTTCCCTGGTATCATCTCCTTTCATTGTTCATCTGTGCCCTGAGCCTGGCTTTCAAAGAGCATTATTTACTGAGGTGAGTTCAACTAAAAGTTTGAATGGCATTTCAAAGGGATTCAAAGAGGTTGCTCTTGAATGGCTTCAGGTGAATAGTTTCACCCAGTGAACAGTTTTAAGAATAGTTTGTTTCTTTTCTTTAACCTTTTTATTTCTTTTCTCTCTTTCTGACTGACTTCCACTCACTACAGAAGTGCAAAGAGACAACTGGTCTGAAAGGAACACAGTAGGGAAAAGGGAAGGGCGAGGAGACAGGAAAAAGCAAGAATTCATAAGAAGTGGAAAAGTAATAATTACAAAAAATTTGGCAGCAAGTTCCTTATAGATACATCTACCCAGAAAAGAGAAAATTTCAATAAATACTTACTTTCCTGTTACTGGAAACACGTTAATCTTTAGCCTTGGAGTAAAACAAATAATTCTCCAGTGACTAGAGTTTGCCTCAGAAAATTTCTCCTTACGTATCTTTTCCCAGCTTTGTAACTGAATCTAAAACAATATTAGGTCACAGTAAATGATCAAATGTAACCAGAATAATTTGGAAGAGCATAAATCAATGCATGGGTCTGGTGTTTGAAGAAGATGATATGAGCTTGAACTTTCACTGACATTTCAAACTTGTAATGTACTGATTTAATAATTGCTTCCACATGTGATGAATCAGTATTAGCAGATACAATAGGTTTTTTACATCTGTTCCTATGCATCATTGAACCATTTACAATAAGCACTTGTGTTCAGGTTATAGCTGGCTAAATAACAGATATTAATGACCTTGTAGGATTACCAAAGTGGTTTGGAATATAGTTGTTCATTTCCCTTTGAAAGTATGTCTTAATTTTTCTGTTGGATTAGTATTTCAGAGTAAACTACTCTATTTACAAAAGAAAGACCTTTCAAAATTTCAAATTTCTTAACTGTTCTTTCACAAAACATTTGGTCGTTCAGGCCGCTGATTTTAAATTTGCCTATCTTCTGAGGACAGGATATACTAAAACATCTGACAAGGGAAATATAGGAAATTTTTAGCAGGTGCAAAAAATCCACAGAGAATTTTTATGGTTATAAAATATGCTTGGTTTTTGTTTGGTTGGGTTTTTTCCTCTAAATTACAGATTGCAAACTACTGAACATCAGAACATATAGAAATATTCCTATTGTGCTGCCATTCATTCAGGAAGAATAACAAAGGCATAACAGTAAGGACCTAATATTATTCCCTTCTCAACAGCTAATAACAGGGTTTTTACAAGAAAAGCAGTCTGCGCCATTGCTGAAAAATCTTGTATTATGTCAATATATTCTTAATTTATACTGACTTACAATCCCTTTCTGGAATGTCTTAGCCATAGATGACAAAGAAAAAACCTGACTTTTTCAAAGAAAACTACTAAACCTGCCAGACTGTAGCATCCAGAATCTTCATCCTCCATTCAAAGTTCTTTTGAAGAGTCCAACCAATCCCCACACACAAAACTGTTACAGCCATTTTTTAGAAGCCTGATCATATTTTGCATTTTATACCCTGGGCTCCTTTCAGAGTAGTCTAAATTCAGTCTCCAGGAACTAATTCTGGCTGGTGTAAAAGTCTTCCTGCATGGGATGTGCATGTGACAGACACTTCCTTAGATCGAGATGGTGAACTGAGTGGCAGGTGGGAGGCAAGGAGGATTAGGGATTAATTAGGGATTATGGTATGAAGAATATGGGTAGCAGCACCATAACATGGATTCAGAATAAGAGCACATGACATATGCTACACTAGCTGTGCTACAGTTCAGAGGAGTCTTTTAAATATCAGGATATAGGAGCAGTACCCTGGCCTGTGACAATACTTACTAATCATTCTAGTTTTCTTTAGAGCTCTTAGCAAACATCACCAAAGAAGGACCCTACTTAAAAAAAAAAATACTGTGTTCACTGAAGTATTTGAAATTGCTTGTCTCTACCAGCTTGCATTCAAATGTCCAGATTAGCAGAGAAGGGTTCAGTAAGAAAATGTGCTTTGTAACTTTGGAATGAACTTGCAGTTTAATGAAAAATATTAACAGAATATTTGTTTTAGCCACGGCAGACAAAGTAATTTGTTAAGTGAAATCTGCACACCAAACATTTCTAAAAATGCAGCACTTGACCTAATGCAGTATTATTTAGGGAAATCGCTATTTCTTTACATCTTGGGAAAGATAAAATGAGAATTTAAAATGCTTTGTTAAACAGTTTTCTTTCTTAAAGATTTGTCCTGTTCATCAAGTACTGTGTTGACATTTTCTGTATATTCATTATTTTCTCATTACTTTTCTCAACAGCTTTTAAATGTTGTTTCAGGACTGTTGTTTTACTGACAGAATCTCTTGAAGCAGAATTGTTTTTCAATGCACTGCTAAAAGATGTTCATTCAAGGTGAACAGTTTGGATAGCTTCCCCTCTGGACTGATTGACAATAATGCTGAAGAAAGGATTTGCTTTTGAGTTTACTGTTTCACAGTCAAAAAGCTTGCCAGATCCAATAAATCTGCATTTATGTCTAACTGTTCCTTACATCTTTGCTTTCTGTGCTAGAGAAGAAATTTAGGAAAGCAACCTTGAGTTTAAAACTCCATCAAGCTAGTCCACAGCCCATTATTTTTAAACTCTCCTTGTTAGTCTTCAGATTTAAAATAATTTGCACACCATCAACAATGATCCTTTCTTCTGCTTTCTAAGGTTGTGTCTGTCCACTCCACGACCTGCTTTTTGATGTGCAATTTATGAAAAAATGGCATGAGTCCAAAATGCCATGCTAGTGAGGGAGAGGAGGACCCAATGATACTTTAACCTTTCTCAGAATAATGCTCTTTTGTAGAGCTGTACTAGTGAATTAAAAGTCCAGGTCTTTCCTTTCCATTCAGCTTTCAAAGTGTGAACTAAGCAAAGGAAAGTCAGAGATTATCTCAATGCTCATTGCATTACTGAGAACATAACAATTGTCTTACATGCTTGAGAGGACACCTGGTGCAGGTGCTCAGCCATCCACCACAGTCTGAGGTGGAGCACTCACCTGGACTGAAGATGTGATTTAATTCCTTGTGTTCCTGTCAAATTTCCCTATATTGTAATGGTGGAAAGAGACCATGGGAAACATTTTCAGTGAAACCCTTTGGAATTCATGCTTCTGATGTGCAGAATTATTTTAAAGCTAATGTTTTACCTTAGGTCAGTCCCCAAAATCATCTGGGCAAGAAGTCAGACATTTCCTTGCATCAGGACATGCAAGATGCCAGGCACAAAGCAGCATTGCATAGCCACACTTGCCTCATGAACAAACCAGCAATCAGCATAAAAGAGGAGAAAAAAAAATTGTGTTCACAGATAGAAGGGTTAGAGCAACTAGCCCACCTGTCATAGACTATTTTCACCACAACTCTGTACTATTTTTTATTATAGAAAATCAGGAAGTCCCATAGTTCTAGGTATTGTACAAATTTTTCAAACAGCATCAACTGGATGCCCTCAAAGACCTTGCAGTCAAACTTGCACAGGTTAAAACAGAAAAAGGGCCTAAAGCTGGGCACAGAAATCCATATAACATTCCTCACTCTAACATTGCCTATAAGGGAAGTTAAGAGCTGTCCATCAACTTTCCTCTTCCTCTGCCTGTGGAGATCTTTCTACCTTTCCATTCCCTTTCCTAGTTCACTGGTATTAATTTTTGCAAGGTCATTTGGAGCACTGAAGGGAAGTGGCAGATGGAGATCATTTTATCGGGTTTATGCCTACAGATAGGCACGTCTCTATGTTGTTTTCGTAATCAAATTCATAAAATAACACATCCAGTTCCAGTTTGAGAAAACTAGAAAATTCTTGTGCCTTGGTATTTATTTTTTCACTAAATAATTCCTTGCCTTTAGATTCAGAAAATTTTTCAGATTGAAATTTTTAGAGGTGTTTTGAGCAGTGAAACCTACAAGTTGTACAACTGTGATTAGTCACAAACCACTTCAGGTTATTTTTCCCCATTTCCACTTCGTGTTGCTCAAAATTTTTTCTACCTTTATTTAATCCGTTAAGCACTCACTGTACATTCAGTTGTGTGGTCACATTGTACAAATGCCATCATTCCTCATTTTGCTCTATGTCAGTTTGTCTGTACCTCAGAGAATAGCATTTTCTTCAGGAACAAAAACACTGCAGTTGATTTTAAGAAACTCTAGCGTAGCTGTGCACTACCCAGGCTAAAAGTTGAAGGCATAAAACTTGAATCTGATAAAGGCAATATCACTTGAGAGAGGCTCTGTTTTTGCAGACAATTTGGCTTTAAATTTGCTCTTGGTTTTGGGAAAATTTTTCCCCCTCAGGGGACTAAGTGTTTCCAAAGAGTTGAGGAAACAACAGAAAAAAGAGCTGATTTGCTGAATGCACACAGACCAGATTGTAGTGTTTATCTCTATTTATATTTTGACACAGAATGCTTTCTGATTATTATCTTTTTATTTTTAAATACAGTCCTGTTGTCTCTCAAACTACATTTTAAACCTGTTTTCCTGCCTCCAGTTTACCAATATATCTCCTGTTACATGAAATTCTAACTAGAAGGTAAAAAACACCAAAAAGATAACATCACATCATTTAAATAAATTTAATATTTCTTGTGTAATTTCGTCCATTTATTTTTTTATGTTTACAAAATACAGGTGACATTTTCAGCTGGACTCACATAACATTATCCTGTACATTCATTGTTAGAACTGAAAGAATCAATTACTCAGATAGGGCATGTTAGTGGTTTAAAAAAGTCCATATAGTTTAAACAATAACTAAAATCCACACTTTCCTGAAAAGTGTTTTGACTTCAGATTTCCTTTTATCCCTGTTAAAAAGAAGGGAATCCTTTAAATAATCCCTTATTATTTCTAAGCTTTTAAATTTAGTTTAACTTCTAAAACAAATAATGCTTAGTCATTGTTAATCTAAAACAGACCTGTCTCTCCCTGTTTAGGTATGTACTGTAGTAGAATGCTATTTACATGGAATCTGGAATGGAATGGTACATGTATTGGCTATAAATGATTGGCTTAAACTAGCTGGATAAAAGAGGCAAAATTAAAACTTTTTTCCCTGTAATTTTCATGTCTGCTTTGGGAATTTTTTTTTCCTCTCTTTTTCTTTTTTCCTGCCCCCAAATGACAGCCAGAAACTTAAATCTGGGGGTTTGGCCATATGAATGCCTATTTTTTTCACTGAGTTTTTAATAGCTCTTGTCAGAACTGGAAAATGAATGACTTCTGGAAAGTGTCTTGGAAAGTGCTCCACTAAATTGATGCATGAGGGAAAAATATTTAGAATGCTCAAGAACTGTTACTTGCTAGTATCTCTAGCAAGGAATACCCATAGTACTAGGTATGGAAGTTTAACAGGTATGAAAGTTTTACATTAAAGTTATAGTAGCAATAATTTAACTCCAAAATTGTAACCATGTAATGTAATCATATATAGTCATTAAGAGAAGTTACATTTGACAGTTATTTATTGCTAAAAAATGTTGCAGATAGATATAAAATTATCCTCAATGCCATTTCTAGTGATGCAGACAACAGGCACAACACAATCATGACATTTTAAATGAATTTTGGGCTCTTTTATCTTCAGTGAGATTTAATAATTTAAGAAACTCTAGAGATGCAAACGGTGTCTTTCTTATAGTCAGATTTCCAAATTTATTTTACTGGCATCTTGGTAATTAGACAATGAATTTTTTCTTGTTTCAAAACCAGTTCTCTTCCATAAATACCATAAACGAGAGAGACAGAACCTCATAAGAAGAGCTACAGATCCTAATAAGTATGTAACTAATGGGAAAGCATTATAGAAAACTTACCTTTTAAAATAATTATTTTAAAAATCCACAAACTTTTTTCCATAATTATACCAAAGAAAAAAGGCAATTCCTAGCAAACTACTCTTGATTCATTCACTGAACATGCTACTTCTTCTTCCTCAAATATGTGCTGAGAATTGCACAACATTCAATGTGAGTTGTCTGAAATGCAACTTTAAACAGGAATTCCACAAGGAGCTCTTTGTTAACTACAAATAAGAAGTAATTTTGAAATATATTACAGATAGCATATGTATTCCATTATAAAGATTGCTGTGCATTTTTTCATAGTATAGAAATAAGCTGTGAGATAGACTACTGAAGATAAGACACATAAATTCATCTGCATCAATTTTGCTTTCAGTGTTATTATTCCTTCCAGATACATGCTTTTAAAAAAGCAATTTCTTCAGAAATGTAAAGTTGCTTTACTTACAATGTATCATAAATTCAGTTTTGTAGTACTGAAATACTATGTGAATAACAATGTGAATAACAAGCTTCTGGGTTTTTTCCTTTTCAAGTATGAATACTTTTGGACAATCTCATTATTAGCCTTAAAATCAAGCTATTCAGGTCATCTCTCAAGAACTCCCCTATATTTCCATGTCCATCAGGATTAAGCAGTAAGTGGTAAATGAACTGCATGAATCACGTATGTATATGATATTTTGACTGAAGCAATTAAAAGGAATTTGGAGCAAGTTATTGTTTGTAATAACAAATGTAGGTACCTTTCAAAGCACTGTTAAAAATAGCAGTTTGCTCTTCCTGCTGGATAATTGCTATTACTTTGCCAAACTTGAATACGGTATGTCATTTCAATGAGAATTTGCATGATAGCATTTTACTAAGTTTATACAGAAAAAGGCTACATCAAGACAAATACCAATAAAATGTCTAAATGATTTTAAATACTAAAGGTGTATGACATGAACAGGACAACCAGTGGATCAGAACCAGCCAGTGCGGGCTTATGAAAGACAGACCCTGTTTGAGCAATCTGGTCTCCATATATGACAAGCTGACTTGCTGTGGGTGAAGCCTCACTGTATTTCAGTGAAGCCTCTGACACTGTTTCCATAGGATTTCTGTGGGAAAATGGTCTCCTCGTGGATAGGATGTGTGCACTCTTCACTGAGTAGACAACTGGCTGCATGGCCAGGTCTAGAGAAGGGAACAAAGCAACAAAGCTGGTGAAGGGTCCATAACACAAATCCTATGAGGAGCAGCTGAGGGAGCTGGGGGTGTTTAGCCTGGAGAAAAGGAGGCTCCTTATCACTCCCCACAACAGACTGAAAGGGGGCTGTTTTCAGGTGGGATTGGTCTCTTCTCCCAAGTAACAAGGGACAGGATAAGAGGAAATAGCCTCATGTTGCACCAAGGGAGGCTTAGATTGGATAATGGGAAAAATTTCTTCATGAAAGGGATTATCAAGAATTCACATAGGCTGCCCAGGGAACTGGCTGAGTCAACATCCCTGGGAGTATTTAAAAGATGCGTAGATTTGGCACTGAGGGACATGGTTTAACAGTGGGCTTAGTGCTGAATTCATGGTTGGACTTGTTGATCCTAAAGTTCTTTTCTGACATAAATTAAACTATGAACCCCTAAGTTCATGGTGTTTCCTTAAAGATGTTACTGAGGGTGGCGTAAGGTATCACTTACCTTTCCCTGGCACACTGTGCTCTTATGCCATAGCTGTTAAAGCCATTACCACCTCCTGCTTTAAAGAACTGGGGTTGAAGCCTCTTCCATCCTTTATGTGCAATACTTGGTTAAACAGAGAAATGCAAGACAGAGAAGGTAAATACTATGGGAGTAAACAAAGAGAATGAGTTTTGGATTAAGGGTTATCTCATTTCTGCAGGTTTCCAGAGAATGAAAAAAAGGGAAGAAAATTGGAAGCTCATTTTGCCAGAAGCAAACTTGATAATTAAATGTCCCCTTGTTTTTCTTCCTCTTGTTTTTGTTTTTTTTTTTTTTTTTTTTAATTTTGCATTTCCACTTTTTTACTTCAATACCAAGCTGTTCTTCCAGGTCAAGTAGAGGTTCAGAATATACAGCTTTAATAGAATGCCCATGGCTCTTAATGTGGTAAAATTTATGTAGGATTAGCCTGTCTGCTTCTCCCACTGGACTACAAACAAATAGAAAGAATGTTATCATATTTAAGTTGCAGTACTGGAATGAAACAGAGAAGAACACATCATTAAAATGGAGTGATCTCATATATACATTAATTAGAGCAGAAATATGGAAATAAAATGGTGCATTAGACATCTATTAAATGTCCTGCTCCCAGTCACTGACTATTGCAGCCTTTCTGTCTCCTGTTTGAATATGCAGGTGCTAGAGAGATCAGTCTCTTAACTCAGACATTTTGAATTACATCCCTGAATTTGAAACGTACAAGTTTACCTTGTTCTCTAAATATACTTTGTCTTTTTTTGGCATAAATAAAGTACTATTTACCTGACACCAAGATCCACAACAATGTAATGGCAGTATAAAAAATTACTGTCCTTTCCTTCTTTCTTTAGTAATGCACTGAATATTTACTTTTAATGACTCTCTGTGCCCATTGTGGTGGTTATTGATATGTTGCAAATATTCATGTAATGTCAGAATCTGTGTTCCTGTAAGAATGATATTTCATGTGGTGTCCAATATAAAACTCCAGATGAATGATATGAATCTATGATGGAAACATGGTCAGTAACAAAAAAAAGTAAAGCAAGTTTAAACCAGATGACATTTCCTTGTTGTTTTAATAATTTGCCTGATTCTTTCAGAAAACTGAGGACATTTCTCAGGCCTGAATTTTTAACAACATATCAATATTTCTTAGTTCATATAGAGTAGCAGAGGAAAAAAAGGAATTTAAAATATAATCTATAATTTAAACAAATTAGCACGCTAGACTCTAGATTACTCTTCAGCAATTACCTAAGTCCATGAGTGCTATAGCAGAAACAAATAGCCTATGAAGTTAGGATAGAGGTAGGACTAGTGGGAGAAAACTAAAACAAACAAAAAAAAAAAAACAGAACGCAGTAAAAGGTTTGTCAGAACATGATACAAAATCATTTTCTCAATAAAAAGCTCTTACAGTCTCAATTGCTTTTGATATTACACTAGAATTTTCAAGAGCAAGCACTTCAATACTTAGGGGAAAGCAATGCTACACATTCAAAGAAGAGATATGAGCACACCAAAGTGACTTGAGGAGGACCACTCAAGATGTAATGTGTTAATATGACAAGTAACTTGCAAGGAATAATTTGTGCTGTTTTGCCCAGAAACAGAACAGACATTTCATTGTAACAAATTTTCCTAAGCTTTAACCTCAGTACATTATAGATGCCCTGTTAGGAGATCTTCACTCAAATCCTAACAGAGCACTTAATTTTACTTCAGCCAAAGCAATTATCTTGAAATATGAGGGGCAAAATAATGCACATAAGACTTTCATCCGGAGATGGCTTGCATGGAACTTTTTTGTCCCTATGTATTACCATATGTTGCTGTCCTTATATTTCCATATGTTTCATAGTCTGAAATTTGGATTGTGAAGTCTGAAATTTGGAATTCAAATCCATCATGCTCTCATAGCCTAGAAAGAACCCAAATGTTTAGAGTGAAAACAAATATTGTTGGCTGTGTGCTCTTCTAGCAACATAATAATTCCTTATATATTTCCTGCCATTACTCATATTTAAAAATACAATCATTTTATTACTCATGTTGGAGTGTGATTTTCTGTGGCCTGGCTTTTCACATAAATACTGAAACTAGTTTTATTGGTCATTTTGTATACTTTCACTTCTCAAATTTCTCCACTGTCCTTCACAGAGGAAACAACCTATCCCTTTCAGACCAATGACAGAGCCCCTTGGCCAGCACAAACTACCTTTGGCATGACTGATTTTTCTCCAGAGTCACAGACAGATATACTTTTATCTTCCTGTATTAATGCTATATTTCTCTCATTTAACCTCTTAATGTGCAAGCTTTTGAACTCTGAGACTATATTTATTATGCTTACTTACAAATCTTACC
The DNA here is from genome assembly GCF_027579445.1 of Ammospiza nelsoni. Taxonomy (NCBI): domain Eukaryota; kingdom Metazoa; phylum Chordata; class Aves; order Passeriformes; family Passerellidae; genus Ammospiza; species Ammospiza nelsoni. The sequence goes on from NC_080633.1 coordinate 86,398,773, forward strand.
ATAACAAAAGTCCCTTAAAATATTTTCTGGCTATAATATAATGAAGAATAATTTAGTAAACACACAGTTGATTTCAGGCAGGTATTTGCAATTTTGAAAAACTGATTAATGAATGAATGATGGTTGTTGGTCCAGCTGTATTTTGTTTTTGTGCAATGAGATGTTAAGTCTTTCTAGATGAATATGAGCAAAGAGATATTTTCAATATGAATGATAAATTAATGTTAAAGATAATATACAAATGGAACTAAAAAATGGAATTGAAAGCTTTATATGTAGCGCTTCAGTACACAATACTTCCATAATAAAATCTATTTCCACTGGTGTCAAGACACCCTTGGTTACCTTCTTTGAGCTGTTTAATCCAAAATAAAGGTCATGAAGTTTACAAAACAATGCCCTTAAAACCAATGTTCAGGGCATCTTTTTGTTAGCTGCTTAGAACTTCTTGAATCAAGTACTACTTAGACAGCAAGTCAAAGGTCATGCTGCAGTTAATGGAGGTCACAGATTTCTTCATTGGCAACTACAGTGTCAGGGAAAGCAGATGACTGAAACCTCCTTTTACTCTTTAAATGTTGTGCTTCATCTTTTTAAAACAAAGGAGAAGTGCTTCTCTTTTCCACATCACTTACCTCAATGATCACTTAAGCATAAAATTAGAGAAAAGAGAAGAAAATCAAGGTTGCTGTCAACTCCTAAGCACTATGCTAATGAAATCACTACCTTCTGCATATGCTTTTTGCATAAAATTTTCTCCAAGTCTTAAAATAGCTTTTCCAACACAGTTCTTCTGACATTATTCTTTCATTAAATCATTGCCTGATTAATTGTATCCTATTGATGATAGCAATCCATTGATGCTGTATTTTCTTTTTATCAAGTAAAAGGTCACATCAACTGAAACCTGCTATTAAGCAAATAGCAAAGACATTGAAAGCAGTAATAATAGTCTTTGCCTGCATACACAAGGTTGATGATAAAATGAAGTTGGAAATATACATTTAAAACTAACCCATGTAAAAACATTGCAATATCTGAAGAAAATAGTTTAAGATAAAATGCCCTGTTTATACATAAAAAGAAGCAGAGATGAATTTATAACAATAATAAAAACTATTTACAATGTAATTGAGGAAAAATTTATAGTATTGCAATCAACCATATTTGTATTTTGGTAACTGTTGATAAAGTACCTTAGGAATTCATTTACATTTAAGAATAATTTATCTTATAATTGTCTTAAATTGTGTGCTTCTTAGAGTATTTAGCTTGGAGCAGGAATATAATATTGCTAACTCTCATGAAAAGGGGGAACATTTTACCCTTCCTTTCTTAATTATCTATCTGTCCTTAACAGTTGTACACCATTGTCATAAATACATATGCTTGAAAACAGAGAACATAATAGACCTTTAGAGGAACAGCAAATTACACAGCTCAAGTGTCAATGTCAGCACAAGCTGACAATATCAGCTACTGAATAGGATTCACTATATATTAGATATTTTGTTTCCCTAGGAGTTCTGAAAAAAAAAAATTAGATTTTTTTCTTTTTTTTTCTTTTTTTTTTTTTTTTTTTTTTTTTTTTTTGCAGATAACCTGAAACAATAACCTTACTTGAAAAATATGGAAATTTGAAAAGCTGGGGAGAAAAGCAGCCTTGTTTCAGATGAAGAAGATTGCTTGTTACCCTTTGTTTTGGTGCAAACAGGACTGAAACTTTTGGAAGATAAAAGACTAATTCTCAACTTTATAATAAACTAAACATTCCAATCGGAAATGTCCGAATGAAAAGTTTGACTATTTTTACATTGCATTTTTCCAAAATACAAATATTTCAATGACTTAGTATTGATTCAGAAAGTATTTCAGCATCACCAAAGATGTGTTTATTTCTTTCTATAACATGCAAAAATGGCAGACAAATTATTTCATCCAGTTGTCCTCTAGATACTTGTTATATTGTCTAGCTTTTATTACTGTCACAGAAAATCACAATCTTGAATATAATTATACTCATAATAACTCTCAAAGATAGGGAAATAGTACTGGTACATACAAAGGGACAGCTCAAAGAGGGGTCATAGCCCAGGGATATTCATTACTGAGGGAAATTTCCATGCCTGAATTAAGAATTTATCACCTCTGTACTTTAAAAGGCAACAATTACATGCCAAGAAAAATATATTCAGCCTCCAGCACACTGAAGAGGCAACCAACAAAGGCAGACAATTATTAATGCTGAAAATTTGAACAAAATTATCTCTCACACAGCTAAATATCTGTCTGTGAATCTGTCACTATGGGTCTCACTAAAAATATGATCCCTCCAGCCAGCAGAAGTTCAGACGTGGAAAGTCACTCAAATTTCAAGGTGAAAAGAAAATCAGACATAGGAAACCTAGATTCCTATCTTTGTATGTAATTCTCTCTCTGTTCTTTGTTATAGCCCATGTAAAATAGGCCAGGGAGATGGGATGGCCGCTAGAAATTCTGTTCCTTCCCCTTGTTGTTATACAAATTTATGTTCTGGGGTGCAATTTGATCTCAATGGAGATACGAGGCTTCCAAACCCGATCTGGCCAATTCACAGAGGAATTGAACACCTATGCAGAATTTCCAGCCCCACACTTAAAAAAAAAAAAAAAAAATTGTGATTAATTATTTCTTTCTCAGTTCTGTCACTGACTGCTGCTGCTCACAGGGTGTAGTGTCTGGACAGCAAATGAATGACTGGTAGGGCTGTAAACCAACTACACTCTTGATCCTGCTAGTTTTAACAATTCTTAGTTTGCTCCTTTTCTTTCATTTTGGTAGACCTTAAGGACCAGAGGCAAGCAAACAGATAAAAAGGAGTGATAAGCAGGTTTTACCCTCTTTATTTACAAATTAATTCCTATGACTTTTAAGTCTGATAAGGAAGCCCAACTTCTGCTTCAAATACATATTGCAGAGGGTGCTGCTTACCTTAATAATAATGGTCAACAAGTACATGAAACTCATTACACATAATTATTTTGCAGCCTATTTATCAAAAGAACAGGACTGATGGAACAGATGTGATTATAAGGGATGAGTTCACATTTTCAATAGGTTCCAATTATTAATTTACCAGTCGATCCACTTGTACAACTTTCTGGCATGTTGACAAAAAACTGAAATTAGAGAATCAAATTTGCTAAGGGATGATCACAGAGAATGGGGCACAGAGAAAAAGAATTTGGGATATGATGGCAGTGAAAAATAACATATTCCTGTCAAAACCTGAGAATTAGTGAGCATGAGTTTTCTAAGCTGAGTGCCATATAAACAAACTTATAATAAAGTGATTAAAACCCAAAACAAGCAGATTTTTAAATGGTAAGGTTATGTATGGGTGCCACATGTTGGCCTTGAGGATCTGTTAAAAAACTAACCACAGGGGTTTCAGTCTTGAGAATGGCATATAATCCTCTATGACTGCCAAAAAATGCCAAGAAAGGCACTGAATATGTTAGTAGCAACCACCAACAGGCCTGCTATTAGTCTGGCCATCGTAACAGGTGGCTGTAGTTAGCAAGGGATATTAACACAGAGGTTTCCTGTACTTCACCATATGGTTCCCATTAATTCAATACACACAAAAAAGGGAAGATATTTGTCAGCAAGCAAATCTTCCTCTTTAAGCACCTCATTCAAACCCCAGGTACCCATGAGATAATTTTGCTGAATAAAACATTATGGCCCACATGCTTTTCCATGTAATAATCCATAACAGATATTTTAACAAATCTATGGCAGCCACCTCAGGTTGACACAGTGATGCATGCCCTTAATGAGCAAGAGCTTCACAGTGCAGTAAATGGCAGTAATAGTTATACAATATCAAATCAAATAGTACATATCAGAGCCACAGCTCATCTTTGACGGTTCACAGGACACAAAAATAGAGTCCAGCACTATGAAATTCTCTCCTGTATTACTAACCTGCACATGCTGATCTGTTTCCATGCTGCTCTATTGTGTCCAAACAAAACCATTCGAGGTAAAGGAGATGTTCTCTGATATTGTTATAGCAAATACACCAGTACTGGCCTGCCTGGAAAAGAATGATTGAGGGAAAAGAAGATTAAACAGCTAAAAAATTGCAAACAGATTAAAGAAGATGAAGAGAAGTTAAGCATTGATCACTGTCCACACAATACAGAGAGATGGGGACATCACATGAAGTGATGAGGCAGCAAGTTACAAACGAAGAAGAGGAGATTTTTTTCCTACTGTGCTTAAGTGTTACATGTAAAATCATTGTTGAAAAGGTATTGTGGACTCTAAACACTTACATGAATTTAAATAGCAGGAAAATTATTTCAGGAAAGAAGATACCTTTGAGGCTTCTTATTAACCTGCACTTCTTAAAGTGCATCCTATTGGCAGTGGGAAATCAGGAGAATTATCACTGGTTTTCCTCTCTTTTGCTGGCCACTCACTTTCCTCACTCTTGGTGGTAGGCTTTCTTTGGCTACACTGTACCATTCATAATGGTGCTTCCTTCCTTCAAGACAATGCAAATAAATGCACATATAAGTCAGTTCCTTGCAGTATGCATCAGTCTCCTGTCTCGCCCATTTTAAAGTTTTGTAATGGCTTTCTCGTTAGAAGGTTGTGGTTTTGTTGACAATATTGTTAAGGAAACATGTAAACTAAATTCCTTTTGGATTACCTCCACCAAGACCAATTAAAGCCAAGCTTCAGACATTGCATTAGGAAAAGACTCTTTAAGGATGCAACACACAGAGTGAATACACTGGAATTTGGATTTGGCTTAGATTGTTCATGACCATAATTAGTGCGACAGAAATCTCTGCCATCATCAATTTTCAGGTTTGAGAGACTTGCTGCAGTAATATGAAGCAACTTTGGCACACTTAGGTGTTTCCAATTAATAAAATTAATTACTATTACTTATCAAACAAATAACTCTTAACTTATTCATCAAAAAGTTTTATTACACATACATGTGATATGAATAAAAACCACTATCTCGTCAAGAAGAGCTTGCATGAGAGCCTTTGAAGGATTTAACATTTGCAAAGGTCTCTGCCAAGCCTTAAGGTAGCATTATCAGCTATAGGCATTCACCTGGATGAAAACAAAGGCTGAAGTGGTTTGCAGGCATTTCTTCCAAGTCTCAATTCCTTTACTTGAGTGTTTCAAAACTTATTTGAAAAGAGGGGAGCCATCATTTTTATTAAAAGCCTAACTATTTCAATGGCAGCAATAGATCATGGAATCCATCTATCTCTCATGAAACAAAACACACCAAGGTTTTAAAATCAAAGTTTTGATGCTGCAGACATGAATAAAGAAGATATGAAAATTAATGAAATGACAGAAGAGAAATTCAAATTGAGAAGAGAATGCCTCAGAAAAGTCAACAGAACATTGGCTAGACAGAAATTGCTTTTAGTGGGAAAACTAATCTCATTGCCTCCAAAATTTTAAATATTTCGATATAATGAATATGTTGCATATAAGCAAAATAAATATTTTAGCACTTCTATTTTGCACTTCAGTATCTTTCCCATACTTAGAACAAAAAGAGTTAGAACAGGTCTTTAAATGGGGGTCAAAGTGCCTTTTCCAGTTTGCTGTATTTTAATTGTTCATGGCGTAGGAGGGTCTTCAGTCAATGACTGACTTTGATGACAACTAGCATGAGGCCTGTTTTGCTATTCTGTCAAAGATTTAGCATGCCAGTCAATATGAGATGATAAATGGTCACTTAAAATTGATCATAATCCATTAAACATTAATCATGATACTGAACTGTACTAATGAGTTGCAGTGGATGCCAGATATTTTTGGCTATGCTTTTACGTGCCATTATTTTGAGTATCCTGAGGACATTCATCAGAATGACAGCTGTTTCTGTGTTAATATACAGAATAATAGATGAGATACGCAAAATAATTCTCTTGATGGGTTGTGATGACATCATATTCCTCAAAAAACCCCAGAGCTCATATGATTTATTATATTAAATGTATCCAGATGGAGATATTTTCATGTTTTACTGAAGCCCATTCATTTGTTTAAATAATATATGGAATTGTGGCTTTAGGACTTTCACAGAGGCATGGCAGAAATCTCTGCCTTGTCTTAACATGCAACCAATTATGGATGTGAGCAAAATCCAGGGAGGTATGAGGAGGATTTTTGTAAAGACTCCAGCATTATTTGTTGGCATTGCCAGTAGTAGTATATTATATGACTGGACAGTATTTTCCCCAGTACGCCCTGATAATATACGACTCAAATCACTACCCTCCCTGTAATGCATTAGTCTAAGGTGATTTTGTTGGAGTTTTTAACATATCTGCCATGGACTGTGCTGTCTATTTTCTCCTGACGTTAATGAATAAGACAGTGAATGATGGCCTGAAGGCCTGTTTGTAATGTTTCTCCATTCTCATAACTCTCATGGTATTTAGGGGGAAAGTCCTTATGAAACAAATAGAGCTGTTTCCCTCATCCTCTCACTCTTTTTCTTGGCCCCTGGACTTTCCAGTAGAAGAAAAGATGTTGTCTTTACATAACCTATTTAATCCCTGAATTCTTCCAGTGTGTTTTTTCCCCCTCCTTTACATACAAAAGTTCATTTTCTTTAAGAGAATAAACTCAAAGATAAAGCAAAGTTGTTGAGCTTTAAGGTCTTAAAGAACAGAAAGGCTGTCTCCTGCCCCATAAAAGTGAGGTCAAATTTCTCCACTGCTAATTTGAAAAAAAATTTGCATGGCAGTTTCAAGGTGACATTAGACGGTGTGAAAATCACAGGGTTCTTTAGATGACAACATGAAATTTTATACAAATATATTTACCTAAATGAGGTTGAGAAATCTGCAGAAACTGTATGTTTGTGCCTCTGACTCTTAGCATAATGTCCCCAGAACCAATTGTGCCTAAAGTCTGTAAGATCCATTCCCACAAAGAAACTGAGATACTTCACTGCCATTCCACCCAGTTCTCCTAGAAAAACCATTACACCTTGAGTATCCTTCACCAGGTATGTTACCTGTGGGCTTGTTTTCCAATGAGTTCAGGAGAAGTCGCCTTTGTGGGTCCCTGCCTAGTCTCATTTTTAGAAAGAGTCTTGTGTATGCAAGAGCTTGCTGGCTTAATGATTAGCTGGATTTTCAAATACATTCAGATATCTGTACATATATCTATACAGGTGTTCCCTCTGTAATTCCTAAAGATGTTATGGAGGATGTATGCCTATCTCATAATCATATTTTTGCAAATCCTTCTTTACCTGTGACCAGATAGATTTTTACTTTAACTAACCCTTGATCAGCTCTGGAAAAAAAATTTATAAAACTCATCAGAGTAATTCCTGAAAATCTGTGTCAAATAAAATTTGTTGAAACAGGCACTTCAGTTCCAGGCTGCAAGATTTGAAACAATACCACACCTCAGTAATCATCTTTCCTAATTTACAGCATGGTGAATCTAACAAAAAATGCTAGATTGGACAAAGAGATTTATCTTAAATTTGGAAAACAATACCAGTACATTAAAAAATTCACAGGATTGGAACAACATTAAAATTCTGATATAACAAGGATGAGTTGCAAACACGTGCAAAATTATGTCATACATCATGCATCCATATTAAGACAAGCTTAAATAATATGATGCCAAAGTTCTTTTAAAGCCAAATATATTTGTCTTCAATTGAATAATAATCCTCTTCTAATGATATAATTGATGCATTAAATTAAAAGGAAATATTCATACATAATCAGGGAGAGAAAACTGAAAAAGCATTTAGATGTCATTATGAATATGAAAGTACATTTACCTTCATTTCTATTAATGGACATAAAAATTAGGTTCTAATTTATTATTATGCAAATAAAGAAAATTAACCTATCAATATATTCAATTAAGGTATCATTCTTTGTTCCATAATGAAAAAATTAGACTAGTGCTCCTTTAGAAGGCATAAATGACTGAAATAGGTTTTCTCTCTCCCATCTTCTGAAAGCAAACTTAGTTCTCCCTGACATTTGGCATTTTTCTTCACACTATGCTCAAACAAATCAAGTGAAAAGTACAAAATTCACAGAATAAAAAGATAATAAAAATGCTATTCCATTCAGATTAAAAAAATGCTCTACTCTACAAGATAAACAGTGCCAGCCCATCTAATTAAATCAAGATACAACTTGTATATTTTGAAGTTTTGTCACCCACTTCTGTACAACCAGGATTTCATGAGCTCTATAAACAGCACCGTATGCCCTTGTTTTGCAGACATCAAAAATAAAAATCTCTGTAAGTCTGAAAAAGCAATCTCTTTAGGCTGTCAATCTAAAATAGTTAAATTTAACAACTGATCAGAAGGATCTATCATCCCGTTTCAACCCACCATTTTATAACTAATCTTGTTCCGTTTCTTTGATAAACTTAAAATACCCCAAATGCCATCTGCTAAAGTTACATTATAACATCCAGATATCAGGTAAAGCTGTAATCTAAGACATGACTGTTCTATTGAGGAAATTCATTACAACACATTGAGTGAAATACTATTCAATTTTGAAGGAAAAGGGTGGTTAGGACAAAGCACTAGCCAATATATAAGAAGCTATGTTTTTCTATGCTTTTTGGCATCTCCTGAGAGAGATATCTCACCAGCTACCACAAAAAAAAGGGGAAAAAAACCCAAGAAGAGGATGATAGACCATCCTTCTGCAGGCTGAGTGTTGGGATGACAAACCCTTGTGTTGAGCATCTCCCAAGATGTGAGAAGTGACACGACACGTCCTACAAGCAAATAAGGATTTTAGTTGTTTGGGTCTCAAGTTATAACTCTGATCTCTCTTGTACTTCTCTGATACAGCTCCTTCCTACAATTTATCAGGTTTACTATTTCACCTACTGTTACTTGCTCATGTTATAGCCCAAGGACTTCTATTTAGTCACTAACTGAGCCTGGGGTTATCTCTCTGGAACAAAGGCATTCTCTGCAAGGATCATCACTCCCTTCCTCCCATGCTCATGGATCCCACTGCTCCTCTCCCTCCTGGGTATCAAACCAGCCTGTGCACATTTACACAGTCAGAGGCTTCTCTGCTATTTACATTCATAAGGGAGGAGAGGAATGGTTTCATATCTGCTGTTGAGTTTGCCCATGCTTCTAGGCATTTGATTGTTTAACTGCAAAAATTTAATCCTCTTGATGTTGTCCTTTGTAACAGGCCCAAGAGGAGGAACATTTTTCTGATTACAGAGGGCAATCACTGGAGGTGAAATCCCTGGCCTTGTTGAAATCAATGGTAAGATTCCATCAACTGACTTGTTCATCCTCTTAATCCCCTTTTAATCCTCTGTAGGACCAGATCAAATGCAATCCTTTAAACTGTACCCAGAAAAAAGTGAAAGTTAGTACAAATATTGGAGCATTTTGAAATGAATTTCCTCTCACTCCTTCTACCTGACAGATGAACAGCCACTGCCTAAGTGTTTTGTAGGTGCAGCTTTTGACTCTTCCTTTTGTTGCCCTCTTCAAAGTACCTTGCAATATTCTAAATCCTGAGGCAAAAGGGTCTGGTTCATTGTCAAACTGAAAAGAGAAAAATATGCATTTTATTAGAAAAATCAATTCCAACAAAGTAAAGAACACCTTACTTTACCACTTTAAGCTCCACTCCACATAAGGCCTACTGAAAATGATATTGTCTGGCTTTGAGGACAAAGAAATTATTTTAAAAATGGGACAAAAGTACCTTTCTTTACATACTTCCCTGGTGTCACTTCTCTCCTGTTTGTCAATTAATCACCCTTCAGTTAAGCTTTGTCTAAGCTTTGGTTGGTCACTGAGAAAAAACTTCAGGTGACCTGACTCAGGCTGAAATATGAGTTAAAAATTTGTTGTTACCTGACCATCTCTTTTTTCCAAACCAAGCCACACATCTGCACCTCTTGAGACTGCTACTAAAATTAAGAAGCGAGGGATGAACAAGTTTTATAGAAATCTTGTTACCTATTGAAACACAATATACATCTATTTTGAATTATATAGATGCTATTTAGGCTGAACAAAATTTGATGTAACTCTGTTTCATTTTAGTCTAGCTAAAAATGCACCACAGCAGGATGATAATGCTACGAAAAATTAAATACACCCTTCTCATCTACCCTACAATATCTGATACACTCCTGTGGCAGCTACAACTGACAGTTTTACATTTAAATCATAGCATAAGAACTGTGATTTTTGGCATTACCTCAGCATAAGTGGCACCATGATTTAATGCTATGGATTGATTCTCAAAATATTATAGCTCTCTCAATTTAGGGCTTTCTGTTTAGTATTTTTTAAAATATTTTTAGATGGTTCATATTTAAATAGTAAGTATCATTAGTCTCTTCCCACAGCCTCAAAACCATAAGCTATTCTGCTTAGACAATGATGCTTTTTTAAAAGGGAAGAGTACAGCTAACAAGGGTGCTGTTTTCAATAGCTTTTCCCCATCCCCCCAGAGAAGAAAGTCATTTAAAAATGTACTTCTTCCTTTACTTCATATTTATTCTGTCTGTATAATAAATATTTAATTTGTTAGCTAGTGTTTTCTTGTGCCAATATTTGGACTTGGAGGAATTTTTAGAAAATCACCTCTCATTATATCTGGACTGTGGTAGGCTCTGCAGTCTCAAACAACTGGAGATCAGAAGCAGAATCCACCAAGAGATAAGGTGAAAAGTCATGAGGCATCCTCCTGCACCTCACTGTTCAAACTTTAATCAACTCTCAGAGAAATAAATAATAAGGTAAGAGCTGGATGAGATTTGACTTTGACAAGGGAGATTTGACTTTGACAAGGGAGATTTGAATGACAAGGTGCTGCAACTTGAATGACACAGGGTTAGGAAAATGTCAGATTCCACCCTGATATCGCTCCATCAAACAGCCATCTGGCCTTTCCAGTTCAAGCCTTTCAAGTTAAAACAGATCTGAACTGAAATCTCATAAAGGTCAAAGCTAACCAAATTGGAGTTACTATATTCCAGACAGAGAAATTAAATGCTTGGTTTCCTATTATATGATTGTGTTGACAAAGATAAGTGCACCAGTCTCAAAGAGTTGAAGAGTTTGATTCACCTGAATTTCATTAGCACTCTTTCTGATCCACACTGGTATACAGCACTACCTATTTTCATTTTCAGCTTTTTTAAAATGTGAAATTACAACTTTTGATATTTCAGAACAATGAGAAAAATATGTAAAGAAATTTTGTTTTTTGTAAAATAATCCATTTCTAGCCATAAGACGTCATCAATTTTTCAGCAGCAAAGAAAAAAAGAGTAAAGTTATAAACACTAAGTGAATATCTTAATTTTTCTTTCTTCTTTTCAGGATCAAAATCTGCTCACAACAAAGTAAGAGTACTAGGTTTCTTCTTTTCCTTAAAATTCTTTAAAGGACAATTTTTTTTTTTCCAAAAAATGAACAAAATAAAACACTGAGGGAAGCTGTATCCCTTTAAAGGATTGGAAAGAACCACCTCTGACTTTCACCTCACCTCAGAGGGAGGAATGTTTTGCCACTTTCATATTGACTTCAGGGGTTCTGTATTTCAGCAGTGTGCATGCAAGGCAGAGGAGAGCCAAGACCTTGCCTTACAAAATACTCTACTGAGCTGCACCTCATTCCTTTCATGTGCAAGTAACCAAGAAATCAGTGGAGTTATGTGTCTATAAAACGGATATAAGGATGAAGAAATCTGACCCTATACATTGTGATCCCAGTGTAACGGGAACAGACAGCTAAATTCTTATTTGGACCTCCTCTTCACTGAATGCTAACTGCACTTGCTTTTCAAAACTTTTCAGACTTCTAAAATGAGCCTGTATTGTGCGTAATCACAAGTAGCAATCACATAATGTTTAAAATAAAATAGTTCCAGCACTTTGGGATTAGCAAAACACAGATATACTGATTTAAAATGAAATTCATGCTTTTTTTCTTTTGATCTTTCTCTCTCTCTTATCAGAAGTCAGTGGGGGGTTAGAAACTTATTTCTCAGGCCACAAGAGGAGAAAGAGTGAAGGAGAGGTGAACCGGGCATGCTCACACAGTTTGAAATAATGTGGGTTTATGATGGAAGTACTGCTTTTGGGCTCTGGACAAACAAAAAGTTGTTGCTTTCTGTTCAAGTGCAAAATTTAAGCTTGACTGCAAAAAGTTACACCTAAAAGATGAGGCCTCCAAACACTTCAATGTCAAGTTCAGATGCCCACACTGCCTACATGCTGGACATAAGACATGCTGCCCCATCTCCTCTGTGCCCTGGCATGTGCAGGAGGGAAACCTGGGTGCTGAAGAGAGCTGCATTATTGCACTCATGTAAAACCATACCCAGAGTTAGAATGACCAGGATCTTGGGCTATGCCCAAAAGTTCCCCCACCCCAGACTGGAGTGTTTTCTTTGGTGATGTTTTTGATTTTCCACTCCTGTTCCTATCAAGGAGCAGAACAGGAACTACTACTCTTATAATGCAATTTAATTTTCTTGATAGCGGTTCCTATCAAGAAAATTAAATTACATTATAAGAGTGATGCTTCTGGACGTGTTGTCCTCTTGGCCCACTGACTGACTGTCTTGACAACTGTTCATCCATTTCCCTGCTTCTAAGTAACAAGAAGAAGGTGACTGCAACAACAGTTTCATAGAAGTTTTACCATTTGTTAGGACACCACTCCAAATCTGTTGAGCTATTAATGCCTTTACATTTGGAAATAATCCATTTGTATAAACTTCAGTTAATATGTGTTTTCTCCACAATGTTTAGTGTGTGACTGAAAAATCATTTGGAATGCCAAAGAGGCTTCATAAAAAAAATTAATTTGCTATTGTAGTTAAGATGAAATAATTTAAGAGAATAAAATAACCTTATTTAATAAAGACATTGTTATATATTAGAATAACAGTATTTTGATGTGGAAATTATCAAAATGGGTTACAGCATTGATAGTAGAATGTGGAGAAGTCTTCAACTCAGCAGCCTGTGTGAAATCTCTCTCTTCTCTCCTCTTCCTTTCTCTGGAAAAATTCTGAGGCTTGCCTGAATCATGCAAGGGGAAAGTTGCTGTCAAGCAGAAAGACTAGACCCTCCTCTCTGAAAGGATATGTATCAAGTGTGACTTTTTTGCGGCATCTGGCACTGTAAGCACCCCAGCTTAGCTCCACAATATCTCTTAGGAGACCAGTGAGTCATACCCTTAATTCAAGCCTCTAGGAAACCTGACAAAAGCTGCTTCATTTTCATTCAGAGCTGCTCCCCAGGCAGATTAATCACCTTCATGGCCACTGGCCACTAGCACTTGAGATATAGGCATCATTTAAGCATTTCTTCACTCATCCTTGTGTTTCTCCATTCATCCTTATAATACTGAAGTCATGCAAGTTGTTCAGTACACAAAAATATTGCTACATATTTGTATAGTCAATTAACTTAACTCCAGTTTATGTTTTTCCTAAGAAAAGTGCTCATTGTTTCAAATATGACAGGTGGCTAAAAACAGACAAATAATTTAAATAAGTCAATTCATTTTTTGAGTGTTAAATCCCTGTAATTGGAAGGCAACCATTCCAAGCACAGTCCAGAGAATGTCATGTAAACTCTTACTGGTGATACAGAAAGGGATTAGAGGCATTAGTTTTCTCACTTGTGGATATCTTGGGTACATTTTGACACTGGATTAACAGGGCAGTAGCCAAACACATTAGAAAAAAAAATTATTGAAGTCTCACAGAAGTGATGTAAGCTGATATTTGGCAACTTATGTTATTTACAGGCAACAACAGTGATCAAATTTAAAAAATTTTAACCTCTGAGACACCAGTGTATTTCCAGTGGAGTTACTCTTTGTTCAAAGTAGTACAAATGAGATGAGAGGCTTTCTATGAAGCATGAAAGAAGTAATCTACCTACTGACATTCTTAAACCAGCTTCCTGCTAAAGAAGCATCTTTTGTCTAATCACACACAGAGGCAGAGGGAGAGTATGGGATTCTCCAGTTCTCATCTCTGACACAGTCTTGTCCTTCTCACAGAAGGGGCACAAGAATGAGGCCTTCCAATCAGAAAAGCTTGCCTTACTATCTTGCACCACCAAAAGATCCCAGGAGACAAACATCTTGGAAGAACTTTCCATTTCACCACAGACAGACATATGAGGGAATGACCTCCTCTGTATCACAAAGAACAAGGCTCTTCATTCCACCACAAGGACATAAGACTTTGACTGGGACTTGAACAGGCATTTTATCAGTTCTGAAAACTGGCTATATTTCATAGGAGGAAACCTGTAGGAAATCTGTAGGAAGGATTTTGAATCTTTTTCTGCTCTTCAACCAAAAATCTAGATAGATTAATAGATACCCATAATGGTTTAAATGTATTTGTTTTGAACAGCAATTATACTTTATATTTCCCTTTGTGTTACTATCCGGTAATTAAAATTCTTAGAGGAATACCTTATTATTAAGGTATCCCTCTAAGAATTAAGGTACAAATGATGTCAAAGTCAATATTATGGACTATATTTAACATTAAATCTGAAGGGAGTGGGAGGAGAGAGAGAGAGAAAGACAAAAAAGGCAGAGAGAGAAAAACAAAAAAGGCAGGGAGAAAAAGAGAGTGATGGAAAGACAGATTAATTAGAAAATATCACCACTCTGTGGATCCTAATGGCATCCTGTTAATCATCTTCTTCTTTCTTGGCAGGGAGGGCCCCACAAACCATAGAGTTCAATTAATTTATATACATTGGGACCATATGGGAATGTCCAGGTACCTTCCCTAGGAGAGGGCAAGTTTGACACTTTCTCTTGCAACAGAGTCTGGATCAGTTGCATCCCTTTTGCATCACTGTGTTGGTTTGCCAGGGGTTGGCTTTTGGTAGCAGGGAGGGCACAAAGAAAGTTCCTGTGGGAAGCTGCTGGAAGCCTCCATCATGTCCATCAGAGCCAATCTCTGATGGCTCTGAAGATGGACATGCTGCTGGCCAAAACTGGGCAAATGAGAGAGGTTGGTAACACCTCTGTGATAACATATTAAGAAGAAAATTAAAACAAAGTCAGAGGGTGTGATTTGGCTGGTAGTAAACCCATTAGCTGGATCTGGTTTAATCAGAGAGGAGGAGGAGGTGAGAACATGTGGGGGGAAACAACATGGAGACACCAAGGTCCGTGGAGAAGGAACCTGAGATTCCTCTGCAGGCCGTGGTGAGACCATGGTGAAGCAGCTGTGTCCCTGCAGCACATGGGGATTCATGGAGGATGCAGAGATCCACCCACAGCCCGTGTGGGAGGTGCCCATGTTGGAGCAGGTGAATGCCTGGAGGAGGCTGTGATCCAATGGGAGACACGGTGGTGAGAGAGGGCCACTGCTTCCAGGAGCAGCCTATCCTTGGAGCACTGCACCCCATGGAAACACAGACCCACGTTACAGCATTTTTGGGAAGACTGTCTGCCTGTGGAGGAATTCAAGCTGCAGCAGGTGCAGTTTGACTGCTGCTCGTGAGAGTGGAACTGCACCAGAGAACTTCGTGGGAGGGACTTCACAGCCTCAAAGGCGAAGGACTCCTCTCCCAGAGCACCACAAGAAAATCTTGGTCATAAACTGACCAAAACTCCCATGCTCTCTCTCCCTGCACAGGGAAGAAGAGAGGGGCTGGGGGGAAAGAAGTGTTTTAACAGCTTATTTTACTTCTCATTATCCTCCTTTGATTCTGTTAATAATACATTTCATTTTGCAGCTTAAGTTGAGCCTGTTTTGCCCCCATGAAGTGTTTCTCCCAGTCCTTATCTCACTCATGAAACCTTTGCTAATTTTTTTCCTCTCTCCTCTGCCCAGCTGTGGCAGTGAAAGGTGACCAAGTGACCCTTGTGGGTGCCTGGCATTGGGCCACTGTCAAATCAGGAAAATCAGGTGCAGTCTTCTGGTGCAAGGCCTCAGGAATGAGTCTGGGGTGTCACAGACACATTTTATGAAAAATCCTTTCATTAGGATTTTTTCTCCTGAGAAGCTGAGAGGCCTCAGAGGAAAAGAACAACAATAATTATCTACTGCTGTGGAATGCAACAAGTGCATCTTTGATTGGTGTTATGTGGTTGTTTTTAATTAATGGCCAATCACAGTCCAGCTCTCTTGAGCTTTCTGGTCAGTCACAAGATTTTTTTATTATTCCATTCCTTTCCTTTCAAACCTTCTGATTAAATCCTTTCTTCTATTCTTTTAGTGTAGTTTTAATATAAAATATATCATAAAATAATAAATCAGCCTTCTGAAACATGGAGTCAAGACTCTCATCTCTTCCCTCATCCTGGGACCCCTGTGAACATCACCACACTGGGGAGCACTCTGAGGTCTATGATGTTTTATGACATTCCCCAGCTGCTCTAATGTGAATATCCTATGGATACAGCATTCCAGTGTTGTGGAGTTTTACAGCTGAGCTGGTTTGCATAACAGAGGATGGATGTTCAGAGGAAATGCCACACGCCCAAAACTCTCCTCCGCTCTTGGCTGGGGGTGTGTGTGTGTGCAAACCTGGCCTCAGCTCAAGGGTCTGTGGATTATGGCCTCCTCCACTCCAAATCCAGACAGAACCGATTTTCAGGAACGCTGCTGGTTTGGCTTTCTTCCCTTTCAGCCTTGTTTACTTCCCCTAGACCTCAGATAATTTCAAAATAGTGTCACCTTTATCTTACCTCACATTTCCTGAGGTGACTTAACTCACAGTCCAAAGTTCCAGTCAGGAGGCCTATTCAGGGAGGAGCGCGCTTCAGTGGTCGCATCGTATTCATACAGTTTTTCCATAATGGGAAAAAAGTCCTTCATAACAATGTTTAAGCCATTAACTGAACCATTTCAGGCTCTCACACTCTGTCCTAAATATCTGTATTATGTCTGAAAATTTTTAAATTTCAGGAACCAGTAGCATTTATGTTGCTTAAATGAGATTGGCTGCCACATGATTTTTCAAGGCAGAAATATATCAATTAATACCACATTTTTATGCATCCTTTGGAGGTCACAGTCATTTTGTGCACTGTGTAAACTGAAAAAATTTGCATGTGAAATTGCACTTTGATCAAATAAGTTCTGATTTATTTGGGTTGAGTGCATGTAGTGTCATCAGTGCAATTTCTCTCTATGTTCCAAAGATTATTACTCAAAACATTACAGCTGAAGCAATCCCAGTGTTATTTTTGAAATATGTCAGTAGCTTAGTAATTCTTATTTTCAACCATGGAAATATGCTGTTTATTAGGTCTAAAAAATAAATTTCTAGACCAATTTAAAAATGCATATAAACTCAAAACTGAATGTATTTTTTTAAATTCAGATTCATTCTCAATACAATTCTGCATACCATAAACCTTTCTGAAATATTGTTTCACTGATGAGTTACCGCAGATACCAAGCTGTTAGGCAGCTTAAAACATCAACATTAAATAGGAAAACATGTCCAAAATGCAGCCTGGGCAATGTCATAGCACACTGCTGGTCCTTCTCTCTGTAATATATTAGAGAACAATCAACAATAATAATGGAGCATGGACTAAAAAGAACACTAAAAGAAAAATCAGCTTCATCCCCATCTTCTGGGATTGAAATGCTGCTGAGCAGTACTATCCCTCATTAGCACTTCATATGGGGTAGAATTGCTTCAATATTTCTCAAGAAGCAAACATAAACGCTGAAAAATATTAGTCATTGTATTCTCAACAGAAAAACTACCCATCCTAGGCATTTGTATTGTCATATAGCCATTCTCAGTCTGTGATGGGCTAACCTTGGCTTAGGGATGATTGGAGAGACAGCAAGTACTGCACAACAGTACCCCAAGCCCCATTCTTTTTCTAAATATAAAATATAGCATTATGAGGGCTGCTGTGGAAAAACTTAAATCCATCCCAGCCAGACCTAATGCCCAGTCCCACCAAAAAAAAAAAAAAAAATTGGTTAGTGGATTAGGAATGTTTTCTTCCTCTTCTGTTACAGAAGAATTGGATGACTAGCACAAGTAATTGCTACCTACTAATTAAAAATAACAGGAGAGAGTCATCAGAGAACAGCTGGAGAGATATAAACATCTGTCCTATTTCTATTACATAATGGACTACAGCAGCTTTCTGGTCAGTCATAAGCACTGTCTCCCCTTCAATCAATATCACCACAAAACATGCACAGATAACTTGTTCTGTGACCTGGAGAGCCAGGAAAATTGAAGAAGACAGACTTGTGTTTTTTGCCCAGTAAAGTATTCAGAGCTGTAATTTGGCAGAGTTTATCCTGTCTCTTGCAACTCACCTTTATGTGTGCTTATTTCTGAGATCAGTACATTGTATTGAGAAAGAAGCAGTCATTTCCATAGCCTGCTATTCTACAACTGGTGTCAAGAATTTTTGCAGAATGTGCAAGGATAGAAATGAGCAGCTGGGAAGGGGAGGATTCCTGATGAAGGAGCACTCAGCTCTTCTTTCAGAGCATCCCATTTCAGCTTAGACTGAATCTATAGAACTCTAAATTCTGATCTACTTTTTGGTTTTTTGTTTGTTTGGTTTTTTTAATTAATGATGTTTCCACATCTTGAGAGAAATGGTTATCTTCACTGGTCACATATTATATGTTCAAACATTTGATATTTAAACACAGCTCTGGGACTAGATTTTTTGTAGTTTTCCTACCTTTTCCTTCATAAAGATGCATCAAATACTAAAGCAAAGCTCATGCAAAAGTGAACCAGTTTCATTCACAGCTACATTAAGGGATTATCTCCCATTTTCTGTTGCTGGTTCTGCCAATGTCTTCTTTAACATGTTAAATATCCACAGAATTTCTCCCTCTCCCGGCAGGTGCATTGTTTCAAGTCTTTGGGGACAATATCAGTGCCTGCAAAGTCACCAGAACAGAAGACTTCCATGGAGATCCATGTGGATGCAGAGATCCACCTGCAACTCATGAAAGAGCCCATACCAGAGCAGGAGGATGTCCAAGAGGAGGCTGTGATCCTGCGGGAGGCGTGTGCCAGGCAGGGTCCTGGCAGGGATCTGCAGGCCTGTGGAGAGAGGAGCCCCTGTTGGAACACGTAGGATTTGTGACCCTGTGGAGGACCCACGCTGGAGCAGGCTTTTCTTGAAGGACTGCACCCCTTGGAAGAGTGACACATTCCAGCAGTTTGTGACAATTGTTGCCTGTGGAATGTACTCATGTTGGAGAAGCCCATGGAGAACTGTCTCCTTTAGGAGGGACCCCATGCTGGAGCAGGGGAAAGATTCCTCTCCCTGAGCAGGGGCGGAAACAATATGGAATGAATGGATCATAACCCCCATTCCCTGTCTTCCTGCACCACTGAGGGGAGGAGGTAGAGATGAGAAGGAGGGAGGGATGGAGAGAAGATGTTTGAAGGTCTGTTTTTACTTCTCATTATCCTGCTTTGATTTTCCTGGAAATAAATTCAATTATTATCTCCAAACTTAATGTGGTTTGGCCTTAATGATATTTTCTGAGTGATCTCTCCCAGTCCTCATATCAAACCATGAACCCTCCTTTATATTTTCTCTCTGCTGTTCAGTTGCAGAAGGGAGTGAGAGCTCCTTTGGTGGGTGTTGAAGTGAAGGGGAGACGACCATCCTTTAATGCATCGAACTCTGATTTATTGATTGATCAGTCACTTTACATAACAGTGTCAATTAACTTCATGCATATTCCAAAATCCAGGTTCACGATAGGCTAACAGAGAAAACTCTAACAACTCCTTTTGTTTTACAATACCTATAATTGTTTACACAAAACAAAACCAGTGTTCCCACTGTGATATGAAAGGTTCCCAAAACTTCCATATCTGTTCCCAGGGTGCCATCTTTTCCCATAGGGGGTGTTTCGCTTGTTATGGGAACACTGTCTGAGAACCTTATTGTTTATAAAGTGATGCCTGAGAGAGTCACATTGTTTATAGAAATCAGGCTGGGAACTGCTTTTGGAACTGCTTTGCAACTACCTTTTACTTTTCTCTCAATTGCATGGCTTCATGGCCTTTTTCTTTAAGCCATGCTTGAACTAAACTCCCAACAGGTGGGTGTGTGGCATCCAGCCAGCATCAACCCTCTATGGCACAGAAAAGTAATTTCTATGTTTTCATGAACAAGACTTGTTGTCACAGTGGTCACAAGGGTTGCAGGATGAAGACAGAGGCGAGAATGTTGACCTTATGTTCAGAAGGCTTGATTTATTATTTTATGATATATATATACATTATGACTACACTAAAAAGAAATAGAGAGAAAAGTTCTCAGAAGGCTAGCTAAGCTAAGAATAGAAAATAAAAGAATGAATAACAAAGGGCTGTGTCTCAGCAGAGAGCGAGAACAGCTCTGCCATGAGTGATCAGTAAATCCAAACATCCACCCAAGACCAATCACAGATCCATCTGTTGCATTCCACAGCAGCAGATAACCATTGTTTACATTTTGTTGCTGAGGCCACAGCTTCTCAGAAGGGAGAAAAATCCTAAAGAAAGGATTTTTATGAAAAGATGTCAGTGACAACTTGTTGTTATGTAGATCTGAACTACCTTTGATTGTGATTGGTTTTTACTAGGGCTCATTTCATGGTACAAATAAATGTTATTGTCACAGAACTCATGTCTAAATATAGGACCAAGTTTATAGGTCCTGTTCTCACACCAGGCTTTATCCAGTTAGTCCTAGTTTGTTCCTCGTATCTTGCTTCCATCTTTTTATCCTCACAAAAATCTTCTCTTACTACTACTGCCTCAAAATCTTCCACATTTAATTTTGGTATTGTTTCTTTTTTTTTTATTATTTTTTCTCCAAATTAACTTGTATGCCATTGAAAAACATTAGAATTTTCAAAATGGTGAAGTATTTTGACTGTCCTACTTTCTAAGTCAGTCTCATGTAAATATCTTTCAATTAACATTTCAACCAAAAATGGCTAACTTCTGATGAAATTATCAGTAATAAAAACCAGAACCTTTCAATGAGGACCAAGAGACAGTCTCAGAAGATTCACTTCAACTTTTTATTAGCTTTGTCTGAAAACTTGACAGTTTAAATAAACTGCAGTTTCTTTCTTAATTTTTTCTTTTTTTTTTTCTACACAAAAGAGATACTCAGAGAAAGACACAATATTTACAATAAAATTACTACTTTTCTGAAGTAATTGAAGATAAAAATCCTGTTTTTTTTTTCTCTATAGAATATTAAGCATATGATTAAAAAAATGCAACAGACAGGATAGTGGTTTGTATTCAGTCTTACAGGTTAGTAAGAGTAATTTCTGTAGAACATGATAGGCTCTAGTCATGTTAAATCCTTCAGGGCTTTTCTTTAAGAGCTATTTGAGTTGTTTCACCAAGCAATTCGACTTTAGAAAGGATTCCTCTTTGCAGGCAATAACTCCTGTATTTTCCTGTTAGCCAGCTGCCCACACCTAAAGCTGAGCTGAATGTAAATTTCAACAACCTATAAGACATTGATGGAGTGGTTCCAAATTCAGTAAACTTTGGTCATCAGATGGCCCACTAAAATAGGTGAGACTCCGACTGTCTTTTATCAAGCTGAATACTTAATTAATCAAAGAAACCGCTTGATAATCAAGCAAAAAACATTGTTAAAATTGACCTTTGGGATAACAAACAAACAAAATATTCGATTTTCACCAAAATCAGATTCAATTCCTTAACTAGTTTTAACAAATGGTGGAAGTTTACCCTCCTCAATACCTTGTATCTCTGCTATAAAAAAGTAATCAACTCTTAAGTCTTTTTATCACATGACTCCATTAACCAAATTTTTCTATATCTGCTCTTTAAACAGGTCTTTAATCTTTTCAGATCATTCTGATGGCCCAAACACAGATCCAATGGTTAATGTAAGTCAGCCTCTCCATAGCTAACTGCTGTTTCGTGTCCAACATTCCATCAGCCTAGGGGGCTGCAGCGTCTGATGACTTGGCATACAAAATTACACAGGTACATAACAGTGTAACTTGGAAGTTTAGCCAAAATGTTTAAGTAGCTGTTGTCAAAACTTAAATCACTATTAACCTGGTTTATATGAATTTTTGTTTTACGCTTAAAGAAAAAGCTGAAAGTCCTTTTTTTAAAGCTATAATTCATAAACTTTAAAAACACTTTTATAACTAGTTTAATCTGAGCAGCTGCTAAAGATTAAGACATTAAGGACTAATTGTATAAATTACTTGGGGGACACTTGGATTCTACAAGTGCTTAACGTGACCTTATTTTTTTTCTTAAAAGTATTTGCCCTCTTAAGGAAAAAAAAAAAAAAGAAATTGACTGCAAAACAAGCATTAACTTTCTTACTTTGTGGATGGAAACCAGGACAAAAATATACATGAAGGAGAATAGGAGTGAAAATTTAATCCGTATATATATCATCCAAATTACTCTTACAAACTGACCACAGCTTATGTCTTCTGTCTCATTAATGTCTCAACAATATCTGCTGAAATTAAGCAATGATCAAATGAAAAAACTGCATGGCATACACATAGAAATGCACAATGGTCTAGTTTTTCTGGCTTGAGAAACAGCTCAAATAGTTTTAAATATCTGAATGGGCCTGCTTTAGAGCTGAAGCTTATGAAACTGGGCCTACTTTATAATCCAAACGATCAAAGAAGAGTTGCAGAATGTCATCTTTCTTTAAAGAGAGATGGGAGCAGCTCATTCAGAGGCCAGTTTCTTTTACCATTACTAGACAATCTCTTTTTGAAATAAGTTATGTTTAGAAATCAGACATTTCTCTTCCAAAGAGAACAGCATTTTGAACTGCCTAGAAGATAATAATAACAAAATATCACACTGTTAAGATACACTGGAAAGTTGTGAAGATACAATATAGGAAATAGAAGACTAGATTCTATCCTGAGTGAAGAAACAGTACTCAGCATATAATTATCTGGTATTTAAAATAATTGTCATTTTATTATTCAAGTTCTGTAATGTGCAGGCTCTAAACATTAGATATTTTTATGGAGAAAGAATCCACCCACTTCATTTTTTTCTAGTTATTTGCCACTTAAATTAATGTAAAACAACTTCTGAAAATCCTTAATTTCATGAATAATCCCTTTGAATCTAGGCAGATATGTGAAAGATAAGCCTTGAGACAGAATTTCAGAAGTAGGCTCTGATCACCCTTCCAAATGTTTAACTGAATAGTTTCTAAAAATAAAAATGCTACATTATTCCTTAAAAAGCACTAGTTATTACTGACACCACCATCTACCATTTCTTCACCATCCATGTGTTAATGCCACCATATCAGACTCATGGCAATGAATCTTAACTCCATAACACACAACATGGATGACAAAACAACAGGTTTCTTATCACCTAAGACGGGCCCATGTATACTTACTAGCTAGATTAAATTATAAAAGAGGCACATAAAGAATAGCTTAAAGGCTATTCTTTATAAAGAATAGCCTTTAAGCTCCAACCCTTTTCCCCTCAAGGTCATTTAGTGACTTGGGGGAAGAATAAAATTTTCAGGTCCATTAGAGGTAAACAGACATGACAATGAGAAGATACTGTGCTTCAAGGAGGCATACTGCACTTTACTCGAAACCCACAGCTCATACCAGTGATGCAATGACCCAAGCAACACTAAATGTAGTGCAAAAGATGCATATTGGCAACAGTAAAAATGTGATCTCTGAGGGGGTAGAGTTTTCAGGTGCAGAAATAACTTCAACATAACTTTCAATTTTCACTTTAAGTGAATAACTATCACATAAGACACTACAAGGAAGAGCATGTGTCAGAAGTTGTTTGCTTTCCCCTACATGCAGCTGGGAGGAGTACAACTTGTTTTCTAGCTGTACAGAGAAGGTGAATTGTGCTCTTCTCACTGACCTGTCTTTCTCAGGCTTAATAGTTGAATTAAAACTGAAAGAACCGATTCAGGCAAGAATTACCCTTTTCCTCAAAACAAGAGCCACAAACCAGTTTGAAACACTCACACTCCAATCCCTGGTAATCCCTGTTTCAGCCCAGTCATGCAGTCAGCTCTTGCAGCAGGATGAGGTGGGCTTCACTCTTTGCCCAGCTGGTCGCAGAGGAAAGACAACAGGCCGCTGTCAAGGGCCATTGTTTGCAGCAGGAGAAGCTCACGGTGATGGCACCAAAGGCCACTCCCACTGAGGAGCAAAATTTCAACCTGAGAGGGGAAGGGAGAAAATTCCTGGGGTCTTACTTCTTCTCTGAGCCCAAAGCTGGACAAAATAATCCTATTCCTAAGGAGGGATGGGAATCTCCAGCAGTTGTCCCACACACTGGCAGTCTCTGATTCCTGAAAACCCATCCACCTAATCATATCAATAATGTGGTCACCCTCCCTACAGAGCAGGATTTAGGGACAACTAAGCACAGAATAAATAATGTGCGCACTCTTTAACCACTAGTGGTATACCTAGGAATTCTGCCATACCAACAGCTGTCCTGATTTAACAGTTCTCTTTCATTTTTATCTTCCTTTCATTTCTATACTCCTTCCTTACCCAACTACAAATCAAGTACTTAACCTGGATGAATGGAAGTGTATTGTAAATTATAGAATACCTGAAGGTAATTATGTTTTCTATTGCTTCTTACACAAGGTGATGGAAAGAGACAAGAAGGGCAGGAAAAATATCTTGTACCACTGTTACAGTAATTGATTCTCACATGTATAATTTTTTAGAGAAAACTATACTTATGGTTTAAATGATCCATTCCATTTACAAGACAGGAGCTGAAACAAAATGTCTGGGTGGCATTTGGCTTTTAGAAAAAGCAAGGCTGTAAGTATGTAAAATATGGAAAATAAAATGTAATTATTAATAACTATTTGCATTTTGCTAAGTGTCCCAAAACCAGAAATCTCACCACAGTTTTAAGTCCAGTTTCTTTTTTTCAAAGTCTCCTTTCAGTGTCTTTGAATCATAACTTATTATTTTAACCATTTATCTAGATTATACCAAGAATCTATTAGTAATGCTTAGTGGCTGAAACAAACTGCTGGTAAAATGGAGGTCGAATGAGCTCTTCTGAACCTTCATTCTGCATGTGTGATGTCTCTTTATTGCAGCCATTTGTCATTTTTTACCTTTCAGACAGTATTAGAGGATAATTACATGGTATTTAAATTGCCAGAAATTAATGCATTTCTCCTTCCAAGAAAGGTTCTTTTCTATTTTCAGTCTACTATACTCTGTGAAACACAAGCTTCTGTGTGACAAATTGGATACTGTGAAGTAGTATATGAAACAAAAGTGATTAACACCATGAACAAAGGCTGAATTCGTTTTCAGATAGATGTAGAAACATTTCATATATTAGATGTTAAATACTGTAGGATTTCTCATGTGACTAATTTGAATGCCTATGGAGTTTTACTTTCCATTCCAAATTTCAGTAATTAAAATATTCTTGGAATACTCTTCTTAATATTAATTGAGCATTTCTCATGGCACAACAAGCAAAATGTTTATTGCTACTTAGTTTCTATTTCACACTTCAGTTCCAGCAGTCTCTAACATAAAGATCTCTGTGCAGCAGACAAAATGCATGGTAGTTTCTAAACCGTGGAGTTCTGTGAGTGTACCAGAAAGAAAAAAAAAAAAATTAAAAAAATATGGTAATGAATTTTGATCTTACTTTTACTAGCTAAATTCTAAGTCAGTAACTATCCTTGAAATGACAGCTAATTCTGATTTTTAAATATTTCCTCTTATACAATACTCCAGTGTTGGCATACAACACAATGTTCTTTAGCTTGAAGGCAAATGATCTCATTTGCAATTTTAACAGCATTGGTAAGGAGTTTTGATTCCTGATCCTGAAGATAAAATTAGTTTCCACTTCTTTTGAAAAAAAATCCATGCATTTTATAAAACCAGTTTCTAAGGGAACTCTAATGCAAAGACAACAGAATTTCAAGGCCTTTTGGTGTGATACCTAAGGAATGGAATCACAATGATGTTATATAGAAAATATTAATAGGACACTTTGATACTGCAAAACAATGACCATTTGGAGAAAGTAATTCAGAGGAAGGAAGGTTTGAGTGTATCATGGTTGCTCGGTGCAGTAAGAGTTCAACAGTTCAGCATCCACATCATACGTGGATGGAACTGGAAGAACTAGAAAATTGCTTCATTATTATGCAATAGAAAAATGAGTGAAATTGTTTGCACTCAAACAGAAAACAACTAAATGAAATCTTATTAATATATTAGTAGATTGTAGGTAAATGTAGGGAAGTGTAATGAATATCCTACTCTTGATTCTCTCCTTTAGATTTTATAGCCCTAAGCATGAATAATTGCAGCTTTAGCTACTAAATTATCTGATACATCCACTAAAATATTTTAACTATTATGATGAAAACAAAACCCACCAATGCACTATAAAAATATTTAGAAGAAAATCCAAGGACATCCCTTTTCTACTTTTAGGAGTAAACCTCTTAAGAAAAATCCATCAGTGATGATACAGAAGATGTAAGTGCTTTAATTTCTATAGAAAACCATGTGAAGTTGGGTTTTTTTTTTCCATTCTTACATATCGATACCAGTTAGCAAAATAGGAGGTAGGGTAGAGGGTAAGGTTGTGAAAGTGACTAGCAATTTAGAAGACTTATCTACAAATTGGATCAATAAACTAGACTTTGAAGTAAGCCCTTAGAGAACAATAAAATCAATAATGGAATACTGTACAAATGTGAAGAAAATAACAACAAAAGGAGGACCATGACAGTATCAACAGCAGTAGGGGTTTGGTTCTGGGAGATCTAGGTTTGTGTCAATTATCATCAAAGCCCCTGATATTTGAAGTTCTAAGCAAAAATGTAAATTATCCCCATTGCAAACTACACTCAGTGGACTGAATTTTATTTGCTTTATTGAAAATATTATTCTGAAAAAAATTACCAAGGATAGTAGGACTTTCAGTTTCTTAAAATACCATTTTGGGGGAGAATTCCACATGCTTCTGCAAGGAAGAGCTCTACAGAATTACAATCAAACTGTCAGAAAAATTTGCACTGTCTATTGCTATGCACAAAAAGGAAATATGAAGAAACAAAGGAATAGACTTGACTTTTCAACTGAAAATTGGCACCTATTTAAGAAACATTGAAGATAGTCAGAATCAACTGGGAAAACAGAAGGCTGACAAAGCCTCATAATTCTCTCTTTGTTTTCTCGTAATACAATGAAATGCTTCACTAAACACATATATTAATCTTTGTACATTTGCTGAAGATTTTTTTAGAATGTTTAGTGGAATTAAGAATATCAGACTAAAGAAATTATGATTTCTAGTAAGTCCTAAAAAAATCCATAAATTCTTTTTTAAAAATTTAAAATTTTTAAAATTACTTTGATACAACATATCAAAGTTGAAAACATCATTATGCATCTATCTATATATATGCAGTTACAATTGTATATACAGAATCATGTTTAGCTAGTTTTTAAATTGTTCTTTATTTGTATACCATTTTCCTGCATTTTTTCAATTATAAATGAACCACAGAGGAGTTTGCTAACCTTCCAGCCAAAGTTCATTCTTCCCTATGTAGTTGAAAGTAGTAGCTATTACTTTGTTTTTCAAGTTAATAGAATGTCCTAAGGTCAATCCATGTTTTGTGATTTGTGGATATTTTTTTGTACTCCAGTTCATGATGGATATTTTTATGATCTGCACTTCTATTTCTCAGCTTACTCCATGCTGTCTATCAGAATTTTTTTGTTTCTGTGAAGATAACTGTTTTGCTTACTCTTCTGCTTTTGCTGTGAAGTCTGTCCATGTCTTAAAATAAACCATTCCATTTTGCTCTTTGTGAATGCCCCTCACTACAAGAAGAACATTGAGGCAGTGGAGCATGTCCAGAAAAGGGCAACAAAACGGGTGGAGGGTCTACAGACTAAGTCTCGTGAGGAGTGGCTGAGGGACCTGGGACTGTTTAGCTGGGGAAAAAAGGAGGCTTAGGGGACCTAATCACTCTCTACAGCTGCCTGAAAGAACGTTATAAGGAGCTGAGGATCAGTCTCTTCTCCCAAGTAAAAAGCAATAGGACAATATAAATTACTTCAACTTATTCTAGTGGAAGTTTAGACTGGGTATCAGGATAAATTTCTCTTTGGAAAGGGTTGTTCAAGCATTAGCACAGGTTGTCCAGGGAAATGGCTGAGTCATCATTCCTAAAGGTATTTAAAAGACGTACGGATATGGCACTTGAGGATATGGTTTAGGCATCGACTTAGTATTGTAAAGTTTATGGTTGGACTTGATAATCTTAGAGGTCTTTTCCAACTTAAATAATTCTATTATTATAAAACTAGAGGGAATTAAGGCATGCTTATGTGTATTTATGTATATTTTCATTGACTTACATTTTTTCCAGAACACAATGATGACATTTATGGGTTTTTAGTGGCAAAATGCCAAAACTGATTGAGTAATTTTATATTCTTTTTTTCTTGCTCTTAAAAAAAAAAAAATTAAAAAACCACACCACATCTCTTTTATTTTTACCTTTAGAAGAAGTCTAGACAGGAGATATTTCTCAAGCAAAATGTTGTAACTTTCTTTTGTGTCCAAACCTTGTTTCTTTTTTCTCAACAAAACTAAAAACATAAAGAACATTTTGAGTCAATAGGTTTTAGAAAGATAAGACTTTTCAATTGCTAGCAATGCCCCCTTTTGACATAAATCAATTCTCCCTTCCACTTCTAAAGGTGAAGGAACTGCATCATTGCATCAATTCTCCCCTAAGCCAGATTTTTATGGCTTCACATGGCAGACCACTTTCATTTTCACTGAGCAAAATACAGTAAATGAAACCTACCCCTTTCCCAAAATGCCTTATCTCTAACCCTTCCTTTTGGAGCAGCCCAAGCTCTGACTCAGTTCCAAGAAGACTGGGGAAGTTGAAGGAGCAGACTATGAAAAAAAAATATCCAAGCAGAAGGATTTGGGAATTATTTTGCAAAATTAAAACTAAATTAATAACCCAAACCTCTTGGCATTTTTTGGCTGCTTTGATCACATTAAGTGCTCATTCCTGATCAGGTTAAGCTTGCCTCTCTTTCTAAAGTGTGCATGTACCTTACTAAATTAAAATATAATGGCAGCAATTGATAATGTTGGCAAGGAAAAACAGCTAGAGATGAGAATGGAAGTAAAGAACAGCTTCTGGAGCCCCTGAGGAACCTGAACATATGTAAGTCTGTTGGGCCCAATAAGTTCATCTCAGAGACCTGAGGGAATTGTCGGTTGAGGGAAGAGTCCTGGTGTAATTGTCAAGCCACTCTGCATAACATTTCAAAAGTCATGGCAGACAGGTGAAAAAGTCATGAAAGGCATTCCAGTCCCCTGGTATCAACACAGGCTGGAGGTTTAACAGCTGGAGAGCAACTCTGCTGAGAAGGGCTGGTGGGTGAGAGGCTGAAAGTGACCCAGCAATGTGCACTCACAGCCCAGAAAGCCAAACGTGTCCCGGGCTTCATCCAAAGCATCATGGCCAGCAGGGTGAGGGAGGGGATTCTGTCCCCCTGCTCCACTCTGGTAAGACTCCATTTAGAATGGCTGCATCCAGCTCTGGGGTCCCCAGCACAGGAAGGACATGGACCTGTTTGAGTGAGTCCCGAGGAGGTCACCAAGATGGTTGGAGGGATGGAGCACCTCTCCTGTGAAGAAAGGCTGAGAGCCTTTCATTTGTTTAGCCTAGAAAAGAGAAGTGCTCAGGGTGACCGAATTGCAGCCTTCCAGAACCTGAAGGAAACTTCCAAGAAAGATGAAGAGGGACTATTTACAGAAGCATGTAGTGACAGGACAAGGGGGAGTGGCTTCAACCTCTTTATTGTGAGGATGATGAGATGCTGGAACAGGTTGTCCAGAGAACTTGCGAACACTGCACACCAGAAGTGTTCAAAGCAAAACTGGATGGGGCTCTGAGCAACCTTTTCTAGTGAAAGTTGTCCCTGCTCATGACGCAGGGGTTGGAATGATGATCTGCAAGGTCCTTCCCAACCCAAATCATTCTGTGATTCTATATATATACAAATACAAAGGTCAGAATACAAAGGTCAGAACTTGAAAAGAGTCTACCAGGTTAAGTAATTAATTCAAAGTTCTCCAGAGCTTTATTCTGGTTGCATCCAATATCCAATTCTGATTGAATTACTCTATCATGGAAATGTTGCTATATCTTACAGGAACAGAATTATTTACCAATGAAACAATCAATGTAAATTGCACTGAAGGTGGACATGTCATTATGCTGTTCATTTCTGTTATACCTACTATTAATTACTTCATATATATATTCATAGTAGCTATGTGGCAGCTTTTTTCCCAGTGATATTGAGAAAATTAAGGAGGGAAGTTTTATTTTAAAAAAATCAGAGCAAACAACAAAATATATTTCTGTTTATGTATTATTTATGTAACATTTTGCCCCAAGAAATCATTCATAAGATCATCTGGTTTTTTGTCCTCTCCTTCAAAATGTGGATGGTAAACCTTGCCATGACCAAATTGCAGTCAAGCTGTAAGTTTCTCTTCATATTTTACCTTTATCTTTGTATTGAATATTCCTGTTTTGTTCAGAGTAACTTAAATCAGACATTTCTGCCAGAATCTTGCAGGTTAGTTAAAATTTAATCCTATAAATCACACAAATATATCATCTTTGTGCCTTTGTTAGTCTGCAGTGACAGGATGTCTTAAAATATTTTATAGATGATTAGGATATTTATGTGTCAACCTTGGTCCTATTAGGGTCTGTTTTTTAGTCAAAGGAAGGAAGGAAGGAGAATGATAAAGGACATTTTAAATGGCCCTGTTTTGTTTTCTTTTTTGTTTTTATCACAAGGTCCAACCCACTCATTAACTTGTTAGCTAATTAACATTTTTGTCTACTTTCCAAAAAAATAAAGGCTTCGACCAACACCTAAGTGTGAAATTCTAGGGAAAAAAAAGATCTTACCCCTAAAGTGAAAATATCTGCTTTTGTCTGCAGATGGATAATTGTACTCTCCTATGCTCCCACAACTACCTGGGCATTACCACTTTTAGTAAAGATTAAAGTCTATTAAATAGGACCTGTTATAAGCTCTTATCTCATTGTTGTGATGTAGCATCACTAGGTCAATCACTGCATATCTAAGTTACTTAAAAAGATGTACTGTTCGCTTTTTTTTAGCATGGCTTCTTTGGCTGTGGAGAATACAGAAAGATCAGGGTTTGCTTGTTTTTGGATAAAATATTCAAATTTTCACTGAATTAAAGTAAAGAATGTGCACTGCTCAATTTTTTTAAAAAAATTGAAACAGAACAGAGATGCAAAATATAAGTGCAAATAAAAGTGAAATAATATATTGGCAGACAACAAATACCTTTAACATTACTAAATTGTGTAGATATTTTTGCTCTCTGTCTCTGCTGTATTAGCAATGTAGAACAATACATGCTATCTTCAGGTGACAGAAAATTTATGCTGTCTTCGCAAATTAGTCAATCAATAAAAATTTTCAAATCTCATTGCTCTTCACCAGGCTGTTTTATGGAAATAGAATTTTCTCTTGCTGATTTCAGTTAACTTTGGTTTCCAATCAAGAGAGAAAAATTTTAATGAAATTTAAAGCAGTATTTTAATAGAAAGTCATTTTGTCTATTTTGATATTATTTCAGCATGTAGTTGAGACATTTTATGAAAAATGTCACTTTCACATGAGATAATTCTTATAAAAATAGCTAACCATTTAAGTTCAAATTTCTGTTGAGAAACACAAGATGATTAGCAATTTTTCCAAATAAAAATTTAAAGCAATTTTACACTGCCTAAATGCTCCATGTCACATTGTTGGTTTTATTCCCCTGCCACCTGTTTTTCAGTTGTTCTGAATTTATTCCTAAAATGTATTTCTTTAACCCATTTTTGTTTATAAGACATCCCCATCTAAGCTACAAATTGAGGTGTTTTCAGACTTTCAGAAATAAATCAGTAGCTAGAGCTCAGTTGGTTCCTGCTTTATGAGAGTGCCTTTTTTTTGCACTGATATGGAATATTCCATTGCCATGGCAAGCAAGAACAAAAATGTGTTATCAGAAACCACGGTGGATTTTTTTAGGATGCTATAAGAGCTCCTGATTTTAAGGGTCTTTTTAGATGTGTGAGTGTATATGTGTATTTATAAATCCATTCTTTTAAAAGTCACCACGGCTTGTAATATCTGGGAAGCATAAGATAAAAACATTCTTATGGAAATATAAACAGGTGTTGGAAAATATTCAGTGGACATGTAAATGTAATGTTATTTGTCTCCTGGAAAGAATGAAATGCAGCATCACCCTACCTCTCACAGAAGGTTAAACCATCGACATTTAATGAGAGAACAGAGGAAACCAAACATCATCTTCCTTCAGTAAAG
This sequence comes from Ammospiza nelsoni, assembly GCF_027579445.1. Lineage (NCBI taxonomy): Eukaryota > Metazoa > Chordata > Aves > Passeriformes > Passerellidae > Ammospiza > Ammospiza nelsoni. Next base: position 86,431,304 of record NC_080633.1, read on the forward strand.
TTGACATTTTATAAAAAAGAAATAATTTTAGTGGTAGTTGAGGTTTCATACTGTTAGAGACTGGAATGATTCTTAGTGTAATTTTATTTTAAAAGACATGACTTTCACCAGGCAAATAATTTACACTAGAAGGTTAAGTATTGTTTTCCAAGTATTTTAGCAATAGTCAAGCTATAAAATATATTTTAAGGTGACAAAGGATGAAGACAGTAGGCAGAGAATCACTTCCCTTTATTTAGCTGTGTATCTGACATTTTCTTATCCAAAACATATATTCTTTAAAAAGAAAAGCCATCTTAGTAAGATATCATGACTTTTGCTTTTGCTATTTAGCATTTATGTTTCTCAGTCTCTTAGGCAACCTACAAAAAACCAGTCCAACCAGTCCAGAAATAAACCATAGCATTATTACATGCTTTTGATGCCTTAAGTTTATAGCCTTTCTATTTTTCAGATTCTTTACTGCATTAATGTATGCCTCTGAACTCTATATAGAATGCTAGTTAGCTTTCTTTACATTTTGGTCAGACTAAACAATCCTTCTGGGCCTGGGAACCAAGGTCATTCCATTTGCCTCAGGCCCTGCAAAGTATAAACAAGAATAAAGAGTGGGAAGAGTAGCACACCAGGGAAATGTGTCTTCATTACCTAAAGCTATAATTGGACAATTGACCCCTGATATAGAAATAGACCAAAATTAATATCTGTCTGAGAAAACTTGCAGCTGTTATCCACCTTGAGTCTAGCTTCTGCAAGGCTTTGCACTATCCAAGATGCATCTTTTGAAGACCTTTTAATAAATGCCTACTTTATTCTTTTATCTTTGTCTAGCCTCCATTCTAGGCACCCTCTCCAAGGCATCACTTTTGATAACTAACTAACAAAGTAACGAAATATCAGTTAACATTCACAGTACAACACAAACTAGTTGCAGCTCAAGAACTACTCACCTTAAAATGCACTAGAAGTATGGGAACAGTTTAAAAATAATAAATGGTACATTTCTTAGTAGTATTGAGCACAATTCGTTCAAAGCACTACTTATTACAACTCCTGTTCCATATGAAATAGAACTGCATTACCAGGAAGAAAATCCATATTAATTTGGGGTGAGGGGGTCCCTGTTTTTGTTTGGCTTTGGGAGAGAGAGGTGAGAGAGAATGTGGAATCAGACTCAGTATATAAGGTGCAACAGTGAATTTTTTATAGGTAACAGAAGGAAAGTGGGAGGTAAACTTTTGCAGAGAATAATCACAGTTGCCTTCCACCTCTGGGAACCTGTACTCAAGCAAGGTCAAACAGAAAATTAATTCAGTGATCTCTTCACAGCTCCACTCTACAGTTAGAAAGTCATGACCAAAACAGCAAGAAGCTTGCAGTTAAATGCTGAGCTACAAACACAAGGTTTTCACTCACATGCTTCAGCCTTTGGTATCCTGTGAGTCCTCACCACTGTGCTTAATGTGAGGTTATTGGCCTGTGTAAGGTGAAGCACACCCATCTTTAAAAAATTTGTCTTTTTTTGTACAGTTACTGACTTACCAGGAACAGTCTTTCTCATCCCTTGTTTTCTGAAGGGTTGATTGAAAATACAATCAATTATTTGCCCCACCTGACAATCATAAAGAAACTACATAACCTTGATTATTAAATTAAAGGAAGCTATAGCACTGAAGAAATTACAAGACACAGTTTTACATCACTCATACAAGTTTTGCACTGGGTTTGGTGAAAAAAAATGGATAGAAACTAGGGCAATATTAATAATTAAAAAAATTAAACAAAACATTGTGTCTAAGTGATATTTAATTTGGATTTTGTGACCTCTTTTTTGGACCTGATAGAAGACAGACAGAGCCCAGAGCATGCTGGCTTTTTCTCATTTCCTATCACCACCTTCAGGGGTATCATATGGCCTGACAAAGGAGATTAGATATTAAATTACTGAATCATATTATTGCTCTGCATACCCTTTTATTTCTTACATTTTTATGCTTCTATAGCTACAACAATATTTCTTTTAGAAAACAATTCAAATGCATTTTGCATTCTCCCATTTTCTGAAACATTTATCATCTAGAGTAATTTACAATCATTTCAATGCAGATTTCAGATTTTAAGGTCTCCATTTACTGACCACATTAAAAAAAATGGTACTGAGTAGCTATGCAAAATAAAAAACTGTTTACAAAATTAAGTAACAAAAAAGTTTCAATGTGACTTGTCACTATCATCTCCTGCCTATTTTAATGCTTCAGTGAAGTTCAGTTCCATTATAATTCAGCAACATTCCAGCATTTTTAAATAGAAAAAAGATGTATTGTCTCTCATTTTGCTAAACATTGAAGAGAAGTAGCTTGATTGGATAGAGGTGGAATGTAGGTGTGCTGTGTGGGTGGATGTGTGAGAGAAATAACTACAAAGAAAAAAAATTATTTTCACTTTAGTTTTGATAATGGTTTAATTTGTGATCACTTTCTGGTGTTAAAGCTTCTGAAAACAGTATTTCCAAAGCCTGTATGACCCCCAATATTAATCAACAGACAAGTGCTAAGAAATAGGGTTTTTTAAAACAATGTTTTTCAAAATCTTACCCCATAAATGATTTAACTTTTTATGTCATTGAGTAGCAAGCCATAAATAATAATATTACTTACCAATTTTTAGAAACAATGTGTTGAAATATTTAGTATATTCTGCTGTAAATAATGCAATTCATAAAACAAATATTGTTGCCTTACTGCAAGCTCTCTACTCCAACTTCTATTTAGTCAAACTTCTCAATCTACTTAGTAAAACTTCTCAATGGTAGGAAAAAATCATTAGTCATTATTATTCTAATATTTTGCTTGCCATTTAATTTTTTAAATTGTCAGCAGTTTCTATAACAAAATTAAATTTTCCAGTAGAAAATCTGCAATTGAGAGCACCAGCACAGCCTTTCCAATGATTCTTCTAACCCTGTGTCCTCTCTCCAAGCATAATTAAGTGTTCACACCTAAGGAAAAAGTAAAAGAAAAGTAATGCTTCACTCACTACTTATCCTCAGCTTTTGGCAAGAGTTACCTTGAATGCAATTTAGTTCCAGAACCGGCTAGACATTCTTTAGGAGTGAGTTAAGTGCACTTAAGAGCCCCACTCCATACCTTCCCATGTTGACTACATGCTACTGAGTAGTGAACAGGATCTAACCTTGACTGTTTGCTCTGCTATGACATTAAATCCCAATGTGTTTCTGGCTCCTCCAATGATGTTGAATTTTAGCCTACACGTTTTGTTAAATACTTACAACTTTTCCAGTTAAATTGTGAACCAGACTTAATGAAATACTCAGAAATAAAGCAGAAGTTGTTTTATCTGTATGTCTTCAAAAACAAAATCTAAACCATATTCAGTGTATCAAAAAATGACAAAAAGAATAAGATATTTTCATCACAAAAGTGTTTCATTTGAAATTTGAGCCTTTTATCTTCAGGGTTGACTCAGTGCCTTTTTCAATTTTACTTGGTTCTAAAAGATGGCTTTGGTGAAATTCAAATTATCATCTGACCAGAAAATAACCAATTACAATCTAAATATTGAAGATTTTCCTTTTCACATGCCTTATCTTTCAAGTCCTAAGACATGGAATACAATGCATTAGTTTTTAAATATGAATAAGAGAGATTCTTTGCTTCACTCTCTCACACAGAAGTTAAGAAGGAACACAAAGCACATTTTTTATTCTCATAAATGTGGATTAATAAATTAATATCCTTCAGGTTCTCATAAAATTCAATGGCCATTCTGCATGATAACACACAGCATTTTGCCTGAATGATTTGTGAAACATAGGAGGGGTCTCCCTCCCTTTGAGCTTGTACTGTCTTGCACAAGAGCTCACAATACACAGTTTCCCTGTGAAAATGGGAAACAGCAAACATCCCAAACTTTCTGAAAGTTGCTCTCCCCCTGGGAAAAATAAAGGATGCCCTGTTCTAGTTTTGGCCAAGGACAGGGTTTATTTTTCACAGTACCTGGGGGAGGGCAGAACCTGGAGATGTGTGGATGTGGCCAAGACGTGTTGTCACCATCTTACATCATGACCGTCAAAGAATGTACCTGCTTTCCCTGGTCATGGGAAAACATGTGGTGGATGTAGGGTCCAGCCACTCATGGTTCATTGTCTCATCTTGATGAGCATTTGACATGTGAATTGCTCTCTCTTTTGTACATGGTTTTTATTAGTATTATTTCTGTTACTGTTCATTTACTTATGGCATCGTTGTTTCCAGTAAATTGTTCTTGTCTCAACCATAATCTCTGGTTTTTTGCTCCCAGTGAAGAGAGAAGTGGGGAGAGAAGCAAGCAGATGGCATCTGGTTTAGGAGAGTTTTGGTGGGGTGAAGCACTAAACTGGGGAATGTTTTTTCCAAACCACAACACCGCTGTTAAGAGCAAGAGGGAAGCTTGCCAGTAAAGAGCTGTAAAGGGTCCTTGAGTTGTGTTAAGTTACACTATCTTCTTTTAAATTCCCTCTGCTAAATTTTCCAAGGACAAGAGATTTGAGATCAAGAAGCCACAATTAGAAGCTGTTACCCATATCATCACACTTGTAGTGAGATTTCCTTCTATAAGGGAGATTCATTAAGCTTCACAGAGACTCTGACACCCATTCATATCTGTTACCTTTCCTGAGTCAGGCTTGGCAGACAGCAGTAAAAGTTTGAACTGCCCACTCTGCAAGCCTTTGATCCCTACCTCTTTGTTGTTAAGGCAATTTGGTAATATCACCATTCTCTCTTTATTGGTAAGGTTTATTTTGGACTCTGTAGATAAATACTAAAAACATTAAATCCTCTGCATTCAGCATAAAGCTTCTACTGAAGCAATTAAAAGAGATAATTTCTCCATTTTTTTTCATTGTTTGCTTGGTTTTTTGGTTTGTTGGGGTTTTTTATTTTGTTTTTTTTTGTTGTTGTTGTTTTTTTAATAATTTGCTCCATAAAAAACCATTATTTACTTTCAAAATAATCACTAAATAGGCAATGACGACTAATAAGAATGAACCATGTGCTGCAAAGAAATGAAATAATAATTACTTAAAAAGGAAGAACAATATGTCTAAATTAAAATGCTGGTCAACAGAACACAAAGCTGACATTTACAAAGGTTATGTTTGACTGTAATAAAATAAATGGCAGCTCTTTGTGTACACAGTTGTCAATTAGCATTGCATATGTGTCTCTTGGATACATTTATTTCTGCCAATGATTCCTTATTCAAGATGCAAATATCTATCATTAATGTTCAGTAAGTACTCCTGACTGAGGGAAATAACTAAGAAGAATAGTTGCCTCTTTTTATTAGCATTTTCTTTTCATGGGAATGTCACTAAAAAAAAATAATGTAACCTCTAAAATCAACAGAAGTTTTTGGAAACAGAAGAATTAAATACAGTAGAAATAGAAGAGTTGTAAGAAAATCCCTCTTACTGCAGATTCAAGTCAGACAAGAATTATTCTTTTTAGGGTTAAATTGAAGCAAGTAAATATGTTATTTATGTAGTTTAAATTTCTCATCTATATTAGGGCTGCTAATGCACACATGATTTATATTGACTAATAGTTTTTAGTAACTAAAGGCAAAAATAATTTGCAAAAGCACTCTTATTTATTGCAATGCAACTGTGGGGCTCCCTAAAAACCCAAACTTTGTGAGTGATCTATCTGTAATGAAAATATGGTTTTCTTTTATTCCCTTTATCAGGATAAGAAGCTCTCCAGCTGAAACTCAGAAGGGATAGAGTATATTCTTCTGGCATCAGCATGGAGTGCCACTCTGCCTCAAGAGGAAATGCACAGGAAGCTGGCTGCATCACTCATTAAGCTTGAGCTTTGCTGGATGCTACACAAACCCCTGGGTTGCACACTAAGGGGCTCATTGGCAGAATCACATCTCAGTGTCAATTTAAGTCAGATTCTTTTCATGATTCTGCAGCGAGCAATAAAATCTCTTTCTGTCTCTCCTAAGGAAAAATATGTATAGAAATGCACAGATGACTTTTCACAAGACAGAGAATTATTCAATAGCCTGATGTCCATGACACCAGAAATGGCAGCTAAGGGTACTCTGGTTCTAGTCTTTACTCAGAATAATTTGTAAATTGTGTATTTAAACAGTTATTGCACACAATGAACAAAAAATCCCAGCACTATGGATTTGAAACTAGGTGTGGTGGGTTGTTGCAGCCTGCAGCTAACCCCCTGCCCAGCCTCTTGCTCACTGACTTCTCTCATCAGACAAAGGAAAAGTAGAACAAAGAAATCTTCAAGTCAAAATTATGGCAGCTTAAAAAGAAAATCAAAAGATGCTTGCAGAAGCAAATCGCTCCTCACTGGCAGGTGGATTTGAAGCTACTTCCTGGGAAATCAAGTCCCCAGCACGTGTAATAGTTGCTTGGTAAGACCAGTGTCATAATCACGAGCATCCTCTGCTTCCTCCTCCTCTCCTCAAGCTTTTACTGATCAACACGACATGATATGGTATGGAATATCCTTTTGGTCAATTTGTTAGCTGTCCAGGCTGTGTCCCCTCCCAACCTATTGCTCACCTGGAGCCTGACTCCAGTGGGGAAAGCCTTGATGCTGCGCAAGTGCTGTGACAGCCAAAACACTGGTGTCTGATCAACACCTGAGTTATTTGTCTACCATGAAGAACATATGTTTCCAAGACAGTTCCACCATGAAATGAAAAAGATGAGTGTTCTGAATATTTTGAAATGTAGGTTTCTGTTTCTACCCATGGGAACATTTTTGGATCCTGCAAATACACAGATATCAAATCTCAGTAAGCGGATATAGCTTCAGACCTAGTCTGCATTTCCATGTTTCCTGCCAGTAAGCCCAAGTCAGTTCTTGTGGTGGATACTGACCTATAGAGAACTCTGTCAAATGAAAATCTCTCTTCAGGATTTAACATGATTTCTAGTGAAATAAATGGCAACTTCTTCCTTTTATGCCATTGTGATTACCTCTGCCTATTTTTTTTCATATATTAACATTTATGTCTTGTTGAAAAATTTGTGCAGGCAAAACAAAAAATCCTTAACATTTTTTTACAAGTCAGTTTAAGTTATAAGCTTTTATTGGAGAAAAATTTATATTCTGTCCATCAGTAAATCACAAGCCAAAGAGGATTTAAAGGTGCCGTATTATTTTACTAACTCCTGTTTTTAAATTCTCTATTTTTCTTACAATTATTTATATGAAGTACTTTATCTAAGCAAATCAATGTTTCATTTTAATATGTTGAAAATGAGGCAGTTTATATGATAATGATTTATACCTCCAGTATCTCCTACATATAATGAATATTTCATAGGTACTTATTTACATCTAGAACACTAACAAAATGCTTAAATTTATTTCCAGGTGAACTTGCTGACAATTTAAATGTAATAACATCTCTAATAAACAAATAGACTGGTTCCAAGGCACAATACATAGAAAAGCGTTCAGTAATAGTCTGATAAATATTAACGGCTTTGCTCATCTCAGGAAGAAGAGAACTCAGGATTTATCCATGGAAAAAAACAGAAAATCTTTTTTTTATTATTATTTTAGTAAATGATAATGTAATGTTGTGTGCATATAATATTTATCTGAGATGTCCTACTTATGACTACAGCAGAGCATTCCATTCTGAAGTTTTATCTCCAATTTAAACCAAGATAAATGCAATCGTTCAGCAGAATCCACACAGAAGCCTTAGATGAGTAAATGTATGTTCCCAGAATGTATTATATAAATAGAAATATCTTCTACAGACATGTAAATCTTTTAAAGGCAATATTTTTAGAGAAGTGAATGCAGAGTCAGACCAGAGATACATAAAGAGAGGTTGCATATAATTAGTTATATCTCAGCAGGAACTGTCAGTATGCAGTCCTACCTGTCAAGATTTAATACCCTCAACATTTAACTCAGAATCTACTTTGGAAAGTAGTTCAAGAACTCAACTATGTAAGCATAGGTACCATCTGCCTAAGTAGCATCATCACCTCTGTATTCCTCAGTAGCAAGGTGTTCTCCCTCGAATTGCTTCTTTTTTTCATTAGAAGCTGCATTCTTGTAATGCTATGTCTAACTTACAAGTAGCCAGGGAACTGCGTGACTGACTATTGATGTACAGCTTGACCATACAGAACTACCACTGAAAAAAGATTCTTTGAGGTTTCTTCCAGCACTTCCACGAGTGAGAGACGAGGAACTTCTAACTGTGAAACCTAAATCTGTGTGGAATTCTTGACACTTATGAAAATATGCCACGTTCCACACCATGGCCTCATGCATGCTCTCACTCTAAGGAGTGAATATATAGAATTTCTCAGCTGATGTGCTACATAGAGACAGTCCAAAGCTAGTTACCTTGCATACCTTCTCCAGAAAGGTGATTTGCAATTGACAAACTAATGATTACAATGGAGAAAATACTGAAAGTACAAAACTGGTCTGGAACCAGTTGATAGATTCTGCATTGGTTACCATTCCTATGTCCATAACTTAAATATTTATATTATTCATGTCATCAGTTTTAGCATGACTAGGCAACTCTGAGTGAGGGTTGCCAAGTGGTTCTGCAAGTCAATTTAGCAATATCAAAAGCAAATCTGAAAGTATCAAAACAGGACACATTCCACTGAGATAATCTCTTATCTATCCGGATATGAAGTCTAGGTCAAACTATAAACTCAGTGGTGCGCATTGCTTCCTCGCACATTGAATAATAAGGAAAGAACTTGATCTTCTGGTTGTCTTCACTACAATTGCTTACTTGGAAGAAGAAACTATTGGCCAGGTGTACTTTCATTTAGCACAAAGTTTTACTTTTGAACCTGAAAGATTTTTTGGAGACCAGGAGCTCTTCTGGACATTTTCCTGGATGAAGGAATTGTCTTTAATTATTCTTGAATTTTCTTCCATCTGTTCTTTTTTTTGTTTTGTTTTTTTGTTTGTTTTTTTTTTTACACACAGTGTATTCGTCAAATCCATGCTTTCTCTGAGATTCTTTGACCTCTCTAGTTCTCATCTTTATTCATTGGGCCCTCTGAACTGTTTTCCAGCACTTCCAGAGGACTATAGTTTATCCTGAGGTAATTTTTAAAGCCAAGAACAACAGCCTGTGCTATCATGTCACTATTATGAAAACAGTGATTCAGCGACACTGGTTAAAGGAATCCATGGATAATAAATTTCCCCTTGAGATTTCCGTGGGGTAGTGGAGGGGAGGGATGGGATGAAACAAAAAACTCCTTCTTACCATTCAGAATTTACTTGTCAAGATAAAATTAAACTCTAAAAGAAAGAGAAAGTACTTAGAAAAGATGAGAATTAGTTATTGAATACAAAATAAAACTTCATTTTTCTATTTCATAGGTTGATGGTAGCGTAGCAGAATAATATCCATTCCCAGGGTAAAACAGATTAGCTAACTCATACCAAAGTATCATACATAAATCATAAATCTGAACTGCGTACTATTTATCTTTGTTTATATAACAAGTCTTCATCTAGATAACATATGGGGAAATCAGAAGGCCATGTCACTATTACTCAGGCAAATTCCCTAAGTAAAATAACAGACAACACTGAAACATTCCATATTATTTTCAATCCTAAATTCATGGAACAGGGGAAAATAAAGATATCAAGTAAAAATGTGTTGCATATCTAGCCATAAGGGAATAATATTACTGAAAAAAAAACCACCAAAACCAAGTGTTTTTCTTCTAATATGTATTAGGTCATGGGTGCTCAGGAAGATTCAACACTTTATGCTGTAAACTCATGTTATTTCATTCCTTACTCTTATCCTTTCCAATCCCTCTATTAATTCTAGCTAGTTAACCTCATTTCCCAGAGAAATGAGCCTTAGGACCTTCATATGTCTATCTCTCTCAAATCTCTACTTTCCATCAAAATTGATGAAAAGAACTGAGGTATCAAAATCATTAAGATGCTGAAACTTAAATGGAAAAGGCACCTAGGTAGAAGACATTAATTCTTTCAGAGGAGGGAAATATTGCAGAATATCTCAGCTGGATAATTAAGTACCAGGGACTTGAAGAATTGTAGGAAATCAACCATCATCAATTCTACTTTCCATAGAGATGTCTATTTCAATTCCAAAACAAAAGAGGCTTTGTAGAAAAGAATATGTTTTTTTCTCCATGCACAGAACAAATCTGAAGTAAAAATAACCTATATCCCAATTACCCAATCACCTATCATAGCAGTATAAAGCAATTCTTGGGGACACTTCATCAGAAATCTTAATATTCAGTCAGTCTTCTGGGCCATTTCTCTCTTATTAAAATCAATAAAAAGCATTAGACTCTCACAGTCTGCAAAGATGTTATGCTACATTTTCAAAAGCTCCCTTAACTCCTTTAAAGAGCATCTTAATTTCCTTTACTCTCATTGAGAACTGAATGCTTAATTCTCTCAGGCACTTTTGAAATTGCACTAGAAAAATAATACAAACTGAACACATCTTGTTTTACTTATTATAGTTCATCTCACATTCAAAATGACATTAATTGTTTAAAAGTTAAAAGCAGACTGGAATGTCTGACACATTTTTCAGATTGGAAGAAAATTTTTTTTCATATTTTTTCAAAAATATATTCTTTGAAGTTTTTTTCTGACATATTTTTCAACATGGAGGAAGAATTTATCTTATCTCCCTCAAAATAATGCAAAACCCTTACTTTTATGCTAGTACCATCTCACAGATTATGTGCTAGTCATTTAGAACTGCCAGATGAAAGGCTCTTTAAGAAAAGGAAGATAGTCTCTAGGTGTGGAGAAAATATGAGAAAATAACCTGCATTTTTTAGCAGAATACAATTTTCCTGGTACATGGGATATCTTTCTCCCATATATACTTTCCAATAGCATTTTAATACATGAAAAAATATAATTTTGCTACATCTCGTCATTACTAAGAACACCAATAAATTCCATATAAAAGAATTCCACAAAAACCCCAAATTATCACAATAATATTGAAGGTTTGTCTTTTCATTCCTGAAATACATTAAATGAATTGCACACAGAGAAGGCAGCGTTCAATCCAATGTTCAAAATGCAAATTTATGTCCTGATGCCTAACTAGGCAGAGTCTGTCCAGTGAAAGAAAGAGAGGACCTGAATTCCCTCCCCATCAGTGGCATGACTCAAACGGTTGGCACAGCCGTGTCCTGACTTGGATGATGCTGCAGCACACAGCAGTCACCTGAGATTGCAGTAATTCAGCAGCTGTGAAGCAGCATGAGCTAACAGGCATCCCACATGCTGAAAGCAGCACTGGAGAACTCTTTGTCAGCACAGAACAACTGTACTGACCAGAAAAATCATTATCTATTCCTAGACACCTGATTAGATTATTTTCATATTAAGCAACTGTGTGTAAATAGATGCATATACAGACGTAAATTAATTGTTATAAACAAAACCATCAGAGCATGGTGAGGCTGCCAACCACAACTGTATATTCTACTACAGTGAAACAATTTAAAAATTTTTTAAAAGAAATTGCTCTTCCTAGCTGTCATTGCTTATTTTTGCAGGGAACACTATGAATATGTATTGAAGTTGAAACACTCTGAATTGCTATGTTTGGCTAAAGTTGGTAGGATCTTATCCAAAATACATTCTTGCTAAAACAGCACATGACCACCACATTTAGAAAACTGACCCTTAGCTTTTATTGGAAATGCTAAAGATATGAGATTTTTAAAAAATGTTTCTTATTCTTTCATTGGTGGGAAAACAACTCATTCTGTGAGCAGCAGTAGTAAACAAGCACGTCTGATTTTTTTTCCATTGAGGTTTCTCTGATAATGATTACATCTTTTTGCTCAGAGGGAAAATCAATTTACTTGAGCATCTATTGTAATGACATTAATGGAAAAAAAAATACTGGCCATTTCCACCCCAGGTCAAATTGGTAATCAGGTTATAAAGTCATTAAGAAGGAGAGAAATAGGGAAGACAGTCATAGTCACAGAGTGCAGACTGAGAATGAGAAGCTGCGACACACACACAAAAACCCCCACCCCAAACTGATTCCATGAAGCTAATTAATACTAACTATTGGGAGTATTTTTGGTTTTTTTGGTTTTTTTAGTTTGTTTGGGGTTGGTTTGTTTGTTGGTTGGGTTTCCTTTGGTTTTCAGTCAGAATTCCTGTGAGGACTTTTTCATCTGATTACGATTCATGTACAACATTTAGTTGTAAAACTAAATAGTTTTACAACTGCTTAACAAGCCAAAACAGACTGAACAAAAAAAGAGACTAGAACCAAATGATGTCACTCAAATTCCAGAAGTTAAAAAGACTGACCCTTCCTCTCTCAGTCTTCCACTGAGAGTCTTACATTCTCAACAGAAATCTGCAGGTATGAGCAGGAATGTGCAAGAGATCAGAGTCTCTGGAAGGACAAAATCATTATAAATGCCACAAATGTGGAGAAAATATCAGATGGCATTTAAATCTTCTTAGGAACCAGTGTTGCTTGGACAAGAGTCAGATTTGCAGAAGACAAGACTCCCGCAGTGCTCACAGAATTGTCTGGCATAATATTAAAACACAGCTCAAGAAACAATAGTCTTGAAACTTGCTGTATCCTCCTACACACCCATCACTTCCAATCTATCCACCAGGGATGCTTACAGGCTTCTGCAGCAGTTTCAAAATTCAAGTTTATAATGTCAGATTTTAAATTCTCAAGTAGTAAAATTTGAATGGTTCAGCTAAAGCAAAATAAGAGCTTTATAAGCCACAAGAAAAAAAGATGAAGCATCCCAAAGTTAGAGATAAAACAAGTCCTTTTATCCTAGCAATCATAACTGAAACATAGTCTGCATTGGATTATTGTCTAATTAGAATATATTTTGCTGACATTTTACAAGACTTAAGAAGCTATACCTTTTCCCCCCTTTTTGCAGATGCAGACAACTTAAAACCTGGGTATGTTTCATGGATTTTTTTTTTTTTTTAACTATATCCTATGTCAGCATTTCAGATGGTCAAAAACTCCACAGATTCCCAGACATATACTAAGATTTCAGACACACACTAAGATTTTCCTTAATTCAGTAACAACTAAGAAAACTCTTAAGGGTATGTATGGTATCATAAATCACACATCACTTTGTTCTAATTTCAGCAGCTGTTCCAGACTTTCAAAGAAAGTGGATTGAATTTTTTCTACAGCACTGGTGGGATGACCGACATCACATTTATTATCAGGCCCATTCCAAGTTGAGCCAATTTTGTAATAAGCTTACAGCTGACTTACTGGGTGTTAAAGGGAACTTATGTTATTCAGAAATATTTGGTAAGTTCCAAACAAAGCAATGCTGGAAGGTCCAGCCCAGTGTAGCTATTAATGATTAATTGTGTTGTTGTTATTATTATTGCATGCACTCCTAAGGCACTCTCCACAGTCCATCTGGTGTGCCCCTTGCATAATTTAGTATTACAACTGCTCTTTACTGAAAAGAAGGAAAGTGAGACTTCCCCTCTCCTTTTTTTTTTTTGCCTGGAAAGGGTTCCTTTGCAAAAATGACAAATACATGTAGTATTCAGGACACAACATGAGGAACACTCTAGCATCCAGTGACAAGATGACAATCATAAAGGCATAAGTTTGACAAAATGCCATGAGGAATAACACTTAGCTTAGCCTTGTGGTTTTCCTGATAGTAGAAAATTCTTACAGAGGCAGATATGCTGAAACAAACAACAAAAAACCACAAAAAAACAAACCCAAACAAAAACAAACAAGCAAAAACTCAAAATCCCACCAAAACAAAAACCAGAAAACCAGCCTAAAAATATCTCTTCCTGTCCTACAGGGTCAAGTTAGCCCTGTTCATTATAGCTCCCAGTCTGGATATAGAAAAAGAAGCAAGTCATAAGTAGCAGGGTCCCATGCTACTAAGAGTTACTAGAGGAGGACTCGTGACTAATTTGGAAACCACAGAATAAAGGAAGAACACAGAAAAATATAAATTTTCTCTTCTATGCTACAGCAAAGAATTTTGACTTTCCCTCAGAAATATGATAATTATGAAGGATAGAAAACATAATTTCACTCATTTATGCAGCTTTAGAAACTGAAAAAGAAATATTTATGGAATATTTTTAACTAAAACTGGAAAAGAAGTTAAGATTCTTTGCCAATTTACCACTAGTGCAACATTTATATTCTTCCACTTTAGTTCCTACTCCTTGTGATAACCCTTGCATCAAGAGTTTTAGGCAAAGGGAGATTAAAGTCACTGGCTGATGGAAGAAAAACTGTAGGCAAAGAATCAATGGATCACAGGAGGCAAAAAGATGGATGGTACTTCAAGAAAGGGCAGGAATGGGAGTAAGTTGTCATGTGCAGGCAGACACTATGTCTTGTCATTTGTTGGCACTTGAAGTCTCACAGTAAAATATTTCCTTCTTGAAAGGGAGACTTTCTACAGGGTTCTCTGACTCTTGCCTGCCCTGCACAATTCCAGTTAATACACAGATTTTATAGTTATAGTACATCTGCACAGGAATAGGCAAGTATTATAGCAAACACAGTAAAAGAGCTGGCATGAACATTATCCTACTCCTCATTTAGGAAACAAAGTCCTATCAATTATATATATATATATATTTATATATATATATATATATATATATTTATATATATATATATATAGATATATGTTCACGACATAAGCATATTTGCCTTTCCTTGTTACACAGTATGTGAACATTCTCACATTTCTCCCTCTTCTAAACTTGAGATAATGTAAATCTGTTTCAGACTCTGAAATGCAACTTCATGCAGCATAATCTTCCCCATCATAAGATGTTTTAGTTTCTGGTCAACAGATGACTTTTTCCAGGTGATTCTGGACAGCTGGACAGTTGAAGATCCTCAGACAAATCAAACCAATTAATTATTATGTATTACACATTAGTATTAATGAACCATATACTCTGGCAAAATATACATGGAAGGCATTATCAACCCAGAGGGGTAGACATATAATTTAGAAAAAAGACTTGCCTTGAAGATTGTAATACCAAAAATTATATGAAATTTAAAGAGTTGAGGAAAACAAAAGCAGATTTAAAACAAGAATTTCTTTTATCATCACACTACACAGAAAGAAGAATAATACACATTGGAAACAGGACTTGGATTAATTAATCATCTGCTGATGTAAGTTGTCAGTATGATGTAACCAGGAGAAAAAGAGACATAAAATTATAAAGTGAATAAATATGGAAAGGTATTAATACCATAAAATAAAATATTGGTTAGACCTCACCTAAATATTAGATGCAAGTCAAGTTGCACATTTTTTTTCACACATATTCAGTCACACATATTCAGTTTGTTTTTTTCAAACTGAACTAGTTATTAAGAGCAAAAGAAGGGTTAATCAAAGAAGAAAGGTAATATCTAAAAATTGATGTCTAGGAATTGGCTGAGTTATTTGAGCCTGAAAAGTAGATTCAGAGGACATATGAGTACTGACTAGAGATATAGCAAATAGGTAAGTATGAGAAAATTGAAAAAGCAGAGTTAACTTACTTCTAGAGACACTATTACTATAGTGAAAAAATTATACCCAGACTACAAATCAGGAGTTTGAAAAGAGTACATAACTGCCAGGAAATGCAGTTTTTCAGAAGAGAGGGAGACATTGCAGGAGAAATGGAGATAAAAATAGATCCTGATAAGTAAGTGAAGGTGTTAAATAATTTTAATATTTCTGCATTTAGGAATTTTTATTAGCTTAGCATGAGCCCTGTTTTTCACATGATCTTTTCCAGTTTGATAGTTTGGTTTCTGGGAAACTTCTCTTTGATGAATGATCTCTCCCAGCAAAAAACAGTTATGTCTATTTCTGTGAAAGAACATTTAAATCAACATTTCTTTATTATTAGCTCTGTGTTCTCTTGTAAGAGCAAAGTTACAAGACATAGGAAGAAAGTAAAACAGGGGCATTGCAACAGGATCTCACAATGTGCAAAGAACAAAGATTTCCCATTTTCCATGTAGAGTAAGTTGTAATAACTGAGGTATGATTAATCACAATGAGATCTGTATTAAAATCAACAAGTCCAGCACTGGTCACATTCTGAGTTCATATAAACCTCCAGAGCTCTTAGACTTGTAGGAGTCTTGCTACTTTAAGCCTGCACTGCTGAGACATCACATATGTGGTCATCTAAAACCCATGGAATTGAATCAATCAAGTACATCTGTATCCATGAAAAAGGCTCTATGATACTGCAAAGTTGGAGAAAGACCATGCTGCTAAAAATGACTGAGATGCGTTTTTGCAAACACTCCATCAAATTCAGCTGTGACTGATGATTCATTTCATTAATAAAATCCCAAGGCCATCTAAACCTGACTTCTTGGGCATCCCATATTCATACCCAGCTGCACCTTCATTGTCCCAGCTGTTATTAACTCTGCAGAAAGAGATTTATTGTCCAAATGACTCTGAAAAACAAGCCCACTGCCATTTCAGAGTTCCAAGCTCTAAGTCAGAGGAGTTTTTTCCAGGTTCAGACAAGTTTGCTTTTCACTGCTCAGATTTACTGTGAGTTGATGTAATAGCATCATATTGCATTGTCTCCTGACTAAATTATGTCCCTCCTGTTTTTGTTCACTGGTTCTGCCAAGATCTTTAAAATCCATTCTGATATTGTAATGTTACTAAATGAAAGGTCTGGTTAGCAGGCTCTTTGGGGCTGCATTAAAATTAATACTGGCTAAAACTCTACATCAAAAGCACAGAAGTGTTTGCCAGTAATGTTGCTCTGGAGCTACAATGTTTTGCAGCATTACCATCAAGATCTATAACCTTTTCTTTTTCTGTCAACTGGCCTTAATCCAAGTAGACTATATGATTATCCAATGTGCTTATGCTGGGTGAAAAATTAGATGATGGTTTGAAGCTCCTTCTCCTTTCTCTATGGACCTTTGCTGGACTGTGCTAGAGGCAGATTGAAGAAACAAAGAGGAACTTGAAAAAGAAAATTAGGAAAAGACAGCTACATAGAAGATGATGGCTGGAGGAATTCATAAGGGATCAACAACAGTCAGGATAGATAAGGATTATCTCAGAAAAAAAAGAGTAAATGCAAAAGAAAGGATCTTCAGAAAGAAAAAGGGAAAATACAGGTATTTTCTAGGTTTATCTCTCCAGTAGCTAATGTTCTGCATACAAGGAACTGGGTTTTTTTTACTTTTCTCATGTAAGTACAGATGGAGAAATAAACAACTAAATTTACTCTTTAAACAGAAACAATTTCAGCAAATAACCATCTGAATGAAATATAACTAGAATCAGAGAAAATCATTAGGGTTTGAAATGACCTTTAAGATCCTCAAGTCTTATACAACTATGTCTGTATAGTTGGCATAGATTAAAAATAAAAAGGTCAGAAAGGAAAACTGTATAATCCATAAAGAAGAGTGAAATCTATTTATTCAGAGAAACCAAAATAAGGAAATATTTCAGCTAAGTTAAAGCAAAGTATTACTAAAACCAGTTGTTCAGCTAAATCTAAGCATTCAGAGAAATGGAATGCTGACAGTAAATTTTCATGAACTGAAGTACAGTGAAGACATATTGAATCATATGTTTAACCATGCCTTGGGAACAAAATATTCAAAACCATGTGCTCTTCAAAATACCTCTTGGACATCTTCAGTATTGATGTACAGCCTAGTACTCTAGACAACATTCAAAACAGCAGAATAAATAGGAGATTTCACTGATAAATTAATCAAAATCAAAGTAAATAAAGCAAGTGAAAAAGGGAGGAAGTGTTTCTGCAAAAGATTTAGAAATATCTGCATGTAAGTAAGTGTGATTCCCAGAGGCATAAATATGTATTTACAGAGAGTGGATTCAAATAGACAGGATGTGGCTTAAAGTCAGCCCATCAATTCTAACTGAAAGTAACCCAGGAACATATTTTTGATGGGTCTCTAATTGCCGTAAGAGCTGTCTCATCATAAACCTATTTAATGTGTAAATAAAAGTGAATTAAGAGAAGCAAGGACCAGAAAATAAGTTAACCACTCACAGCACCTAGAGGCAGAGATATCACCTGGAATGAAAAAACAATTAGTAAGCTACAATTTTACTTCTGTTCAAAAATTTGCTTAGACAAGACAAAGTGTATGGCTGCCCTTTGAAACAAACAAAAGGTGTTAATTAGATACAGGATCAAAACACTTTTTTGAAAATTTTAATTTATGAAACCTAGCAAGTTGCCTGCAGAAAAGAAGTAGTTTAGGGCAGAAAAAAATTCTTTTAAATTAGTGAATACTGAACATAATTATGCAAGAATATGTATACTTGAAATAAAAAAAAAAGAAAATAATTCTAATAAGAGATATTTCTCAAACTTTAAGGCTGTGCTTTGTGAGATATCTCACAGATCATCTGCCTTCTTAACTTTATGTAATCTGCCGTGAGTAATGGCATAACGTCTGCAATTATATTTTATGGCATTAAGTAATTGCTTACAAAGGTGACCAGTAGCATGATGTTATGTTCTAATTAATTTCATTACACCAGAATTTACAAAAATATGTTCAATTCACTAGCAAGGTCTTTATGTGACATAGCTCAGAGAACTTTGGATTCCAAATATCAATAATTAATTAAGAAAGGGAACTGAATAGAACAAGGTAGAACTTGTCAAATGGTTACTCAGGGCCCTGATTTCTCAGATTCTCTTAATCAAATACTACATATACCTCCATGTGTTATTGTCATCATTCTTATTTCCACTGACTAATAACCCTGTTACATGCCCTGAAAACACATTAGCAAATGTTTTGCCTAGACACTGGTTCAAATATATGCTGTGTTTCACAGCTGGAATTAATTTATTCCTGATGCTTATTATAAAGAGATTCATTCCAGCAGTACATATATAAATCCTGTGCCTGTTAAATCCTTAATCTATGATACTCTAATTAACTGAACCTACTTTTGCTGTTGGCCAACTTGAAAATGAATCAATAATTCTCACTTAGAAAAAGTCACTAGGCATAGGGGGACAAAGGAAAAACCTAACAGCTATGTAACCTGTTGCTCAGACCTTAAGAACATTATGTAAATCCAGTCAGTCTCGATTTTTTGTGTGAATTTCTTCCTGAGAATGGAGAGAGGGCAACTATAGTTGGGATCATAGCAAAAGCAGTTTTAAAATCCCAGAGTAGCTGAGCATTTCTAACCACGTCTTACACAGTTAGTACGTGGCAGCTTCATTGAATACAAAACACTTACCGAGTGCTAAGTAGACACACATTAATAAGAATATGCTACTATATCTCTCATGCAAAATTATGAAAATTGCTCATTTGATTACTAATTTCCTCAGAGAAGTGCAATTCAGGAAACACATGAAAAAAAGTGCAGCCTCTTGGCTCTATCATTGAGGTGTTGAACACCAAAGTATTTTTTTTGTCATGTCATTTCATAAGTAGAATATCTCTTCAAACAATCTATCAGCATCTACTCTTAGGAAATATACAGTGGACACAGTGACTAACCACAGACATGCAGTGTTTCTTTCCAGAACCCAAGGATACTCAAACCACAACAAGGAACTATGGGAGATCCATATTCTCCTAGTGAGGTAGATGACATCTGAGAGGACATTGAAAGAGTTAAAATGGCAATAGATATTTAGTATAAGAATCTGATTTTTTTTTTTTTTCAGAATCTGACATCCTAGAAACTCAGGGGGGAAAAAATTAAATAATAGCTGCCTCTGAAATTATCTTCCTCCCTTATCAGGATCATATATGGCACCAATATTTCATTACAAAATTGATCCAGCGTTACATAAATGCTAAATTTATCAGAAACAGGTGAAGACACTTCAGAGGAGCTACCCTATATTAAATGTACACATTTTGCAAAGATTTTTTTTTTTGCTGTTAGGATTCCCAACATTCTTTACAAAATAGTCATAAACTGAAAAATAAGCACAAACTGGCAAATCACCAAACAATCCTTAAACTAATATTTCAATTTTTCTTGTATTTGAAAAGAGGAAACAATAAGACCTTGAACATAGCTACTAAAGTGGATCAGTTCATGTAAAGTTTCACTCTTGTTAATGCAGTACCAAATCCACTTCTGGCCTTTATAATGCCTCTGATACAATTTAGCATATTCAAATTATGTGACTGCATGGAAAGAACTTTCTTGACAATTGAGAAACCAAACATTAAATAAGTAGTATTGCATCTGAAATAACATGCTCAAATCACTACTGAGGGCCATATACCAGGTAGATCTGTAATACCTTCTTCTCAGATTTGATTATTCTCTAGGTTCAAAAAAGTCACTTCCTTTCTTCTCTTTCTTTTGATCACTGAAAATTAGCAGCCTCTGACTCTTAATGGGTTTTGACTTTTTTGTGTTGTTTTTCAAGACACAGAAGCACAGCAGGGAGCCACATAAAACACTTTACATTTCTGAAAAAATGCTTTAAGAATCACTTAGGAGTTCACAAGAATTAGCAGAAGTAAGAGAGCTTAATTCAATCAAGAGAAGTGGACTCCTAAATTAAGTGTGAGATTCAATTTCTTCTCTTTCCCTTCATTTTTGAAATTAATAGGAGTCTGTTCATGTACATCAACAGGTTTGAAATAACTGCCTGGAATCCAAATCTGGGGAGGGCCAACCAAATATGACACAGTCATCTTGAATTACAGTATTAACATGAAGGAGACATTTTTTTAAAAACATTCAGGGCATATCTGGCCTCCTTATTTCCTAGCAGACGGATTTTCACCAAAAATACTGTTTCTCTGAAGAAACACGTCAGAGGAAAATGAGACTTCAGATCAGATTTTCAGAGGAAAATTTAAAATATTTTGTTTCAAACATGACAAAATGTTTCATCTCCATGTTAGCTGCTACTTGTTTTATCATATTAGTTCTTTAATTTTTTTATATTAAAATAATTAATTTAGTGTTTGAAACAAAATTAACAGTAACACAAATTATTTTTACTCTAGCCTCAATATAATGCATTATTCCATAATTTTATAATTGTTTATTTCAATTTCTCAAAAACATCTGGTAAAAATTTTAAATTCTACACATACCCACCTTTCTAAATAGCATAAGAATGAAGAGACAGGGGAAATAGATATACATTATATATGCATATATGCACATATATGTGTCCAAACTGTTGCATAAGTTGACTAACATTGTCAAAATTTCCGGCAGGAATGGATCCCTGACTGGAGACAGCTGATCTAATGAAGCCTAAATAAAGGGGTAAAAGTAGATTGAGGACAATAGGTTTGGAAGACTACGGGAAGGAGAAAGTTGCCCCATCCAAATGTTGCCAACAGTGAAATCAGAGAAAATTCCAAACCTCCAGGGAAAATTTCTCTCCCATAGGAATCTTGACTAATAAATCTGATCATTTTTGTGGGAGTGCACATAAGCTTGTACTTAGAAATGGAGAGAAGTATTTAAAGTTACAATAATCAACAACTGTTTTATAAGCCCTATTAAAAGTCTTAAAATCCCTTTTGATTTTAAACTTTGAGGTTAAAACTTGTTCCTAATAAGTCAGAAGGATTCTTGTCAATAATGGAAGACAGATGTTTTAAAATTCTCTTTTTGAATATGATCAAACACTCTGCTACAATCACTGAAGGAAAGGTTAGTACTGAAGATAAAATATTCAAGCCCTAAATAAAACCTGGACATATACTCACAACCCCTATTTTTCTTGCTTATTTTTCTTAAATAAAAGCTCTGAAAATTCCGAAGAATTCGACCGTGTTAAGAATGCAATTTTACCATACTTTAGCACATATGAAATTGCAAAATTGAGTTTCTAACAAACACTGGCAACATGCCAGAGTTCTGTGCCAGGCTCCATGGCCTTTCTGATAAGTATAACAATCTAATAAATTATGGTGGAGCAATGGTACATTTGGCTCCCAGGAGAGATGGATAAAATTTTTTAATAAATTGAAAATTAATCAAGAAGCTCAGCATCGGGAGGAATAAGCCTATTTGTGAATTCAGCTTTAGAATGCAGAGACTAAAGTTTTGAAGATAGAGAAATATTTCATTCTGAGTGTAGACAAAACCAATATATATATATAATTATTAGTTTTTTCAAACAGCACTACAGAAAAAGTGTGTTTTAGAAGGGTTAACATTAAAGAGACAAGCTTACCTAAATATAATTTCAAATAGCAAAAGATCTTTGCTTAAAGGAAAACCACCTCACCTTTCCTATCTCAATTTTAAGTAATTCCCTTTAGGAGGTCTCCTGAGCCCTAATATTTTACTGACTGGTATCTGCCTACCAAACTGAAAAATGGATTACTCGAGGAACTCTCAGAATTTTGTGAGCTATTTTGCAAGCGGGTCACTGGTCCACAATTAATAACAAGTTTAAAAAAAAGAAAAAAAGAAAACAAGAAAAAAAAGAAAAAAAAAAAGAAAAAAAGAAAAAAAGAAAAGAAAGAAGATTAAAAACTCAAATCATGGAAAAAAAAAGAAGATAAAATATTCAAGCCCTAAATAAAAGAACACCTGGACTATTAGTTAATAAAACTAGATTTTCAAGAGAAGTAGGGAAGTGCACCAAGAGCACCACCTTTTCCCTACTTTTACTCTCCCAAATATCTTTATCAAGTATGCTATCTTACACAGCAATGAAAGGCATACCTGGTAAAAAAATAGTAGCTATTATTTTCAAGCCATTTTCAAACTCACTCAAGCTGAGTTGTTTTCCTCTAAAGTATACTTGCAATGTGCATTATCTGACTTGAACCAAACCCTGCTTTCCTTAGCGTGAACTTTCATTTTTCACCTCTAGAGTCCATTAATTTTACGGTCAGAAAGGAACATGTGAGCCCAGTGTGACCCTCTCACACAGAAAGGCCAGAGAGCTCCAAACAGCTGGTGGAAGATCCAGATATCAATTTGCAGCTGTCATTCTGAGGGAATAGAGGAGTGCTTTTGACATACTTCCCAGTGGCAACATTTTTAAATAAATGTCTGCTGTCCAAAGCAGTGTCATGTAATAAGATCTCAATCTGGTCTTGGGAGGTGGCCAGCTGCACAGGCTTCCAAGGATGGATATGTTCTGCCTCTCTGAACCTGACAACACTCTGTTGTTAGCAGTGTTGCCCACTGCCCCCCCTGCCACAGCTGTTGGGATGCACAGCTGTTCATATGGTGCTCAAAACACATATGTAAAAAGTAAACAATTTTCTCAAATGACGTGTAAGAGTTACTTACTTACTGAATCCTGCTCATTTCCTCCCAGAAAAGGGGGCCTTAAATCTACCTTGCAATGTGTGCCTATAGAAATCTACCTTGCAATGTGTGCCTATGGCTGCTATGCCTCCTTAGGGGACAAAACAAAACTTTTTGTAAAGAGATGAAAGCAGAAATTTAACTCAGAAGAAAAAAAAATCCAGCTACCATGAAAATAAGAATTAAAAAAAAAATCCTCTATCTGATTAACTAGATAATTATGTTACTTATTTTTAAGAGTGGTTCTTGTGCAGTATTAGTACATAATCTTCCAGGTACTTGAAAAGCAATTTGAAGAAAAGTAAGCACAATGAAAGGACTAAAATGTTCCTTTCCTGTAGTGATATTGTAATCCTTTTTGAGAGTGAAGCTCTTATAGGGAATTCAGAGAAAACTAAATCTTATGTTTGCTGTAAATACTGATAACTGCATCAAACCCAGTGGTACTAAACCCAAGCTTTGGGCTCTCAGTGGATTGTACCTTGTTCAAAATGGTGCCACAACAGTACTTCATCTTTGTTTGGCTAATAAAATATAAAAGGTACCATTGCTTCTCAGTGTTTCTGAACTGATAAATTCAAGTGACAGTAAAAGTCAGCTCACCCAAACCCAGAAAATTTGCTGCGTTCACAAACTATAAAAATGTTTATTATAACTTGGATATTGATCTAATGAATTCAATACTGTCAAGTGTGTCACTTAATGTGAAGCTTTTTCCTTTGTTTTGGAAAGGCTGCAGAAATACTGTCCATTGGGATTTTTGAAGACTCCAACTTCCTACGTGTCTTGTTTTGATAGACACAGTAACTGCGTAATAAGTAGTAGAAATGCTCCGTTGCTATTGCAAGAAAAGTCTCTGTTTAGTTTGATCCCTATAGATGCATAGCATAAGAATGATGTGTTTTCCTGTATGTGCACCTCCATACACATGAAGTCAGCAACAGTTTAAAATAGAATCAGCCCTCCCCTCCAACAAACTAAAAAAATCAGATTTGTCGAAAAACCACTAATCTTTTCCTCCTTTTTGTTTTTGAAGAGTATAAATTGATTGCTACCCTACTTTAAAACTTACTGGATCTGTCAGATTCTGGTGAGAGAATTCTTCAGAGACATTAAGGAGTTTTCCAAATTGAAATTAAGTCTGTCCAAAATATAGAAAACCAAACATGAAGTTTGAGACCTTCCAAAACCCCACTGCAGGTACATAGGTGCCTACAATGCCACAGATCATGCCACTCTGGCAGAAAACTTATCTATCTCAATATAATTTGTTGTAGGAAGATTCTAAAGAGATTGCATTGTAGATAATCAATAATTGGATGAATCATCAAAAAAAAAAAAAAAAAGAAAAACCAGTTTACCATATTGGTCTTTTATAGACAGCGAAAAGCAGGTGACTAGAGAATTACTGACTATGTAGGAGCAGTTAACCTATCCAGACTTTAAAATTATATAGGAAAAAATAGCACCAACAAGACTTTCAAGTATCAAGTTCATGAAATGAAACATTCCGCATTTTCTGACAAGCTCAGCAGTGCAAAACCAAATCTTCCATCTTGTGCACAAAGAAACAGAGCTAGCTGTACCAAAACAACTGCAATGTGTTACCCTCTTTTCAGGCACCGGCGCTGTGCTTTGCAAGATGACATGATCTGGTTTTTCCGTAAGAGAAACAGCTCATGGAAGCAGTCTGTCATTTTAAGAGCACACCCTTCTCCTGTATTTGTGAGACTGTGGGCTCAAGAAATGTGCTGCATGAAATGCTGTAGATGGACTAAGCTAAAAATATGACTTCAGCTTTAGCTCATAACATAAAAGTTACAGGCAACAAATTCTTAGTGTGACTGCAAATGCGTGTAACACTTCGTTTTACCATAAGATTTCCTCTTGCTCTTAACAATAATTAATAGTGAATATGTTTGCAAGCTTCTAGGTGAAGTAATATGAGATTCTAATCTGCCTTAAAGCATAACTGCTCTAAATTTTTAGCATTCAGATTTGATTTATATATCTCATAACAATTTAGATAATACCATGACAAATGATCTTGTTAAACATTATCTCACGCACTATGAAAAGGTCAGGAGCTCATCTCAGATAGGTCAGAATAAGTATTGGCATGAAACCTACAGCAGTAAGTAGTAGTAAGAACATATGAGATAATTCCGCTGTAACCAGATAACTTTTTAATTTTTCTATTTTAAACCAAAACAATCTTACTGACCAAAGATGTGTAAACATCTTTGTAGATCTTACTCCATTGCTCCAAAGTCAAAAATGGCAATTTATTCTTGAAGTGTCTGCTATTTAACAAGTCATCCAAACTAAGAGAGTCTCAGATCTATAGGCAGGGCATTTTCTAAAAATTCTGAAGGTCTGGTGCTTAAAGAGGTAACTAAATAGGAGAGAGAAAACTTTGGAGAGGGTATACCAAAACAAAAAGTTGTTCCAGAAATAGCAAACTAAAACAGGAAAACAGCTGGGTGACTTTGATGTAAGATAGTGTGAAATAAGAACTACCTATCTGCCTTTATCGCTACGCCATTATGTTAGCTATTTATAAAAAAAAAAAAAAAAATTAAAGCTTGTAAATTTCATTTTATTCCTGGATTTGGTTCAGGTCATTTACTTGATCAACACTGATTGAAACTTATAGATCTGATACAGAACAGCTGTCACAACATAAAGTCTACTTACAGACCCAAGAAAAAGCCTTAGCACTGAAAAATGTACTAAAAATTTTGATGTGTGCACTACTTTCCCTAATCTCCTTTTTCTAGGAGAAATGTCTTGAACAGAAGTAAAAATGCCTTGAAAAATGACAGGGAACTGCCTAAACTATATAAAGCCCCAAGGCCAATAAAAATAGAATATTGGTTAATTGCCTTGTGAGCTATAAAAAAAATATTTTGTCAAAGTGAGCTACAAAGCCATCTTTAGTTTAAAAAAAAAAATAAAAAAAAATTTTACAAGAATACGTATTTTAAAAATATGTATTCTTCTAAAAAAATTCCACTTATTTGCTGCAAATATGTAACCAGAAAGCAAAGAGTAGCATCACATGAAACGCCTCCACTTCTTCTCTTTTCTTTCAGAATATCTAGGGTTTTTTTGCATCTAGCAGGGGTCCAACTGCTTTATTGAGAGTACCAAATTTCTAGAACTACTGCATCACCTCACGGCTGCTCCCACAGAAGAGATCATCCACAGCTTATCAGCCTGTTCCCAAAAATTCATCTGCAATATGCTTAGGTCTCACCAGTAAGACTGGGGACTATTAGCTGGAAACCTTTTCTAGAGTAAACTAGAAAAGGTCTCTGGTGATCCATGTCCAGCTTTCAGCTCAGTTACTAACAAAATATAAATAAATAATGCTGCAGCAAGAGAGTGCAATTTCAGAGTTACATAAAAGATCTAGTCATTCATTATCCTGCACCATGTTTTATGAGACCTACAAGAGTTGCAATGCTCTCCTACAGCTAAACTACAATACCCTTCAGGTACTACTACTTATGATAAGTAGAAACTCAAAAAGTGAAGGAACTCATTATTCATGATTTATGGTGGCTATATAAAAAAACAAAAACAAACAAGCAAACAAACCAAAAAGCATGGCATGCTGTCAATGCATTCATTACTTCCCTTCCTACATAAACACTGAGCCTCTTTTGGGAGGATGTCAAATGTTATTCACCCTCTAGAATGTCTGAAAAGCTATGCACATATTAAA
Organism: Ammospiza nelsoni; assembly: GCF_027579445.1. NCBI lineage: Eukaryota > Metazoa > Chordata > Aves > Passeriformes > Passerellidae > Ammospiza > Ammospiza nelsoni. The sequence continues at coordinate 86,458,417 of NC_080633.1, forward strand.
AACAAACAGTCAGATAGCTTAACAACTGTGTTTTTCTCACAATATTTATCTCTTCTCCTAACTGAAGTCCAGAATTAAATATGTATAGAAAATTAGCTCAGCTGGACAGCAAGTTTTGCTGCCACACTAAATATATTACAATATTTATCAAACAATTATCAGCAATAATTTTATTAGTACCTTTTTCCATTCCTGTATCTCTCTCACTCATTTTGTTGGCTCTAATGACAAGGGTAAAATAAGTAGGACTCAAGTCTGCATACTGTGTTCCCATCTGTAAATGCTTAATCTTTTTCTTGAAAAGTAGATATCAAAAAGTATACCCTCAATATCAAAGTGTTTTAGGTAAATGCACAAATGTATAGGGTCTCCATGGCAGAAAATATATTTTTTTTAAGAGTGTAATTTAAATGCATGTTTCAAGGACAGTGTGCTGTTTTCCTATAAACAAACCCTATTTGCCCCTATTTAAACTACTAAATTAGCACTATTCACAATTAAACAGTATAGAAGATTTTTTGGTGTTCATAATTTGAAAAAATTCAAATGGAAATTCTACATGGAAACTACAACATGCAGCTTAACATAAGTGTTTCTAAATGTAATTTAGATGTGCTATTCATTTCCATCTTCTCTTTTTTTTTTTTAAGTGCGTAGTACAACTAAAGAAAAGACTCAGTATTCTGTAGAATAAAAAATGCATGCAACTCCCTGCTCCTAGCAGCAAATACATTTCATTCATTGTTTATGGCAATGCAATATCTGCCATTGCCTCTCTCTGTGCATAGTGGTGTGTCCCAGTCCATTATAGTCTTGGAAATTAGATGACAAGGAGCGTGCCCTGTGAGACATGAGAGTTTTCTATGCTGATGAGCATCAGTTTCAGCTCAAGGTGTTTAGTAACAGGTTGTAGCACCGACAACTCAGAGAATCAGACCTCAGATCAGACTTCATACATATTTTAATCAACTCTGTTCCTGATATCAACAGGAACATCCTCTCAGAAACACTTCTTAGTAAGCTACAAATTTTCAGAAATTCTCAGGAGGCAATTGTATTTTAACCTGTGTAAATCTCATCCTGTGCTGTATTTTCTCACCTCCATATGTTATGGATTCATGACTTTTCCTTGTAAAGAGGCTTCTCTCTTTAGTGCAGGCTGTAGAGAGACATGCAGTTTTCACAAGGTCCCTAGGTCAGATTTCTTGTGTCAGCAATGGCATGATTTTCCATAGTAACTAAAATCAGGGCGGTTTGGGTATGCACAGCCTACGCTAAGTAACATCCTCTATAGTAGTCAAATGAAGCCGCAATTCCTGTGGACATGTCTCAAGATCTTACACATGCAAATAAGAAAAGCCTCATCCATATTTTCCATATTACATGCAGAGTGCAAGGAGCTGCTCACTAACATTTTGATTGTGGAAATGATAAATTCAGTGATTTTGAGCCATCACAAATGTATGCTTTATACCATTTTGAAAATATCATTTCTTTTTACTCCATTTATATGATTGCTATTGAAAGCAACCACGGCCTCGTGGTATTTCCCAATGATCTTCTTTGTTTTTGTTTTTGTTTGTTTTTCTTTTTTAAATCTGGACACAGGAACAAGTTGCCTAAACTAACACAAAGGCTCAAGGTAGATGGAAGAAGGGCTAGTAATTGGCAAAGGAAATAGACTGCAAATAGTCTAGAGAAGCACATCTCCTTCAAAAAGTGCAGCAGCATCTTTATTGCATCCAGAGAATGTCCTAGATCCCCTAATGCACCCCACTGCCAGCATTGTACCAAAGATAAAAGAGAACTTAAAGTAATTCAAAAGCAACTGCAGAAGCAAGCTGCAAGAAGGTAGATTTCTGGATAAAACCCCTCAAGGTTTTATGCCAACAAAGCACTTTCTTAACCTGTGAACCTCATGTTTTCTCACATCATGAAGAAATTTAAAGATTTCCATCCATTCTGAAAGCTTTTGTTTAATAATTTCCACATATATGTAAAAATTTGTACACAAGTTCTCTGCTGCTGTTATTTCCAAAGTAATTGTGTCTCATTCCTTTCACAGGGGTCTACAAGCTCTAGTGCTGACCCACTGCCAAACAGCCTTCTGAATTGTTTTTTGGGTGGCTTTCTGAGAATGAATGAATTCTGTGTCCTATAAAGATTCATATATCCACTTTGACTTTAAATCATAGCATCCAACCTCACTTGCAGCATGAGGTATCTCTACAAGAAGAAATTGATCTGATTTATTTATTCATGGAATTAAATTGCTTTGATTATCATGTACATGCTTTAAAACACCAATTCTCTCTCATCCCATTATTACACAGTTTCTTAATTACCTCTTTAATCACACTACCTAATATTGTAAAGTGCCTTGGAGTGTGTAGAGAAGTTGTTGCACATTAAGAACCAAATTAGCAGATTTGGAGAGGGATGAAGAGTCTTTGTATTTTTCCTATAGCCATGTGAAAAGAAGAGTCTGCTTTTCATCCTTTTGCTGACACTACATCTCTGAAAGTCCAGGTGGCAGAATATGATCAGACCATATGCTTCCGAGAAAAGTATTTCTCAGAATATCACTTTGAACTTACAGTTCATTAAATTTTACCTTCCTACTTATGCCTTTTTAGCATCTGAGTTTGGTTAACTACTGTGAAGCAAACCAAAAGAGGATGTCATCTGGAAACAGATGACAAAGCCCTAGGCTGTAGTAGATGTCTGGCCCTAAGGCAAGAGTCTTATCAAACTCCCTATTTTTGAAATGTCTCGTTGTAACATTGGATTGTGTTCTTGATATAATGTATAATGATATAATATAAAATAATAAATAATTAAAAAAATAAAACATAATTCTATTTTGAAGGTCTATTGCTTCACCTCCCCTGATTAATTTTAAAGCGTGTCTTGGTTGACACTTTTCTGCAAATGATTATTTTTCATAGAAAGGCCCAAAGACTATGTCTATTTGCCCCAAACAGATCAATTGACTTCCTCAAAATCTTGTGTTAAAAACTTGCAGCATATTTTAAAAGATATTAATTTCTTCACTGACATTTAATCAGGCCATCCATTTGTAAAGGACTGCAGATATCATTATTCAATTAGAAACTCTCAGTTTAGTCTATTAGCTTTCTGATTTCAAGATGCTCCTGACTTCCTTAATGCTGTGAAAGCATTTCTAGTCTTGACATTACATCTTTCTTGAAATCTCCAGTAGCAAAAAAATAATGAACAAACAAAAATCCAAAAATAAAACCAAACCAAACCAAATTAAAAAAAAACAAGTAAGCCATTTTCTGTCCATCTGAAAGATGCTTCCTGGAACATTGTTCATTCTTGAGCCGTTGTTTTCAAGGATGTTAATTCTGAAAAAAAAATTGAGTCCATTTTGGCTTATTGCTTTTCTTACATGCTTTTTATGAATTCTCATTCTCAACTCTTTTGGAAGGTCTACTGTGTTACAAAAAATCATCAGAGAAAGACATTTGTGCTTGAGATTGTGTTGTCTCTTCTTATATAAGATATACTTCTTATCTTCCCCCAGTCACCAACAATGGCAGCTAGGAAAGGTAGGAACAGCAGGTTCTACAGCAAATTGTTCAGTGGTTTGGTTGTTAAAATTGTATGTATCTCCAGCATTATTTTCATAACATCTTATGAAAATTTCGCAACAAAAGAGGATGCTGCTAGTCAGGGTCCTTTTGAAAATTGTGAAACTGCCCCAGTATGCATACTTGACCATCTTTTATTTTATAGATGCATACTACACTAAATACGTTTCTCTTCAACAAGGGGTTACATGGAACCTTACCCTTTACAGCCATCTTTTTTTCAGAAATCTATTTTTTTTTTAAGAAGTTTGATAAAGATTTCATTTTTATTAACATTTTGATCTTTTTCCTTGGCAAAAAATATCACACTTAAAAGTTCAAATCCACCACCTGACGTCTTTAATGCATGCCAACAGTCTGCCTTTGTAAAGTAAAACTAGTCAATTACCTCTCCATTTTATTTAGATGTGTATCCCTACCTCTATTCTTTAACTGTTTTGGTATATTCTTTCTCCCTGTTAAAATCTACCTCAGCTTTTTTTTTTTTTTCATTTTGGGGTTTTTAATTTATGTATTTTAAACATATATAAAACCACAAATGGGAGATAGTTAAAAGTCTTAAATGTCTCATATATCCCTATTCTCTGTCCTTCTGCAGTCTTTGGAGGAGAATCAAAAGAGAGCAGGCTGTTCTACATTGACATCTTAATATTAAGAGAGACCAGGCAAATCGTATGGTTATATATGAATTATACAATTCACAATTCATCCTAAATAATGCAGTTAGGATCTTCAGCAGGCAATCAAGCAACCTAGTCTATCAAGACACTTTGTTTGCACTTCATAGTTTCTTACTGTCCTAACAGAATAAGCTAAAATTAAAAAGAAAAAAAAAAAAAAAAAAAAAAAAGAAACATAAAGGAGGGGGACAGAGCAGAGAAGTTGCCATCAAGTAGAATTGCACAGATCACACGGCATGGACTACAAGATTTCTCAAACTGTTCTCACACACGGTTGGACAGAAACAGGCACTGAACAATTGTTAAGATCAAACAGCCATAATAGTTTCCATAACAGGTCTGGCTCAGAGCACAAGAACATGGGGCAAACCTGTTCAGCCAAGCCAGTGAGTCTGCAGCTCCATATGCTTCCATCTTCTTTCAGGAACTTCTCTACCACCAGCATTTTCCATACATGACTTTGCAAGGCAATTCCTTGCACATCACCAGTCAATTCTCCACAGGCCACACATAATTGCTCACTAATTTCACCTGTTTTCTCCCCCTCATCCTTCCCCTACACTACTACTACTTTATCTGTCAGATAAAGCAGAAATGTAGCAAGAGACTTGACTATTAAAATTATTTAAATATAGACTGTAAAGTATAGGGGTGTGCCTTTGAATCCATATTAAAAAGTCCATTATGTCTTAACACATGGAAAACAGGTCCATGCCAGTTATTCTGCAAATGCCAATGTTTAGAGTGTGATCAGGTGAAGTGGCACATTAGCTCTGTCCTTGCACACCTCTTCACATCTACTTGAGATGCTGCTGGGGAGCATTTTCTGGGCTACACAAATTTCTTTTCTGAACCACCACAGCCACTCTTGATCTCTAAGTGGGCAAGTCCAAAGTCCGTGCATATGTACAAAAAAAATCAGTCTACTACAAAATAATCTCTGAGGTTTAGACTGTAGGATGGGTTAAAACCCTTCTGAGAGTAAAAGATATTTTGATTTTAACAATCATTTATTATTTCCATCTTACCAGTAAAATGATGTGATCTTAATGTTTTTTTCAATGCATGTTCAAGAGAAAATGTTTGACAACAGCCTATCAAACAAAAAAGCCAACAACCTATGCCACTTTGCAACAATATCACAAAAAATCTTCAACTGACAGTGACATTAAAAAATACGCATATTTACAGGCACCTTTTAAGAACAGAAAGCACACTTGGATGGAAAGGAAGAGAAACAGCAAAAGAGCTGCTGTTTTAGTCCCTCAAGTTCCTTATCCACATTGTGTAGTGCCTACAAACAAATTAGCTCATTTCAGGTAAAAAAGACCTTTCATCCCCTTTTGGCTAAGAATCTAATGTGTAAGGTGTGATGAGGAGATGGTCTTTCTCAATTGCACACAGCCCAGTTGTGGGCACCTGTGGGCTGGAACATCAGCCAAACTTTTGGGATATACAGACTCGTACACTAAACAAATTAGAGAACATTATGTGCATGAGTGAGCTGCAGCAAATCCCTCTTCAACATTTAGTATTATGAAGATATTACAATAAAATAGTATTTTATATCATAAGTATCCAGAAGGACTACTTATCTCTCTATTAATTAGTAAAATAATACTAGGAAACTATCAGTGCAGTATCTATAAATAGATGTAGGAGTCTGAGAAAAAAACCTCAACATGCTCTTTAACACAAAGGACACAAAGCAAATGGGTATAAACTACCCATGAAAGAAATACATCTGGATATTAGAGAAAGATTTCTAAACTTTCTTGAAGTTTTAGGAGGAGCTGCCCAAGAGCATCAGCACATTAAAAAAATCCCAACTAACCCAATTGTTTCATAATGAAGTTTGGCTTGTTAATGAATGTAATTATACTCTCCCATTATCTGAAATACAAGGACATTGGTATTAACTATCCAATCTACCTTATACTACTTTTTTGCTTACTGAGCAAAGGTATTGATGCCTGATATGTTAAGTTTCTAGAAAGCCTTTTTTAGTACTGAGCAATTCTCCTTTCCAAAATGTTTGGAACATCTTCTCCATCAAAACCAGACACTGGAAGCAAAAGGCAACAGACATTTTCAAGCTATCAGCATCTGATGGCTGAGGAATGTGACCTAAATTTATTTTACTGACAGCTACTGAGTAGACACATTTTGAATTGCAAGTGCAGAATCAAGGCTGCACTACAAGAACCTGCTAGTTCTCAGTCATTTTACGTATTCTTCATGGCCAATGTTTAACACTGGCTTTTGTTTTAGGCATAAAGAGTCCTCACAAAACTGGTTCAATTCAAGCTTGCTGCATCTGATTTCATTAACAGAACTACACCTACCTCAGGCAAGATTTAAGATTGCTGTATTCTGACTACAGCTGAGATGAGCAGCTCTGTGAGGGAAAAATAGAGAAAGAAGTATCATCTATCTTCCACCTTTACAAAATTCTCCTTTGTCTGTTATTTGCAAATTCCATAAATATTAAACAGAGAAAATTTTTTAATAAGAGAAATCTGTAGTTATTGATATACCGTACATGTTTTGCTCCCTGTAGAAGTCAATAAAGTACTCAAAATACTAGTATAAATTGGCTGTAACAAAGCTAGCATTTCAAGGGTCTAAAAACAATAAAAGACAAAAGGACAAATCCCATGAGAATTGGGTACTTAGATGAAATGATCACTGTGGAATGTCTTTTTCAGAAAAATAGAGAATCTGCACAAAGGAACTGAAGTACTCTGTTATTCAGAGATGGACTGTCTTTGCCATCATCTCAGCCAAACAATAAACATCTTCCCAATCTTACTCTATTTATAAAAAAATAATAATTATTATATTTTTTCTCATACTCCATGGTGACTATACTCAGATTCTTTTTACACTCTGCACTGTTGGTAAACTACATATTTTCAGTCAGTCTTTTAACATTTTAGATTGTATTGAGTTCTAATTCAGACAGCAAGAACCTACTGACCTTGTTCATTTAGTTCATATTTTTCCCTAGAGAAACAGATTTTTATGGATATATAGCTCTCACTGTGGTATATCATACAAATGTTGTCCTATAGTCAAAGACAAGTTAGCAGACAAGGTGGGCTACTGAGTTCTGCTCTAGCAGTTCCTGTGCTCCCCTAAGCCACAATTACTATCTATACTATCCAATGTGTAATACCTTTCATGTATCTGGAAATGCTTATGAATAATATTTTGTGGCATGATATACTGTCTCTACCGTTGTCCCATTTCATTTTTCTAAGTGCTACAGCAAAATAAACATTTACAGCTACAAGTTACTTTAGCAGTATTCACCTGCATATATCTACTCAGACTTTCTAAACCAAATAATTTTGTTGTCACATTTTCCCCTTTCCATTATATTTTCAGAGAGTTCAGCTTTTACCTCCCAAACATTCTCCTCTATTTTTCTTTTATCTAAATTTTTAAGTTGAAAAAGAGTACTGTTCTTCAAATGAAATCTCCTGGGAGATAACATGTCATCTACTTGTGCCCCACTTATTAGCAGCAGCAAATGAAACTTCGCTGTTTGAAACTAAACATGCAACCATTTTTAGAAGAGTAATATCTAACTAGGAAATTTTGTGTAATTACCAGGTACAGGAATGTACAGCTCTTCAGGTCATTTTCCCTTGGCAATAAGTTCTTCCTTAATTCTAATTCACTGAGTTGAAAATATGTATTAATTTGTTTATTATTTTGCTCTCTTCAGAATCTACTCTTTAAAGAATGGGGGAAAAAAAATGGCAGGCAGCTCATTTACCTCATTTTTTAGAGCCCACATTATTCACTATTTATGAGCATTCAGGTGACTGGTAGGCATTCATGGAGATATTTGTGAATCCCAAGAGTTCAATAGATTGTTGTGTGAATGATTCATCGGGAAGTCTGTGTTGCAACTGGATTATCCTCTACTGAAAATCCACTATTTATTACTGGCAATTCTTCATCTTAAAGATACCCATTATGGAAAATGCCGAATCAATATCATCTCATGCATGTGACCAATAATCACTTTCAGCAAAGAAATACCATGTTTAAATACCGAGTTTCAAGATAACATTTCCCTGACTTTTATAGTCTTTGGAAAAAAACAAAACTGTGTTGTGTACATGCCGTAAATAAAGAGGTTGGGTTTTGCTTGGTTCCTTCCTTTTTGTTGGTGGTACTTTTCTTTTAATGTGAAGTGGTGTTAATTAACCCTACATGTGGTAGCTGGGAGAATAGCAAAGCTGTTGATCTGTCTTCATAACACTGTGGTTTTAGTGCTTTCAGGTTTTAAGTATATTTTTCTAGTATTTCTAAAGTTATTTGGGGGTAGGCTGTGTACGGAATCAACAGTCTATGATCCTGTTTAGAAGAATCAACTCCAGCATGGTTCTCTGCAATTGCCAGCACTGGGTGCAATGATCAACTCTCTACAATGGAAAAGTACCCTCACAGAAAATATTGCTTACATTTAAAATCAATATTTATCTGAGGCAAATAATTTTCCTTTATTCCATACTCCCTGATCATGAACATATCTTCAAAGGTAAATACATCTAGCCATAAAATTAGATAAGCCTTAATGTCATATGGACAACACTGTTAAATTCCCAAAGATGGGAGCTTTATTTTGTAGCATTTTGAACAAGGACAGTTAACAGCTACAATCCCTGCTGGCAACTTTTCAGTTTGGCATTTTTATTTCAAAGCCACATATGGTTCCCAAGTACAAAATAAACATTAATTATGTCTTTCTGTGCCTTTTTATTATGTACTCTACTCTTCTCTGGGGTCTAGAGTGTGTTTGTTTATTTTGCTATAACCAGAGTATCAACCATTTCCAACTCTGCAGAAGTCTCTCACTGGCTCCTGTGGTGTTGGAGTTTTGTGGATGGTGTCTTTTTTGGGGTATTTTTGTTGTTTCAGGTGGTTTGTTTTTGTCTGAAGTTTTTTTTTAAATTTTGACTTTTCTTGGGTTTTGATTTTTTGTTTTAGACAAGTAATTATAGTCTTACTTTGTAATATATTTGTAGTTAACTGAGATATCTATATGCATACAAATATGTAAATATAGGTGTGTCTTCACAGGTTCAGTTTGCTTCTTTCAGGTAATTAGAATAAGAATGCCATCAAATGTATGCGCAGAACTTTAGATTTTTAAAAGTCTGCACATTTGTGTTAACTAGTTAATGCTAATTAATACAGCAAGAAAAAAATGGAGACACTTTGTATTAAAATTTAAACTGAAGTTACAGTTTTCTTGGTTTACCTCATCCCTAGTGGCAATAACACAAGCTAGACAGTAACTTTTATAGCCAAAGGTCTGTAGTCTGGATTTCCATTACATTTGCATTTAGACTCCTAATATGTTTTAGGCATATTTACTCCCCTTGGACTTTTAAAGGGTTTTTGACTGCAAAGTGCATTTCCATCTTTTTTATTTTTCTGGATGCTCTTTGATATAGTGATTAAAAAGCTAAAAATACTCTTCTAAGAATGTACATTATTATTCAAATGTAGTTAAGTCAAACATACAAACAAGAACAGGATCATTAAATGTGTCAATAGTCTAATTTCCCACCTATTTTTTATCATTAGAATATTTCTAATTTTTTCTGACTTGACACCTCATGGCTTAATGAAAAGAGTGTAGGAAATAAAAAGTACTAAAGATATGTGATTTTGAGAGAGAAAGTATTTTCCTGTAGAGAGAGAATATGAAATGTTACTGTATATTGCAGTCTGGTGCCATTTTCATTTCACTCTTTTTACTGTTCAGCTTTTTAGAAAACACAGCTGATTTATTATTTCTGTCTCACAGGACCTGTTCAAGACAAACCTGGAATATAAATATAACCTCCATGGTCTAGACAGTGCTTCACAACCTTCTTAGCCCATAACTCAATTCTAGCAATTTGGATTTTTTTTCTTGGCATTTTCCCACCTCTTTTATTGCATGTACAGCTGGGTGGATAAAAGTGCCTTACAGGTTGGGCAGTGCTGCTCAGACAGCGAGACCCAGAGCAGAGGGTCAGCGCACAGATTTCCCCAGATACACCATTTCCTACTATGCAATATCTGCCTCTGACTTCAGTGTTTTTCTGTCTGCAAGTGCTTTAGGCCTGTGGTGGTTTGACCAGGAAGAAGTGGGAATTCTGGGATGCTGTGGTCAAACCAATGGGTGCTCGGATTTTGATATTGGCACCTGGTGTGGCCAGTGGGGTTTGGACACACCTCCGAGAACACACAGGGGTTAAAACCAGAGCTTCAGGCCTGGGAGACTCTCTTGGGACTTCGAGGGACGGAGGTCGGATCTCCCTCCCCTGTCCAGCCGCTGCTGCTGGGCGGGGCAGGGGCAGCCATGCGGTAGGCCTGGGCCTGGACAGAGATGGGGGTGAGGAGGCCCTTGAGGATGGAAGGGTGGAAGAGCACCAAGAGACATCGGGCAGCCATTCCCCCCCCAGGAGAGAGAGAGGGAGAGCTGGCAACGGAATGTGATAGCGGCCGGCCGAGGAGGAGAAGGGGAGGGTGCAGTGAGAAGGTGCCCGGGAGGGCAGCGTGGGAGTTCCGGAGCTCTGGGACAGGCAGAGACTGAAATTTTTAACCCTTTATCTTACATGATTGGGGCCTTGCAAAAATGCTGATCCTCCTCGGAGCTGAATAAGAAGAGAGATAGGAAATGAGATAATCAAGAACTAGGCCCGAGGGAAGTGGAGAAGACTGGCTGAGTGGGGAGAGATGACTGGAGTGGCCTTTCTGGCTGGACTTTTCTTGTGTAGCCATAGACTGAACCAGTTTCATTCCTGTGACACAGAGACTGCATTTAGGGGGAGGCAGTGCCTCAGAACCAGGAGGGTTCAGTGTGGGGACCCCTCAGCCCCAGGGGGTGGAAAAAAATGGGGGGGACAGATGTCCCGAAGCAGAGACTGTGCCCTTTTTGGAGTGAGACAAGGCATCCTTAAAAGACAACCCTAGAAGCAGCTCTGGTCCATGCGCAGTGGTGAGAGCACTGGGCATGGAAGGAAGATGTCACAAGCGGCAGAAGGACTTTCCGGGCGGTGCTGAGTGACATGGAAGCACATGAGGTTCCAGCGTGTTTCCAGGGGAAGCCTATGGTGCAAGAAGGACTCCTCTCCTCTTCATGATCTGAGGATTGAATATTCTAAAGTGAATATTCTAAAGTGCCAGACTGAGCAGTTGGTGATGTGGGGGAATGTATCGGATTGGGAAATTTTGGTGGTGGGAAGGAGGAAAGTGCTTTTTGTAAGGTTTTCAATTTCTCCCTTATAGTTTTTTTCCCTTCTTTTCTTGTAGTTTAGGAAATAAAGTTTTCTTTATTTCTAAGCTGGAGCCTGCTTTGCTTAGGTCACATCTCACAGCAGACACCAGGGTGAGGGTATTCTCATGGGGGCACTGGCTCTGTGCCGGGCCTAAACCATGTCAGACCATAGCATTTTTACAACATTTATGAAGCAGAATAGCACCCTAATCTCTACAAAGACTAGAGCGTGAAGTAAATAATATGATCAGATACCATTGCCTTATTTGCAACTCATTTTTAATGTCAAGTCTGGCACTCATTGTTTGCTCTTGGCTTGGCTCATTATTAGCTCATTCCAATGCCAGTGCTCACTGCAAATCTTTGGGGTCTACAGCTTCATTTGTTTAGACAACAGAAAGGCATAGAGGACGGGAAAAGAAATAAGAGCTCTCATTCACAAAGGATTGGAGAGGACCATGCAGCCCTGTCCAAGTGACAGCACCAAGCGCACAGATCCTCCACACACAGAGTATCTTTAAAAAGAGACCCGTACAGAAATCAGTTCTTCAAAGTGGATTGAAAAGCATAGGTCTCTATATAAGCTTTCTAGTCCTAGAGCCAACAGACATGATTCTCACCCAAAGCCCTCCATCACTCATGTATTCAGGCCAGGATTTACAGAGAATTGATTAATTGAACAGATTAAGCACTTAACTCTTCCCTGTTAAATTTGTTTTGTAAATGTTATTAACACACTGTTAGTGTTTTCATTTGCTATCCAACTTCCACTTAGTGTTATAATAGAGGCAGCAACTCAACCTCCCAGGCTTCTCCAAAGAAATTTAAACATTTCAGCAAAGTGAATCCCCTGTGGGGACTCCCAAGATCACACTGAATAAACAAACTCAGGCATCCAAAACAGCTACTTTAGGTCCAGTACTTCACAGCACTGCCACAAAACCTGCACAAAAGCACTAGTGGGAAAAGTAAATTTTATATCCATGGTGCTGTTGCATAAAAGTTAAGGAGAAAAGACAGGAGTTATAAATTACGTAGATGAGATTTCAGAATCGTGATTTTTTTGTTTTCCTGAGTTTCAAATTCCCAAATTTGTACATTAAGCATTAACACTTATCCTGGCCATCTTCAAAACATAGAGATGAGTCAGCAGCCTTTTTTAAAGCATGTATTTATCTTTCCTTCTTTATTTCTTAGTCTGAAATAAAATTAATCTCTATTCATTAAGAAATATAATTAATTGAATCCCTGTGTTGATTCATAAGTTCAGACTAGAGACTTTGGGGGACTGATCACACATGTGCAATTTCTTTACAAATTTAAGGCTGTCATTTAATATCTTATCCTGTTAAAAAGAATTCATTCCCACATGATTTGACCTAGTCTCTTACAAAGCATCTGCCATTTGGACACACAAGACATAATCATATTTTGCATTAAAAGTATGTTGTTGTTATAACATTTTCTACCTGTTTCTCTGCTACAACTTTATTTCTCATGTCTGCATTTAGAATAATTTTATCTCCAAAGACTTAAAAGGAATAAAAAACAACAGCAAACCATGTGGACAAAAAACGTTGTGTAGGTACTGGGTAAAGAGAACACAGCAATGCTCAACATAACAAAGGTACAGTTTGTGAATTTGCATATTCACATCTGAGAAGAGGATGCCATTTAAAGATGTAAAGATCACAATATTCATGATCACCTCCTCCATTCAGCTCAGCTGCCAGACACACACTATTTTGAAACTACACACACTATTTTGAAACACCTGTGCTCACTAACCCCGAAACACAACCATCCAGAAGGCAGAAGTAGAATTGTCCTGTTTCCTCTAACACTGCCAATTTCACAGGAAAGTATTGCCTTTCTCTGTTCCCACCCCCATTAATCATTGTGAGTCTGTTTGGTTGTTCTTAACCAAAAAACCTGAATATCCCTACAGATACCCTTGTATATACCTTGGAGAGTTATGCTCAGCTGAGACTGAGCCAGTCCAAATTCCTATCCCAGACCAAACAGGGACAGATAGATCAATGGGAGTTAAAAAACGTTAAGTGAGGTATGAAATACCCCAACTGGGTGTGAATTCTAAAGCAAATTATAGTAAGCTATTCCTTCAAAATATTAATAACAGCTGTGTTAACTCAGTCCAAAAGGTTTATTTCTGCTGTAAATCCAGACAGAATAATTCTTCAGCCTGAAGAGTGAACTACTCCTCAAATACAGCGACAAAAATAGATTAAAGAACTTCAATTAACCACTGCCTTTCAAATCTCTTTCAAATGTATGACTTAGTTTTTCTTTATACGAAAGATCATATTTTTCTTTCTGTTGATTCTTTCTCCTTTCATCATGTTGTCTGGGTTGTAGCTACAAAAATCAAATAATGAACTAACATAGCTGGCATATAAAAAAATGTGCAAGTAGATGGATTCCTCAAGAGATATGCAGTCTGTCTACTGTATTAACAACAAAGAGGCTTCCTGGAATTCTAGTAAACACTTCTACAGCATTTACATATACAGAATATTCTGGTTGCTCTCCAGTAAAAATGCAATCATTTTTCTGTGTGTTCTAAATAAATTTTAGGTATTCCTTAGAAAACAATAGGGGATGCTTTGATAGCAGCATTTGATTGTACCTCAATCAATGCAGACCAGTACAGCAGATCTGCGTGCAAGCTGAAGTAATGCAGTGATTTCTGGGTTCATCTTTTGATATACCCAATTTATTTTCAGTGTGCAAAATGTGCACACACACAAAAAAACTGGACACAAAAAATTCGATCAATATATTTCTCAAATTACATGTCACCTGAGGCAGTTTAAGACATCATTACTCTGAAAGCTGAGATCTTTATTTAGCCTACCTCTCCCAATTCTGCCAACTACTGTGAAAGTTTTAATGAAACAAAATGTAAAGGTTGTTATTAATTTCTTTTCTGGCTATGTACCTTCCTAAATACATATATATATATATAACTTTCCTATATATATCATGTGTACTTTCATCAAATAAGTCTAAAATAAGTCTTCTGGGGTGACTTGGATTCTTGTCACTTTAGGCCAACACCTGAATTTCTGTTCCTGTTTAACACAAATATTGTCTCTTTTATTTTTCTTTCCTTCTTTGTTCTATTCAGCTTACTGAATTTGAAATCATTCAGTACAGATTTGTCCCTAAAGTAACTTTTTCCATAATTATGCTGCCTTTTTCCACTCAGTAAAATGAAGTATGGGATTACTGAAAAGCTGCCTCAGGATATTTACTGTTTCCACGCTTAAAAATCAATACCAGTTTGTACTCAAGAAACATAAATCAATGATATCCACCAAATTTATGCAACATTATCTGTGAAACTCCAAGAAGATCAAACTTTAAAGGTATGCCCCTCTAAAACGAAAAAAACATCAATTATATACATAGCAACCACAGGGAAGCCACCATCCAGATAGAAAATTCTACAAATAGAATTTATTTTCTAACTAATGTGTGCAATCCTCTTTCTTCCTAGGCCACATGTATTCACATGGATTAAATACAGTCTTATGCAAAATTCATTTAATGTGGAAAAAAACCCCAAAAGTCTCAATTCTTGACTCAGTTTTCAAATTATCAAAGCAAACATATATAAAACTCTGCATCAACAATCCATATGCAATCAACAATCACAAGAGGATTGACTACCTGGAGATACAGTGGGGAAACAAAATCCTAGATTTGCCATTCAGAATTTGCTGTAGTTTTGGTCAATGAAATAAAACAATGTTTCTCTCTTACTGTTAGAAAAATATTGATATAGCTGTTTGAATATCTAATGTTGACCCTCTTATGCGTTTATATAAGACAATTCCAAAATCATTACATAATCTGCCATGCCTTTGGGTATCCAGAAGTTCTATTTGTATAGCTCTATATAGTATTATTAAAGAGATGTAAAACATAGTTCAATACATGTTAACTTACATGGACTTCAAACAATACACTATTCCAGTAATACATTCATGATTACTATCTGAAATATATCAGGATCCAAAATATGGGAGACAAGAAAGACTACAGTATTTCCTGAACCAAAAATTTTGGTATTTTTTTCCAAGTTTACAGAACATACAAGACATAAATCAAAAATAGGAAGATCTCTCTGCTTGGCCTAGAGACTTTGAAACACTCCCATGCCCCCCACACTGAGAGAAGGAGTCTACAGAACTGTTCAGTATTTCATCTCTACAGGTATTTTTACAAGACTTTTATGAGAATGTATCAATACATCTGTATTTTATAAATAAGTTCATCCTTCAAAGTTTATTTCCTGCAAACATCACATGAAAACATAGCTTCGTGCAAATAAGCACAAGCTGAAGCTAAATTCTAAATTTAATTACTGATGATTGCCAGTGACTAGCTCCCTCTGTTACAGGGATAGTAGTAGATAGTCAGAAAATACAGATATTAGTAAGTGCTGAGACAACCAAATTTACCAACCAAAAACTCCAAGTCCCACTTTAATCTTTGTAAATGTTATTGTTCATCTAAATGAAAGCAGAATTTGGTTAACTTCCTGAAATCCAGCCAGCTGTGAAACATAGCCCACTGTGTTAAATAGCCTATGAAGCAATATTGTACAATAAAAATAGTTTGTGCTATGCTCCAAGGATTTATTTAAAAGCTCTAAATGAAAAATATTCTGAAAAAATGAAAACAGCAATAGAAAAAGAATAAACAGATGTACACGTCTTAGTTATAAAGAACTTGCTCAAAGATTTTGAGATCATGAAGTTCAAAAGTCACAGAAAAGCATTTTTATTAGTACCTTCCAATGGTGTCTCATGAAAATTCATCTCAGCTGGGATATCCATATATGTTTTTGTTTCCCTTAGCTCACACATGTACATTCAGACACAAGCTGACTCAGAAGAAAATTGAAATAAACATTGGGAATATTTCAGACCAAAATCAGCTACAGCCGTAGTTCCTGGCCCCGCTCTCTACAATCCAAGGGCTACAAGACTTGTCAACATATTCCAAAGAGCTTACTGGCAAGGAGAGGTGGATGGTTTCACAGCTACAGATTATACTGATTTCAGCCTCACAGTGGCACACAGGTAGATTTCCTGTAGAGCTGCATCCCCACAAAATCCAGTGACGAGCTCAGTAATGGATTTTCCTGGCCACAGCCACCGAGTCTGGGCAGCCCTCCTGCAACTCGCATGATGTAGCACCTCCAGACTGCTTGTGAGACACAAGGGCATCATGACCAACAGGATGTCCATTCCTGCGCAGGAATTTGAACGGGGTCTGTTGGAAAACAAGTGTGATTTTGAAGAAAAGAAGGATCACAACATAACGATTCACCATCAGGAAATAAAAGCCTTTGCGGGAAATACATAGCTGTCATGACTCTCATTTTGTGATTCAGGTTACACACTCAAATTTATTTCCCATGATGTATCATATGCTGCTATAATAAAAAATAATAAATTTGGCTAGTTAAAAACTCCACTTATAATCAAAAGAAAGGGGACTTGGTAATTTCTTTTCATCACTGTCCTTTTAGACATTTTCACCTTGATATAAAAACAAAACATTTTTTATGCTTTCTTTAATATTTACACTTGACTTTTATCACATTTACAGTGGGGCAAGGTTCACATATAAGTGCTTTTTTTTTTTTCCCAAAGACTGAAACAGTAGTTACATCAATTGCCACAATATTTAATTTCCTGCCTTCAAAATGGTGGCACTTTATCCAGATCATCAATGCACATGGAGACTGTGGATTATTGGACTCCTACAGGGGTAGACTGCTACAGGGAGAGCAGTTCCTTCCTCTCCTCCCCTCAAGCGCATCACTCACTGAGCATGCACACATACCTTGCTAGGCAGCACAGGAGAAACTTCCCCTTCCTAACCTCCACTCTGGTCAGGAATATGGCCACTGTCCTGTCATTTGGAGAGACAAGAAGTGATGTACTTCTGACTCACCATATAACTCAGCACATGGTGCTCATCGTGTCACTAATGAATTGTCTCTGGTCTGCCCAAGATTTATTTTACATATCCACCAGCATACTTGGAGATCTAGACATAAAGCTGAGCAATCTGCTCATGCATCTGCAGTGCATTCCAGAGTACTCCAAATCTTTACAACAATGAATTAACAACCAAGTTACTTACACTAAGAAGCACAACCCTAATAATTGTTTTACAATGTTATGCAGGACAAGGAGTAATGGCAATAAACTGGAAGAAGGAAGGGTTGGATTAGGTATTGGGAAGAAATTCTTTACTGTGAAGGTGGTGAAACACTGGAGCATTGCCCAGAGAAGTTGCGGTTGCTGCATTCCTGGAAGCGTTCAAGGCCACGTTGGATGGGGCTCTGAGCAATCTGGTCTAGTGGAAAGTGCCCTTGCCCATGGCAAGGGGGTTAGAGCTAAATGCTCTTTAAGGTCCCTTCCAAGCCAAACTATTTGAGACCTCTGGAATTTAATAAAAAAGGAAACCAAGACAGAATAAATTTATCATACACATTCTCCCCATTCCCTCAGCACATTTAATTTCAGACAGACGAAGTTATATGAGGAAGCATTGCCTTTGACATTTAAAAATAATTGTTTTCTAGTTTCTCAGTATCAGCTACCCAATGTAAATTCACTTGTGAAAAGACAGCTAAGAGATTATGCAGATATTAGAATAAAACTAAGTCCTCAGCTACACTTTTTAAAGGAAAATCTCTTTGGCTGGCTAAAGTAATGTTGCATAACACCTGACAGCAAATTCCATCAACTATTCATAATGTGTTTTCAATGAGCAATACTACTCAGTTTCTATACATTTAGATGAGAAACAGAGGTAATCTTTTCTTCATTCACATCTTTAAATTTTTTAAGTGATAACAAAAAGTCTTCTGTTCTTGAAATTGATGTGCAAGTAAAACAGGTCCATCATCTGCATCATGGTTTAAAACAACAGTGTGGTTTGAACTCCTTGTTGTTTCAGATCACACAAAGTCAGCTTTGATAAACAGGAATTCCAATGAGCCATGCAGGTCAGGCACATTTCAATTTTTTATTTTTTCTTCAAAATGTCTTTCAGCAAATTGTTTTGGTTGTGTCTAAGATATAGTGTTTTCTATTCTGAAATAGTTTAACACTATAATTTTTTTAAAGGAAGGTTAGAAAAGACTGACAGGAAAGCAATTAAATCCCTTAAGAAAGGATTAACACTTTGGGAAGGGCAAGGATACAAAACCAGTTATCATTATTTAATATAATTAACATTACTGTTTAGTTAGACATTTTCTAACCTTGTCATGTTTCAGCAATAATTTGTCCTTAACTTCTGTTACAACTTCAACAAGTCCAAAAATATTCTCAGAAAGCAGGTAGATAATCTCAATAGCATTTTCCTTATGGTTGCCCCAATTTACCTAACTGGAGGAGTAGGACTGTAGGCAAGTGGGACTGCTTGCACTCCTGACAGCCCCAGGGAGAATTTGAATTTCACAGCATCCAATTTCACCCTCTCTTTTCTCCTCATACACAAGATAAAGATGCTTCCTCTGATTTGCTCAGGGAAGCACTTTACCAGAAACATGATGCATGGCATGAAGCAAAACACCCACAAAATAAATGTGAGACACTGGAGCACAAGGAGAGGTTTTGTTCCTTTTTTCCAATGGCCCCAAGAGAATCAAAATGAGACAAACATAAACATTTTTTTTCCTAATTACAGAAGTGACACAGACAGTAACCTAATGAAGCTACCACATCACCAGGTTTTTTACATATATTCTGCACCAGTTATCATTCCATATTTTAATCATTAAGGATGAAGCAGACTTCTGACTTTGTGGGCAGCAGGTTAATGAAGAAATATCTATTTACAATTAAAACATTAAAATATCTAAATAATCTTATCATACTTACTAGTCACACATAGTACAACATACATGCAAAAAAGTATTCAGCTTTACTCAAGCAAAGAGCTGCAAAAAATGTCCTCAATGCTGTATCTTGAATGACAGAATAGAGAACTAGTTATGGATTACAATTATTCACTTAATAGTTAATGATCACAAGTTAATCCACTTGTGATCATTATGCAACATTTCCCAATAGTACAAAATTATGAAAATCACTGGGGGGAATAGGAGTCGTTTGTGGCAACTCTGTTTCTTCTAAGACTGGGATGCACTAGCATTAGCATCTCTGAAAAAACAAGGCACAGTAGGGCAATTCAGAGAATCTGTTGGCAGGGATCTGCTAAAAACCGTCTTTCACAGGTCAGCACGACACTGCTCCCCTTCCTACTTCTTTCATCTTTACAGTGACAGATGATTGGGGCTGGAGTAGTATATTATACTGTATTTCTCTTTCCCAAATGCTTGCTGGCCTGGCTTCACTTGAGGCCTTTAGGTGCTAATGAAATATAAATGATAATGCAGACACTGAGCTCTAAGTGCTTCCTAAAAGCTTA
Source organism: Ammospiza nelsoni (assembly GCF_027579445.1). Lineage (NCBI taxonomy): Eukaryota > Metazoa > Chordata > Aves > Passeriformes > Passerellidae > Ammospiza > Ammospiza nelsoni. The sequence continues at coordinate 86,478,486 of NC_080633.1, forward strand.
GCTGAAGAATACATTTGAAATAATACAGGATTTATTTGTCCTACAGGATTTTTTAATGTTTTGCACAGAATTAACATTTTTAGATGAGCATGCTTTGAGGTCAGGGCAAGAATTCTTCTCGCATAAGCAACTCAGCTGAAAGTAATTTACTTGAGAGGCTTAATCAATCCTCCTTTTGAACGCATCCAACTTTGCAGCAAAGCAGCATTTGATGGAGTACATGTGATGGAGTACAGAAAAACATACTGGAAAGGTTCCTTTCAATTATAGCATTTTAATTTGACAGAAAAAGTTTGTCTTTTGCAGACTGTGGTTTGCTAGCTAGAAATGCATTAATTTTTGAGAGAAGGAATTTCTGTCACATCAATCTAATGTGTCTGTCAACCACCTGATATCTCTACTGGGGTAACATAAACTTTTCTGAATTGTCATATCTTCACTGAAATCGTTGGTCATCCTTTAGACACTGAAAATACCCAAAGGACCAATCTTTAACAAGAAGGATAGCAGAGTGATTAACAAGTCAAGCCCCAGGTACTTTGGACTGCACAGCAGCAGCTGATACAGGTTTATTCTTTGCACTTCCATGTTATTTGCTGCATTAATTGGGCAATCTCTGGTTATCCTGCATAAGGTAAAATATTCTTTCCCAAAAATGATTAGAATCTGACCACAATTTTTCCACATTCCACTGAAATCATTAGCATTTTGGACACAATGAAGATGGCAGAATTTTGTCTAGCCTATGCGCCAGGGCCGTTGAAATTTGCTGCTTTGGAGTTAAATGCAGATTATTGCAGAAGCCAGGAGTTACCATATGTTCACAGTAATCAATGGTTTTTTATCTGTAATGGCTATCCAAAAGCTTTTGTGTATGGAGATGTTAGTAGTGTGTGGCTTTAGGCAGATATCTATTAATTCATACCTAGATAGATAAATATAAACAGTCAAAGACAATAAGGCTATAAGGCTGTCATTGATCTTAACCAGCACAATGTCTAGAGAGAAGTAGCATGATTGCAAATCAACTACAATATTAAAATATATTCTATTAGACTACATCTTCAGTTAAAGAAATTACCAGATACAAATTTATTACAGACTAGATTCAGATGGGAACTATAAAGATCGATTACCTACTTCATTGTTTCAACAAAAATGAATGAATGTAATTTATTTCTACATAGACTTCATGGACTTTCACAATGTGTCTAACAGACTTTATGAAATAAATTTAGATAAATTCTTGCACTATTATGGAAGGTTACAAAAATATAACCAAAACATTAACACAGTTGTGATTATATTAGGAATTTAAATTTATATTTATTTAAGCAAGCCAATTTCAAGTATCTGCAGGGATGCCTTATAGCAGGTATGCTGGACTGAAAAAAATAATTCACAAAAAAACCCCAAACCAAATCACTAAAAATCAATTCTCCCTATCCCCATCCAAATTCCACCCCTTAAATATTGATCATTGGTGTTCACTGATGAACAAAAAAACTGAGCAATGAGGGAAAAAATCCAAAGAAATTCGGTACTTTAGATGTCTTGGAAAGAAAAAAAAATTAAATTGATGCAATTGGCAATGAAATAAAATCAGAATAGCAATGAACAGATTACCTTGTAAGCCTGAATACAGCTAGACAAAACCAAAACCTCTGGATACTAAGGTATGAATATTCAATAAAAGATAAAGATCCCTATGTAGAATTTCAAACTGAGAACTTAATGAGACTCTCCAATGAACACTTCACAAACTGCTGTTTTGAAGAAATTTTCAGTATCTGATTGCCAGGGAAAACATTACAAGAAAAGGCAGAAATAAAGCCATGTGGGAACAGAAATAACTGATCAGAAATTTCAATATTTGGAATGCCTAAGCAGTAATAAGACTCACCTGTGAGAAGAATATTAAATGAAGAACACTGAAGCAGAAATAATCCATTTTGAAGATTTAAAATACAGGCTTCTTAAAAAACAATTAAGATGACAGAGATTATTATAAAAGACAAAGATAAAATGGCACAACAGTCTCAACTGCACTTCAAAGTTATTCTAGAAGACTAAATGGACAAATAAACATATTCTTCTGCTGCATTTTTAGGCAGACCTTCTGGTTGGTACTTTTAACACAAAACAATTTTTTTTTTTGATCCCAAGCAATGCTTAAATGGAATGGTATATTCACAACTTCTCTGTGAAACATGTTCCATTGTCTCACCACTCTCAAAGTAAAGAACTTTTTCCTAATATCTAATCCAAATAGTCTAAACTTACCATCTTCCAGTTCAAAACCATTTTCACTTACCCTCTCACTCCGTGACCTTGTAAAAAGTCCCTCTCCAGCATTCTTGTAGCCCTACCTTTTTATACTGGAAGGCTCGCCCCAGAGCCTTCTTTTCCCAACTCTCTCAGCCCACCTTCATGGCAGAAGGGGTCTAACCCTCTGATCATCTTTGTGGTCTTCCTCTGGACTCACTTCAACAGGTCCCTTTCCCTCTACTTCTCATTTTTGGGGCTCCAAAACTGAACCCAGAAGTGGAGAATCGCTTCTCTCAAAGTGCTGGCCACACTGCTCTTGATGGGCTGCCAGCACACTCACTGCTGGGTCATGTTGAGCTGCTCATCAACCAACACAGGCAAGTCCTTCTCCAGAGGGCTGCTCTCATTCCGTTCCCTGCCCAGCCTGTATTTGCACTTGGGATTGTCCAGACCCAGGTGCAGAACCTTGCCCTTGCCCTTGTTGAACTTCATGAAGCCCTCAAGGGGTTACCTCTGAAGCCTGTCCAGGTCCTTCTGGATGGCACCTCTTCTCTCAAGTATGTCAGCCACACCACAGAGCTTGGTGTCGTCAGCAAAATTTCTGAGGGTGCACTCGACCGCTGTTTGAAGGACAAAATTCACCTTCATTCAAACTTGGATGAAGTTATTTTCTACATAAAAATCTTAGCTTTAAAATCAGAAAAGATGAATTTTGACAATAAAAGTGAAAATTTCTGTATTTAAGTACTACAAGGGAAAAAAATCTCATCATAGTAAAGCCTATAGATTATTTTCAGTTTGCTTTCATTCTTACAAAATTGATAATCAGTATCCACTAAGAGGAACAGAGCAGGGTAATTAATGATATTTTCATTTTAGTGGATATATACGAATGTGCTGAAATTTGTCTTGTTTGTATAGAGGAAGCACAAGGGGAGAATTTTTGCTTAGAACACAAAACAATACCAACAAACAAATTAACAAAACCCAAAACCAAGACACAAACAAAAACTTCCCCGCCACAAAAGCACTTACAGCCCCGCAATCTCATATGATTAGACAATTTAAAATATATAATATTTAACAAGTGCCAGTTGCTGCTACATTGATATTAAAACAAATAATTCCATAATTGCTGATCATAAAGTAGTTTTATAATTTTTTATCAGAAATAAACTGATTTTTTGAAGCTCCAACCTTTTAAGAGACAGGAGAATTGAACCCAATCTTCCTTCACAATAGGGATAGAATCTATGCCATAAGTGTTAATTTTAAGGGCCAAAAATAATCATAGAATCATTAAGGTTGGGAAATACCTTTAAGATGATTAAGTCCAACAATTAAACCAGCATCACTGTGTTCATCACTGAACTGTGTCCTCACAGTACCACATCTATATGTTTTTATGAACGCTTCCAGGGATGATGATTCCACCTTTTCTCCTGGCAGCTACTTCCAGTGTCAGCTGCCTTTGAGTGAAGAAATCTTTTCTAATATCCAATATTACCCTCCCTCATAATCTACCATGTTGCAAAATTTTTGTCCCCTTGGTACTACATGGCAGTATTTATGGTCTCACACCCCATTTGCTGTCAGAGAGCTCCCAGCTGTGTCTGCACAATAGAAGAGCTGCCTTGGTACTACAATCAAAGGCTCTTGCAAATGTCATTGTAAAGCCTTTATTTTAATAACTCAAGTAACTTGCATTTTGGTATCAAAAAAGGTCATAAAAATAAGCTAATGGCAACTCCAATTAGTAGCTCTACACTCTGGCAGCATGGATCTGAGAAATCAATCTGATGTTTTGTTTGCCAAGATCTTCCTTTGTGTAATCAATGTCTGCACCCAGTATATTTATGATTGATTTTTTCCTCTGTTCTACTTCTCTAGACAAGTTGCAGACATATTTCAGTTATTCTGTCATCTTTTAACAGCTTCTCTGTGTCCCTTGTTCCATTTGTTTTCAAATTAAGTTCCTGCTCATTCTAGCAAAGGATGAACTCCTGATATATAACTGTGCTTAACCTGACATCATCAGTATTAACTTATTGAATAGCTATTTCAGAGCAGAAAGGGGACCAGTGTGACACTGGAATGCTGGTTCACTGGAGGTCAGGATGATAACAGTACTACCTACACTATGCTTCTCTATAATAATTTCTTATTACTGCCAGAGTTATTGATGCATGCAGAACAAAAATAAAAAGATTATGAATTAATAAGACTGATGGAGCTCATAGAACAGCAAGCAGATTCCACCTGCTAGATTTAACCAAATGATTCTGAGACAAAACATGAGAGAAAAACACTCAGAAATTGAGCTGCTGACATTCTTAGCACTGATTTTTCAGTTGTTGAAAAATAAAGGGGAGAGCTAGCTAGTTTTAGCACTGCTCAAAGCAATACTGTTCCTTCCTTCCCCTTCTCATTTTTCAGCAGCAGACTAATTTGTTCTGTACAGTACTATCTACTTTGTTGGCATTGTCAGGAAGTAATTCCCATACTGTCAAATGTGTATTTGGGAAGAAGCAGAAACCTTTCCCATTGTTCACCAAGAAGAAACTGCAGATGTGCATGGGTAGGAACCACTTCATCCTTTATTTCACCAGTTCCTGCTGCTTGGACACACCAGGCAGTACCACCCTGTGTTATGAACAAAAACTCGGTTAATATTTTTTATGAGAAAAAGTTTCAAAAAGGCAGCCAGACCACTGGCCCTGCCCAAGTTCTGTGTGTTTTGTTATTGTAATCACGGGTCGTTGTCGTTAATGGTTGTCTTTGTATTAGTAAAAGCCCTGGCTGGGGCGAGGTAATGGCCCTTCTCCTGGGTGGGGACCTTGCCCAAGGCTAAGTTTTACCTTTCTCAGAATAGGGAAGATACCTGAGAAGGTGGGGGGGGTTATGCAAAGTGACTCGCAAGACCAGAATGCTTTGTGGGACCCCCATCTCCAAACTCGTAGAGAAACCCCAAAAACAACGAGCCACCTAAGAGTTAAGAGACTGGAGTGATGTCTGGACGTGAGGAACCAAGTGCTGAGCCTGCAGAGATGCGGGAAACCTTCATCGTTCCTCACCCTGTCCTCGAGATCCCCCGAGCCAGGACTGGGGGGGTCTGGAGACCCGGACCGAGCAACATCTTATGGGATCAAGCCCTAAAGGCTCCCAAGAGGATCTGATCCCCAGCTCTGCCCCTGGTGGACAGAGCTGTGAATATCCTCCTCCTCTGAGTCGCCCTGGGAGAGACGACGGGAGACTGCAGCCCCGCCGAGCTACCCAATCCTGAGCTGATCACTTTTAATAAAGGCATTAAACAGGAGAAGAAGTCTCCTGGCCCTTTGTTTATTTCAGCTGGGGACTCGTCCGGGATAGCCACGCCGCAAGAGGACTCAGGACTGGCCATCTTGGATCTTCAGAGGACAGCTGGCTACCAGGACCAAGAGGGACCGGCTCAGGACAGCGACGCAGAGGAGCACCGGAGCACCGGACTGGTGAGAAACTCGGTGGCGGGAGTGGGAGACGTGCGCATGTGTGTGTGAGTGAGACGAGGGCCGGCAGCCGGACCTTCGAAGCGAGAGTGGACCCCTCAGTACTGCGGTTCCGGCTTTTCGCGAGAAAAGCGGCCAGGAACAGGGGGACGCGAGTGGAATTAGCGCGAGTGAGTCGTCTCCCAAGGGGGAATAAAGGGACCCCCCACTCCGGGCGTGCGGAGTGAATTACTGTGTATGAGTGGCACGCACCCCAAAGTCCTGACAAAGGGAGGTCAGGCACTTTTGTAAGTCTCGAGAAGGATTCGAGTAAGATTTGTCAGTCCCGAGAAGGATTCGGGTGTTTCACAAGCCCTGCAGGCAAAGTAAGTCCTGACAAAGGAGTCAGGCACAAACCCCAGCGAAGGAGGCTGCGGTTTGCTTTTAAGTCCTGATACAGTGAAGCCTAAAAATTGGCAGGTTAGGCAAACTAAAAAATCAGGCAGTTGTTTTTCCTGACTGAGGGTGTCAGGCACGACCCGGATTCTTAGGCCGTGGCTTCGTGTGTTTAAGTCCCGATAGATGTAAGACCTGACGCTGGGAAGTTGGGCAATCAAGAGATTGAGCAGTTGTTTCAGTATAAAGTCCTGAGCGTCAGGCAGAAATTTGAAGTTCAGTGGAGGAGGCTGGGGCTCCTCAAAGAAGGGTTTCCCGGTCAGTAGAGGCACCTTTGGGATTTTTTTTTTTTATTGAGACCTGAAAAATGGGATGTTGTAGTAGTAAAAAGACTGGCAAGAGACTGAGGTATATACATCCCAGTAGTCCCTTAGGAGAACTGTTAGTGAAATGGGATTCTATAGAGGCCACGGAGGGATTAGATAAAGTGAAAATGATCCATTATTGTATGGAAGCGTGGCCAGAATTAGAGTTGCAAGGAGGATGGCCTTGGTGTGGGACAAAAGATAAGTGGATGTGCCAACAATTAAATAATTATCTGACAGCTCGAGGCGATACTGATCCTGAGCAATTACTGTATGTGGCTTGCTAGTTAAAGAGTGCTGTTGAAGATGAAGGGGTGCGAATTTGTAAGGTACAGAGGAAGAAAGAGGGGAATGAAGGAGGGGATGATAGAACTAGTAAAAAATGGGACCCCCTAGATTATTTGCCTCCTTCTGCCCCTCCACCTTATAATCCTCTTCTTCAAGCACCTCAAATGGCAGGTCCGGTTCCTCCCCCGGCTGCCATCTCATTACCACCTGCTCAAATTCCTTCTTCTACCTCTTCAGCTTCAGCTATGACAAACTCAGTATCTCCTCCAGTTCCTTCTGCACCACCACGAGTGCATACTCCACCTGCTGCATTCTCCACCCCTTCTCCAGCTCCGCTTAATATCTACTCAGGCTCTTCTCCCCCTCCTATTGCTGTCCCTTTACCTCCTCCTAGTTGGGACACAAATGTCTCCTCACCCGATAAACAGCTATCAGCAAATACACCTGCTGATGGGCAGAACATTCAGGGTAACCCAGAGAACCCTCAAAGTAGCTTGGCATCTGAAGATGGGCCTTACTGTAGCACCAGATCCAAGACCTCCAAGGCAGAGAAACTCTTTCCCCTCAGAGAGGTTCCTATGGGAGGAATAGCGGGAGGTGTTGGCTTTGTGAATGCTCCCCTAACTGCTTCTGAGGTGAGAGGATTCAAGAAAGAGTTGGGGCATTTAGTTGAGGACCCAGTGGGCATAGCCAAGCAAGTGGATCAATTTCTAGGTCCGAATATCTACACTTGGGGGGAGATGAATTCCATCCTGAGTATATTATTTTCCCCAGAAGAAGTCCAGATGATTAGGGCGGCTGGCATAAAAATTTGGGAGAAAGATAACAGTCCAGGACCCCAGGTGCCAACAGGTGAACAGAAGTTGCCACTAACAGAGCCCAACTGGAACCCTAATCAGGAGGAGGGGAGGAAGGCCATGAGGGAATATAGGTCTTTGATAATACGGGGGATCAAAGAGTCAGTTCCCAAAGGAACCAATACCCAATTGGCATTTGAGGGTACACAGGAGAAAGATGAAGCTCCTGCTGCCTGGCTTAATCGCCTAAGGCGGAATTTCCAGTTGTACTCTAGAATAGACCCAGACACCCCAGAAGGTCAAATGCTACTAAAAGTCCAATTTGTTACCAAATCTTGGCCTGATATACGGAGAAAACTGGAAAAGATGGAAGATTGGCAAGAGAAGGACATTAATGAGTTATTAAAAGAAGCATTGAAGGTGTATTTAAGAAGGGAGGAAGATAAAGCAAAGGCCAAGGCTAAGATCATGGTTGCTGTAGCTAGAGAAAGTGCAGGGTGGGCAGGTCCACCACCAGGAAGAAGCAAGGATAGGCCAGTACTGACCGGTGCACGAAGGGTGGTGAGACCTCAGGAAGTCCCTTTGAGAGTACGACAGTGTTATTACTGTGGGGAGGCAGGACACATCAGGAGGTTTTGTAAAAAGCTCAGTCTCGATGAGGCAATAGCCAAGGAACAAGACAATTTAGGAAGAATTCTTAAGGGGGAGGACTAGGGGTGTCAAAGGCTTTTTACTATAGGGGACCCGATGAAACATCTAGAAGAGCCCTTGGTAAATTTTGAAGTGGGACCCCTAAATGAAGAATTTGAATTTTTGGTTGATACAGGGGCAGATAAGTCCTGTCTCAACAAAATACCACAAAGTATGGAAATTGGGAGACAATTTTGTGAAGTATTGGGTGCAGAAGAGAGACCATTTAGAGCATCTGTGATTGAAGAAGTGAAAATAATTGGAAACTCAAGGCAATGTAAAGCTAATTTTCTTTATCTGCCTAACTTAGAAAAAAGTTTGTTAGGAAGAGATCTGCAAGTCCATTTGGGGGTTGGGATTGTTCCAAGGGAAGGGAGAATGGTAGTACAAGTGATGAAGCTGTCTCAAGGAGATGTTGCAGAAATAAATCCTGAGGTATGGGCTGAGGGGGGAAAGAGAGGCTTATTAGACATTCCACCGATAACAATAAAAATGCAGGATGATACCTCACCCATACGGGTTAAACAGTATCCGATTTCCCTAGAAGGAAAGAAGGGGCTTGCTGTAGTCATCGAGCAAGTGTTGCAGGAGGGAATTTTAGAACCCTGCATGTCACCACATAATACCCCTATACTGGCAGTTAAAAAGGCTGAAGGGAAATATAGGCTGGTACAAGATTTGAGGGAAGTCAACAAAAGAACCATTGCCAGACATCCAGTTGTGCCCAACCCATATAGTCTCCTAAGCAGAATTCCAAGAGAACATGCTTGGTTCACTGTCATAGATTTGAAGGATGCTTTCTAGGCGTGTCCTCTGGCAACAGAATGTAGAGATTGGTTTGCCTTTGAATGGGAGGACCCGAGTACGAAAAGGAGGCAACAGCTAAGGTGGACCCGATTACCACAGGGGTTCACTGAATCCCCCAATCTCTTTGGACAAGCTTTAGAGAGTTTGTTAGAACAATTTGTCCCTGAACAAGAAGTGCAGATCTTGCAGTATGTTGATGACCTGATGGTATCAGGAAAGGAAAAAGATCAGGTCAGACAAACTAGTATTAAACTTTTGAATTTTCTGGGGGAGAAAAGACTAAAAGTTTCCCAAGGGAAACTACAATTTGTGCAATCAGAAGTAACATACTTGGGGCACATAATAGGGGGAGGGTATAAGAAACTAAGCCCTGACAGGATTTCAGGTATTTTAGCTCTCCCGGCCCCAAAAACGAAAAGAGATGTGAGAAAACTCCTGGGCTTGTTTAGATATTGTAAGTTATGGTTAGATCAATACACACAGAGTGTGAAATTTCTGTATAATAAACTAGTAGATCCAGAACCCCTAATTTGGACAGTTGAAGATGATCAACAATTGGAAAACTTAAAAGACAAATTGTCTTCTGCCCCGGTCCTAAGCTTACCAGATCTCAGAAAGGGCTTTGACCTGTTTGTGAGTGCAGAAGGAGGTATAGCCTATGGAGTATTAACTCAGGAGTGGGGAGGGTGCAGGAAACCTGTGGCATACATCTCCAAATTGTTAGATCCAGTGGCTAGAGGCTGGCCAGTTTGTATACAGGCAGTAGCAGCAACTGCAATCCTGATAGAAGAGACTCAAAAATTGACCTTACAAGGAAAAATTAAAGTGCATACTCCTCATGATCTTAAGGCAGTACTGAGACAGAGAGCTCCGCAGTGGTTAACCGATGCTAGAATATTAAAATATGAGATAATACTAATGAATACAGAAGACTTAGAATTTATCACATCAAATGCCCTCAATCCAGCACAATTCCTAATGGGAGAGCCTATAGAGAATTTAGAACATGACTGTCTAGAATTAGTTTATCTCCAAACAAAAGTAAGAGAAGATTTGGAAGATCAGCCTCTAGCAACTGGAAGAAGCTTATTCATAGATGGCTCTTCGAGGGTAGTAAATGGAAAAAGAGCTTCAGGTTATGCCATTATAGATGGAGAAACATTACAAATTGCAGAAAAAAGGAAACTATCCCCAAGCTGGTCAGCCCAAAGTTGTGAAATATATGCCCTGAAAAGGGGACTGGACTTACTGGAGGGGGACCGGGGAACCATTTATACAGACTCCCAATATGCATATGGGACAGTTCATACATTTGGGAAAATATGGGAGGAACGTGGGTATTTAAGTTCAAAGAGAAAGAGCTTAGCCCATGAGAACCTAGTGCGATCAGTACTAGAGGCCCTACAAAAACCTATAGAAATAGCAGTGGTCCATATAAAGGGGCACCAAAGAGGAGACAGTTTAGAAGTTAAAAGAAACCGACTGGCTGATCAGATAGCCAAAGAAGCAGCTCTAGAACCAGGAGATCCAGTAAAAATTTTGAAGACAAAAATGACACCTGAAAAAGGGGAAGAACCTATATTTAGTGAAGAAGAATTAGAAGCAATAAAAGATTTAAAGTTACATCAAGGACAACAGGGAGAGTGGTTAACCTCAGATGGACGGGTGTTTTTGAATAAAGCACTGGCTCAGACAGTGCTAACAGAACTACATAAATTAACTCACTGGGGAGTCCAAGGACTATGTGATCATTTCCTAAGAAATAACCTATGCATCGGGGTATATAGCCTGGCTAAAGCTGTTACCAGAGGGTGTATCATTTGTCAAAAAGTGAACCAAAAAGTTATGAGAAAAGTAGCACCTGGAGGAAGAGAATTAGCCTTGAGACCCTTCCAAAGCATACAGATAGATTTCACTGAAATGCCCCCAGTGCAAAGATACAGATATTTACTGGTTATAGTTGATCATCTCACGCACTGAGTAGAAGCCTTCCCGACCAGGAGGGAAACAGCTCAAGTCGTGGCAAAAGCAATCCTAGAGAATATTATCCCCAGATATAGTATTGTGAACACCATAGACTCAGACCGAGGTCCACATTTTGTGTCCCAAACATTACAAAATATAATTGAGGCTTTAGGAATGAAATGGAGGTTGCATACTCCGTGGCACCCCCAGAGTTCTGAGAGGGTGGAGCGAATGAACAAAACTCTCAAAAATGTATTAACTAAATTGATTGAAGAAACAAAGATGAATTGGCTGAAGTGTTTGCCCCTAGCGCTGTTGCGCATCAGAACAAGACCTCGGGCTGACACAAGAATTTCACCTTATGAAATGATGTTTAGGTTGCCATTCTTGTTAACACTTATAGCACAGGAGACTATCTGGAAGGGGAAGAAGCTACCAGAAAGTATTTAGAAATAATTGGAAGAACTCTGGAGGGACTTAGAAAGAAAGGATACCTTCCTCAAACTTCCCCTCTCGACACAAAAGTTCACAACATTAGTCCAGGAGATTAGGTTTTGATAAAATCATGGACTACGGGAACATTAATGCCTAAATTTGAAGGCCCCTTCCAGGTGCTCCTGATCACAAATTCAGCTGTGCGGACCAAAGAAAAAAGTTGGACTCATATCACAAGAATAAAAGGGCCAGTCTCACCCCCAGGTACAGGACTAGATCCAACATCAGCTTCCCCCTCTGGCATTGGACCAGAGTCCACACCACTCTCACCCCCCGGCGCTGGACGAGATTCATCTGCTTCACAAGCTAAATCATCTGAGTACACTGTAGTAAAAGGACCAAAAGATTTAAAGTTGACTCTCAGAAGGAAGAGTCAAAAAGACTGAACTGTGTGGGAAAAAAATTGTTTGTTAAGAGTTCTAATATTGCTTAAAATGTTTTAAGACTGTTCTGTGTAAACTATGTTGGTAAAAAGTTTAAGACTGTAAATAAGTAATTCTAGTTAAGTTCCCCAATTTATTTCTAAAGACTCCAAGTTAATCCTCTACAGAACACTCCCCTGGGAGGGGAAACCAAAATTGGTAGGGAACAGACCAAGAGAGGTTTAACCAGAGAAACGAGTAGAAGGGACTCTAAAGAGCTTGGAAGCTTTTCTTCAGTAAAGTTCCCCAAGAGGCAAGGCCGGGTGGGCAGGCTGTGCAAGATGACCCATACCGGACTCTTGGGAAGGGTAGTGCTGATAGCTCTGATTGCTGGTGGTGCTCAGGGGAGCCCAGCTGAGCCGTGCAATGAATGCTACCAACCCCTCTGTGAGGAGGAAGTGAGCTCCTTGTCGAGAGTCCACATCAGTTCTAACCCTCATTGTGTTAGCCTCTCCCAATTGGTCTTTTATCAAAAAAAAATAAGAGAGTGTATTGGATAGTATACAATACTGCCACTTTTAGGCAGCCACTCCTAGGAGAGTGCCCTATAGGGGAAGCCTGGTTGTGTTTTGAATGAGATACTGCTGAAACAAGCTCAGCAGATCTAGTAAAAAGCAAAGAAATGGTGAAAATGGTAAGAAAAATTGTTTGTTACAAGTATTTATATGAGTGTACTGGAAAAGGGATAAACCCCTTTAAGAACACATTTCAGGGGAGCCTTAAACCCCTAGATTTGATCTTGTCTGGCAGCTGCACCGCTGGAGTGATAAAACTAATTTTCTTATTACCCAAAGAAACTGGATCAAGTTTGGGAGTTCCTATATATAATGATTTGGGAGAAATTAAACAGAACAGGCACAGTGAAATAGAAATTGAGAAAATCCAAAATTGTAAAAGCCAAATTCGTATCCCAATATCTATGTTAAACAAAGTTATTCGGCTCCAGGCAGTATTAAAAATAAAGAATTCAATTATTAGGAACATTTCAAACGAAATAAAAAGGTTAGCATGTGTAAATAATGAAGATCAAACTCCTACACTTGATCCCAGTGGGTGGGAGAACCTGGAGATTTTCAAAAAGGATGTGTGGGAAAAAGTAGTTTTTCTCGCTGTGTGTGTACTTGGAAGATTGCTATTTTTACTATGCTTATTTATCTGTTTCAGTAAAATAGTGTTTGCCATGAAGACAAACCTGAAGAAACCAAGGGGAGTAACAAGGTTAAGTAACCATGATTACCAAAGTGCACAAGAGATTTATAGTAGATTCAAAACAAAAATCGGGAGTTGATGCGAGCTTAGAGTTTAAGCTCGATCAAAGAAAAAGAGGGGGGACTGTTATGAACAAAAACTCGGTTAATATTTTTTATGAGAAAAAGTTTCAAAAAGGCAGCCAGACCACTGGCCCTGCCCAAGTTCTGTGTGTTTTGTTATTGTAATCACGGGTCGTTGTCGTTAATGGTTGTCTTTGTATTAGTAAAAGCCCTGGCTGGGGCGAGGTAATGGCCCTTCTCCTGGGTGGGGACCTTGCCCAAGGCTAAGTTTTACCTTTCTCAGAATAAGGAAGATACCTGAGAAGGTGGGGGGGGTTATGCAAAGTGACTCGCAAGACCAGAATGCTTTGTGGGACCCCCATCTCCAAACTCGTAGAGAAACCCCAAAAACAACGAGCCACCTAAGAGTTGAGAGACTGGAGTGATGTCTGGACGTGAAGAACCAAGTGCTGAGCCTGCAGAGATGCGGGAAACCTTCATCGTTCCTCACCCTGTCCTCGAGATCCCCCGAGCCAGGACTGGGGGGGTCTGGAGAGCCGGACCGAGCAACATCTTATGGGATCAAGCCCTAAAGGCTCCCAAGAGGATCTGATCCCCAGCTCTGCCCCTGGTGGACAGAGCTGTGCATATCCTCCTCCTCTGAGTCGCCCTGAGAGAGACGACGGGAGACTGCAGCCCCGCCGAGCTACCCAATCCTGAGCTGATCACTTTTAATAAAGGCATTAAACAGGAGAAGAAGTCTCCTGGCCCTTTGTTTATTTCACCCTGGATTTCTATTTCTTTGTTAACAAGTCATCTGCATGGGAGAGTCAGAGGACATTTGTTTTACCACACTCTCTCCTGATGTTTGTACTGTGAAAGTTCAGCTAAGTGGCAATGGCAAATGTACCAGTCCTTTAATCTGAATCAAAGAAACTATTATACAGAGACACATTTCTCAACAGTGGAGTAAGCCATAGCTTATCAAAGGTATTTCTGCAGAAACACAGGGAGGAGTTTCAGGGAGGTGACTTCTCAGAGAAACCTGTGCCTGAATGTGGGGATCCATCTCTTCACAGCTGGGTGGGAAGTAGGCAGAGGCAGCATCAGTCTCTCCAGGAGGTAAAAAGGATACACAGTGCATAAATCCAGGAAGCTCCAGCAATGGGCATCTCAAATAAGGCCATGCAGGGAGTCTGCGGTATAATAAGCCTCTCTAATAACTGGCTGGCAAATACTCCGTAATAAGTTCCTCTAGTACTAAAGTTTAACTCTCTACACAGTTCCAAGAGAATTTAAAACCCCGTTATTCTTTACTGTTTATTATTTTGTTTTTTCTTATCTTTTTTTCATACCACATCATTATGCAACTTCTTACATGCATAGCAAAACCAAGGTCTCTTTCTGATTTCATGAATACCAAGAGAAATGTTTTCCTAAGCAATTAGTAATCATCCTAAGCTATAGTTCCACTCACAGTTATAGAAAGTCAGGATAAGAAAATATTTGAAATGCAAAGCGTATCCACTACTAAATTATCAAAAAGACATAATAGCAGGATAGTAAATATGTGGTATGTATATTTAGTATTTATTATAGAAATTTACTGCATATAAATTATAAGAAAGTGCCAGATGCATCTAATAAACATGAATAAGGAAGGTTTCATACCCCCAGAGCTATATATGATGCTGTCTTATAGCTCTCTGGTTGAAAGCACTAAGTGAAAATCACTTCATCTTGTTTAATTGGAATTGGATCCTCTAAGTCTTCTATCCTGCATTAACCAACTAGTCCAAAGCAAGTTTCTATTAACCTATTCTCCACATAAGAAGAAAAATGCAGTCTTTACTAAATAGGATTCCAAGGAGCAAAAAAATAAGTACTTTTTAGCAGAACCATATTTTATAACTGTAGTTCTTCTGAAGAAACACATCCTAATGGATACATTTTGATCTTAAGTATTATTTTAAAATTCTCCTTTTAATTTTTAATATTAAAAATATAAAAGAAAAATATAATAATTTTCATCAGACCACCAAACTTTGGAAATGTGAAAGGGAAATATTTCCTAGCAAAAAAAAAGTAGCTCCCCTAGCCATATTATATGCATGAAGAAGGGAGTAAAAATAATGCTTTCATTTCCCCCTTAAAACACAAATAGTTTTTTTGAAAGGATAACTTATACTCTTTCATAAAGAAGGAAATAAATTTCAAGGAAAATTGCTACAGGATTAGTAATAGAGTTTAGTCATTGTTACTAGTGATTGAGAAGCAGGGAGTAAAACCACATAGATTTCCTTGGACACTTGATAAGGAATTTTTAGGTCAATCCATGTATTTGAGCCAATAAACAGAATTGTCATATTTTTTCCCCTTATTTCTTCTGTGACTTTTTCCTGAGATTTTAAGAATTGTTTACTTTCAGTAGGTTTTTCAGTGAAATAAATAGCCACCAGAAGAAATAGACATTTATGCACACAGTTCATATAGAAAATAACACCAGAACATCCTCTAGCAAGCTTTTATCTTCTAAAGACAATGACAGCTTAGCATTATATTCACAATTGAAATAAAGCCAACTGTACTCGCCAATTTATGACTACTTTGAGCAATTTGAGCCACTACTTTGACTGAATGCTATTTGTCACATATCAAGAGCATTTCTGACATTCGCACTTACTTAAAGGGAAAATAAGTTTCCCACGCCCATTCACTTTTCAGGCTGGGTAATAGCTTAGATTGCTTGTCAAAATGTGAAGCTCCTTCTTAGTCTCTCTTTGGTGCTGATGGCAAAAAGACATCATGAAAGAAGAGAGAAAAATGCTAAAACTGGAGTCACTGAACTGTTTTTGTTTAGGATGCACATAGCACTTGCACTTCTTACTTCAAGTCAGCTTCATGATGCTGATTTTAAAGTGAACAGTGACTCAACATAAATGAATACATAGATGAAGTTATTGAAAACAAATATTGCTCCAAGTCTCTTTATATTTTTATGATATTCAAGTAAGACCAAGCATCAATTTTTAGCTTCACTGTCTTTAACTTTCTTCATGCCAGTGAAAGGTGGAACTTAGGAAGCCTCAGGATCTCCTGGAGTCACTAACTTCTTTCAACAATTTAAAAGAAATAAAACCAAACTGTAGAAAAATAATGGATGGCTACTTACTTGAGCTTTTATTTGAATCTCATCTGAAAATTTTCTACTGATATCCACTTTTTGCATTTCACTGGGAAGCACTTAGGCAGTGTTATGAGTAGAAAAGTTGCCCATTTTTTTAAAGGGTTGCAGAGTTTAGAGATTGGGCCAGTTGCTGCCAGGGTGGAGTTCTAACTGTTTGTTGTTGTAATCACCTGTTGTTAATAGTTTGTCGCTAACTACCTGTTGTTGATGGTTGGGAATTCCCCTTTTTGTCGAGTAACACCCTGCTGCTTCCTGGAGAATGGCACCCAGAATGGTGAAGAGGAGGGGACATCGAGGTTGGCATGAAAATGAAGAAACCCCTCACCAAACCTAGCAATAACCCATAAAAACAACGAGCCAACACAGAATTAAGGGATTGAAGTGATGTCTAGATGTGAGCAACAGAATCCAGTATCTGCTAAGACCCTTTTTACCCCTCACCCTAACCTAAAGATGTTGGCTGGAAAGAGGACCTCAAATGTCAAACTAAAACAGTGGGAAGCTTCTGGTGCTCTCCTGAGGACAGAAGCGCCGGCTCTGCCTGCAGACCAGTGGACACAGCTGTACTTTTCCTCCTCCTCCTCCGCACCACTCCTGGAAGCAGTGGTGGCGTGAGCGCGACCTCTAGTTTCTTCCACCTGAGAGGATTTTTAATAAAGGCATTAAAAAGGAGAAAGACCTCCTGCCCCATTTGTTTCAGGCAAGATAGAATTTCCAGCCATGCCCACTTCAGAGGGTGAATTTCTCAAGTCCCCACTGCTCTAAGTGCTTAGTCCTAACCACAACAGTACAGGGGCCAGCTGATTTTTTTTGAAGCCTCCTTGTTCCTGAAGCTCATTGAAACTAAAGGTGCAACTAAATATTGTTAGCAAAAGAACTGTCTACTGAATGCATACACCATGAAAGGGCTTCTAGATGGGAACGTTTTGATAGGTAAGGCACAGAAATACTGGTGTTTGACATTCATTATATTATGCATCGAGTGTTATCAGGTATCTTATCTGCTCGTTTAGAGAGACAAAAGGACAAATGCGAGCACCATGTAAAAAATAGCAAGCCCATGCAACTGACAGCACAAGTTTTGGCACAAAGCATGAATAGTGTGCTAGGCAATGCTCACTTGCAGAAACTTGCAGTGTTCCACAGCCCTTCCTCTTTCCTGTCAATCCGCAAATGCCTCACGTTTAAATCCTAACTAAAAAAAGAACATGCTGCACATCAAAAATGTATGCGTGCTGCAGCTGCATTCCATTCTTCCAAGCTGACTTGAAGTCCTTATCTCTAGCTAATTAGCTCTTCAAAAGCCTGTTAAGTCCTGAGATACCCAGGTGATACTGTTGATAACATGCCAATTATGATGTGAATTACAAAGACATAAGGTTAAGAACTGGAAAGAAATGGACTTACTTTGTCCCTATTAGAATGGGTTATTATTAAAGAGCTGACTTAAATATGACAGATTACATTTCACTTCCTACCAGTCTTCTGAGATGAGCATCTTATCTTGAGATACAATGTCAGGGGTGTTAATTGCTGTGAAGTACAGAAGCACATAAGTTCAGCTAGGAACACTGCACATTCTGATTCATGAATATGAAAGCAGAGACTGAAGCAAGTGATAAACGACCCATCTACAGCTAAATGCTGGTAATCTTCATATTGATGCAAGAATCTGCCCAGAACCTGAAATTCAAAAGACCTAGGAGCTAAAGGCTCATATTATGGTTTCTGACTTTGCTTGTTACAGCTGGGGTTTAAACTGTGTAGAAACAAAGGTCCTGAAATTATGATTCATGCCCCAGCTGGAAAACACACAGCTTTCTAATGCATTTTCTGGTTTTCAGTACAGATTCTGGTATCACTGTGGGCGGGCGGTATCAAACATGCATTCTCTAAATGGCTGATATCAGAGCATAACAACTGACTGTGCAAGGAGTACTGCACTGGCTGTACAAGCACATCTGATTTGTAGTCATTTCACAGTCAAATTCTTCCTGGCAAATACTTGGAAGCAAATAGGATTGCTTTTCTGATGTTTGGGGGTTTTTCTCCCCTAAGTAAAACTGCATCAGGAATAACATTTTCTGCAGTTTAGGAATCTGGAGTGCACAGTTTTCCATACTGTTAGAATTTGAACTCCTTTCTCTCATGTCCAAAACCAGAAATTTTTTTTGTCTTGAAGTTGTCATTACTGGAAAACACAACCATAAAGTACTTTAAAAATATTTTATTTTAATACCTACCAGCACTCATATAATTGCAGCATCCAGGATCTAGCTGCAGCAGACCTGTTCTGGAAGAACTAGGGCTGTACATCTGTGAAGAGGCAATTCCTGTCCTGAGTTTTATCTTTCAGGCAGGTAAGGTGATTAACAGATTACAATTAGAATTTTTGTCATTTTGTAATAGGCTCAAAGTCAAGCTAGTAAGAGATTAAATCTTCAGCAGGAATGATTATGTGGAGCAGAAGCAGAATTCACTTTCTTTCATTATTTCAGCAAGAATCTTATAAAATAGTCATGTTTTGTTTCTAGTCTCTCACCAAGACTCTGGAAAGTAAACCCATGTTAAAAATATTTTTATAGAAAAGAATTAATGGAAAAAATAGCGATTCTCAGTCCTCTAAGGAAGACTATCTGCTTTCAAAATATCTCAAAAACCCATTATCCTCTTCAGCTGAAGTCACTCCCTTGAAACAGATGACACAGTAATAGTGAAATGGTCACATTTCTCTACCAAATTTGCAAACCAGGTTACTCGAGTGTGGGATTTTGTCCAACTCAACCATAAACAAGCTTGCCCCTATTTAATAAAATTCACTAATTTTTAGGTAACTTGATTTGTGCATTTCTCTCCTCATTCCATGTGTCACCTAGCTTTGTTTCACATTACTATATTTCACTTTACTAGCTAAAATCAAAACCTGCTGTATATTTGTAAATTCAAACATGGGACCAGCGATGAGCTCCCTGAATTTTGTCATGGCGATGGTATTGTGTAAAACCCCTAGATTGTAACTGAATGAAATATGAAAAATAGTATAACCTCTAACAATATTTATTCTAATAGTCATCTTGACACTTAATTTTAAATTTATTGTATTCTCGCATTTTAAAATTTTCAGTGTTCTACAGAATTTCATTCAGAAAATATGGTCTAAAAAAGTAGGTAGGGGACATTCAGAAATGTAATGCAGCTAGTACTTCAAAGTACTAGCCAAGGGGACTGTAGAGCACAATGGTTGCTGGTTTCTGTAATATCCATGTGCAGTTAAACAGCTCACTACTGAGATTTCAAAATCATTAATGTTAATATTTTTTGGAGTAGGATAGACAAACTTGACATTCCTCAGAAGAGCATTCTGAGTAAGACACTAACAAATAGCTTTTTGCTCTGTTCATATTCACAATCTTACATTTTCAAGGAATAAGCCTTTCTTCAGGTTTTAGGGTTTTGTTGCATTTTTGGTGGGGTTTTTTGGTTTTTTTTTTGGGGGGGGGTGTGTTTTTATTTTTTTCTTTTTTGTTTGTTTGTTTTCTCTTTTTAGAGAGTCAGTCTGAACTGTAGTGTTCATTTCAAGAAAAAATTCTTGAGATTAAGGGTAATTGGAAGGCAGTTAAAATGTAATAGAATTGCAACATATTTAGGTTAGACATTATGGTGGAATTCCATTAACAGTAAAGAGATGGAAGAACTGGGCGTAGCAGGACATCTACCCATCCCTGCCTTTCCTTACCCCCATGCACCACTGGTAGTTGGTGTATAAGGAGATAACCCAGGGCCTGAAACCCCCAGCAAGGGGTCATCTCTGGCATCAAAAGGGCTCAGACCTCAGCTAAGAATCAACATTTTAGTCTGGAGAGCAGATGTGGAAAGAGGTAAATATTCTTGACTGAGAGACACTCTTTTACAAATTATAAAAGGCACAAAAATTATCGCAGAGGCAGAAGCCTTCTACACACCTTACTGAAAGTGTGGAAGATTTCGCAATGGAGTTTGGATGCAAATTCCATGGTTATTTCCCTGGGGATGGAGGGAAAGGATCTTGATGTGCACCCCACCAGCAACTGTATGGTAAGATACATTCAGTCCTAAGTTATATCATTTCTTCGCTAGCAGTTACATTGATTGCTACCTTTAACCTCACACTGTATATATCTACAAGAAGTCTCTTTTAGTCCTTATTCCAGTGTCGTACTAGTTTGTTTAAAGTCTTATGCCTGTTAGTTCGATGTCCATTAGATAAATATTTCATTCTATAATAGCTTAAATCAGCCATTATTAAAGAACTTACGAACAAGAGTGGGTTTTGGGATGCTGGCCACCTCAATAAAGCTATTGCCTGCTGCCAGAGGCCTGGGCAAAAGGCAAGGACTTGTCTAAACCCCCACAGCCATTTCTAACATCAGGCTACCAGTGAATATTGTAAAATCTCTCACTGGAAATGTTTACAAACACCTGTCGGGTATGATTTAGATAGTTTTGATACTATATTGAGGTTAGGAGATGTCCAGGACAACCTTTTGATCTCCTCCAGCCCTATTATTATTTGAATATACATGAGCAGAACTGTAAATCAATAATTGCACTTGTAGAATGGCGTATCTGTAACATTGATATACTTTACTCAACTATACCTACAATTAGAGATATTCAAGAGACAGCTCTGATTTTGTTTAACTATAGGTTTCTGGATTTTTTTTCATCTACTACATAAGCAAAACAATGATAAATTATTACTAATTATTTGTCCTTTTAATACCCTCCCTTCTTTTCCTTCTGCCTTTATTTTTTCCCCTACTAAAATGGGGAAACAACTGTTACAGAAAGAAGTAAATTTTCTCCACCCTTCTCCAACTATGACTCTTAAAAGAAGATTAAGAACCCCAGATATTCTTAAACCTTAAAAATTATTCTTAAAAGTTTTTAGAGATATTATAATCAGAAAAGGATTGTTGTTGATATGAGATGAAGCAGCCCTGTTCAACAATCATGTTTTCCATGCTTTCCAGCTTATAGTAAACCACACAAGAATGCAAAGTGGGATAAACTGTGCATGAAGAAATTTCTTAAAAACATTGCCTAGTGTTTCTCTGTGTATAAAAGCAAAAACTTTTCTATTCTCTCAACTATTTTCAATACCAGTTGTTCTTACCTTTGTGAAAATCTTTTGTCAATTCTTGCTCTAATAAGCTTTTTTCATTATAACACCAAATTCCTGGGGCTGATTATACATTGTATGAAATTATTTATTTTTAAATAATTTTATATGTAATAAAATTTAATGTTTTGTCTCCTACGCAAAGGGAGTGATTTTAAGTATCCACCTGAACTCCTTTTCTGCCACAGCTACTAATTATTACCCTCCCCAATCTACTTTCTCTGACATTCTTTCCTCTGACCTAAAGAAAATCTCGGAGTATTTCACCTCATCCAGGTTTTAGTTTACATGATTGCACCTTCTACAAGAATTTTATTCTCGACTGCATTTTCCTTCCCTAGATGTGATGGCACTTTCATACACATTGCTAAACACTGTCCAGATGTTTCCATTGAGTCATCCCTATTGCCAGCTAGAGGTATATGTTTATTTTGGTTTATGTTAGATGAAATTAGCTTTGAAGTAATAAGATGATCAGCTCATATTTGCTCTCCCAATATGGATGGTAATGCCATAAAAACTTCCATCTTCTATTCTTGTATCATCTATTATTTTTGCATTTCTTAACCCCCTTTTCAGATTATTACAAGATTTAAACTACCTACAGAATGATTTCTTGGCTAAAAAGCTTTTACAAGAAATAATAATTTAGTAATTCTTATGATTATTTGCTTTTACTGCAGTAGAACCTAGGGATCCCAGACATTGACTGAACAAGATATGTAGTCAGAACAGAAAGAGTAGTTCTCACTCCACGCACTTCCAGATTAAAAGAAAATCAATCACTTTTTATACAAATTGGTATTCTCAACTGTAAATAAATAAGGTCAAACCTACTACAGGTACAGATATTAATGCAGCTGAGGTGAGTTAAAGCATGCATCCCAAAAACTTTTCATTACAACCTGCTTTTCTCAACTCCCCTTTCCTTACTGTTCCGTGCTTCCCGAAGAACTAATGACATCCTACCAAAACTACTTTACTGAATTTTATGTGACAGATGGTATTTATTTGCAAATAAAAGTTTTCATTTATTCTTCTTTGTCAAGTTTTCATATTTAAAAATTAGAGTCACACTTGGTCAGGTTCAGGATGTGATTTGAGAGTTTTGATTTTGATTTAAGTGCATCTTGGGTTTAAGAATCTGAGCTGTCACTGAAAAAAGGAAAAAAAAGGAAATTCTACTCAGACATAAGTAAAGCTACCAACATATGAAATGGAAAGTTGATGCAAATCCAATATTCATGCATTTTTGTTTCCAAAAGGAAGCCATATAATTATTCAATAGGCTGAATATTAAATCTCAGCATTTGAATTGTACTTTAAAATTTTATTTCTTTCTTTTTTCCCTTCTACACAGGATTTCAAGAGTGGCCTTGGTTTCTTTGCCACAAACAGGAAAAACTGAATGTGGTCTTAAAAATCACTGTCTCACCAACTGCTCCAGCTCTACCAGAATAGACTATACTTGTAGAGAGAACCAACCTGTCCCTCCCGTCAGAGACAAAGCCGTTGCTTAGCAATAATTTACTGGTCAAAGAAAAGAATAAGAAAGATGGAATGTATGTCTATCTATTCAGTGTACCTTTGGCAGATAAAGTGATCCTGAACTCTGATCCTTGCTCAAGGCGTTGCTTATGAACTTGCATTGAAGAGACATGCTACAACTAAAAAAAAGTAAAATAAAACTCAGAGTATAAACTCTTCCCCATCCATTCTATTCAAAATGCTGCTAGACTTACTTTAGTGATATATTCACTTCTAATTCTACTTTTTATGAGAAAGATAATTGTTTGCCTTGATTTAGTACATATTGTTTTAGAAAAATATTCACATTAAGGCAAAAATTTTTATGATTCTAATGAAAGAAATATGACCTGTACTCCCCAGCTGAGGTAAATATGAGACTAAAAAAGAAGTATGTAATGAGCCTAGACAATTTTTGAATAATAAGCAAAACTTCACACAGCTAATTAGAATATTTTTGACTTCTTTTAATGAACTTTAACAGAAATATCAAGAAATATATCTGTCCTTACTGAGAAAAAAGAGCAGCGTGAATAATTCCACTGTTTTTTATTTTTCCAAGAGGGAAAATTTCTAAAATTTAAAGAAAAACTAGGTAGTCTTTGGAGTAGAGAATATGAATATTTTAATCTGATGCAATGATGCTCCTAGCTGTCTATAATACATTTCCTTCATTCCTTTTGGATCCATGCAGAAACACTGAGTTGAGTTGATCTGCCTTCTTGCAAAATCTTATTTGCACTAGATTTATGGCTACAGCATAAATACTTTTAAAACTTTCTTTGCACTGACTAATGCTCAGCATCGTCTGTGTTCACCAAGCTCTGACAAAAGGTCAATTGTATTAACCTGTGGTATCTCGGTGGGAAAGAGCTTAACCCACCCCTTCTCAGCAGCACTTCAGGAATCTGATTTTTAGCAACTGTAAGAGTGGCCTTAAATCACCATGTTCACTGTATAGACAACACTGTTTGGTTTAAAATTGAGCTCAATATACAAATTGGGGTTCACACATGAGAAAATCAGTACGGGGGAAGCATGAGGGCACTTCTACACCTGGGCACAGAAGTAGGTTGTAAGTTTCTGCCTGCCATGAGAAGCTCGCAAGGGAAGGGATACTTTTACATGGGAACTTTTCAGCGACCGAAGGCTTCTCACTACTCTTCTTTAGCATTTCCTAAAATATGATTTGTTTTTAAAAAATATCACCTTTAGGTTATTTTTTTAATGATGAAAAAGCTCCAGTTAACCACACTTATACAAGTTTGTTATTTTGTTCCTTATAATATCTTGTTTTAAGTATATAGTGCCATTTCATTTTTCTCAGACAAAAAAGCAGTTTTTTGTCAGGTAGAGTGTTCTTACACACAACATGGTTTTTACTATCAGGGAAATACTAAAGTCACCAAGACTCTAGACCTAATTATATGATATTTATAAAGGAAATTTGAGGCTCATATTGTGAAGGATATTATGGGAAGTCTAGTTAGATTGCTCTGGAGCACTGTAATGTCTGTTATTTTAAAGCATGGTAAAGATGGCGGGGGGAGGGAACACAGCAGCAATAGGCTCATATTTATAATTAACCTAGCCTGTAAAATCCTTGCAATAGTGTCAACTAAGATATTACTGTCTACTTTACTCAAATTAATTTGTCCAAACCAAATGGGCTTTATGAAAACAAGGCTATCAAAAACTAACATCAGTTTTAAATAGACTTAATAAACATTGAACAACATTAGAATAACCATTCAGTGCTATTTACTCTGTGCAGAGATGTGGCCTGGGTGAATACTCTGAATTACCATTTCAATATAAAAAAGAAATTTAGAACTAGGGATAACTTCTATACTCAAAACATTAGTTTCTTTCAATATTTCTAGGCTATAAAAGGGTTGGTAACTGTGTTTTTGCCTTTTACTATTTCATTTTCCCTACACAGGGAAATGCATTACTTTATAAACATTTCAAACCACTGATTAAATTTACTTTGAAGTGATAAAATGCAGCCATCAAGCAAATAATTTGCCATAACATTCAGTGTTTCACTGTAAGTCCTGTCATTGGAGTATCATGTCTTTACATCTCTTTCATTTCCCATAGAGGGGAAAGGCCATAACTTCTCATTTTCCTTATGATGCCAAACAAGCCAATCCTGCAGAAGAAAAGAGTAATTTCTGTCATCTTCCTCTGAAGTCCTTCCACAAACTGGATTTTGAGGAGGATTGGGAAGGACAGAGGTTTTGAGCTGCAAAGCTGCATTACAAGACTCAAACAGATACAACACATCCAACTTAGAAGTTGCCACTGATACAAGCTGGGCGCTGGACCAGTCAACCCCCAGAGTCCCTTCCAGACTGCCTGAATCCTTGTTTCGATGCAATGGGGCTTAAAGAGCAAACAGAAAGTCCACAGGAAAACAAACAAACAAACAAACAAACAAAAATAAACCAAACAAACAAGCAAACAAAAATCCACACAGGGCAGCAGGGAACCTCTAAAGTCACAACTGTAGTGAATTTGGAAAAAAAACCCAAAAGTGCCAAAAGCTATGGGCATGTTGGTTACAATGTATGAAGTAAGATGATTGATTTATAGTCATATTGACATACTGGCAAGACATCTAGGTCACCTCTCCAGACAGCCCTCAGCTGCTGGTTGCCATGCATCTTCCAAAGTCCAGAGTAAGCGGGGTGCAGCCATCACACCCCCCACTGGAGGTTATGGCTTCAGTGGGGGAGAAGGGGGTACACGAGGCCGGAGAGGCTGAACAACCACACCTTTCTGTAAGTCCAAGGCTTAGAGGGATTAGTAATATCCAGACACAGGAATGAGATATTTTTGTGGCAAACATTAAGAGATGCAAGGTAACAGACGGTAATAATGAATGCACATGTGACAGGGATAGACCAAGACATATAAACCAGTAATTTGTCTAGGCTCAAAACTCTCAGCCAGGCAGATAGGGTGAGTGTCCACTTCCCAGAGCAGACCTTCCTCCAAGGCTTTCTTCTTCCCATTGTCCAAGACCCTTCCAGATGATGAACACCTGAGGTGTGCAAATGAGTTTCTGCCCACGAGAGGGATAAAGAAGAGCGAGGGGACCATAGCCCAGCAACGTGAGTGTGCAGTGGCACCCCCATTGATGCCCAGCCTTCCAGCTTTGCTGCATTTCTGTCCAGGCTCTCTGGTGAGGAGATGCCTCCAAAGTTGCAATATAGGGTAGAAAACTTACTGAGCTTCTCACTTCATTACTGCCCACAGGTGCACACATTTGCTAAGAATATGAACTTCCATGGGGCAGAGATGGCTGCCTCTGTGCACAACTGGGGCAAGTAGTTTTGTGGAAAATCTCAAAAGCTATTATTCTACATATACTAAAGAACCCAACCTTTCAGTCAGCAGTATAGGAAACCTCATATTACACGAGACATTCACAATCTGTATTAGCTTAGCTCTTCTTACTGCTCAGGCCAGATTTTCAAGCACATTGGGAATAATTTATCTGCTTTCTCTCTTGATTACTAAGCACCACACATGAAAGGTAAACCAAAACAATTTTCTGAAGATGCACCGTTGAATTTAGTGCTACAGATATCAGCCATCTCTCAGATTCTGATTTTCACTGGAATTGTTGAGTGGTGCTTTGTCAGCAATGACTTTGCTGCAGTGCAGAAAACTGCCAGAAAAGAAAGAGCTGATGAAAAGTAACTTAAAATGGAAAAGTATCCTGCACAACTCCCATACATGTTCATATTACCAAGAAGCAATGAGTATGTATTCAGCCTTAACAACCAAATAGTGTAATTTACAAATAAAACATTGCAAAGTAAATTTCTATAGAAATGGAAGATCCTGTGTGAAGAGAAGCCCTCATAAATGAATATCAAGCACTACATAAACTGCTGAGATAATACATTTTCCATGCACTAATAGTATGCATTTAACAGCTTTTATCTGTCCTCGTGCATGCAGCTGATAGTCATTACAGTAGCATTAGAACTGCACCAGATTTATCGCATTTGCAATGTAAATTTATCACCATTCAAACAGTCCTAGCACCTGTGCCTTACCACTATTAGACATGCCATTACATTTGCAGCTTCCCTCCATCATTCACAGTTGAATGAACCTATAAGTGAAGCTGAAATGTAAATTTAAAACCACACTTTCAGAAGTTTTGCCCTTAAAATCTGTTCAGGGGAGTCTCTCCCACTGCAATGGAAAATAGCTCTTTCTGTAATGTTTCTTGTACAGACCAAGAGTTGATTCAGGGTGGTAAAACAGTCACATGAACAGTGTTCATTCATATTTATTCCACAGATGACATCAGGCATTCGTTTTCACCTAAAATGCCAGGGAAGTAAGGATTTGAACTACCTCCCTTCTTTGAGTGGAACAGAGGACTGGACTTGCTCTGGTCATTCTGCAAGACTGCGGGTCCCCAAGAACCCTCATGGGCCACTGCAATTTTTGTGGAGGCTTCTACACAGACACCTCTTTCTAAAGCAGCCCCCATGAAAAACTAGCTAGAACAAGCCGGGGATCCCTTCCTGCACCTGCCTGTAGACTGCAAAGAGCAGACTTGTGTTGTTCTCTCCTGTGCAAACTGTAAGACTGGTCTGCTCCCCAGTGTGGAGAGCTGCTGGCAAATATTCACAGCATTGTAATCCCATACGGTTACTCTTCTCTGTATTCCAGGTGAGATTCATAGCTATGGTACCAACAGTTTAATTTAAAATCCCCTCCCCAAATAAATTTAATAGAGGGATTTATGACAAAAAGTAATTTCATCAGCTTAATACGAACAAGATGGATTAATTTTAATCAAACATTTTTATGATGACACAAGCATCCTTTATGCTGCAGATTCGTGTGTGGTTCCTGAATAGGAAACATACAGCAAATGTTAAAAACAAAATTAATTTAGAATTAATACAGTGAATATTAAAGTAAATTCTTCTGGAAGTCAGGCTACCTAAATAAAATTTTTAAAAAATCACCCTGTTTTGTTTTTGGTTTTTTTGACTGAAAATATAAATCATTCAAGTTCAAGAGAAAAAGAGCATTTAAACTGAAATAAGCCAAAACTACCCTACCATTCATTTTCTTTTTTGAAAGAAATAATGCTAATTTATATTTCAACACTTCAAACTTCTAGAAGATACTTTATTAATTCTTCTAAATCTTTTACTATGTAAAGATAATAACTTCATTACTCATCACAATGCAGGAAGGAAAAAAAGGAAAGAATATTCACAACATTGAACAGCTTTTTATCAAAAAAGAGGGGAATGCTTTTCATCTTTTCTGTGCATTTTTAAAAATCTGTTTATGTTATCATGAAAACAGAAAATTTTGATTGTATAATTCTTCTTCATTAAGTTCTTATTGCATCCAAATATCTTGCAGCCAAATATCTTCTTAAAAAGCTTGATTTACATAAACCTTTACTTGTGTATTGTTATAACTAGTATAGTATAGTATAATAATAAAGCTAGACTCTACATTTATGAAGGCAGGAGGGGAATTTTTGCAAGTTGTACAAGAAGAAATCAAGTCTAGCAGTAATACAAACTGATAAAGTTGCTCAGAAACAATGTCATTTGCATAATAATCCAAGGACAACACATGATCCTTCTTCATTATTTTATGGAGATTTTAAAATTATTTTAAAGTAATGTATTAGTATAAACATTAAAAGTTTTGTCTTGAAAGTTGAAACAATTTCAGATTTACCTTTATCTGACTTTGCTTGATGTATATGCTTGCTCTTATTGTCTAAATGTCTTTGTATCTCATAATTGATAGGTTTGATCTTAAAAGAATCCATAAAAACATAAGGGCAATTACACCTCCAGGTATCATTCTCACACCATTGAAAATAGTATGACACAATGCTTACTAGAGCAGGCTCTAATTACCCATCCTGCTACTGCAACACAACAATTACCTTACAAAAGGGTTTGAAGTCAATGTTATAGATACTGTGAATAGATATACTAAATGATTCCAGAAAATGTAGCTCAGTTATAATTAGATTAGCTTGGCATTAATAGAATAAAACCTTTGACAAGGTACAGCTGAAAATACGATGGAGTAGACTGTTTTTATGATTTCATTAAAGACTCAATAATGTATCTACAAAAGATTATTTCTTCACACACAAGCTACTCGAATTCTTAGCTGGGAAAATAAAGATTCCATCATTTTCTATTTCTCTTTGTGGCTGTTAAATTCTAAAATGAATTTGGCCAGAAATAGGATGCAATATTTACTCTCATGTCATAAAGGTAAGTTTAAATGATAACTAGTATAGCTGAAGAATGAGTTATTCTCTTCTATACATTTGATATACAGCAATAACATTGTGTGTGAAGCTACTTGAGGAATATATTTATTATTGGCTCATATTAATAAATTGGTAAACAATTTTCTAAATAAATTGGGTAAAAACATTGGTAGGGGACATAAATAAAATTATTTCCTTATGCTCTCTCATGGACATTTTCTGAATGTCACTTTATTATAGTGTGAGAGAAAGTATAAAATGTATTTAAATATATTCATACTTTCCTAGTAAGTTTGAGAACAATGATGAACCATAACTTGAACTACATTAACATAATAATACAAATAGGAAATTTTTGGAGAGAGTTTACAGTAGCAAGTGGTTAAAATATTGATCTCTTTTTCATTCTAGAAACTGTATGTAAAATCCAGCAAATGCAGCTCTATTTCATTTTGAACTATTCATTGCTGCAATGCATGCCTTCTACAAATTTGAGGATCTTTAACAGAGGACACAGAGATATTCAGACTTTACCAAACAAGAAACAAACAAAAATGTCACTGAAACCATCTGCTTCTTATTCCTCTGTTTCTCAAGAGAAAATGAGCCAGTGAAATATTTTAAAATTTCTGAAAGCTTCTGTATGAAGCTGCAAGTGCATTTACAGAAACTGGATAGGCAGAAAACCCTCCCTAGTGGCACAAAAAACTTCATATGATGAATGTTGGCTTAAGGAATGACTCTTTTTATTTATAAGGTCAGCTTCAGGAATCACCTTCCTAGGCTGGTCCCCTCAGCCAAGCACAACCTGTGGATGGAGGGCAAGAGTTTTCCTGATTTGAGCTTTTCCTGGTCTTAAGTTTGAAGGAAAGAGGGCGAACATTATTCTTCATTTTTATGCCCAGTTGCCACACACTTTCCTCTGCCAGACAGCAGTAAGCATCTGACAGTGACGTGCATTGATGACTCCACGATTTTCTTCTCTCTTTCCATTTCAAGCTTTAGATCACTACTTCAAACTCATTTATCTGATCATGACTTTTTAGTATGAAAGGTAAGAAACACTCACCATGGTACAAGAAAGCATATTTGCAGTGATTTTAGGGTGGTAAATTTTAGCCTACCAAGTATGAAGATAGCTTCAGTGTTAAGACTTTGGAAAACAAAGTGTATCTTTCATCAGGAGCTGAAGTGCAGAAATAGTCAAAACTTCTTGCTAAAGTAAATAACCCGCTCAAGCAATTTGCCAGCCCCTGAATACCCTAGAGTACAGATGTAGCAATATATACTGCAGGATGCCCCGCTGCACAGAGTCATTCAGGGATGGAGAATGATTAGACGCAGATTTCTCTACAGGAGATCGTTAATGCCATCAAAAAATTACCCTCTGGGAAGCACTGAAATCCCAGACGGCTTT